>NC_080865.1:31868485-32477703 GCF_030435755.1 Ochotona princeps | reverse complement strand
GGAGCCCTGAAGAGGCTCGGGCTCCTGGTTTTGGATCGGCATAACTCTGACTGTTGCAGCCGCTTGGAGAGTGAACCATCGGACGGAAGATCTTCCTCTCTGTTCTCTGTCTCTCCTCCTCTCTCTGTGTAACTGCCTTTCCAATAAAAAGAAATAAATCTTTTAAAAAACTAGATGAAAAGTGATACTATTCAAATAAAGGTTGTTTTATCTTAGTTTTTGGTTTTTTTTTTCTCTCTTTTTTTAAGATTTATTTATTTTTATTGGAAATTCAGTCAGATATAGAGAGGAGGAGAGACAGAGAGGAAGATCTTCTGTCTGATGATTCACTCTCCAAGTGGCCACAACGGCTGGAGCTGAGCAATCTAAATTCAGGAGCCAGGAGCTTCTTCCCGGTCTCCCACACGAGTGCAGGGTCCCAAGGCTTTGGGCCATCCTCGACTGCTTTCCCAGGCCACAAGCAGGGAGCTGGATGGGAAGCAGAGCTGCCGGGATTAGAACTGGCGCCCATATGGGATCCTGGTGCGTTCAAGGCAAGGACTGAACCACTATGCTGTTGCACCGGGCACAGTTTTTGTTTTTTCTTAATTGAGCTTGATTATTTCAACTGAAACCCAGAGTAACATTGATATATGGACACTTCCTGACATTTCTCATTGACAGAACCAGCTTGAAGTGCATTCGCCCCATAGGCCCTAAAGCAGTCACTATTCACCAATATTATAGCCATGGAGGTTTATAAATGTGGTTCATAAAGATGTCAAACCCAGAGAATTTTTCTCTTACTATACTAATGGCTCTAAATTAAAATGTTCTTCATTTTTGCCCTTTGCTCAACTATTTTCCATTTTTATTTAGGCAGCAGCTGCCAACAAGCGTCTCAAGGATGCTCTCCAGAAACAACGGGAAGCTGCGGAGAAGCGGAAGGAGACTCAGAGCCGTGGAATGGAAGGCACCGCGGCCCGAGTGAAGGTATGGGCCCAGTGAACTGCCGCTGCTTTGATGTACACAAAGGATGGGGGGAAAAAAAGGAAAAGTAGCTTTCTGTTGGCTTAGAAATTAATGTGGCCAAATCTGAAGTCCTACGTGAGAACCCTGTTGGTAAACACTAGGAATATTAGAATTCTTGCTTTGCTTGTTCTTACTGAGTTTCATTTACTTTTTTAAACAGTTTTATTGACATAGGATTAACATTTAATAAATTACACATACTTAAAGTGTGATGGCTTTTGACACGGATTGGGTATGCATCCATGACATCAGTACAATCAAGGTGATGACAGTGTTCATTATTGCCTTGTGGCATAGCTGTCAAGCCACCACCGATAACACTAGACTCTCATGTGGGTGCCAGTTTGTATCCCAGCTGCTCCACTTCCAACCCAGCTTCCGGCTAATGGCTTAGGGATAAACAGCGGAAGGTGGCCCAAGTGCTTGAGCCCCTGCCACCCACAGAGGAGACGCTGAAGAATCTCCTGGCTCCCAGCCTCAGTCTGGCCCATTCCTGGCTGTTACAGCCTTCTGGGATGGGAGTCAGTGGATGGAAGACATTTCTTCCGTAGCTCTTTCAAATAAATAAATAAATCTTAATAAGAGTACTTCTATTGCCCCCAACACTCCCTCTCTTGCCTCTTTGTAGTGAATGCTTCACATAACCCTGTCCCTTGGCAAACACTGATCTGTATTCTTCCATTATACCTGTCCCTTTGCATCGGCATTGTGTGTCCATGTTATAGTGTTTTAACAGTCTGTGCCCCTTTTTTGCAGGCCAGTTATCTATTGTGTATATTTACCACAACTTAGTCACCTATTAAAGGATGTGGTCAGGATTCTTTTTCCGACTTTTAACAACTGTGAGTAGCATTAGGGTTCTCGAAAGAAGCAGTACCAGTAAGATTGTTGCATAGGATGATATCTCAACAAAAATCATGGAAGTAGACTTGAAAGACAAGATTGTTTTTGCTACAAAAATTAATTGAAAATTGTGCATAGTTTTCTTCATATTAGACATTTTTCACCATCTTTTGGAAACTGTCTCGTATGAAAGAAATTTGTTAGGGGTGTTGGCTCGTATGATTATAGAGGCTACGAGGTCCCATGATAGACCATGTGTAAGCTGGAAACCTGGGAATACCAGCAGCGTGGCTCCTTCAGTCTGAAGGCTAGAGAATGCGTGGGGCCTCTGCTGTAAGTTCTGGAATCTGAAAGTCGGAGAGACCAACGTGCTGGTGTCTCAGAGCAGGAGACTTTCCCATCTCCAGGGGAGACATAGAAAGTAACCCTTCCCGTACATTTTTGTCTTGTGTGGGTACCAGGATGGTGCTTACCCACAAGGAGTATGGATCTTTCTCACTCTGTTCTCACATTTACACACCAGTCTCCCTTGGGATTACCCTCACAGACACACCTAGAAATGCTGCTTCACCAACTGCCTCCAGCTTCTTTAATCTAACCAAGCAGACACCTAAAATTGACTATCATGTAGCTAAATCTGCTCTAAGAAACTCACATACAAGTTTCTATATAAACAAAAGTAAGTGCTTGCCTTGGCAGCACATATGCTAAAATTGGAATGATGCAGATAACATTAAGATGGCCCCTCCTTGAGCAAGGATGATATGCAAATTTTTGGAATGTTCCATATTTTTAATTTTTTAATTCCCTTAGATACCATTTGGAACTATTATAATAAATATGATGGGTAAAAACAACTTAAGGAAACATTCCAGTGTCTTAGGTTGCAGGAAACTTTGTGAAGTTTCCTTTTTGAGGTCTAACACACTGTACTTTACATTATGAAAATGTCACTGACGTGAGTCACTATGCTAATGAGGAAGTAAGACATTCTTTATGCATTGAAGCACTTCATACCTCCCTCCATCAAATGCATAGCAGCTTTTGTTTTTTAATAAAAGATAATCATTTCACTGGGATAACTACCTAGGGCTAAGACTGCTGTTGGTCATATGATAAATGTAGGTTTAATTTTATAAGAAACTGCCAAATTGTCCAGCTCTCCATTGACTTTTTTTTTTAAAGATTTATTTATTTTATTTGAAAGAGTTACACTGAGAAAATGACACAGAGATCTTCCATCCGTTGGTTGACTCTCCAAATGACTACAACAGCTGGAGCTGGGCCAGACCAAAACCAGGAGTCAAGAGTTTCATCTGGGTCTCCCACATGGGAGACTTGAGCCATCCTCTGCTACTTTTCCAGGCCATAGTGAACTGAATTAGAAGTGGAGCAGCTGAAACTCAAGCTGGAATTTATATGGGATGCCAGCATCACAGACAGTAGTTTAACTCTCTACACTACTGCACCAGCTCCATGCCTATTAACTTTGCTCATATGACCTTACTAGTCTACTGGCTTTTTCATTGATTCTTCGTGTGCTTTCTGCATGGGCAGTCATGCTGTCTGTACATGCAGTTTTATAACATGGCCTATTGCATTGCCCTCAGGATGATGTGCAACAGGACTGCTGAAAGTAGGTACCTTTTCTTCCTAATCTTAAATGGAAACATTCTCTCTTTTCATTGTGTGTGCTGATATTTGTGGGCATTTCATAACTGCCCTTTATCAAGTTGAGGAAATTCTTAACCTATTCTCAGTTTACTGTCGTCGCTGGTCATGTAAGGTTGTCCAGTGTTGCCAAGTGACTTTCTGGTGATGTGATAAATTACTTTGAGCCAGCCTTGTATTTTTTGGATAAACTCCACCTGATTGTGGTGTATATCGTTGAATTCAATAATACAAAAAAATTCTGACTCAAGATGGTTTGATTTAACCATTTTTCAACTTTATATTGGTGTGAAAAGGACAGGCCCGTAGAAACCATACTTTGAATTCTAGATTCTGATCTTTTGGGGGATGTTATTATGTTATATGATAGTCCTGTGGTCCTGGGCAGTGGCAGCAGACTGCAGCTCCAGCCTGTCATGGCCTTGCCAGGGTAAGTAAACCAGTACCCTACAGTGTGTACTGTGTTGCTGGAACTTTTTGTGTATTGCATATTGTGTTTTCATATCCCGTCACATCTACACAGCACCATCTAGGTTGCCTGTACCCAAATAATTGTGCTGATTTTCATTCTCAGTACAGTAGTCAATAAATCATGTGTGATAGTATATACTTTATTATAAAAGGCACTTTGGGTACCAGCATTGTGGCATAGCGCATGAAGCCACCACCAGATATCCCAGCATCCCATGTGGGCCCCCATTTGAGGCCAAGCTACTACAGTTCCAATCCAGCTCCCTACCAGTACACCTGGGAAAGCAGCGAGATATGGCCTGAGTTCTTGGGTCTCTGCACCCCGTAGCAGACCAGGAAGAAGCTCCTGGCTTCAGTCTGTCCCAGGCATTGGGGCCATTTGGGGAGTAAATCAGTGGATGGAGCAGGATCTCTCTCTCTCTCTCTCTCTCTCTCTCTCTGTCTCTGTCTCTACCCCCCCTCCGTCCCTCCCTCCTTCCCTGCCTCCCTCGCTCTGCACCCTTCCCTCCCACTCTCTCTGTAGCTCTCCCTTTTAAATAAATCAGATACATACATAAAATGTACTTCATGTTAGATTATTTAGTCCAAGAGTTCTGAGCGTCTTTAAGGAAGGCTCAGCTAAGTTTTGCTGTTTGTCGAGTGAGGTGCACTAAACCTATTTCTGATTTAGGATATTTCTAGCATTCTGCGGATTTACTTGGAAATAACCCCATCGTAAGTCAAGGACCATCTGTACATAAAACAAAAATTTTGTTTAAAATGTTTGGGTTGGTGCTGTGGTATAGTAAGCTAAGCCTCCACCTGTGGTGCCAGCATCCCATATGGGCAGCAGCTGAGACCTGGCTGCTCCACTTCTGATTCTGCTCCCTGTTAATGTGCCTGAGAAAGCAGCAGCAGAAGTCCCAAGTGCCTGGGCTTCTGTACCCATGTGGGAAACCTGGCTTCCAGGCTTCAGCCCTGCCCAGCTCTGGCTATTGCAGCCTATTTGCATGTGAATCAACAGGTGGAAGATCGCTCTCTCCTTCTGTCTCTCAAAATCTGCCTCATATAAAAACAAATGTGCAGAGAACTGTCGCCATCTGTGTGGAGGTAGGGTATCTGGCTGTAGTTCCCTTGCAACGTTTTTAATTTTGCTCTCAAGACAATGCTGACATCATAAATGAAGTCAAGATATAGTCCTTCCTGTTCAGTTGTCTGGGAAATCGTAAAATTACATTTGTTTCCTCTTGAAAAGTTAGACAGAATTCACCAATAAAGCCATATTGCCCTATGGAGAGGAGGGTTTTTGTTTGTTTGTTTTAAATAAACAAGTCTAATTTTGTTTTTCCAATAACTTTTTTTGAGATTTACTTACTTATTTGTGAGCCAGGGTGACAAAGAGAGAAGAAAAGTGAGCGAGAAAGATCTTCAGTCTGTTGATTTACTCCCCAAATGGCCACAGTGGCCAGGACAAGACTGAGCCGAAACCAGGAGCCTGGAACTCCTATTTGGGTCTCCCACATCGGTGGCAGGGACTCAAGTACTTGGGCGATCTTCTTCTGCTTTTCCAGGAGTATTGAAGGGAACAGGGTCATAAATGGTGTAGGTGAGACTCAAACCTGTGCTCTTACAGGGGATGCCAGTGCTGTAAGGGGCAACAACCTGCTATGCCACAACGCTGCCCCTACCCTGCAGAGCTTTTTGTTTGCTTGCTTATGTTTACTCTTTCTTTTAAGATTTATTTATTTTTATTGGAAAGCCAGATATACAGAGGGAAAGATCATCCATCCACTGATTCACACCCCAAGTAGCCACAGTGGCTGGAACTGAGCCAATCCAGAGCCAGGAGCTTCCTCCAGGTCTCCCATGTGAGTGCAGGGTCCCAAGGCTTTGGGCAATCCTGAACTGCTTTCCCAGGCCACAAGCAGGGAGCTGGAAGTGAAGTGAAACAGCCAGGGTACGAACTGGTGCCCATATGGGATCCTGGCGCGTGCAAGGCAAGGACTTTAACCACTAGGCTATGGTGCTGGGCCTGCTTATGTTTATTCTTAGGGTTGAAAGAATGTTGACTAAGATTCTGTTTAGCACAGTGGTTAATACTCCATTTAGCATATGCACATCTCATATTGGAGTGCCTGAGTTTGCCTGGGTTTTACCTGCCTTGTCTTCTGATTTCAGCTCCCTGGGAATGCACAACCTGGGAAGCAACAAGTGATGGCTCTTGTACGTGGGCCCCTGACAAACACATGGGAGACCCAATTTGAGTTTAGGCACCTGACTTCGGCCTGGCCTAGTCCTAGCTCTTGTATATGTTTGTGAAATAAACCTGTGGGACATATGTCTCTGTCTCTTCCTTCCAAGGAAAATGAAGATAATTACATAAAACATATAAAATATATTTTTAAAATAGAGGATTGTTCAAGTTATACATTTTTTTACTGAGTGAGATTTAGTGGTTTTTGTGTTTTAGTGAACTCATCTGTTTTCATCTAATTCATCCAACTCTTTATCAAAGTATTTGCTTTACTCCTTCATTATTCTAATAGCTGTGAAATTCATAGTGACATACTCTATTTCATCGCTGTTATTAATGTTTTGCTTATTTTCTCCTTTTGCCTGATTCATCTCACTATAGATTTATCAGAAAACAACTCTTCCAAATTGATAGTAAATCTTATATGCATTTTACCATAACAAAAATATTTTAAAACACCAGTTTATTAATTCCTACTCTAATCTTTATCTTTTCTTATTTCTTCGTACTCTCTTTATTTCTCTTCTTACTGTTTGTGTATTTTATGTTCATTTCATTTTAAAAGACAGAGAAGTTCCATCTGCTGATTCACTCTCCAACTCCCCACAGCAGCCAGCGATGGGACAGAACGGAGAGGAACCCGGAACGCAATACAGGTCTCCCACTGTGGTAGCAGAGGCTCAAGTATTGAGCTGTCCTTTGCTGCCATCCAAGGCATGCATTATCAAGAAGATGGAATCAGAAGTGGAGCCAGGACTCAAAACCAAGTGCTGGGATGTGGGAGACAGGCATCTTAACCATTGCGCCGAATGTCCACCCCTATTTTTTGTTTTTAATTTTTGAAGAAGTTAAAGTCATTGACTTACATCTTTTCTTCTTTCCTTATAGACATTTAGTACTATAAATTTCCCCTTAAGGACCCTGGATTGGCATTGGGCAGCTGTTCTCCATCCCAGGATATGGTGGCAGTTTGGAGGCTGGGGGTGGCTTCTCCCTTTATCTCATCTACCTTCCTGTAGTCTTTGATGCTTTGCAACTTAATCAACTATGTAAAAATTATCAAAAATAAAAATAATCATAGGGCCCAGCGCAGTAGCTTAGCAGCTAAAGTCCTCACCTTGAATGCGCTGGGATCCCATATGGGCACAGGTTCTAATCCCTGCAGCTCCACTTCCCATCCAGCTCCCTGCTTGCAGCCTGGGAAAACAGTCGAGGACGGCCCAAAGCCTTGGGACCCTGTACCCGTGTGGGAGACCCAGGAGAAGCTCCTGGTTCCTGGCTTTGGATCAGCTCAGCTCTGGTCGTTGCAGCCACTTGGGGAATAAAGCAGGAGATGGAGGATCTTGCTGTCTCCTTCTCTGTCTAAATCTATCTGTTCAATAAAAATAAGTAAATCTTTTTTTTAAGTGAAAAAAAGAACAACTTATGTTAGTTTACACGTATTTGGGGATTTTTTAAATTGGTTTCCAGTTCTTCTATCATTCAGAGAATATACTTTGAACATGTAACTTAAATACTTTTGAAATTATTCAGATTTATTTTGTGGCCAGTCTTGGTAAATCTTCTACGTGTATTTGAAAACTTATGTAAAGTGTTTTATAAATGTCGGTGGTGTTGATGTGGTTGTCTCCTCTATATCCTTACTAATTTTTGCCCGTTTGGTCTATCAGTGACTGAGATATGAGAATTAGAACCTCAGCTATAATTAGAACCTCTTCATTGCAGTTCTGTCTTTACTTTGTGTATTTTGAAGTTCTGTTATTAGGATATTTAGGATTAAGTGACCCCTTTATTAATTATAAAATAAGCTTCTTTATCACTGATATTCTTTGTTTTAAAAACTGTTTTGTGGCATTAATATAGTGCCTCCATCTTTCTAAAAAGCATTTTTCAGTTATTTGTACTTTCATTCCAGAAGTCTGTTTCTTATAGGTAGCTTATCAGTGTTTCTTTCTCTTTTAATCTAATATGAAAAATCCCTGCATTTTAGTTGGGTTCTTGAGACAATTCACAGGTTTTTTAAAACAGATTTACTTGGAAGGCAGAGAGAGAGATTTTCCTGTTTCACTCCCCAAATGGCCGCAAATACCAGAGCCGGGTGTGTCTGAAGCTAGCAAATGAAAGATCTCTCTGTACCTTTCTCTTTGTCACTCTGCCTTCCAATAAATAAATTATTGCATGAAGTAAATCTTGTGGTGTTTTTTAAAGATGTTATTTGGGCCCGGCACAGTAGCCTAGCAGCTAAAGTCCTCACCTTGGACACACTGGGATCCAATATGGACACCAGTTCTAATCCTGGCAGCCCCGCTTCCTATCCAGCTCCCTGCTTGTGGCCTGGGAAAGCAGTCGAGGACAGCCTGAAGGGACCCTTCACCCACGTGGGAGACCTAGAAGAAGCTCCTGGCTCCGGATTGGCTCAACTCTGGCCGTTGTGGTCACTTGGGGAGTGAATCATCAGATGGAAGATCTTCCTCTCTGTCTCTCCTCCTCTCTGTATATCTGACTTTTTTATTATTAATTATTTTGTATCATGTGACAGTTTCATAGGCTCTGGGAATCCCCCATCCCTCCCCCTCCCCTCCCCCCATGGTGGATTCTTCCACCTTGTTGCAGTATTACAGTTCAAATTCAATCAATGTTCTTTCTTTGCAAACATATCTGTATATCTGACTTTGCAATAAAATAAAATAAATCTGGAAACATTTGAAAAATGTTATTTATTTATAAGGCAGAGAAAGAGGAGAGAGAAGAGATCTTCCATCTGCTGGTTCACTGCCCAAATGTTTGCAATAACCAAAGCTGGGCCAGGCTGAAGCCAAGAGTGTGGCTTCCTCTGGAACTTCCACATGGATACAGGGGCCCATGCACTTGGACCATCATCTGCTGCTTTTCACAGACATGTTAGTAGGGAGCTAGATCAGAAGTGGAGCAACCAGACCAACATGGGATGCCAGCATTACAGACAGTGGCTTAACATGCTGTACTACAGCATCAGCCCGTATGGTATTTTTTTTTAATCCTATTTTTAAAAAAATCTTTTATTTATTTGTTTGAAAGCCAGATACAGAAAGAGAAAGGGAGAGAGATTCCATTCTCTGGATTAATCCCTAAGTTATTGCAATACCTAAGGCGTGACAGGCCAAAGCCAAGAGCCAGAGCTATATCTGAGTCTTTCCTTGATGTGGTAGGGTCTGAGGACTTGGACCATCTTCCTCTCCCAGGCACATTAGCACGAAGATGAATTTGAAGTGGAACAGCCAAGAATTGAATTCAGGTACTGGCTTAAATCAACTGCACCATCTGCTTTAGAAATTAAGAATAAGCGTAGAAGTTTTAGTGCCTCAGGTTAAACTGCCTCTTGGGAGCTTTATCCCATATTGGAGCAGCAGTTCAAGTTCTAAGTACTCCATTTCCTATCCAGCTTAACTTGCTTCTTAATGTATCATAGGAGACAGTGAGTACTTGCTAAGTAATTAGATTTCTGCCACCCTCATAGGGAACCTGGATGGAATTCGTGCGTGGCCTAGCCCTACTGTCGCAGATATTTGGGGAGTGAACCAGTGGATGAAAGAACACTCTCTTTTTGAGCTTCTTTTAAGTAAATAAAAAATAAACATTTTAAAAGGAAAAAAAAGAATGGATATCTAGTAAATAGAATATATAAAAACTATTCAATTTTGTATCCTGAGTAGTAAAGGACAGATGTTAAGGAGAAATTAAAGAAAACAAATATGAACAGGTAGAAATTATAAGATATCTAGAGAAAAATTTTCTGGAGAAAAATCTCTTGTGACCTTTTTGGATACTGCTGCTAATTCCTGGGGCCCAGCGCTGTGCCCTAGTGGCTAAAGTCCTCGCTTTGCACGTGCTGGGATCCCATGTGGGCACCAGTTCTAGGCCCGGCAGCCCCGCTTCCTGTCCAGCTCCCTGCATGTGGCCTGGGAAAGCAGTCGAGGACAGCCCAAAGCCTTGGGACCCTGCACCCGCATGCGAGACCCAGAAGAGCTCCTGGTTCCTGGCTTCAGATTGGCTCAGCTCCAGCCGTTGTGGCCACTTGGGGAGTGAATCATCGGACAGAAGATCTTCCTCTCTGTTTCTCCTCCTCTTTGTGTATCTGCCTTTCCAACAAAAATAAATAAATCTTTTTTCAAAAAGAAAGGAGGTATTCCTATTTGTGATTATAGAAACTAATGGAAATTTCATTTCTAGTAACTTGGGTCCAAATAAAATGAAATTTGGAGCTAAATCTAGCCCATCAAGCCGTTGGTTCCTCATCCCTAAACCAGACAACGCTGATTTCTCTTCTAGAATTGGCTTGGGAATGAAATTGAGGTGATGGTCAGTACTGAGGAAGCCAAGCGCCACCTGAATGACCTTCTTGAGGACAGAAAGATCCTGGCTCAGGATGTGGCTCAACTCAAAGAAAAAAAGGAATCAGGAGAGAATCCACCTCCCAAACTCCGAGTAAGTGCCCCCTGGAGAAGCCTTAGCAGTCCGCTGACTCTGCTTGCCCCGGGTCCTCATCTGCGGGGAGGAGCCTTGCCGTGCGGGTCCTCACCCTCGTCTCTCCTCTGCAGAGACGCACATTTTCACTCGCTGAAGTGCGTGAGCAAGGTTCCGAGGCAGACGATTCCATTACGAAGCAGATTGAAAGCCTGGAGACGGAAATGGAACTCAGGTAAAGGCACTGTCTTTGAGCCAACACCAGTTGATGCTTGCAATAAAAATAGAACCTAATAATCCAAGGATTGGAAAGCTTGTGTTTCAGTAGCTTTGCAATATAAGAAACAACAGCAGTTTGGGGTTTGTTTGTTTGTTTGTTTGTTTTTTTAACTGCATTGGTAGACATGTTAAATATATTCTCTTACTCAGTCCCGCTGATACCCAATGAAGTATCATTCTTTTTAGAGACCTGAAATGAAGTTCAGAGAGTTTAAGAGATTATGCGACACAACTGAGATTCAAACTCCACTATCTAATTCCCGAGCCCCTGCTTTTTACCACATGCCACAATTTTTGATTCAGTAGTATCTCCAAAATATAGAACCTACAAACAAGTTTAGAGGAACTCAAAATGTAATCATAGAAGAGCAGTAGTGGGGGTGCTTGTTGTGGCACAGCAAGGCAAGCTGCAATGTGGAACACGTTGAGATACTGTAATTGAGATACTGTAATACTCATATGAGCATGACATATGAGTAAACTTATGAGCATAAATGAGATTAGTAAGTCAGTTGCATAGCATTGTCCATGGCATTATGAGAAGTATTTGCTAGATGCTCGTTCTCTCCCCTTCGGGCCCTACGGCCAAAAATTATGCAACACAGCTTCTCTAATCACTATTATTATCTCTTAAGCAGTTAATGAAATCTAGAAAGAACAGAGCCTTAACATTTTATACCAACTTATGACAATAGAGTTTGATTGCCCAGCCAGAGAGATAACTTAATTTGATTTTAGCTATTGGTATACATCTGTAAGTAACCTTCCATTTCTTGCTTCGTGCCGAGTTGAATGCAATTAGGACATACAGAAACAGTAGATGGCATTACGGTTGCTCTTAAATGGGAATAGGCTAATTGCTTACAGTGATAGGACTGAAATTGTTAAAATTTCAAGGTTGTTATAAACAACGGACATATTACAGTGAGTTATGGTGAGGTGTTTATACCACAGCAACTGGCAAACACTACAAATCAGCTGGTTATTTAAAATGCTGGTTGTTAAATATTTACCTCCATATCGTGTACATGAGTAAAGTAGTCTGTAAATGCAGAGCAAGTGCCAAGTAGAAGGAATTAGAACGAGGGGAGTTTGATCAGGGAAGTTTTCACGAAATTGATGAGTCTTAAATGAAATTTTGCAATAAATAAGGGATGTGGCATATGATTAGAGGATGATTCCTTCTCACTAATCTTCCTTTCTAGTAAGTTCTTTCACAACTGAACACACTCAGTTTTATATGCTGCAAATGGTATATGTCATGTATATGTTCTGTTTTACATGTGCGAATTTTGTATATATAAATACAAATATATAGATATTGAAGGGAAGGGCTATACATTAAACTAGAGTTCTCAAAGTGTGATCTGCAGACTCCTAGGGAGTTCTGATACCCTTTCAGGATTGCATGCAATCAAAACTAGCTTCATAATAGAAGTAAGACATGAATTCACAATTAACCTTTTAGGTTTTTTGGTTTTTTTTTAACTGTGTTGGCAGTTACATTAAAATGCAAAAATAATGGTGGACAAAATTGCTGACACATTTACTCAGTACATGTATGGAGGTAAATACTTAACAACCAGCGCTTTAATAACCATCCTGGCAGATGCAAGGCAAGCCTTAGCCACTAGGCTATCGCGCTGGGCCTTTCCTGATGTTTCAGAGACTGAATCCGTATATGTATATGTGTGTTTTAAGCACACACTCCCATATTCACTTGGAGATATTTTATGTCCTGGAAATTTAAAGATAAAAAATTAACTCAATATATAGGTTTCACTATGAGGGTGCATAAAAAAATGGGAGATTAAAGCATAAGTTTGGGGACAGAAATTGGTGCAGCAGTTAAGAAAACAATTCTGTGGGCCTGGCATTATGGTACAGCAGGTTAAGAGCCATCTACAATGCCAGCATCCCATAGAAGTGCCTGTTTGAGTCCAGGATGTTCCACTCCGTACTGATGCTCCTGAGAAAACAGCAGAAAATGGCCCAGGGATATGGACCCCTGCCACCCATATGGGAAACCCTGATGGAATTCTAAACTCCTGGCTTCATTCTGGTCCAGCCCCAGCTGTTGCAGCATTTGGGGAGTAGACCAGCAGATGGAAGATCTCTCTCTGTCTCTCCATTCTCTTTGTTTCCCACTCTCTCTGAACTGTACCATTCAAATAAATAAAACAAGTATTTGGGGGGTAGGGAAGGAGAGGTAGGAAGGGACAAGGAAGGAAGAAAAGAAACTGTGTACAACACCCACACCCTGTATCAGTGCTGGCTTTGAGACCCAGTCCTGCTTCTGATTCCAGTTTCCTGCTAATATGTACACTGGGAGGCAGCAGTTGATAGCTAAAGTACTTTGTTGAAGATTTAGCTATTTGAATGGGAGAAAAAGAGAGAAAGATCGTTCATCTAGTGGCTCACTCCCCAAAAAGCTACAGGGCCTGGGGCTGGGCCATGTTGAAGCCAGAAGCCTAGAATGCCACCTAAGGGCCATCTTCCATTGCCTTCCTAGGCACATTTAGGCAGGAAGCTGAAGTTGAATCAGAGAAGGTAGATCTAGAAATGTTTCTCTGATGTCAGATTCCAGTATCACAGCAACAATGCTTTTTATTTAAATGCATTTATTTTAGATGTTTGTTACATAGCTGAGGGGATTGCAGACACACGTAGATCACTGCATAGGATGGGAAGGGATGGCAGGAGCGTGAGGATGAGGGAAAAGGGGCAGGCCACTGGGATGGGTGATGGCCACTGGGAGAATGATGGCCACTGGGGCAGGGAGGTAGAGAGGTTGAGCCACTCCTTGCTGCCAGATCACATCAACACCGAAGGACAGATAGTCCCCTATGTCATCCCAGGGACTCCTGTGAAGGGGGTGGGAGATGTCCTGAGGATGTCTGCTTCTTGTGCCAGGTATGAGATACCATGTCTCATATTTGCTGGCTGTTTGGCTAAAATTGTTGTGTTGCACATGCCAGGATCCCCTATGGGTGCAGGCTTATGTCCTGGTGGCCCGCTTCCCATCCAGCTCCCTGCTTGCAGCCTGGGAAAGCAGTCAAAGACGGCCCAAAGCCTTGGGACCCTGCGCCCGTGTGGGAGACCCGGAAGAAGCTCCTGGCTCCTGGCTTTGGATTGGCTCTGCTCTGGCCGTTGCAGCCACTTGGGGAGTAAAGCAGATGATGGAAGATCTTTCTGTCTTTCCTTCCCTCTGTAAATCTGCTTTTCCAATAAAAATTAATAAATCTTAAAAAAAAAAAAAAGTAGAGCAGCCAGGACTCAAACTGGAAGCCATTTAGGATGCGAACATTGCAGGTAGCGGCTAGTGTGCTACACCACTGCAGCTACACCACTTCAGTGACTCCAAGAATAGCAATTGTAGCACAATACTGGCCCTGAAACCAACTTTTAAGTAGCTACTTGTTGAGTTTCAGTGTCATCTTAAACAGGAATGCCTACAATTATGTAAAAAAAAAAACTATTAAAATACTCCTCCTTTTCTAATTATATATCCACATAAAGTCAGATTGTCTTAATTGACGTCACCCTGAACAATAAATCACGAAAGAGTGAATGCAGAAAGAGATGTGAGAACCTAGCTGTCTTCTAGTAAATCATCATACCTTAAAGAGATTTGCTAAAATAAATAATCCTACTCTTCTCACTAAATTGTTTCTTGCCTTAGAAAATATATTATTAAATTATGTTGAGATATAATGAGCTTATTAGTTTTAAGTGAATAAATGTTTAAAATTTTTCTTAGTTTTGCCTTCTAATTATGTAGATGTCTATAGATGAAATATATGTGAACAAAATTGCTTCAGAGTCCTCAATAATTTTTAAAAACATAAATGGGTCCTAAGATCCCTAAAATTGAAAAGTACTACTTTAAGATTTGTCTTGTACCAACCTTACTTACATAGCACTGCCTGTTTAATCATATGCTGGTATGCATTGTCTCACCAGACACAGAGCAAAATCCGAGGAGACTGTTAATGAAGTGGAAATAATGTATGCACCTTGGCCTAGACCATACTTGATTTGAAAGTATCTCTAAGCCATCACTTCAATCAGCGCACCACTAATCTTAGAAAGTCTAGATCTTAGAGCCAGCTTTGTGCCTTAGTGGGTAAAGCTGCCACATAGGATATAATTCAAATCCCAGCCCCTCCACTTCCAACCAGCTCCCTGCTAGTGTGCCTGGGAAAGCAGCACAAGATGGCTCAAGTGATTGCGCCCCTGCACCCATGGGAGGGACCCAGATGAAGCTCCTAGCTCCAGCCCTGGCTGTTGCAGCCATTTGGAAAATGAGCCAACAAAATGGGAGGCTGTCTCTCTCTCTCTGCCTTTCAAATAACTAAAAAGAATTCTTTAGAAAAAATGTGAAAGAAAGTCCAGAGCTGACAATATCAACCCTAGGTATCAATTCGATATTTGATTCTGGCTTAGATAGTGTACCTACCTGTTTGTTTTATTTTTGAGCTTTTTTCTTCAGGTCTCCAACCCAGATCTCACCCTGCAAGGGTGGGTTACATCACAATGTGGGCTCTTAGGCTGTCAAGATAAAGTTGCATTACAACTGATCTGTGACACCACAAGTCTTACTATTATTTTCCTAATTCCCACTCTATGAGTCATTTATTTCTACCTGCATTTAACAAAGTAATACCACTTGTGTAATCTCTTGGCATTCCATTGTAACAGGATTCAAGATATTATAGAAAATTCTAAATCATTGCTCAAATGACGTTTGCCTGATAGCTCTTGAGGGGTCCCTGCCGTTCTCGTTGGTGTTTTAGCTGTCCACAGTAGGTTGACTGTTTCTCTCCCTGAAGGAGTGCACAGATTGCTGACCTACAGCAGAAGCTGCTGGATGCAGAAAGTGAAGATAGACCAAAGCAACGGTGGGAAAATATTGCTACCATTCTGGAAGCCAAGTGTGCCCTCAAATATTTAATCGCAGAGGTAAACATCCTTCTTCCTGCCAGCAGTATGGGGTCTGGTGAGGAAGCTTTCAAATAAGATATTGGGCTTGGAATTCTGTTGTCAGCTTATTGTTACTAGCATTACAGATAATATACTGAGGTAAAGGTTGATAGAAACAATAGCATGCCAGTCACTTAAAAAAAAATAAAACAGGGCCCGGCACCATGGCCTAGCAGCTAAAGTCCTTGCCTTGAATGCACCGGGATCCCATATGGGCGCCGGTTCTAATCCCGGCAGCTCCATTTCCCATCCAGCTCCCTGCTTGTGGCCTGGGAAAGCAGTTGAGGACGACCCAAAGCTTTGGGACCCTGCACCCTTTCAGGAGACCTGGAAGGGGTTCCTGGTTCCTGGCTTCGGATTGGTGCAGCACCAGCCGTTGCAGTCACTTGGGGAGTGAATCATTGGACGGAAGATCTTCCTCTCTGTCTCTCCTTCTCTCTGTATATCTGACTTTGTAATAAAAATAAATAAATCTTAAAAAAAAATGAAACAAATCTTTTTGTGCCTCATGCATAAGAAGTGCTCAATTAATATTAACAGTTATTAGGAAAGTACCAGGATGCCATGGTGGACCACTGGTTAAACAAGCTGGTGGGCCTAGCACAATGACCTACTGGCTAAATCCTTACCTTCCATGCACCGGCATCCTGCATGGCCAATGGTTCACGTCCTGGCAGCTCCAGTTCCCATCCAGCTCCCTGCTTGTGGGCTGGGAAAGCAGTAAAGGATGAATGACCCAAAGCCTTGGGACTCTGCACCCATGTGGGAGACCCAGAAGAGGCTCCTGGCTCCTGACTTTAGATTGGTTCAACTCTAGCCATTGCAGCCAGTTGGAGATTGAACCAGTGGATGGAAGACTTTCTCACTGTCTCTCCACTCTGTAAATCTTCCTTTTAAAAATTAAAAATAAATCTTAAAAAAAAAAAAACCAAGCTGGCATATGTACTACTCTTTATAAATACCCCTTAGACCTATAAGTTGTATATTGAGAAGACTTGACATATGATCCAGAAAAGAGAAAACCTAAGCACATTTGCACATATAAATATTCATTTAAGGAAAAATCTTCTTCCCTGACCTTCAAATAATATAACATATGTCATGGTCACAGGAGAGACGAAAGTCGATCACTTCTGATGATGGAGGCTGTTTCATTCAAGAATCTACAAGTTGGAGCAATGTTAGCCTTTCTATATTTTTGTGTGGGAGGAGCACACATGTTCTACTAAGAAAATCCTGATTCGTTTTGTGAACACTGGTATTTGTGATGTTCGCCATCTGAGCTCGGAGTGGATGTAAAAGTAGGCCAGTGTAGGATATCAATCTAGCTTAAAGAACCTGATCTAGAGTCTCAGCTAGTGTGTCTACGCGTTCTGACACGTGAGAACAGGCATTCCGAGACAGGACATAATTGGCCATAGGGTGTGTCCTGTGGATTTCTCTTTAAAATGAAGTAAGAGCTTCTTAAATGTCAGGATTTGGATTTGTCAGTTACTGTTTGTGTCAGGTTTATTATTGCCTCAAGGCTAAGCAAAAATAAAAGGACCTTAGTGCTGATTCTAGCCTTAAGACACTTCTCTCAGCAGAAACCTGGACTCCTGGCCCGGGACTAGAACAGTCATATTATTGGTAATCAATGTTAGAATCCAAACGACTTGAAAAAATATGAATAGACTTGGATATGGAAGAACTCCACACAGAGCATTTCAGCATAGCTGACCTTTTGTGCCTAATGAATGCCAGCAAAGGTGGTCGTTCTCTGAATAAAGTGATCTTCTATCTTTTCCAGCTCGTCTCCTCCAAAATCCAGGTCAGCAAGCTTGAAAGCAGCCTGCAACAGAGCAAGGCCAGCTGCGCAGACATGCAGAAGGTGCTGTTTGAGGAGCGCAACCATTTTGCTGAGATAGAGACAGAGTTACAAGCTGAGTTGGTGCGAGTGGAGCAGCAGCATCAGGAGAAGGTAAACTGACGAGCCGACACACTACCCTGAGAAAGCCACAATCGGTGTCGACTGTGGTTAGTTAAAAAGTAGTGGGGGCATATAACATTTCCTTTGAAGGGCCATGTGCTCATCTCCAAATTTTGCAAATAGCCAACCAGAACCAGAAAGAAATGATTTGTCTGAGCTCACACGTACTAGCAAAAAAAGCTGCCAGCACCCAGCTTGGATGCCAGGAGGCACACAATGTGAAATGCCATTGCTGCGCCTACTACCTTAGGCCCTGAGAGCCACGGGACAGAGCACTCGATTCCCAAATCAAAGAGGAATCACTGGGCCACTGCTTGAAAGAAGTCAACATTCTCTTTCCTCCTTTGAGGCCACGCATCAGATAGTGTCTCTCCGCAGGTGCTCTACCTTCTCAGCCAGCTGCAGCAAAGCCAAGTGGCCGAGAAGCAGCTAGAGGAGTCCACCAGTGGCAAGGAGCAGCAGCTGCTGAGCACACTCAAGTGTCAGGTAAGAGAACAAGGGAAAGGTTTCACACCCCTGACCCGGAGTCCTGCTTCATTTAGCCCATTTTCCTGGCAGGAGAGAGCAATGAACTGCAGCGGGTGCCTCTCCTACCTTTTTGCCCTGTTTGATCTGGCGAGGGGTACCCAGAATATAGCCACACATCAGCCAAACCTACTTTTGGAATGGAAACAGCAGAACCACATTCAGACCTGACCTTGAGGCCTCCTGGTTCTTTGCCCCAACCTGAGCTCTTAAGAGCTGAGCAAGTGAAGTCATCCCAAAGTATCTTAGACTCCCAGGAGCATTCACCCATTTCTTCCTGAACTTGCTCAGAGCTGAGACCTGACATGTTTGTAAAATGCCTGGGGTCTGAATCTCTTGCAGAGGCTGGGAACACCACGCCCTTTAGTAGCATGTTGAGTACTATTTTAGTGCAACTTGGAATCATTTTTCCCAATTCTGTAGGGTTTCCTTGGCACTTCTCATCCAAGGCATAACCAAACTAGTTTGGATTATATGAGAGTACTTCAAAAAGGTTTATAGAAAATGGGCGTTATCTTCTAATTCTGTTTTGGCACAAACTTGTTGAAGTGCCTTCATATGCATGAATATGGTTATCTTAAGGGCCAGGAAGTTTATTCAGGCTTCTTGGAATAGCACATACACTGTCTCGCCCATGTTGAGAAGGGCCAACAGAAGCATCTGTAGTCTACAAGCAAGCAGAGCTGACTCTGTGGGCTTCCTAGTCAGAATCCTGAAGAGAATAGAGCCTGTGAGGCTAGAAAACAGAATTACCCTGGTAGGGCAGAGCCGTGATCCCTTCGAGTGTGGCCAGGACTGCCAGACAGCATTGGAATAGAAGTGACATTCAGGGCACCTAGAAACTGGGAATTTTTTCTGGGTGCCAATGCCTGCTGTGCCAAAACCATCTGTTACCAGCAACTTGGCAGCAGTATGTTGTCATCTATGTGAGTTGTTTGGTAACCCACATGTAATGCCCAAAATAACCGCACCTATCATTGCACTATCTGTAAATAGGATGAAGAACTTAAGAAGATGCAAGAATTGTGTGAGCAAAATCAGCAGCTTCTCCGTGAGAATGAACTCATCAAGCAGGTAATACAGTTTCCTACCCACTTCACAAGCTTTGGAAGAGCCTGTTGCTGCATCAGCTTGATGGTTGAGCTCTATTTTATAAAATCTCTAGTGAGTTTCCATGTGATCTAGTCATGTAAATCTCAAAGTAATACAAACACAAGTTTTTCATGTCATTTTCTTTATATATATATATATATATTTGAACAGCAGAGTTAGGAGAGAGTGAGAAAGCATGTTTCCATTAGTTGGTTCACTCCCCATGGGACTACATTGGCAATAGCTGGCCATATTGAAGCCAGGAGCATAGAATTCCATCCAGGTTCACATGGGTGGCAGAAGTCCAAGTACTTGGGCCATTGTCTTCCATTTTTGCAAGCACATTAATGGGGAGCTAAATAGAAAGTGGAGCTGCCAGAACACAAACAGGCATTTGTATGGGATGCAGGCATTGCAGGTAGTAGCTTAATATGCTGTGCTGCAACACTGGCCTCTCATGCCCTTTTCTAAATCTAATACTGATCTTAGAATGTCAGGGTCCTTCAGCCTCCTCTATCATAAGCCTGCCTCACTCGACTAAAGTTTCAAATTGAGTTAGCTTAAATCTGGAATGTTGATGTATTCACCACAAACACTCACCAGGAGCTGCCCTATTTTACACACGTTGTCTCTTCTTTTCAAACAGAAGCTGACCCTCCTCCAAGTAGCCAGCAGACAGAAACCTCCTCTGCCTAGGGATTCATTTCTGTCTCCAGACTCATCTTTTGAATATATCCCACCTAAGGTAAAGTGTTCGGTGCCTGTGAGATGCCTTTGCATGGCCCAGGTTTCACGTGAGTGTTTGAGTCTACAGGGTTTATTTTAAAGAGTTGAGAGTTAAACTTCCGAAATTCTGACATCTTGATTTTCCTGGGAGTCTCAGATAAAACTGGAGTAGAATCCTAGAATCCTAAGGTAAATAGGCGTTTCTCCCGTCTCCCAGAGGGCTGAGTTTGGGTCATGCAAAGGCATTACATAATACAGCTGAGGAGGAAGTAGGGGAGGAGAAGATAATGTTCAGCTGTCCATCCAAAGATCCTTATGTCTCATACCATGAGTCCTCCCTTCCTGCGTCCCATTGATCAGCTGCCAGCTTCTAGCCCTCCGAAGACTGATGACAAAGGCTGAAGCACAGTTCTAATTGGTAAAGCCAAGAGGGGTTTATATGAGGGCATCTAAAATCTCTGCTCTGAGAATACAGTTGGCGACAGCTACTGGGAAGATAGGAAGCCATATGTATCTTCTTAAAAATCTTATTAAATAACCATTCCAACTTCTTTTACTTAGCCGAAACCTTCTCGTGTTAAAGAAAAGTTCCCGGAAGAGAGCATGGACATTGAGGATATCAAATATTCAGAGTATTCTGTGAATGATCCTGAGGACACTGATGGCGATGACGACGATGGCGATGATGAAGAATGGAAGCCAACAAAATTAACTAAAATGTCCAAGAAGAACATCCAAGGGGTAGGCACCGGCTCCACCAGGGGTCTCATGTGTAGCATTCTTTGCCAGTAAGAAAGCTCCCGAGTCTGGGAACACGCTGGCCACACCCCCCGCCCCTGAGTCACAGGCATCAACTTCATTCTGTGGGAGCTGGTTGGGCCAGCTCTGTGACGAACGTTGGGCCGCTGGAAAGGGCTGCCCGCGTGCGCACACTCATCACGGTTTCAGCTTCTTACCAGTCTGAATAGAAAGCTGATTCCAAAGTGGTCCTCACAGTCCTTCAACTTTTTATAGCAATTTTTCAGACATTCTCGCATATGTTAACTCTTTTCGTTATCAACAAGAATCCAGTGAGATGTTTATTACTTTCCAGAACGGACTTCAGACCCACAGCAGGGAAATGACTTTGTCCAAGGTCATCAAACCAGAGGACAACCAGGATTTGAAAACAAATAAATATTCTGCCCCTATCCCCAGTCTACCACAGGATGGTCAGGCCAGTAAATACTATATACCAGAAACTGAGTGGCCAGTTTGTCTTTCTCCCGTAATAGAATGATTTTGATCACTCAACTAAGGAGCAAAGGAAATTACAGAGAAAAACTAATAATGAAAACCAAACACATAGAGTTAAGGCTAGTTAGGAACGGACTGACTTTGAGGCATGCTTTGTTTACTTGAACAATGGTAGTCCTGCATAGTTCTCAGGCGTTGATGTGATATGTTGAAACATTAACCTCCCAGGTCCTATGGTTCACCACCACTACCCTAACTGTGCCCTGCAGCCACATTCCACTTACAGGAAACACTTCACAAATTACCTTAGCCTGCCTGGCAGATGCTTGCTTGACTTGATTAGCTGACAGCACACCCCATGGGGAACTGAGCCTTCTAAAACCACACCACCAGAGCACGCAAGTCCTAAGGTACACAAGGGTGTTTTCAAAAGTTTCTCAGAAGGGGAGAATGGAAGGATCATTTCAAGTACAAAGCATTTTTTTCGATCTCTACAGTTCTTTTTCTCATAATGCCCACTGTCCACATGAGCTTTTAAAACCCTTTTCCAAGGCAACCTTATGGAACTAAGACATCAGGGTCAGTCATCAGAATGCGGTCTGTTGTGTATGGTGTGTTCCAGTGGGACCAGGGCCTCATCTTTAGCCTTACACAGCCTCACAACAGCTCATAATCTAGTAGGAAAACGGAGCAAAGAATAGAAGCATACAATAGAACCTCAGTATATGCATTTCAGGGAAATAGAGTAAGGAGTTTTCAGTAGCACCTAAACAGTCAAACCAGGAAGATATCGTTTAGGAACATTCCAGAACAGAGGTAACTGCTGCTGCCCCATGAGATGAGAAAGGAAATACAGCCTTGAGTGTGACTGGGAAAACATTTCTGGCACAGATGAATAGCATACTGCAAACACTTGAAGACAGTAAAGGAACAGAGGGTTCGAATACTTAGAGAAAATGGGACAGAACGTGTCCGTCTCTCATTTCCTTGACAAAACCCTGCCAGGGTTGAAGTGGAGAATGCAAGCTGAATGTAGATGAAAAGGTCAGCCAAATAATTGGAGGCAGGGTTAAGAAGCACACAGAGAAATAAATGATAAAGGACCTAAAAATCTCTAGAAAGAAGTTTCCAAATGTCAAGCACATGTGGGTGTCGTTGTCCTTGAGAAAAGCATATTTGTTATACCACTGTTGCCCTAAGGTTAAAAGGGAAGTTTGGAAGTATAACAAATATTGCAGGAAATCATGTGTGTGTTATCAGTGATAAATCCAATTTCTAGAACAGTAAGAGATGACTCTTTTCTAGACATTTCTTCTGATTTTATAATGCGCGAGCTGAATCTAACTGGACTTTACGGGGAGCAAGCTGGCATATAAAGTCTAGTTTTTCCCTTTTGGCAACCTCAGAGTATGTGGGTGTTAGCACGGATCTTTGATCAGACTGGCCACAGATACATTAGCTGTAGACATTAATGCTTTGCATGAAAGCCTTCCTCATTATTATTGCTTAAGTTACTGCAGCAGATTGTTAAAGTGAATAGCTCTTTGCTCAGTCATGTTTCCCGTGCTTATTATGGAGATGCTGTAGGATAGGTCATGTGCTATAGTAGAAAAGGTAATGACCTAGAAGCCAGGTAGACATGGGTTCCTGTTTAGAGTTGGCCACTGTTTCACTGGGTGGTTTTGAGTAAGTCTCCTGGGCCTCACATAAGATCTCTCCCATCACTAATGTCATGAATCAAAGAACCAGTTAAAATTGTACAAAATGCTTTTATGATACATACTTATACGGCCTTATATGCCCCCTGAAACTTAAAAGAAGGGATACATACAAAATTCCATTCAAATATTGTTGCCGAAGTACTGTAAGCATTTTTCAAATATTCCCATTTGTCTAGTTTGGTAGAAACAACAACAAAAAAAGAATTAGTAAAATAACTTGTCCTGGGTCATGCCATGTATTAATAGGAACAGGGTCTAGGCAACCTAGTTCTTACCCTGTTTTGTGAGTTTTTTGTTTGTTTAAGATTTATTTTGGGACAGGTGTTATGGGGCAATGGGTTAACACCTCCTGCAGTGCCAATGTCCCAGATGTCCTCTGGTTCAAGTCCCAGCTACTCTACTTATCCAGATCCCTGACAATGGCTTGGGAGAACAGCAGAAGCTGACCAAAGTGCTTGGAATCCTATGTCCACATTGGAGACCCTGATAAAGCTTCAGGCTCCTAGCTTCCACCTCACCCAGACCTGGCCATTGTGGCCATTTGGGGGAGTGAACTAGCAATTGGGAGATCTTTCTGTATTTTCCTCTCTGTAACTCTGCTGTTCAAATAAATAAATATTTGAAAGGTGGCAGGGGACCCAAACAATTGGGCCACTGTCTGCTGCCTTCCTAGGCACATTAGCAAAGAGCTGAATCAGAAACAACAAGTTGGACTTGAACCAACACTTCAACATGGGATGCTGGTGTCACAGGCAGCAGCTTAATGTTCTGTGTTATAGTTTTGACCAGATCTATCCTTCTGAGATACAGTGTTAACAGTGAACTCAGGGGCCTGGTGTGATAGCCTAGCGGCTAAAGTCCTCACCTTGAATGCTCCAGGATCCCAAATGGGCGCCGGTTCTAATCCCAGCGGCCCTGCTTCCCATCCAGCTCCCTGCTTGTGACCTGGAAAAGCAGTCAAAGCTGGTCCAAAACCTTGGGACCCTGTACCTGCATGGGAGACCTGAAAGAAGCTCCAGGCTTTGGATCAGCTCAGCTCCAGCCATTGCAGTCGCTTGGGGAGGGAATCAACAGACAGAACATCTTCCTGTCTGTCTCTCCTCCTCTCTGTATATCTGCCTTTCCAATAAAAATAAATAAATCGTTAAAAAGAAAAGCAAAAACACAGAACAGTGAGCTCAGGCTAGAAGAGGTACAGGCTCCAGAGCAGAACTTCTCAGCCTTAGCACCACAGTGGGATCCCCAGGGGAGCTTTTAAACGCAGGAAGCCCCAGATATTCTAAATTGACTTGAATTGAGGTGTAATATCTGGCCCTTTTGAAAAGCTTCCCAGAGATTTCTTGTATGCTGCCCAGGTTAAGAACCAGAAGCTTAAGGGAACCCCAGAGATGTTACAGCTGTGCTTTTCATTCTATATAAACAATCCTTCCATTACTTCTCAACTGTGGTGTTGGGACAGCCTAGTGAGTTGCAGCAGCTGTGGTATATTCGTGCATATACCCTGTGTATTTTTTTAGGGTTTATTTATTTATTGGAAAGGCAAAGGGACAGATACGTATCTGTTCATTCCCCAAATAGCCACAACAGCCAGAGCCAGGCCCGGCCACAGTTGGAAACTTAAAACTGCAGCCAGGTCTCCCTTGCGGGGCCCAAGCACTTGGGCCATCTTCTGCTGCTTTCCCAGGCACATTAGCAGGGAGCTGGATCAAAAGCGAAGCATTTTAGCCATTTGTTGTGTTGAAGTATAATTTTGCTGATCTTGGCAGATTTTAGGATAATCTAGACTGGCTTGCAACTCTAACAAGACATTTGTCGACAATTAAGGTGCAGAACATTTTTGGGGGGGGAAGGTGCAGGAAAATCCTCAACACCAGAAATAGACACGAGACAGCTGAATGGTACCCTATAGCCATTTTAAGGTATATAGCAGCCGGTCCTGTATATAAACTAAAATTGAAATGTCAATGAGCTAATCATAGCTTGTGGTTAAGAACTTGCTTTTTTTTTTTTTTTAACATACTGGTTACTCAAAACCATGTCAATTCCATAATGTTGCAAATTGCTGTTGATGTTATATTGGGACTCTTAATTGACTGGGCTGATATTCTACCAGCTCTAACTTCGGACCAGAAATGGTCTCCCCAAGAAACTGTTCAACCCATCTGGACAACGGGTAGCTGGACTCTATGCTTGGTATACGTTTGCAAGGAAAGAATCTTGATTGAATTCGAACTGTAATACTGCACCAAGGTGGAGGAATCCACCAGGGGGGAGGGGCGTGGGGAGGGGTGGGGGGATTCCCAGAGCCTATGAAACTGTCACATAATGCAAGATAATTAATAAAAAAAAAAAAAGCGAAGCAACCGAGAGTCCCGTATGGGATGCTGACATTGCAAGTGGCAGTTTAATCTGTTCTGTCACAACACTGATCCCCTTGTCTAACATTCTGTTCTGCTTGCTGGTGCGAGAGAGAATAGATTGAAATTAACACATTTTATGGCATTCATGTAGCTAGTCTGCTGTGTGTCTCCTGTACTGCCATTAGCCAGTGTTTATCTAGCCTCTGCTTGCTTGAAGCGTTGTAGGAGGAAGGTCGCCATTTCACAGGACAGGCCATTCTATTAGAAAGTTGTTCTTTGCTGAGCTGAAATATGCTGTCCTCTCTCTCATCCCTGTTGGATTTGGCTATGCAAAATGTCATCCTTCTTTGTGACAACCTTTCCCATACCACTCTCAGGATGTGATCCTTTCAGATAGAAGAAATGTGAACAAGGTAAGAGCCTTTAGATAAATGTGTGAGCAGTCAGAGGACCAGACCCAGGCCACAGCAATCAGTTGTTCAGTGTCTGTTGAACACTGTTGTGGAATTCTGTCTTTTGGCCCAATTTATTCAAAGCCACAAAGATCCTTTAATTCTGGTATTTAGCGTTGGCAGGGGTGACTAAAATGGACATTCCCATCTACTGCAGTTGGGAATAGAGATGAATATACCTTTTGGGAAGGGAACTAGGAAAAATACAGATCAGAAGCCTGAAGAATGCTTCTGACCTTTGACCCGGTAATTGTATCCATAGGCGATTATAGTTAAGAAGTAGATATTGATATGTAAATAAGTTTATTCATTGAGCCCAACTTCTCTGAGCACTATTTCTAGGGGCTGAAAATATAATAAACAGGACAATAAGACCCTTGCTGTCAAGAAATACATTCTTGTGGGAAGAGTGCACAGTAGCCTGAGAAACAAAATGCTGTTAGACGGTGATATGGAGAAAGAAATGAAAACATAGTGAAATCCTAGAAAATGTGTGGATGAGGAAAGAGCACCTCAGAAGAGAGACCTCTCTGAGCAAGAGATATCTACACTGAAAACATAACAAAGCAAAGGACAAAGTCAGAATAAGCACGGAAGAAGGTCATTTCAGGGAAGGGGAACAGCGAACAGAAAGACCTTAGCACAGGAATGGGCTGTGTGTCTCGGGGAACGGCGAAAATAGCCGTTGTGTCTGGAGTGTAGGAAGTGGGAGAGGATTGCATACAGTAAGGTGAGAGGAATACTCAGAGGCCAGATCATGGAGAGCCTTGTCAGCCATGGGACAGTTTACGTTAGATTTATACACAAGGGGAGTCACTACAATGTGTTTTAAAAAAGTGGTGTCGCCACATGGTGAAATAATGTATGCAATCATTGAAATCATATTTATCATTGCTACTTTTTATAAATCGACATGTTGTCATCACAGTCAGAAAAAAAAAAAGATGCACTTACCCACTTTCCTGTAACCCTTGATCCTGTGTGCCCTAATCAACTATGTAAAGGTTATCAAAAATTTTTTTAAAAGATACTATCTTCACAATAGCAGAAAAAAAAGTGATGGTTCTTATAAGAAAAAAAAAGTGTTAGATTTGATTGTAAACTTGATATGAATCCACAAAGTTGTAACAGGAGGAAGACAACTGTGACTTTAGGACTCGTTAGCAGGACTATTGGGTTCATAATAGATGGGGTGTTTGTCCTAATCCACTTCACAAATGGTCACACTGCACAGAGGAAGTTGTGCTCATTTCTGGCTCTCACAATCAGAGATGAACTTTAACAAATTGGTGTATCATTACAGTGATGAGGATGCTTGGAAACCATGTTATGTGGTGACTCATTGAGGAAACAAGGTATATTTAGCTTTGAGAGGATTTGGTCTTGGGGGGGATCAGGAGCAGAATTATGCGTGAGAGTGAGGACGAAGTGGTGCCGTGTCATTCTGGATGGCAGAGTCCATTCCTGCAGTTGGAAATTCTGTAGAAACTGTCATCATCTCATAATATCCAGCGCTCTGGCTAATTAGACCAGTAACATTCAAGAGGGCTTCATACCTCAAATCATGCTTTAGATAGTTGCCAAGGACTCTCCTAACCCTTAGCACTTCATCCTGTGAGCTCTACATCTTTTCCAAGCCAAACTATCCCCCTTTTTTTGCACCATTTCTGTTATATAGTTTTGTTTCCCTATCATTCTGGTCACTCACCCCTTTTTGTTTTTATCTTTAAATATACACACAGCAAACTCCCTGAGGTAGGTGCACAACAAAATATCCTTCCTGATTCAAGATTTGCCTTAGCAAAAAAGCTCTTACAACATAGCTATCGCTATTGCAGCCTTGTTTGTAACGAGTGAAAAATGACACTTTCGGGAGAGCAGACAAATCGTGGTGTGGTCATAGAGTGCAAATGAAGAATTGTCTATGGAATTGTACCATAAAATTAAAAAGCAAAAAAAAGACCCAAAATGCGCGTGCGCACACACACACAAACAGAAAATGAATGGGATCAACAAACAATAAGATACCATTTCTTATTGGTTTGAAACTATGCAAGCCAGTTCCTCATTTTCTTTTGAACAAAACTCATGTGATTAAAAAAAAGACACGTGAAGGAATGATAAACATCTAATTCAGGAGCCTGGGAGGGAAATTGGCAAACAGGATCAGGAATGGGTGCACAGGAGACTCCTGTCTGCGTTGGCCTTAGGAGCCCATGGGGTGGGGAGAGGGGGGAGGGTACAGCAGGTACATGAGTGGCTGCTTTTCTTTTGTTTTTTTTTTGTCTTTCCTTTTTCATGCATGAGAAAAAAAACCCATAGTACTCTAAAATAGGATCCTATGTCCCAAATGAGATCTGATTGGTCCAGGGTGTGGTGAAATAATTGCTCCCCAAGTTTCCCGAGCTCCATATTCTGCCTGACTACATTCTCTTCTTGACAACCATTTCTTTTGCCTCACAAAACTTGCTGACACCTCAAATCCCTAGGCCCTGTTTCCACAAACTACTGTTAAGCGAGATCTCTCCCCATCCTCCCATATTGTATATCTGTCTCATTTAAGGGAAAACCCAAATACCAAGCTTATATTTCTCCCTGTTCTTTTCTTTCCACCCTCAGCCCGTCAGTTCAGCCTATCGAAATAGTTTTGGTTTTTGTGATTGTTACATGTTAATCATCCTATCTGCTTAGTGCTGTGGTTCAGACTGATAAATGTGCCCACCTTGTTGACCGGTGGTGAAATTCAAATGAGAATCATGAAAGTACTCTGGAAATTAAAGTGCTCTCAAATGTAAATGACTACATTTCATATCATCAGTGATTCATTAAAATGCTGAATGATTAAAGTGCTGAGGACAAAGCCTAGCTGACACTGGACCTACGGTAGAAATGCGAGCCAGATGAAAGGATAATGACAGAGATGACAGGCAATTATACTGTTTTTTTTTTTTAAGTGGACTTGTCTATGTATTTATTTAAAAGATGGGGTGACAATCAAAGAGAAAGAGAAATTTCCCATTCACTGGTCCACTCCCCAAACAGCTGCAACAGGCAGGAGCCAAGAAATCCATCTAGATTTCCCACATGGGTAGCAGGGATCCAAGCACTTGGACCATCCTCTGCTGCCTTGCCAGGTATGGAAGCTGGATTGGAGGCAGAGCAGCAGGGACTAGAACTAGCGTTCTGATGTAGCTTACTTATGATGACTTCACATACATGCCACAGTGCTGGCCCCAACTATACTGCCTTTAAATAGATCTAACTCTACTGCCATCCAGCTTGAAGTTCTTCAGTTTGGCCATAATACTGTCCTCAGAGTTGGCATTGCTGCCTTGCTTTATTGCAGTTTTTCTCTCATCTCTCCTTGAAGTATACTGCTCTCCCCAAAAGCCAGTGGATTTAACTGGCATGATTTGTTCTTGGTAAACTGGTGCTGGTTCTTGATAGTCATTGCTTCACCTGAAGAAAAGAGGATTAAGGAGACCAAAGCTTAGTAAAGATGATGTTATTTTCCATTTTTTTTCTCAAGCCTTACAAAATGAAGGGAACGTACCTTGAGGTCGTCTTCTGATGTTTCTCACTAATGCGCTTTTCTGCAAACATGTTTCACAGTGTTCCTGCAAGGGCTGGTGTGGAAACAAACAGTGTGGGTGCAGGAAGCAAAAGTTAGACTGTGGTGCAACCTGCAGCTGTGACCCTGCGAAGTGTCGGAACCGCCAGCAAGACAAGGTAGGATGGGTACTGTGTCTCTCTGGAAACCTGAAGTCTCCTGCATGTCCCCCACCCCCACAAGTGCACATAATCCCCTTCGGACACTACAAGCCTTCCCGGAAGCTTCCGAGGTGTGCACGTCCCTGCCCCCAGCATAGGCCGTGAGATCTCCACAGTTTCCGTGGCAGCCACAAGACAAACGAAAGCATGCAGCTACAGGGCTATGGACTGGCGGGATCCAACAAGTCCGGGGCCTTGGCTGAACTGGTGAGAGCCACAGGCTGAGGTGGCAGCTTCCAGGCAGGAAGTGAATCCTTCTTCTGCCTAAGGCGTTATTCGTTAGACCCTCTCCAGAGGAATGAGCTACTCCACAGATCCTGGCAAAGATCCACAGGAGCCAGGGCCTTCTGATAGTAACTGTTGTGGACTCAGTTAACTAGAGCTGTCTTCTTTATCTGACGGTACTTTCAAAAGTTCAGGCAAAACAAGACGTTCTAAAGACTTTGAAAAGCAGAGGGATGTGAGGATCAGGGGCGGGATGGGAAGGTGGAAGAAGCCTTCCATCCAGTGGTTCACTCCCCCACAAGGCCACAATAGCCAGGGCTGGACCAGGTCAGAGAAGAGGCAGGGAACTCCATCTGAGTCTCCCACAAGGGTGGCAGGGGTCCAAACCAAGGACTTGGGCCATCTTGTGCTTCCCCAGGTGCCTTAGCGGGGAGCTGGATCAGAATTGAAACAGCCAGGCCTCAAACTGGCACCCGTGTGGGATTCAGGTATTACAGATGGAACCTTTAATTTGCTGCATCACAGTGCTGCAAAAAAATTTTTTTTGAAATCCATGTACATTTTTTTTTCATATCACATTTTCCAAAAACTCTTCCAAGACCCCCTCATAATCCCCCCAGGAATAATGAACCCAGAACAGCACAACGTGCCCTGAGGAGTGCAGCACCAAACGGATCAGATTCCTGTCCGTGCCAGGCACCAAGCCTCTGTGTCCGGAGCCAAAGCTTGGCACTGCAGTTCCTCAGACGATGACTGGTACTCCCAGTGAGCATGGTCTCCTGCATTTCCGGAACAGTTGCGTGTGAACAGTTTTGTCCCAAGTCTGCTATGAAAAAGACACCTAAGTCAGATGAGCACCAGAGGCCTGAGGTAGCAAGCCAGAGCAGAGGCTGGGAATCACAGAAGTAACAGGGACTCTAAGGCTGCTCTGTTCCTGGGGTTTCTTATTTGAATCCTTGAGGCCTGTTGGTGGTTCTACTCCGCTTCAACCAAAGCAATTTGCTCTTGTTTATATACACGAGCACTTCAAAAAGCTGCTGGAAGAATAGAATTAAAAGATGTTTAAGGGACCGGCATTGCAGCATAGCAGGTAAAGCTGCAACCTGAGATGCTTACGTCCCTTTTGGGTGCTGGTTCATGTCCTGGATTCTCCATTTTGGATCCAGCTCCCTGCTAATATCCTGGTAAAGCAGTAGAGGATTGCCCAAGTCCTTGAGACCTGCACCCACCAAGGAAACTTGGAAAAATTTACTGGCTCCCAGCACTGGCCCTGTGGCCATCTGGAATGAAACCAATGTGTTACTGATATTCTCTCTCCCTCCTTCCCTCCCTCCCTCTCCCTCCCTCCCTCTCTTTCTCACACATACACCTCTGCCTTCTTCTTCCGCTCCTTCTAGAAAATAATGAATTCTTTTTAAAAAGTTTATTCTAGCATAACATCTTTGCAGTCCATGAATAGTTTGTCATAGTATTCATTTTCCGTAAACTTTTTGGACTCCCTATCTTGAGCTTTCCTCTGAGGATTTCAGGTGTGTAAACCACTGAGCTAGTCCAGGGCTTCCATTTCACAGAGAAGGAAAGCAAAGGCCCAGAGATAAACTTGAGTGACTGCCATTGATAGTCTATACAGAACCTCACAAGTATCACAGGCTTCCTGTCAGTCCTGCTGTTTCCATGACAGCAGGCAAACATATTCACACAGGCTCTACTGCAGTTACCTTGTTATCTAAGCAACTTTTTGCTTTCTCTCTCTGACTCAGTTTCCTTATCTAAAAAGAATAAAAGATGGGCAGTCAGAGAACTACCAAAAATGTGCAGTTTGTAGCAAGAGGAAGGGTAATCAAAGAGACCACCAGGGCTTGGCTCTGCTCTAAACATTGCCTCACAGACATGTCCTGTGCCACCATCCTACCCAGTTCTTTGCTTTTGGAGGCTGCCCCCAAGCATTGCTCCACTGCTTCAAGCACACAGCCTGGCAACCGCTGCCATCCCCACCACCCGCCCCCAGCCCCTGAGGGTCTCTTGAAAACTTGCAGAGGCGGATCTTGTTGATGAGATGCCTGTGTGCTTGACCCTCAGGATAGCTCAGGTGCTGTTGAGCGGACCCGGGATTCTGAAGGCTCCTGCAGACTGGAGGATCCCACAGAGGTGACACCGGGATTGAGTTTTTTCAATCCTGTCTGTGCCACTCCTAACAGCAAGGTATGAGCCTCCTTATCTGTATTAGCTGCGACAGCTGGGGGGCAGGGTGGGGGGCAACAGGCAGGGCGTGGAAGGGACAGATACCATCAGCTTGCTGGGAATTGGGAATCTGGCACAGGCTAGAGCAATCAGTGGGGACACCAGGGACTGCTGAGAGAGTGCTAAGCACTCACGGCCGCACAGCTGGCCCAAGCAGCCGCCCTAAGGATGTGTTCTTACCTGCCTGTACCCTCTGTAGATCATGAAGGAGATGTGTGAGGAGGAGCAGGTCTTGGCAAAGGCAGCTGTTCCAGTTCTCTCCTTCGACCTCCCGGAGGGGAAATCCATAGCAAGAGAACCCCAAGAAAATAAGGCTCCAGGCAAGAAAAAGAAGCGCACTCTGGCCAGCAACACCAGCTTCTTCGCGGGCTACTCCCCCATCGAAGAAGAGGCCCACTGAAGTCCATGGCCACCACTGGGGCCCACAACATGCTTCCACACGGCAGCCGGAAGTGTGCATGTGTGTGTGGTGGTGGCGGTGGTGGCGGTGGTGGTGCTGTCATTGCCAGTTAATGACTTCCCTAGATTTCAGGCTTCTCTCTGGCAAAGGGCCGGAGTGGTGCTGAAAGGAAGGGAACCTGTGTTGGCTCCGACCTCCATCTCCAGCCCCAAAGAACTCCTCAGCCTTCTCCGGAAGGTGCCACGCCACCTGCTGAAGAGAGACCAGCCCACCTGACAAATGGCACCTTGGGAGCCAGCCCCCAGCACAGTGCAGCGCTGTCTGTGAGCGCAGCATGTGCCAGGCAGCATGTGCCAGGCAGCATCCTGGGGCTCTGCTCTCTAAGATGTCCCAGGTCGCTGGAGAAAGCTGCCTCAGGCTTTTATCTCACTGCAGGAATGGACCTGAGATCTTTCCTGCCCTGCCCTATATTTGAAATGTTTAATAGTTCCCTCAATTGTCTGCTGTGTTACCGAAGTCAATGAAATATTTTTAAATGTTAAGTAAAGAAATAAACATTCGTGCACCTACTGTATGGGAAGAGCCTTCATTCTGTGCTATCCGGAGAGACGGGCAATGCCAAACTCTGCTCCTCGGCCCTGGGACAGCTGTCAGGAGTTCACTGCAAGCACCTGCACCCCCTTCCCTGCCTTTTAAAAAGATGTGTTTGTTTATTAGTTTGAAAGAGGTACAAAGAGAGGGAGAGACACTTCCATCTGTGGACACTCCACAAGTGGCTACAATAGCCAGGGCTGAGTCAGGCCAAAGCCAAGAGCCAGGAGATTCACCCAGGTCTCCCATGTGGAAAGCTGGGACCCAGGCCCTTGGGCCATCTTCACTGCTTTTCCCAGGTATATTATTGGGAGCCTGGTTGTAAGTGGAATAGCCCAAGAGTTGAACCAGAGTCCATATGTTCAGCAGGCATCACAGGTAGCAGTTTAACCCTCTACACCAACCCCTTCCTGCCTTTTTTACTGAAGCCACCCAGTTTCCCGAGGCTAGTGTGGAGCATGGTGTTATCTCTCTGTTGCTTTGCTGTCTTAGCAAACAAATAATGTTCACAAGACCAGAGGCCTGACCTCCACTGGGGAAGCCTTGTGGCCTCCAGATGTGGAGGGGAGAAACCACGTTTCCCAAGCATCCCCAGATTCCTGCCATGATTTCTTTCCCTCACTCCTCGCAAATGAAGGTCAACTACACACGTCCCCGTTGTGCACACAAGATCAGGGTACGAAGTTAAATTTCCATAGCCTCTCAAAGACACTTAGAACTTGTATGTGACGAGTGACAGCACTACCCTCTTCCTGGTGTCTGGCAGCCTGACTTCTCAGCCTCCATGGGCTTGGGGCCACACTGCTGTTCAGTCCCAGGATAGAACAGCACTGTTTCCTTGCTTTCTCTGAAAGCAAACCGGAGCCATGAGGCTTACTCCTCACTCTGCACCAGGGCTCTCCATTTCTACTTAAAGCTGACAGGAGGCTGGGCCTGCAATGCCACACAGGCTGCCCGCTGACTGGGGGAGCTTTCTGAAGAACCCTGAAGTCCTGGGTCTCAGACATGTGCCTTCTGAGTCCCAGCATCCTCTGCAGAACAGCTCCCAAACCAGTCCCCCTCCCCTGCCCACCCCCAAGAACTGCTATAGACCCCTGCCAGAGCCCAAGCAGGGGGAAAGAAAGCTGAAGCTTGCAGAGGATGAGGTGACCCGCTGGCCCTCCCTGGCCCCCTGCCAGCAGCAACCCCGCTTCTCCGTGCTTTTTCATTCCAAGGGAGTAAGGGCGCCTCTGCTGTTGCCAACTAGAGCCCCTGTATACAATGGGAAGGCGGAGAGGGAGGGGGCTGGCTCTTGGCATAAGAGAGCCAGTCTTTCCTTCTCACTGTTAGAAATCTGGCACGCCTTGGGGGGAGGGGCACCCAGGCTTCTCCCCCAGAGAAGACCCTTTCCCATTAGTCCCCTGCAGCAGAAAAAATACAGCAGCACAGTCACACCAGCCCCGGACCCCAGCCCACACAGATCCACGCCCGTGCCAGAAGGCTAAGCTGACTCTCACACAGCTCACCCTCCAGCCCTCCCCTTACTGAGGCTATGGTAACAGGCAACTTAGTGTGGGTGCACTTTCCAAAAGCCTGTCACCCGAATACACTGTACACTCACCCCAGGACTCTTCGACCTCACACCCCTCGTGGACAAGGCAGCGGGAAGGACGCAGATCTCAGCAGGTGCTGAGGAAGCAGGTGGGGCAGGGGCTACTAGTGTCACCAAGAGCCACGAGACTCATGGAAATCCCTGCTCCAGCAGGAGGGCAATGTGCTGCCAAAGTAGTTCGCTTGTCATTGCACCTCGTAGAGCGGGTAGAGGGAGCCCAAGGGGTTAGGGAGGCTACTGAATCAAAGCTGACGGAAAACTACTCTGACTCTCACACACACACACACACACACACACACACACACACACACACACACCCCTTTCCAGGGGGCTGGCAAGGCCCCTTCTCCTCCCTGCCAAGTTGCAAAGTTGTGTGGTCACCTCCCCCCAGTTTCCCCGCCCGCCTGTGCCCTCAGCCCTCGCCTCCCTGAGCCAGGACAAAGCCCCAGCAGAGACTGGGAGGGAAACAGGAGGGGGGACAGAGGGGATGGGGAAGGCTGCACAAAGGAATTCTTCACCCTGAGCCCCCTGAGCGCCAGCAAGTAAAGAAGCAGATCTGCTCTCCTTCCTCCTCCCTCCCCACAACACACCTCCCAGCTTCCCACCGGGGCTGGGCCCAGGCCACGGAGCAGGGGCTGGCTTGCACACGGGACCTGCACATCCTCCTGTAGGTGGCAACAGTGTCACCTGTTTGACCGGTGTGACTGAGTCAAGAACTGGAAGAGGGAGGAGGCAGACAACTCGCAGAGGATCCTGCAAGGAGTGCAGAGCCGAGAGCAGAGCTGAGCGGCTGCGCCTGAGAAAAGGTGTGAGGGCCTGGGAAGGCTGGGCTCTGCAGGCGGGAGCTGTGGGGGGCCGGAGACCAGCTCCACCCCATGGGGATTGGGCTCAGGGAGTGAAGGGCAGCCCCTGTCAGCTCCCCCTTCCCGCCAATCTTGCCTTGGGGCGTGGGGTTCAGGCTACTCAGCTCCTGATCCCATTCTACACACCGCTCCTCGAGGGAGGTGGGACTCTGAGAGGCAATGTTTCCGGTGCAGGGATAGGACCCTGGGGCGCTGGGGGGAGGAGGTACAAGTGGTACAGATTGCGGTTCAGAATAGGCTGCTGTAATCCAGTCTCAGAATAGGCTGCTGTAATCCAGTCTCGGAAAGGACAGAGGGCAGGGGCCTCCCTTTGGGTTGCCTTTTTCTTTTTATTCCTTTTTTCTTTTTTCTGGGAAGGGTATCAGGAAGGGAAGAGGTTTCCTATGCTCAGATCTTGGGGTTGCTACCCCTAACTCCTTCACCCCTACCCCAACCCTCCTTTCTCAAGGCAAGCGTAGAGTAAGAAAGGGCAGTTCTATGAACCCCAAGACCCTTCCGCCTTGCGCTATGCACCTCACTAGGACTCCACAACCTCAGAAGAGCTCAGACCAACCCCTGGACACACACACACACACACACACACACACACAAACTTAGTGTATAGCCAGGGGCTCCTTTACATACTCACAGTCACGCAGCAAACCATTCATACTGCCAGCTGCCAGCACACACTCACCGCTGTCTCCAGTATGGGCAACTACACACAAGCAGCCGGCCTGGAGATCAGCTGGGTCTCTCCACCAGCCCCAGCAGCACAAGGTCCAGGGATTCCCTGTCCGAAGACAACCACACCCCCCCACACACACACACAGACACACACACACATACCTTTGCCCTGCATGTGTTGTACTTTCACCAAAGCTAACTCTGAGGGTGGGGCCCCTGGAAGAGGGAGGGCGGGGCCTGGGGTTCTAGCTGCAATGGGGTGGGGGGGGAGAAGTGACTAGGCAGGAAAGGACAGGACTGGGGTGGAGGGAGTTGGGGGGAGAGAAGATTTGGCTTTCCAGGTGTGCACATTAAAGAACAGGCTCCCGGGCATGATCCAGGCCACCTGTTGGCCCCTGGAGTCTTCCTCTTTACTGACAGCACCCTCTGCCCTCTGGGTAGTGGACACCGAGAATCTTTCAGTCAGGGCTTGGTGATTTGTGCAATCTCGGTATCCATAGCAACTGGCCAACTAGCTGGGCCTCCCATAGCCCCAGGTCAAAGCTGGAGCTTCTGCTTCAGGTTACTCCTGCTCTCCTGGGGTGGAAGGCCAAGGGACACGGGGCAAGCTCCAGCTGCGTCAGCTCTCAGCTCGTCAGTCAGCTCAGCCCCGCCTGGCTGAGCAGAGTCGGCTCCTGCCCAGGGCAGTTCCTCCTGCTTCCTACTGTGGACAAGCACCCCATCCCCAGGGCTAGGTCCAGGAAGTGGGGAGGAGCTGCAAAGAGCCGGCATCCCTTCTGCCAGCACAGAACCTGCAGGTCTGGGCTTCTCTCGCACTTGGGCTTCCCAGGTACCGAGAAGAAAGGTAAAGGAAGAACCCAGAAATAATGAGCCCTGTCCCCTTCATCCTGTCTGGCCCTCGGGGCTGCCTCCATTGCTGAGCAGCACCCGGGCTGGCCCTCCCTTGGGCTCCTCAGACACACTGGGAGGGAGGCTGGGGTCTGCCTTCGGTCAAAGTGGCCCTTCCCCCAGGCCTTCATCATGGCCGAGTCCCCCAGCCGCTGCTCTGCCTGGACCCGCTGCCTCCACTGCCTGTATAGCTGCCACTGGAAGAAAAGCCCCAAAGAGAGGATGCAAACCAGCAAGGTGGGGTGGGGACAGGGGTGGTGGTGTGTGGGGAGAGGCTGAAAGACCTAAGACAGAGGCTGCTGGGGACAAGGAGGCCACCTGTGCTCAGAGGGAGCTGGCACAGGGGCACTGGGTGGGGGAGGTAGGGTGGAAAGGGGCTTTCTCTTCTCAGAATGGGGTGTCCCATCCCTCACCCATGGGATGGGACACCCCCCCCCCAGACACACACACACACAAGCAGGGCTGCCCCTCCTGTGGCAGGAAGTTTGGAGCTGCCAGCCTTGGGACACTGTGAGCAGGACACCAGGCTGGGTCCTGAGCTTCTCTCCTGCCTCCCTTTATAGTGCGACTGCGTGTGGTTCGGCCTGCTCTTCCTCACCTTCCTCCTGTCCCTGGGCTGGCTGTACATCGGGCTCATCCTTCTCAATGACCTGCACAACTTCAATGAGTGTGTCACAGACTCCCCTGTCCCACCCGTGCCTCAGCATACATTATCAACCTGCTACTCCCCACTGCCCCTCCTGGAGTGGGGGGGTGCTGTGGAGAGGGAGCCTGGATGCCCAGCCGCCAGCCCTGCCCAGCCCCTCCAACCCTGCTCTTTTGCTACTCCGCTGCCTTAGGAAAGCCCTCCAGGAAACTTTCCCAATCCCCCGGGGAACCCCTTGCCCCTTCCACACACACACAACCAAGGGCTTGCCCTCACCTCCACGTGGTAGTCCTCCAGGATTCACCTACCCAAGTGCCCTAGGGATTACTAATCAGACATCCCTTCCCCCACTTGGACAACCCCCTCTCCTTTCCCACAGATTCCTCTTTCGCCATTGGGGACACTGGGTAGACTGGTCCCTAGTGTTGCTGCTGGTCATCTCTCTACTGGCCACTTACGCGTCCCTGCTACTGGTGCGTCCAGGGGCTGCTGGGCTAACTGCCACTTCACCCCCTCCCCTCCCCACTTGTCCCCCCCTTGGCCACTGGGAGGAGGGAGCTAATTGGTGAGTGGGAGGGAGGAGCCCGGCAGGGAAGCCCTCTCTCACCACCTCCTCTGCAGCACCTGTCGCTGTCCCCTCCCCCTTCCCCACCAGCTCCTGGCCCTGCTCCTGCAGCTCTGTGGACAGCCCCTGCACCTGCATTGTGTGCACAAGGTAGAGCTGGGGTGGGGTGAGCGGGAGAGGGGGTCCCTGGGCCCCAGCCTTGGCTGCCTTTCACTCTCAGAACCTCAACTCTGTATGCCTGGAGTCGGACCCAAGATCCAAAGGGGAAAATGATGCATCCACAGAAGGGTCTAGTGAAAAGAAGGGCCCCGCTATCCACGAATCGACCAAGTCAACCAAAAACCCCTCCCCCGGCTTTGCTGTTCCCTGCCCTCTTAGGTGCTATTGTTTCTCATCGTGTTTCTTGTGGTGGCTGGCCTTGTGGGCCTGGACGTTCAGTGGCAGCAGGAGTGGCATAGCTTACGTCTGTCCTTGCAGGTAAGTGGCCAAGCCCCAGGGCCTAGGCGAAGCCCCTGTGTTGGGGTCAGCTCCAGAGTATTGGGAAGAGGAGCCCTCCTCACTCTCCCTTGTCTGCACAGGCCACAGCGCCATTCCTTCACATTGGAGCAGTCATTGGAATTACCCTCCTGGCCTGGCCTGTGGCTGATACCTTCCACCGCATGGACCGAAGAGGTGCCAACTCTGCCCAGGCCACTGCAAGGCCTCTGCCTCTCTTAACTTAACCTGCTTTCCTGCATAGGTGTCTGAGCTCAACTCTGCCCTGCCCCCCACACACACTTTGCCCTTTCCCAAATCCTGTCCCCTCCCTTCCCCCCATCACCCCACAGGTCCCAAGATTTTGCTACTGCTCCTGTTTTTTGGGGTCGCCCTGGTCATCTATCTGGCTCCCCTATGCATCTCCTCCCCCTGCATTATGGAATTCAGTGACTTACCCCGCAAGCCTGAACTGATAGGACACCGAGGAGCCCCCATGGTGAGTGTTGGGCAGGAGGTTGGGAGGGCAGCGTGGGGGCTAGAGCAGGCCAGCATGGGGGTCGCCTTATTGATTTCCTTCTGCAGCTAGCCCCCGAGAACACTCTGATGTCCCTGAGGAAGACAGCAGAATGTGGAGCGACTGTGTTCGAGACAGATGTGATGGTCAGGTGACAGAGGCTGGGGGGCTGAGGGCTGAGGGACACAGCACGGGAGTACAGTGCAAGATGCTCAGGTGTGGCTTGCTTTAGCCTAATGGTCCGCGATACTTGGGTTCCATATCACAGTGAGCGCCAGGGATCCACAAGCAGCTCCGCTCCTGACTCAAGCTTCCTGTTGTTGTGCCCCGTGGGAGGCAATGCTGATGAGTCAGGAGCTGGGGGGCCGGTCAGGAGCTGGGGTCTCTGCCCGCTAGGTGGGAAGCCTGGATAGACTTCCTGGCTCCTGGCTCCTGGCTCCAGCCTTGACCTAGTCCTGCCTGCTGTGGACATTTGAGAAATAAACCAGCAAATGGGAGATTCTCCTCTCTCTCTGCCTTTGTCTCTGTCCTTCTCTGCCTTTGAAATATAAAGAACAAACAGGACTAGATGTGCAGCACTGCACTTGGCCCCTGACACCCTTTGTGCCCTCAGCTCTGACGGAGTCCCCTTCCTCATGCATGACGAGCACTTGAGCAGGACCACAGATGTGGCCTCAGTGTTCCCAAGCCGAGTCACCGCCCACAGCAGTGACTTCTCCTGGGCTGAACTGCAGAGACTCAACGCTGGGGCCTGGTTCCTACAGGTGAGGACAGTTTCTGGCAGGAGGTACTCACCAGCAGGGCCAAACTCGAGAGAGCAAAGTTCATTTCATGGACGAGCCTGTACTGGGGTCTGGGCAGGGTGAGGGGAGTGCTGTCTACCCTCAAGTCACTCTACACACACACGCGCACTTAGTGAAGAAGACAACCCAGGCAGAGATAATTAAGATAGAAAAAAGCTAAAAAATCATTTTAAAATGTTTTTGTAGCCAGAAAGGCGAGTGGGAGGCAGGGAAGTCATTGTTTCACTGATGGTCGCTGCCAGATGGAGAGCAAGTGTGGCCAACATATAACATGAGCATTTCCCGAAAGATGGGCAGGGCAAGGCAAAAAGACGCATAGTCAGAGGGAAGAACACAGGTGACTTCAAAAACCTGGTGGGAAAAATGACAAAGATGAGTGTGTGATGGTACCCACGTTTCCTGAAATCTAGGCATAGCTGACTTTTTTTTTCATAATAGGCTCCTCCCAGGAACTTCTTAAAAAGTATATCCTGTGTGAAAAATGTTTCCATTTTATTTGCCATGAAGTTTTTGTTGCTTTTATTTAAAATAAAAACCCAAAGTATTTATTTTATTTCAAAGTCAGACTTATAGGGGTCAGGGGAAAAACAGAGATCTTCTGTCAACTGGGTCTCTTCCCAAAAGGCTACTACTCCCAGAACCGGGTCAGGTCAACTCTAGAAGCTTCTTCCAAGTCTTTCATGCAGGTGCAAGGTCCCAAGCCTTTGGGCCATCTTCCACTGTTTTCCCACACCATTAGAAGGGAGCTGGATGGGAAGTGGAGCAGTCAGAATTCAAATTGGTGCCCTTATGAGACGCCAGCATCACAGGCAGAGGCTTAGCCAGATATGCCACTACGCCTACCCCTGCCATGAACTTTTTAAAAATATTTATTTGTTTTTATTGGAAAGTCAGATTTACAGAGAAAAAAAGAGAGACAGAAAGATCTTCTGTCTGCTGCTTCACTCCCCAAGTGGGTACAATGGCTGGAACTGAGCTTATCTGAAGCCAGGAGCTTCTTCCAGGTCTCCTACATGGGTGCAGGGTCCCAAGGCTTTGAGCCATCCTCGACTGCTTTCCCAGGCCACAAGCAGGGAGCTGGATGGGAAGTGGAGCAGCCGGGACATGAACCAGTGCCCATATGGGATCCCAGTGCATGCAAGGCAAGGACTTTAGCCACTAAGCTACTGTGCCAGGTCCAAAACTTTTTAAAGAGCCTAAAACACAAAGTTTGCCTTGAAGCCTCACCTCTGGTCTTGAAATAGTGTTGCCATCTTCCAGAGGCAGCCATTTTGGGGCACCAAGCAGCTGTCCGGTACAGACCGCACAGAGGCTGAGAATCAGACCGTGCCAGCATTGCAAGAACTATTGAAGGCAGCCGCGGCCCTCAACCTCTCCATCATGTTTGACCTGCGCCGACCCCCACGGAATCACACATACTATGACACATTCGTCAATCAGACACTGGACACCGTGCTGAGTGCAAGCGTGCCCCAAGCCATGGTGATGCTCCCAGGCCCCCCCCGCCCCCGCCATGGGCCTCACTCCCCACCCTGCCCTCCCTTAGCCACCATCATGACATGTTGAAGCTGTGCCCCAGCTCCACCACCCCCTTCTCTATCCGTATCCTCCACCCCCAAGTCCTTCAGTCTTCCCTAGCCTCACACCCACCATTCCCAAATCCCAGGTCCTTTGGTTACCGGATGAGGATCGGGCTAATGTCCAACAACGGGCACCCAGAATGCGCCAGATATATGGACACCGGGGAGGAGGCAATGGCACTGAGAAGCCCCAGTATCTCAATCTTCCTTATCAAGATCTGCCACTTTTGGACATTAAGTGAGTGCTCAGGGGAAGATGGGAGGCAGCACATGGGGCTCAGTGGCAGGGAGGAACCCTGGTGGGGACAGCAAAAACTGGGCATTCATTTTTTTCACTTGCTCACTCACACGAAGGATGCTTATAGAACTCTTGCTGTGGAATAGGGAGTAGTCATTGCAGGTTTTAAAGACACAGCATAAATAAGGTCCCTGCTTTTGTACAAGTTATGCGTTCGTGAAAAGAGACCTCATGAAGCGGACATACAATGATACCTCAGAAAGATCATGGAAAATAGAATTCAAAGAAAATTTGGGTTTTGGCACAAAAATGTATCTATTTATTTAAAAGGTAGAGCATCAGAGAGAAAGAGAGAGGTAGTGAGGGAGGAAAAGAGACACAGAGAGACATGTCCCATCCACTGGTTTACTGCCTAAATGGGTTCAATAGCCAGGACTGAGATAGGCCAAAGCCAGGAGCCAGTAATCCCTTGTGGTTCCCCCACTTAGGTGCAGGGGCCCAAGTGCTTGGGACATCATCCACTGCCTTCTGACGTACACTAGCAGAAACCTGGATTGGAAGCAGTGCAGCTGGGACTTAAATTGGCACTGTGGTATGGGATGCTGACATTACTAGTGGCAGCTTAACTTGCCGCACCGTAACACTGGTGCCCATTGGCACAAAAATAATGTGTATCCTCCATGAATTTTTCACAGATCTCTCATATACTGGATAGTGATACATGTTACGAAGACCAAATGGGGATATGAACTAGCATGCTTGAGGTTGGAGGTGGGGGGTGTGAGGCTGGGATGGTGGGATGGTGGGCAGGGAAGGTGGTATAGTTGAAGAGCTGATGTCTGTAGCAAATTGTCACAAGGAGCTAGCAACAAGAAGAGCTGCGGATGGGCAGGGACAAGGAGCCTGGTCAACAAGGGAATGGTAAAGCTAGGGAAACAGGGATCTAATCGGATGGGATCTTCTAGAAAGCCTTCAGTTTTTATTTGACACCAAAGAGCTGTGTGTAAGAGAGGACGAACCCAGTAGAGAGGGAGTTCCAGGTGGGAGTTGGGTTGTAGGAAGCCAAAGGAACCAGTAAACATGATACACTTCAAAGCATGTGCTTCCCGAGGTCTCTAGCAATGTCCGTGTGGGTCAGGTGTGCGCTGGATATCGGCCAAGGCATCCTAAGGATTTCACAGACCTTTCTCCCATTTGTCCTCGTGGAGGGAGACATGACGTAGAGTTTAGCCCTTGCCTCAGTCTTGTTCTGGTCAACCATGTGCTGCTGCTGTTGTTTCTGAAAGATGAGAATTGGTAATAAACACACTGGTGGTGGAACAGAGGCTCCGAAAAGATCAAACGAAACAGAGATAGATGCAAAGACTTGAAGTTGAGGCCTAAAAGAATTTCACTTGTACAGAGACCAGAGAGGAGACAGTGGCATCAGCAGGAACAGGTATGACAACTAAACATGGCTTCAACTGAACCACAGGCACAGTGACTCCTCCGGGGGGACATAACATCACTGAAGACCAACCTGACACTGGTGTGCCTTCATAAAGGCCTAGTGTCTGGAAAGTAGGAGGAAATCATCATGTTCCATGCAAAGCCAGTCCGGGCCTATCTGAACTCTGCAGTTCAGAGGGAGGCCCCATAGGCTCCTAGGAACATTCATAAGTTCGAGGAAGATCACATCGAAGAGACTTTTACCAGGCAAGGAAATCATCACCCCAGTCCGCAGAGTAACGGTGGAAGGGAACTGGTGCTGGAGACGGGGAAGACGCAGGGAGCCGTGGCCCCTGCAGGAGCGTCACAGGACAGAGGAGAGACACAAGTCATGTCAGCCCAGATACCAAAGCCAGGACCTGTGCCTGAAGTGCACTGGAAGTCAGAGTTGAGCGAAGCCAAAGACACCCCTTTTGGTCAGGGATTTCTTAGGCAAATGTAGAAGTGCTGCCTCCTCAGCAGTGACCCTCAGAGAGCGCATGCGGGAAGCTGCCTCCCACGCCTCCCACGCCATGGTTCTGGATGATGCCTGTGACTTTCCCACCTGCACAGGGCCCTGCACCAGGAGAACGTCTCCGTGAACCTGTTTGTAGTGAACAAAGCCTGGCTCTTCTCCCTGCTCTGGTGTGCAGGGGTGGATTCGGTCACCACCAATGACTGCCAGCTGTTGCAGCAGATGCGTTACCCTGTCTGGCTTATTGTAAGGGCTCTGGAGCCATCCCTGCTCCTCTTCTCCCCCTCCCTGAGTCCCCTTCTCTCTAATCCTACTGGCATTCTCTATTTGAGCCTCCCAACCCCTTTACCCTCACCCCCCCCCATATATATACAACTCTTTGGGCCCTGGCCACCAAAAGGGCAACAGGGTTCTTTTCCTCTTCCTACAGCCCCCTCAGACCTACCTAATGATGTGGAACATCACCAACTGTGTCTCCATCCTGCTGTTTTTATGGATCTTCCTCTTCCAAGTGTAAGTATTTGCTGTCGGGGCCTTCTGCGTCCTTTCCTTCCCCTTCTGATGAGGCCTATCCAGATTTAGACGCACTGCCCGGCACTTGCAGCCTGCTTCCTGGTTCCTTCGAGATTCTCTGGCACTCCCTTAAGCCACCAACTTCCTTAGGACCCGGGGCAGGCAGCTGGAGGGGGCCCCAGGGTCAGAAGGTGCTACCTGAAGCTGGCTGAACTCGTGATAGAAAGCTTTTCTTCCCCCTAGGAGGTGTGCTAAGGAGAGAGAGAGAACTGGTGAGAACTCCTACACCCCCATGCCATTCTCACCTCCTGTTAGCCTCCTGCTTGCTGGCTCTTCAAGTGACCCACCAGCCTGCCTCCCTCTCTCTCTCTCTCTCTCTCTTTCTCTCTCTCTCCCCCTCTGCCCCTCCTCTCTCCCCAGGCTTAGAAACAGCCGTGCTACTCACCAGAATCAACAATCTCACAAGGGAATGAATGGCCTGTTCCCCCAGCTGTCACCTGCTGGAGTCTGAGACCTGTGTGTACCGCTCATGAACAAGGCAGAGAGAGTGGCTGACATGGACTAATATCTAGGCGCTACTGGGTCGAGGGTGGGGGTGTTTGCCAACAAGAGACTGGAAGCACCATGGAATCTGCTCCCTCTGGGGTTCTGACCTGAAGTGGCTGGGAAGACTGTATGAGTCATGAGCAGTTTCTCCTAACACGCAGCCAGAATGAGGAAGTAAAAGAGAGTATGTCAAGATACTGTCTCGGAGTTTGCGTGCAAGGTCTCTCGTGTAGAAGGTACGGGGTGTGTCGGGGTGGGTCAGCCGGGGCCAGTGAGGGAAGATGATGGTCTTTCCTGGAGAACTATAGGGCGTTGGAGACCCCATCCTTCCTTCCTGCACAACTCCCCCCTACACACACACACCTTAACAGTGCAGCTACTTTCCTACCTAGAGGCAAGGAGCTACAGAGTCTAATGAGCCATGCAAGTCAGTGCCTACAGGTGGCTTTTTGCTGTGCCAAGCCTTTTCTTTCAGACATGTTGGCTCCTGTATCAGGTGTGTTAATCTGTTCTTCAATGAATTCAATTCCCATTTGGTCATGATCTAATCTTTTCTATTCAGGGCCTGGAAAGAAGGTGCACCTGCCATCTTCAGTTGGATGGGACCTGACCCTGAAGGGTCATCACAGAGAGGTGGGGGCGGGGGTACAAGGGAGGCCACCACCTGAGGCAGGGGAGGATTGACTGAGGCAAGCTGGATAGTGGCCTGGGGAGGGGGGCGTTGCCGTTGGCCCAGGTTCCCTGTGCCGGGTTGCATTATAGCTCCACCTTGTGGTCACCTGCTCCCAAGAGGAAGGCCGCACCCGTTGTGCCCTGGTCGTCCTTGCTGAATGCCACCTTTTAGCCACACCAACTGGGGACTTTTGTCCTTGACTCTGTTCTGTGAAAAAGGGCACGGTTTCGAGTTCCACGAGTTTCCATTCCTTGGTTCTGCTCTCGGGGGCTGTTTTGGCTCAACCGTCCAGGACCCAAGTTGCTCCAGGGTACTTGTATCGGCTGGGTACTTGCCTCTGGACTTAACCACTGGAGATAGCCAGTGCAGAGTCGGACTAGGGTGAGTGGCAAGGGGTGAATGGCTGAGGCAAAAACGGGGACCGGAGGAGGGTTCAGTGACTGACCCCACAGCATCCTCCGTGCACTGACATTCATCTTGCTTCATGTCTCCACACCAAAGGAACTAGAACTAAAGCGCTGGCAATGGCAAGAGACTCGGTTCTCCATCCCTCCTGTCTCGCCAGACTGGGACCTGGGGCAACACTGCCACCTCGGTACAAGACCCTTCACCTCCCCCCCCCCCATGCTGGGCAGCCACGGAAACTACAATCCCCAGGGTGCCCCTGGGCATTTCCGCTCTCGAGCCGACCAAGACGCGTCTGCATTTGTGTTCCCGCCCCCGCCTCCTCGCGAACACCACCCCTTCCCCTCCGGCGTCGCCCCCGCCCCCCGCCCGCACACTCTGGCACACTCACACACCAGCACACGCACTCAGGCGGCCTTCCACGCCAGCATACCTACCAGACCTGCAGCTGGCCCGGCAGGCGACGCGCGGACAGGCGGGGGCGCACCGGGGAGCGACCGGCACCGCTTCTGTCCTGGTGCTAGGCTTCTAGAGGGTCCACGGCGCCTTGTCTGGGGCAGGTGTCCACCTACCGCCTATTCGAGCTACGTTTGTGTTACTTTTCCCGTTTCCTGATCCCGCCCCCTCAGTCAAACCCACTACCAACCTCAGCTCTTGGGCCCCTAACCTGAAAAGGTACTCCCAGGCTCCCAGCGCTCAGCACGTACCTCCTCCCCCATCCCTACTTTTCTGTCCCGGCTCAAGTCGCCTAACCTCGCAGCCCTGCACCCTTGGCTGTCCTTCCCCTTCCCACCGCACGCCCACGACCTACGGCATCTCCACCCCCGCAGCCTCAGCTTGCAGTTCCCAAGCTCTCAGCTGCAGTCTTTTAAGCTGAACGTCCCAGCCCTAGCCCCAGTGCCCCTGCGCGTGGCTCCCCGCCTCCCCCTACCCCCGGGATTTGGGTTCTCAACTCCTAGCCTGCCACTGCTGTGGTGTTCCCAGCAGGACTGGCAAGCTATAGCGCGCTTAACCTCTACGAGGCCCTGAAGTGGAAACAGACTGACAAAAAACTTGAGGGCGGAGGGCCAGGGGGAGCTGCTCATTGGGGTTCGGGTGCAGTTGCTTTCCGTTATTTTTAGCTGCTGACTCACAGCTCCTGGCATCCGGGTTTGGGGCTAGCAGGCTGGGTTAGGGGGCTATTAATAGAGCAGAGGCACAGCCCCGACCCAGTTCAGTTTGCAAAGAGAGCAGGGAGCCTGGCCCTGCCACCCTGCCCTGTGCGGATGTTGTGGACTGAGCCTGTGACTGGGCAGATGCTCTCTGGCTGCCGTTTATTGCTGCCTTGGAACTCTTGAGGGAAAGCCCTGGGAGGAGACTGCAGGCCACAGCTCTCCCCTAAGCTGGCCATGGCTTAAGACTCTGCCACGGTGGAGTTTCTCTGTTCAGTGACCTGAGGGGAAACAGACGACTTCCATGCGGACAGGTTACTGTGGCCTTGGCCTGCCTGCGGCTATTCCCCCGGCCTGAATGCTTAGTTGCTGGGAGGAAAAGGCTATGGATGTCTGCTTCCAGTCCTTCCTCCAAGACCCTCATAAAGATGGGGGGCTTCAGAAAGGTCGCACTTGGCATCCCCCCAAATGAGATACTGAACTAGAAAGCTGCAGGGTTCTCAGTGTAATCCCTCTCCCATTGTGCAAGGCTCTGTCCTCCCAAGGGTCCTCAGACCTGGAGATGCCGCCCTCATCCGTAGAAAAACCCATTTCAGGAAAGCCAGTGAGGTGTGACTGGTCCCTTTTCAGGAAAAACCCACTTCAGGAAAGCCAGTGAGGTGTGTTGTTCCTGTGGGACTGTTTTCGTTTAATGAGCAGAAGTGGGAATTTCCTGATGCATATGTTGGGAATGCTGAAGTATCTTGATACCTTACATGAGTAATGAGCAAAACCATTCTCACCCATGTGCAATTTGGTAGAAATCTCGTGGATTAAGGACGCATCTCCCCTCCACCCTTGCGGACCAGAAGCGTGGCCCCACATTTCACAACAGAGTGGTCGTTTCTCCGCACACAAAGAGTGAGGTTAGCCCAGGAAGCTGTATTTTTAAGAATGAATTCACGCTATGGAGACAGCAGTGGGCTACACCGCCCCAGCCGCGGCTGTTTGCTGAAGGCGCGGAAGAGGCAATGGAAGCAGAGAGAAATGGTCTCCTTCCAGATCCCTGACGGAACTGCTCCATCGCTTCAGACTCAGCGCAGGCAGGCAGGCCGCCTGGTTGCTTAGCAACCAGAGCCGCCTGCAGGGGCGTGAGGCTGCTTTCCGCCCGTAGGGGGCGCCTGACTCCCTGGGGCCCTGAGCTGGAGCCCTAGCCATTGGGTGGGGATTCCCTTGTGAAGTGTCACAGCGACTCAGCGTTGCTGACTTCTTCCCAGACTTGTCAACCCAGTCCAGTAGGGGTGACAGACGGCCTTTGGGGTACGGAGATGCTTATTATGAATTTGGATGGATTTTACTCAGGCTCATTACAAAATGAAGAAGGCAGGAAGGCAGGGAGGGGTGGAGAGAGGGAGAGGAGGAGAGAGGAAAGGAAAGGAGAGGAGGGAGGGCCAAGGAAGACCAGTTTGTCCCCATTTAATGTTTAATCTCCAATCAGAGCCCTTCAGAGGGCGCAGGCTGTCGGGACTTTTTTTCCCTTGAGCCACTTGGAGTATTTAGAAAAGAGTGTAGCAATCGCTGGACAAACTGCTTTAAGCCCCTGATTGACGGCCTAGCCTTGACTTGACTGTCAAAAAAATTGTCTCACTCATTCAGCAATAATGTACCAGGTGTGTTTACGTTTAATCCTCCCTGAAACAAAACAGTCATCTCCATTTCACAGATGAAGAAACCAAGTCACAGATAAGCTAAATAATGTCCAAAGTGACCCCATTAGCAAGTGAGCTCGGTCAGATGAAGCAGCCACTGGATACCAGGGCCCAAGAATACGGAAAACAAGATTCTCCTTTGCTTTATTTAAGGAACACCTTGTCACCCTTCAGGAGCAAACTGAAAATATCCTGTCCTTTATAGGTCCTTCTTCAGTATCCCACCCCCACCCCACCTCACACACACACACACACACACACACACACACACACACACAAGTAAAGTTGATAACTTGCTTCAACAGCTATTGTAACAATCTGCTTCCATATTTCCATTTCTCTGACTTTGAACTCCTTGATGGAAGGGCTTGGGTTCATCTCCACATGAAGGTCTAACAGACATCTCAAATACAACAGTCCAAAGCTGAGCACCTCAGCTTTTCCTCCTAAAATGCCCCCATCTCAGTCAATAGCACTCTCACATTTCCAGTTGCTATGGCACAAAAGAGCTGGAACTATAAACAAATCCTGTCATTCTCCCTGCAAAATGCATCCAGCATCCAACTGCCTCTTATCACCTCCATGTTAACTGCCTGGTCCAATCCACAATCACCTGTCAACTGGATGACTTCTGGAGCTTCCTGACTGGTCTCACTGCTTCCATCCTTGACTTTGGTCACCTGTTGTCCAGAAGGAAGCCAGACCAATCCTGCTAAACCCAAGTCACAGCATGTTAGTTCTCTGTAGGAAATCATCCAATAACTTACTGTCTGGCTGAGATTAAAGTCAGAATCCTTATAATGATTTACAAAGTCATACACAATCTGGTTCCCTGTTAAATGTCTGACCTCATCTCCTGGTGCTCTCCAGTAGCCACTTGGTCCTGCTTTCTTTGAATAAGCCAGGGAGACTCATACTTACGGCCTTAGCAATGATGGCACCCTTGCCAGCTTTACTCTTCCGTGTGGCTTACTTCTTTACCTCTTGCAAGTTTTGGTTCACATGATGGCTTCTTGATAAGGCCTCAGTCATCACTCATCAACCTATTTAAGATCTACTCTTTTCTAATATCCAATTTACAATAAATACAGGGTGGAGAGAAATAAATGATATCATCAAGGAAATTCTATTCAGAATCTAAGATATTCTATGAAACAACTGATTTGTACTCCTCAAAAATTCAGCGGAATTAACTTTAAAAAAAAAAAGGTAGAAGACTGGGCCCAGCGTGGTAGCCTAGCAGCTTAAGTCCTCGCCTTGCATGCACCAGGATCCCATTTGGCTGCCAGTTCTAATCTTGGCAGCCCTGCTTCCCATCCAACTCCATGCTTGTGGCCAGGGAAAGCAGTGGGGATGGTCCAAAGCCTTGATATCCTGTACCTGCGTGGGAGACCCGGAAGAAGTTCCTGGGTCCTGGCTTCGGATCAGCTCAGCTCTGGCTGTTACAGCCACCTGGAGAGTAAATCAGCAGATGGAAGATGTTACACCCTGTCTCTACTCCTCTCTGTATATCTGAATTTCCAACAAAAATAAATAAGTTGGGCCTGGTGCAGTAGCCTAATGGTAAAGGCCTCAGTCCTCAGCTTGAATGTGCCGGCATCCCATATGGGTGGCGGTTCTAATCCCGGCTGCTCCACTTCCCTTCCAGTTTCCTGCCTGTGGCCTGAAATGCAGTGGAAGATGGTCCAAAACCTTGGGACCTTGCACCCATGTGGGAGATCTGGAGAAAGCTCCTGGCTCCTGACTTCGGATCAGCTCAGCTCCGGCTGTTGCAGCCGCTTGGGGAGTGAACCAGCAGATGTAAGATCTTTCTTTATCTCCTTCTCTCTGTAAATCTGACTTTCCAATAAAAACAAATAAAGGAATAAATCTTTTTTTTTAAAGGTAGAGGACTTCTAGTTTTGGATCCCATTGCAATAGATACACTTCTCCCTGTTTCTAACACGAAAGCTAAAACAATGCACGTTATATGGAAAACACAAAACATCTCTGAAAAACAAGAGGGAAGTTTGATTAGGAACCTCAGTGACCTAAAACCGTGGTGGCGAATTCCTTGAGTTTTCTTGTTGCCCCACATATCCCATACTAGATGCCAGAGAATTTAGTAGTCTCAAAATACTACTAGGATGAGAACATGCCCCAGTCAAAACTTACTCTTTTATTAGCACCACGCTCTAACCAACTGAGTTAAATGATGTCAATATGAAAAATAGTACCTGTAAAATGTAATATTATCTCAACCTCATGTGGTTAAGAACTTGTATTTTTTTTAACATATTGGTTACTCAATACTCTGTCCACTAATTCCATAACGTTATAAATTGTTGCTGATGTTATGTTGGGGCTTTTAATTGATCGGGATGATACTCTGCTGGTTCTACCTTCAGACCAGAGATGGTCTCCCCTAGAAGCAGTTGAACTTATCTGGACAATAAGATGCTGGACTTTATGCTTGGTAAATACCTCCAATGAAAGAATGTCAACTGAACTTGAACTGTGGTAATGCAGCAAGGTGGAGGAATCCACCATGAGGGGGGAGGGTTTGGGGAGGGATGGGGGAATCCCAGAGCCTATGAAACTGTCACATAATGCAATGTAATAAAATAATAATAATAATAATAATAATAATAATAATAATAATAAACAGGCTCTTTTAGTCATAACATCAGCCTATTGAGATAAAATGTCTTAGACAATAACTGGAATGAAACACCAGGAAAACAACCCAAGCCAGAGAAGGCCAAGCAGTGAACTCAGATTAGAGAAGGCCGAGTAGGGAGCTTGGACTTCCATTCCTGCAGGGTAACACCCCTTCGCCTCTGTGTCGGGTGTTTTCAACAGTGTCAGAGGAGGCCTAGTCAGGACTTTCAACACAACGGAGCATTAAAAGGAACTTCGGCCTTCTCCCTTCTCCAACCTTTTTTCCACCTCTTGCCTGTGTGGTGTCAGTGGAAGTCAGTCTGGAGAACAGTACTTGAAGTTCTGCCATCCAGAAAGTTGAGTGAAAGTCAGTTAGGGAGTAACAACTTCAACCCAGTCCAGAAGTAATAAGTTGTCCTTACCTCACCAAGGCAAAGAGAGTCTTGAACTTGAACACGCATCTGACAGTAATCAGGACACTTCCTTTGATGGCAATGATGTCAGAAGTCTACCCACTACAAAAGATTTCTATGAAATCCAGAGTCTCATGATTCAGTATCCCTAAATTCCCAGGTTGCAATAGAAAAGCATCATGCCGGGAAGAAACTACTTTTCTCCTCGTGGACTGTGTACACGGGCTCTGCATTTAAGGGGACGCATAATAGAAGTATAGCAGAAACTGACATGTTTAGAGCTTGAGACAGAGCAGCAGTGTGTCTATATGCATACGGAACAAGGATAGACTCCCAGTGAAATGGCTGAAAATGTCGCGACAGTTGGATGTTGGACTCTCCGACATTGTCCATGCCTGTATTGTCGGGAAATACTTCAATGGCAGCATGACGGACATGTGAATGTTCACGGAAGGCACCCATTGTAAAACCGGAGGGGAAATCGGTGAGGAGGGGAGGGAACTTGAGGAGGGGGAGGGGAAGCCTCCGTGCCTATTAAATTGTATCATAAAACAAAATAATAATAATAAAGAAGAAAACAGTCACACCAAGAACCAGAAGATCTTTGACTTGAATGAGAGAAACAAAAATCAACACACATCAACACTGAAATGGCAGGTTTCAATTATCTGACAAAAATGTAAAAATGGACAACATTTAAAACTACTTCAAGAGACAGCATGATGGCTCAATGGACTAATCCTTCACCTGCAGTGTCAGCATCTCATATGGTGGCCGATTCGTGTTCCAGGGGTTCCGCTTCCTATCCAGCTCCCTGCTTGTAGCCTGGAAAGCCAGCAGAGGATGGCCCAAAGCCTTAGGAACCTGTACCCACATGAGAGACCCGGAATAGGCTCCTGGCTCCTAGCTTTGGGTTGGCTAGCAGCTCTGGCCATTCCAGCAGATAGAAGAGCTTTCAGTCTCTCCTATGTGTACATTTGCCTTTCCAATAAAAATAAATTTTAAAAATTAAATATTTCAGTGAGCAATTACAAACGTTTGTGACACTTAAATAAAATTGTGACAAGGGAAAAAGACATATAATGAGGAATCAAGTAGAACAGAAGACCACAGTAACCAAATTAAAAATGTCAGTGGACAGACCCAATAGCAGTATAGAGAAGACAGAGGAAAGAATCAGTGAACTTGAAGATAGAACATTAAGGATTGCACAGTCTGAACAACAGTGAGGAAATTGACTTTTGGTCGAAGGAGAGAACAAAGTCTCAGGGTTTTATGGGTCTAGAACTACAGAATTAACAACATACCATTGGAGACCCAGAAGAACAACAGAAAGCTAAGGGGACTAAACAATTGGGACCTCATCAAACTAAGAAGGTTCTGTACAGCTAGAGAAACAATCAACAAAGTAAAAAGGCAACCCACAGAATGGGAGAAGATCTTCGCGCACGACATAGGTGATAGAGGGCTAATCTCCAGAATATACAAAGAGCTACAAAACAACCAAAATGTCAAAACAAACAAGCCACTCAAGAAATGGGCACGGGAAATGGGTAAACACTTTACAAAAGAACAAAACCAAATGGCAAATAAACATATGAAAAATGCTCAAGTTCCTGGCAATAAGGGAAATCCAAATTAAAACATCAATGAGGTACCACCTAACGCCAGTAAGACTGGCCCACATGAATAAAAGCACCAACAACACTTGTTGGCGAGGTTGTGGGGAAAAGGGAACCCTACTCCACTGCTGGTGGGGCTGCAGGCTGGTACAGCCTCTATGGAAATCAGTATGGAGAACATTCAAACAACTCAAAATCGACATACCGTATGATCCAGCAATAGCACTCCTTGGAATATATCCAGAACACTTGTCTTATGAGAAACCAACATGCACTCCTATGTTCATAGCAGCACAATCAGTAATTGCAAAAACATGGAAGCAGCCAAAATGCCCATCAGCAGAGGATTGGATAAGAAAGCTATGGTTCATCTACTCCATGGAATGCTACTCAGCTATTAAAAAAAACAAAATGCAGTTCTTTGTGGCCAAATGGGCCAAACTGGAAGCCATAATGCTAAGGGAAATGAGCCAATCACAAAAGGTTAAATACCACATGTTTGCCTTAATTTAAGATGACACGATGTTATGTATAACATGTTATGTATGTTATATGTTGTGTATAAACTAAAATTGAAATGTCAATGAGGTGGTCACAGAAGGTGGCTGGGAACTCGCATTTACTTTTAACATATTGGTTACTCATTACTATGTCAATTAATTCCATAATGATGTAAATTTTTACTGATGGTATGTTGGAGCTTTTAATTGATCGGGATGATACTCTGCTGGCTCTGTCTTCAGACCAGAGAGGGTATACCTAAGAAGCCATTGAACTTGACTGGACAATAAGATGATGGACTCTATGTTTGGTATATGCTTGCAATGGGGGAATCACAACTGAACTTGAACTGTGGTTATGCAACAAGGTGGAGGAATCCACCATGGTGGGAGGGTTTGGGGAGGGGTGGGGAGAATCCAAGTACCTATGAGACTGTGTTACAATGTAATTGATGAATTAAAAATAATAATAAAAAAAAAGAAAAAAACTCAGTGGCTGCAAAATTTCCAAATTTGGCAAAAGACATAAACTTATAGATTCAACATGCTGAATAAATCCCAAACAGAATAAACTAAAAGAAATCCACAAGACACATCATAACCAATCTTCAGAAAACTAAGTGCAAAGAAACTTCAAAAGTAACAGGGAAAAAATGATAAGGGAAAAAACTCAAAATGTTACTGGATTTCTCTTCAGAAATCATGGAGGCTAGAAGGAAGTCACACAATGTATTTATAATGTTCCTTTTTTAAGAATCATTCATTTATTTATTTGACATTCAGGGCTGCAGAGAGAGAAAGGAAGAGATGGAGATTTTCCATCCACTCACCAAATGACCACAAGCCAGGAGCCAAGAATTTCTTCCAGGTCTCCAACATGGATGGCACGGGCCAAGCACTAGGATAATCTTTTGCTGCTTTTCCAGGCACACTAACATCAAGTTGAATCACAAATGGAGCAGCCGAACCCAGCCGCGTGGCCTAGCGGCTAAAGTCTTCGCCTTCAACGCCCTAGAATCCCATATGGGCGCCGGTTCTAATCTCAGCAGCTCCACTTCCCATCCAGCTCCCTGCTTGTGGCCTGGGAAAGCAGTGGAGGACAGCCCAAAGCCTTGGGACCCTGCACCCATGTGGGAGACCCAGAAGAAGTTCCTGGCTCCTGGCTTTGGATACGGAAGATCTTCCTCTCTCTGTCTCTCCTCCTCTCTGTATATCTGACTTTGTAATAAAACGAATAAATCTTTAAAAAAAATAAAGAAATGGAGCAGCCAATACTCAAACTGGCAGCCATATGTGATATTGTTGTTTCAGGAGGCAGTTTAATCCATTATGCCACAAAGTCAGGTCTCCTTCAATATTCTTATTCTTCAAGAGGGCTGTTAACACGGAATGCTGTGTATGGTGAAAATAATTTTTCAAAACTGGAGAAATCAAGGCATTCTCAGAAAAAAAAAAGCTAAGGGAATTTTCTACCAGCAGAATCACTCTAAAGGAAGAGGATGGCATCATACATGATTAGTAAAGCTTCTCCCTACATTGCTCACATCCCATAGGGGTGCTGGTTCAAATCCCAGCTGTTCCACTTTCCATCCAGCTCTCTGCTAATACATTTGGGAAAGCAGTAAAGGATGACCCAAGTACTTATGTTCCTGCCACCCACGTAGAAGACTCAGATGGAGTTGTAGGATCCTGGCATCAGCCTTAGCCAACCCTGGCTTTTGCAGTATTTTGGGGAGTGAACCAGCAGATGGAGGATCTCTCTGTCCCTCTCTCTTTCTGTGTCACTGTGCCTTTCAAATAAATAAAATCAATCCTTAAAACAATTGCTAAAGGAAATTTTTGAGGAATCTTGGAATGTTAAAAGGGAAATAGAAAATGCTGAAAAAAAAAAAAAAAAGAAAGAAAAAAAATGTTGGGCCAGGCACTGTAGCCTAGCAGCTAAAATCCTCCCCTTAAATGCACTGGGATCCCATATGGGCACCCTGCTTCCCATCCAGCCCCTGCTTGCGGGCTGGGAAAGCAGTCAAGAATGGCCCAAAGCCTTGGGTCCCTGTACCCGCGTGGGAGTCCTGGAAGAAGTTTCTGGCTCCTGGCTTCAGATCAGCTCAGCTCTGGCTGTTGCCATCACTTGGGGAGTGAATCAACAGTCGAAAGATCTTTCTCTCTGTCCCTCCTCCTCTCTGTATATCTGACTTTGCAATTAAAAAAAAATGAAAAAAAAAAAAAAGAAAATGCTGTAGATTTTCCTTCTCTTCAGTCTAAATTATGTTCGATAATTGAAACAAGTATAATACTGTATATAAAGTATAAAGTATAATACTGTATATAAAGAAAAAATTAAAATAATTCTACTGAAAGTGGGGGAGAACAAGAAGAGTTAACAAGAAGTGAAGTTTCTGTTCTAAAGCCTGGCAAAAGGAAGATAACGGTAGATCTTTGTGATGATGACATGGTTTTGTATTTTGATTGCTGTGGTGGTTACAGGAATCTCCACCTGTGGTAAAATGGCATAGAATCAGACATACATTTTATTGATGTCAGTGTCCTGGTTTTGACATTGTGAGGCAAGGGTACACAAGCCCTCCCTGTGCTATCTATACAACTTCCTGTCAAAGTGTTTCAAAGTAAATTTGTTCTCAGAGACTGGGAGGCTGTTCTAGATCAAAAGTGGCTGAAACCCCAAATGAAATTGGGTTCTGATTCTTAAAAGTATAAAAGGAAGTGGCAGGTGTTGGTCTGCTGATTAAGACGCCAGTTAAAACACTCACATCCTCTCTGACTTGGGATGCAGGCTCCACCACCAATCCCAGCTCCCTGCTCGTTCAGACCCTGAGTGGCAGCAGTGATGACTCAGAAGGAGAGTGGGTTCGGAGCTCATCTTCTGCTTTCAACCCAACCCAACTAGGATCATTGTGAGCATCCATGTGGGAGAGTGAATCAGAAAAAAAAAAAAAAAAGAAAAAAAGAGTGCTAAGTCTCTGGCTCTTGTTCTCTCAGTCTCCCTTTGTTTTTCTCCTCTCCAACCAATACATGAATTTTAAAAATTAAGAAATAGAATTAGGGACGGGTGTTGTGATTTAACAGGCTAACCCTCTGCCTGCGGTACCTGCCAGCATCCCATATGGACATCAGTTCCTGTCCCGGCTGATCCAATTTTGACTCAACTCAGCTCCCTGTCAATGGCCTGGGAAAGCAGTGGAGAATGATTCAAGACCTTGGGTCCCTGGACTCCCGTGGGAGACCACGCAGAAGCTCCTGCCTCCGGCTTCAGACCAACCCAGCTCTGCTTGTTGAGAAGATCTTTCTGTCTCTGTGAATCAGTGGATACATTTCTCTCTCTCTCTCTCTCTCTCTCTCTCTCTCTCTCTCTCTCTCTCTCTCTCTCTCGCTCTCTCTCTCTCTCTCCCCCTCTCCCTCCCTTTCAAATACAAATAAGTACATCCATTTTTTTAAAAAAAATTTTATTGGAAAGCCAGATATTCAGAGAGGAAGACAGACAGAGTAGATCCTCCATTTGCTGATTCCCTCCCCAAGTGGCCACAGTGGCCAGAGCTGAGCTGATCCGAAGCCAGGAGCCAGGAGTTCTTCCAGGTCTCCCACGTGGGTGCAGGGTCCCAAGGCTTTGGGCTGTCCTCCACTGCTTTCCCAGCCCACAAGCAGATAGGGAGCTGAATGGGAAGTAGAGCAGCCTGGATTAGAACCGGCGCCCATATGGGATGTTGATGCCGGCTCATTCAAGCTGAGGACTTTAGCCACTAGGCTACTGTGCCAGGCCCTAAGTACATCTTTTATAAAAAAAGCAAGAAAAGAAAAGAAATAGAAGAAGTAAACTTGACAAACTGAATAGAGCTATAACATGTTATAAAATTATCTTTTTTCTAAGATTCACAAATGATAGTATGATTATATGGAAGAATGTTTTTATTTCAAAGAGATAAACGGAGCCCAGCATAGTAGCCTAGTAGCTGAAGTCCTTGCCTTGCATACGCCGGCATCCCATAAGGGAGCCAGTTGTGTCCCATCTGTTCTATTTCCCTTCTAGTTCCCTGCTTGAGGCCTGGGAACACAGTCGAGGATGGCCCAAAGCCTTGGTACTCTGCACCTGTGTGGGAGACCCAGACACTTGGTAGAAGCTCCTAGCTCCTGGCTTCTTATTGGCTCAGCTCTGGCCACTGTGGCCATTTGGAAAGTGAATCAGCGAATGGAGGATCTTTCTCTGTCTCTCCTTCTCTCTGTAAATCTGACTTTCCAATTTAAAAATAAAATAAATCTTAAAAAAGAGAGGTACATGCTGAAGAATTCAAAGTATAATGAAACCTGTTTTCAAATAAGTCAGGAAAAAGTACATAGATAAATAGATCAAAGATAACACGATAATACCAATTGTTAACTGGATGAATATGATATACAGTAATATTCATTATACTATCATTTCAACATTTTTGTATGTGTCTAAATTTTCACATAAAAAAACTTAGAGGAAATATGTGGAGGACAGACATGTACTGAGGCAAATATAATAAAATATTAATGAAAATCCAGTTAGTGGATAATTGAGTGTTCACTTTAAAATTCTTTAAAATTTCCTGTTGAACATTTTTCATATTAAAATGTAAGGATAAAGACTTGAATGGGGCCTGGCACGATAGTGTAGTGCTTGAGGTCCTTGCCTTGAACCCGCCGGGATCCCATGTGGGCTCTGGTTTTGGTCCCGGCTGCCCTGCTTCCCATCCAGCTCCCTGCCTGTGGCCTGGGAAAGCAGTCGAGGACAACCCAAGGCTTTGGGACCCTGCACCAGCATGGGAGACATGGAGAAAGCTCCTGACTCCTGGTTTCTGATTGGCTCAGCCCTGGCCATTGCAGCTGCTTGAGGAGTGAATCATCAGACAGAGGACCTTGCTCTCTGTCTCTCCTCTCTGTGTATCTGCCTTTCCAGTAAAGATGGATAAATCTTACAAAAAAAAAAAAAAAGACTTGAATGGAGGAGATGGCACAATAGATCAATTGTCTAATCCTCAACCTACAAGCAGTGGCATTCCATATTGGTACCAGTTCATTGCCCAACTGCTTCACTTCCCATTCAGCTTCCTGTTTGTGGCCTGGGAAACCAATGAAGGATGACCCAAAGCCTTGGACCCCTGCATCTACGTGGGATATACGGAAGAGGCTCCTGGCTCCTAGCTTTAGATAGGTCCTGCTCTGGCCATTGTGGCCATTTGGGGAGTGAGCCAGCAGATGGAAGATCTTTCTGTCTCCTTCTCTCTAGAAACCTACCTTTCAAACAATCAAAAACACTTGAATGGGGCCCAGTCGCGTGGCCTAGCCGCTAAAAGTCCTTGCCTTGAACACACCAGGATCCCATGTGGGCACCAGTTCTAATCCCGGCTGCTCTACTTCCCATCCAGCTTCCTGCTTGTGGGCTGGGAAAGCAGTGGAGGACGGCCCAAAGCCTTGGGACCCTGCACCCGCGTGGGAGACCCAGAAGAGGTTCCAGGTTCCTGGCTTCGGATCGGTGCAGTACCGGCCGTTGCGCTCACTTGGGGAGTGAATCATCGGATGGAAGATCTTCCTCTCTGTCTCTCCTCCTCTCTGTATATCTGACTTTGTAATAAAAATAAATAAATCTTAAAAAAAAAAAAAAACCACTTGAATGGAGCCAGGCATTCAGCCAGCAGTTTAAGATGCCCACGCCTGTGTGTTGTATCCAGCTCTGGCTGCTGAATCTAGGTGCCTGACAATGCAAATCCTGGGAGGCAGTGCTAATGGAGGAGTAATTGGGTCCTTTTCATCTATGTGGGAGACCTGGATGAAGTTTCTAGTTACTGTCTTTGCCTTTGGTCCAGCCCCAGCCATCAGACACTTGGGGAGACCTGGATGAAGTTTCTAGTTACTGTCTTTGCCTTTGGTCCAGCCCCAGCCATCAGACACTTGGGGAGACCTGGATGAAGTTTCTAGGTACTGTCTTTGCCTTTGGTCCAGCCCCAGCCATCAGACACTTGGGGAGACCTGGATGAAGTTTCTAGTTACTGTCTTTGCCTTTGGTCCAGCCCCAGCCATCAGACACTTGGGGAGACCTGGATGAAGTTTCTAGGTACTGTCTTTGCCTTTGGTCCAGCCCCAGCCATCAGACACTTGGGGAGACCTGGATGAAGTTTCTAGTTACTGTCTTTGCCTTTGGTCCAGCCCCAGCCATCAGACACTTGGGGAGACCTGGATGAAGTTTCTAGGTACTGTCTTTGCCTTTGGTCCAGCCCCAGCCATCAGACACTTGGGGAGGGGACTGTGGTATGGGAATGCTTTCATTCCACTCCCTTCAATAATCATATATGTATTTAAACTTAAAGGAAAAAATATCACAGATTAGTGTCGTCCCAACTCATTTTATTGGACTCTACCTTTTTTTTTTTTTATTGGTAGCATTTATTGCCATGAGTACATGGATAATTCAAAATGTCCATGAGAAATGGAATTAAGTGATAGATGCAAAAAATTTGAAAGCCATCTAAGTTTTTCATGATATATAATTTCATAAACTTTTTGAAGACTGCTTATATGTATGAATTTCAAAATTTTAAAGATTTATTCTGGGCCCGGCGTGGTAGCCTAGCGGCTAAAGTCCTTGCCTTGCACATGCCAGGATCCCACTTGGAGTGCAGGTGGGGTGGAGCGGGGCCCATCATGGCTCCTGGGCTGAGGCCCAGAGGCAAAGAAGAAGCAGATGCCTAGGCAGAGGCTGGGTGCTGCGAGGAAGCTCCTGGCTTCGGATCAGCACAGCTTTGGCCATTGCAACCACTTGGGGAGTGAATCATCGGAAGGAAGATCTTCCTCTCTGTCTCTCCTCCTCTCTGTATATCTGACTTTGCAATAAAAATAAATAAAAAAACACCAAATATTAAAAAAAGATTTATTCTTACTTGAAAGGCAGAGTTAGAGAGGAGAGAGATGGATCTACCATCTTCTGGTTCACTCCCTAAGTGGCCACAATGGTCAGAGCTGTCAGTCTGTAGCCAGGGGTTTCTTCTGGATGTTGGTTGCTTTGAGCTAAACTCTAAGGTCTGCAGGAGGATTTACAATAGATGAGTTGTGCTGGAGTGGCTTAAAGCATGAATTCTGGACTCAGGTAGCGAGGATTTACATCCCAATTCTGTGGCTTCAAGCTGTGTTACCTAACTATATATGCACATCTCTGGACCTCAGCTTCTCACTGGTAAAATCAAGATTATATTATTGTCACTTTGGGAAAGGTTCTGCTTGCAAAGCGCTTGGGCTTTGTGAAGATTCAGTCGTTGGTAGCTAAAGACTAAAGAATAATATAGTCTTCTTAATATGTCATTATTCCTCTGCCCCCTCCCCTCAACAGGCTGAGCCAGGATGGGGGATGTCTGTGCACAGGCACTCCCTAATTCTTCAGACCCATGCAATGGTTCTTTCGCTTCAGTGTTGTTTTGCCTTTCTTTTTGTCCTGGACTCTGCTTAGCATCCCTGAGCTCTTTCCACCATCATAACCATGAGGATGGAGGCAGAGGAGAAAGGGGTTTGTGGAGCAGGGAAAGGATTTAAGAGTTTTCTATTACTTTGGGGTCTCTGTGTGGAGTTCCTCCCTGGAATTGGGAGACGGTCTAGTGTGAGGTCACATTCCGTTTTGGGCCTAGGTTGAGAGAACAATAGTCCTGAAGAGGAAGCAATGACCAGGGATCCAGCCCCCTGGGCTCCCCTCTTTCTTGATTCCCTGCAGGACAGAACACTCCCCCTCCCCAGGTCGGCTCCACAGTCCCCTAGGTCTGTTCTGCTTTGCTCTTCACTTCTGGTGGCCCCAGCTCAACGCAAACCCGGGGACCCATTGAGCATCTCGCAGCAACTCCCACTTGGAGTGGGGGTGGGGTGGAGCGGGCCGAGGACGGTTTAAATCTGAGGGGAACGAGGCCCCATACCCTGTGCCAGAGCTGTCCCTCGGCCCGAGTCCCCTGACTCCACCCTAGGGTCGGCAATACTCCAAAGATTCGGGGAGCTGGGGTTGAGCCTGGGGGCGCTACAGCCTCTGTTCCTTTAAGGAGCCGCTGTTTAGCATTCCTGCCGCTGCTGCTGCCGCTGCCTGACTCTGCACGCTGATTGGCTGCAGTCAACTGAGAAGGGAGCCAGGGAGAGATGCTCTAGACTCCACTCAGATCCATCCTGGGGACCAGAGCAGAAGCGGTCCTCGCAGCACCCAGCCTCTGTCAGGGCTCCTGCTGCTTCTTTGCCGCTGGGCCTCGGCCCAGGAGCCACGACGGGCGACACGGAGCCGCCAGTGCTGGAGGGGGAGCCTTGGGTGCGGGGCAGCGTGGGGGCAGAAGCCCCGGGACGCCCGCCCGGCCCCAGGCCCCGCTCTGCCAGGGCGCCCCAACGGGTGCCCCCCCCTTCGTGGTCCGAGCAGTGTGAGTGTGCCCGAGAGCCCAGTGGTGGCGGCGGCGGCGTGGAAACCGGCGTGGGCTGGGGGGTCCGAGCTGCGGGGGGCAGTGCTATGCACAAGCACCAGCACTGCTGTAAGTGCCCCGAGTGCTATGAGGTGACCCGCCTGGCCGCCCTGCGGCGCCTCGAGCCTCCGGGCTATGGGGACTGGCAGGTGCCAGACCCCTACGGGCCGGCTGGGGGCAATGGGGCCAGCACCGGTTATGGAGGCTACAGCTCCCAGACCCTGCCCTCGCAGGCGGGGGCCACCCCCACCCCTCGCACCAAGGCCAAGCTCATCCCCACCGGTCGGGATGTGGGGCCAGTGCCCCCTAAACCAGTCCCGGGCAAGAGCACCCCCAAACTCAACGGCAGTGGCCCCGGCTGGTGGCCTGAGTGCACCTGTACCAATCGGGACTGGTATGAGCAGGTATGGACCAACGGAGGGGAGGGGGCTGGTGGGGGCAACCCAGGAGGGGCTGGGGGTGGGCTGGAGACCTGGGGGTGCAGCCGGGGTTGGTGGGGGCTCCAATCCCTGTGAACCCTGAGCATTGCAGCTGGGCACAGAGAGGTGGTGGGAAATGTGTGGCTTCCTGTGTATATTTGTTTGGGGAAAGGGGGTCTCTATTTAGAAGGGATTGGGAGGAGCTGTGTGTGTCAAGGGGTAAAGGTATGGCGGAGGGGCCCATTTTCCTGCATGGAGAATTGGGTTTGTCTTAGTGCGGGGGTTTGGCAGTGTCTCTGTGTCTGGCAGGGGGCGGGAGGTTTCTGCAGGGGCTGTATATGGTGTGTGTCTCCACAGGAGGGGAGGAGGGGGCATGGTGCTGTGCATGTGGGGGGGACGTGTGTGTGTGTGTGTGCATGTCGGGGTGTGTGGAGCTCCTGTGAACCCATGTAGAGGTGCCCATGTGCCTGGGTTGTTGAGCTTCATCGCTCGATGCCATGAGTCCCTCTCCGTCCCAGTCCCTTTGTGTGTGAATGTGCGCATGGACGTGTGGAGCTGTCTCCCTGAACCTGGAGGTATCTTATGTAGACGGGGCTGCAGGGGAGCTGTGTTTGCCTGTGTGTGTGTGTGTGGCTACATGTCTATGTGTCTGAGCATGCAGCTGCCAGAGTGTACATGTATGTGCCTCTGTGTGTGTGTGTGTGTGTGTGTATGTGTGGTGTCCCTGGTGAGAAGTGCTTGACAGGCAAGAGAGGAAGGAAGGAGGCAAGAGACACGTCCCAAGCTAGGCTGAGAGGCTGCTGAGAAGGACGGACGCTTTTGTCCAAGCAGCTCTGAAGTGTATGTGCTGGGGGGGTGGGTGAAGGGGTACGGGGGGGCACTGAAGCAAGCTCCCTCGCTTCAGGAACAGGCATGGTGCCTGGAACCAGGCAAGAGGCAGCTGCTCGGGTGCAGGGACTGTTCCCAGTGGGGCATGTCCCCTTTGGCCACCCCCCAGATGTGGGAGAGCTCAGCCCCAGTCCTGACTTGGCACAGATTGAGAGCCCCTGGGTGCCGGACACAACTCCAGCTTCCACTCCCAGCTTAAACTGGCAGCTTAGAAAATGGAAGGAGCATCTGTGGGGAGAAGCAGCAAAATGGAGGCTGGGCCGGCAGAGCTAGGTCCCTGGCACGCATGGCGGAGGGCCGGTCTGCTAAGGCAGCTCTGCAGCCCCCAGGGTGGGGGAGAGGAGGAGGAGGAGACTTTGCTGTGGAGAGCAGGTGCTGAGTGGCCCAAGCTGGTGACCATTCTGGTTGCCTCTGTCCTCTGGGGATCGGATGTGCTCTTGCTCCAAAGCTAAGGTGGGGACTTGCTGGAGAGAGGAGCCCTGGCTCCTTGCCTTCTGTTAGCCACACTCACAGCTTCCTGCATCCCTTGGCTCTGGCCCCTTGCCCTCTTCCAGCATGTCCCCCTTTTCACCCCTGTCCTGGGGCTCGCTCCTTGCCAGCACCTTCTCATACTTGTCCTGCCCAGCCGAGAGGCAAGTGCCAATTTGAGGGCTGGGCCAGTTGGCCAAGGTTTCTTTGCCAGGGCTGATCCCTAGATGGCTCCTGGCCGTGGGAGCAAGCTCTTTGAGTGGAAGTGGGGTGGAGGCATGAGGATGAATCGCTGGAACTGGGCACCTCTGGGTAGCACCCGGGCTGGGTGTGAGGCATCGCTTATCACACATGGAGCAGCAGATGCATTCAGGAGCTATAGGGGTGTTCTTTTGCTTGGCCGGGGGGGGGGATCTGTTGCAAGCTACTCCAGGTAGCTGTGTTGGTTTTGTGTCCCTGAAGAACCACAGATGGGTTCTTCCTCCCAGGAGCAGGGCCTGGGTGAAGCTATAGCTGGAATCTGCCCACTAGTTCCTAAGGCTTTAGGGCATCAAGCCCCCAGGGCTAGACCCAGAAATGGTGGAGGCATTGACTAGTCAGCCCTCTCCTCTCTGCTGCTTGAAGCCAAAACTGCGTGGGGTGGAGATAGGAGGGTAAAGCAGAGCCAAGGCATGAGGAGGAGCCCCCTCCCCGCCTGAGTTCTAGTTCCCTGCTAAGGAAGAGGATGATGGCGGTGTGGAGGGGTGGTGGTCAGGGAAGGACCAACATAGCGAGCGAGCGAGCGAGAGAGAGAGAGGAGAGAGAGATAGGGGTGCTGAGATATGAGATACTTGGGGGCAGAGAAAAGAGGAGCTGTTTTGGGGGATGTGAGTGGGAGTCAGGAAGCAGGTGATACTTGTCGATCCAGAATCACATTTTCTCCATCAAGTGGCTACATGTGTGTTCTGTACGGAGGCGAGCTCTGTGGATCAGTCACCCCGACTGTGTTTCCAACCCCTTCCCCTGCCTGTCTCCCTGTGGCTGTTGCAATCTTGGCGAAGGCCCTGGACTCTGCTGCCGTGCTGCTCATCAGTGTGTGGGCCATCAGCTTCTCCCTCATGGAGAATTTTTGTCTGTCCTACTCTAGTCCTAGCCTTGCCTCTGCCTCCTGCCCAGATCCCATCTTGGCCCTTTGCACTGGGAAGCCTGAAGTGCTCCGTACCAAAAGTCCCTTGGTAGAAAATGCCTCCTTCTGCCTATTTGAGCAACTGGGTTCTCAGAGCCACAGAAGGAGGTGTAGAATGAGGGCTCACAAGATGCTCTGAAAGGGGGCAACTTTCCTTTTTTCCATGATCTCTGCTGGGGCAAGAGAATGAGTGATCAAAACGTTAGTGGCCCAGACAGCTTATTATAAGCACAAAAGAGCACCTGGAATTCCATGGACTATTCCCCACTTGGCTCCTCACTCTTAGGGTGCCCTTAGGCACATATTATGAGCTCTTTGGGTCTCAATGTCACTATCTATCACACGAGAAGGGCTTGGACAAGATGGTGTCTGCTGGTTTACTTGCTCTGACATGGATGTGAGAGTCTATGGACCCCAAGGTCAGGGAGTGCTATGGGTCACAAGGGGAGGGATTCTCCATCCTGGCAGCTGGGTGCCCCCTATGGATGCTGGGTGTGGTGTGGTTTGCCCGCCATCCTCCATCTCTGCCATCCCCCATAGGGCAGCCCTGCACCCCTCCTAGTGAACCCCGAGGCCCTGGAGCCCAGCCTCTCGGTGAGTGCATCACTGGTTGGCTCAGTCCTGAACCATTGATCTGGGCAAAATGAGCAGCTGGGTTTGGCTTGATATGATTGGAAGCAACGGGAGGGAAGTGGCCTCTTCGGGGTCAGCCTGTCTCCATCTGTGGCCAAGATGTGCCCTGGGGTGTGTTTGGGCTCTCCCACTCTGTGGGAATTGGGAGGGGGAGGTGGTGGGTTGACCAAGGGGCCCATGGCTGGGAGGGCAAGAGACACTGAGGGAGCTGCCCGTGTCTTCCCTAGGTCAACGGCAGCGATGGCATGTTCAAATACGAGGAGATAGTACTTGAGAGGGTGAGTGTGCCGGTACACAGGGGGTAAGGGCTGAAGAGAAGCTTGGAGCCAGAGGATGGGGGCGGGCCTTGAACTTTGCTTTTAAGGCTTGTGGGGGACCTGTTTGAAAGGATGGGGAAACAGCAGCCCTCCGAGGCTGCATCACTGCGTCAATCAATCAAGCGCTAACAAATATTAATTGACCTTGCTCGCTGAGGCCTGGGGAATTGGGGGTGGGGGGAGACGGGTTTCCTGAGGTCTCCTGGCCAGAATGGCCCCAGTCTGCCTTGACAGGCTGTAGCCTGCCATGGCTCCTTCTCTGGCTCAAAGACCCTGCTTTGGAGTGTAAGGGGACTTGGGATGCCCCAAACCCTCCTTTGTGCCCTCAGTTTGAACAGACTGTGCCCTCCACTCCCTTCTGCAGGGCAATTCTGGCCTGGGCTTCAGTATTGCAGGTGGCATCGACAACCCGCATGTCCCCGATGACCCTGGCATCTTTATTACCAAGATCATCCCTGGGGGAGCAGCTGCCATGGACGGGAGGCTGGGGTGAGATGGCCTGGAAGCAGAGCTGTGGGTGGCAGGGCAGGAAGGAGATGAGGGGAAGAGGACTGGCTTGACAGGATGATCCTTGCCTTAGATCTCCAAATGGGGAGAGTGGAGAGGAGGGGGGCAGGGGAGGAAATAAAGGGGTGGGAGAGGGGGAGGGGTGGAGGGGTGGTTGGCACAGTGTCACGCCTCTTGGGTTTTCTCTGCAGGGTGAACGACTGTGTGCTGCGGGTGAATGAGGTGGACGTGTCGGAGGTGGTCCACAGCCGGGCCGTGGAGGCGCTGAAGGAGGCAGGCCCTGTGGTGCGGTTGGTGGTGCGGAGGCGACAGCCCCCGCCTGAGACCATCATGGAGGTCAACCTACTCAAAGGACCCAAAGGTGCGGCCCTCCAGCTTCTTGCTGCTCTAGCCAGAGCCCCTGGCCCCAGATCCCGGTTGGCCCTGTAGGGAACTTGAGGGAAATGGCCCAATTCCTAGCCTGACACCTGCAGTTCCAGCTCATGCCCCTCTTTCTTGACCCGGGATTTGCCCCCTGACTGACTTCAGGATGGCAGCAGTGTTTGGGGATCCCTGAGAGGAACTGCAGAACCAGCAGGTGAGATGTGACCTTGAATTGAGTGCTCTAACCTTTCTTTGTGGCTCTCTCCCACTTCTCTGCTGGCTTTCTAAGCAGGCCTGGGTTTCAGCATTGCTGGGGGCATTGGCAACCAGCACATCCCAGGAGACAACAGCATCTATATCACCAAGATCATCGAGGGCGGAGCAGCTCAGAAGGATGGACGCCTACAGATCGGGGACCGGCTGCTGGCGGTGAGACAGATCCACAGGGATGGCCAAATGCTAGGGGGGGAGGAGGAGTTCCAGCACCCTCTCACTCTATGGAAACCTCCCTCAGGGCTGAGGTATCATGGGAGATTCAGGAGTTGTGGTGCCCCAGGTACCAAGGCCCTGGTCTTGGCTAGGGGCCCTTCACGCATGCCATACTCCTACCTACTGCTTCTCTGTTCTTTGTAGCAGTACCCTTGGAGCTCTGTTGGAGCTCTTGGCAAAGGCCTCCCTCCAGGTTAACCCCTGGACAGGCTTCCCTTCTCCCAAGGCCCTGCTCTGAGGCCTTCTCCTCTTCTAGGTGAACAACACCAATCTGCAGGACGTGAGGCATGAGGAAGCTGTGGCCTCACTGAAGAACACATCTGATATGGTCTACCTGAAGGTGGCCAAGCCAGGCAGCATCCACCTCAACGACATGTACGCTCCCCCCGACTACGCCAGCAGTACGTACCCATTGGCCGCCCTGCACCCCCTCACTCCTGCCCTGAAGCTCTGCCCTTCCCCGCAGCACCTCCCCCCCCCAAAAAACCCCTGGGGTTTCTGGAAGGGGAGCTCAGCTCAAACCCCTCAGTCAGAGAGAGCAAGGGCAAAGGAGAGTTGGTCAGAGGAGCCCAGAGTTAGGTACCTTGGACAAGTCCCCTTCCCCTGCCTTGGGGTTCTTCTTTGGCAAGAAAGAGCTAAGGACATAGACACACGTGCTGCCTTCCTCACAGGACTGGTACAATGATCAAATGAGATCATGGCAGAGAAAACCCTTGGAAAACTGTATTAGGCTATAGAGATGTGAGGGATTATCATTAGTCACACCTGTAGTCATGCCTTTCTTTGTAGACTGCCTTTCGAAGCGTAACAGGAGTGAGCCCAGATTTTAGAAAGGGGTTGCGGAGGAGGAACCCTGGGGGGGGGGTGGATGGAGTGGGGAGGAGTGGCCTGAGGAAACAGTGGCATCCCGGGGTCTCTTGTGCGCCTGAGGTGTTAGGGGGTGATGAGGGGTGGTGGTGCCAAGTCCTTGGAAGGGCTCAGGAAAGGGTACCCAACTGGATCGGTGTCTGATTGTTTTTCTCTCCCCCCCCCCTTGTTTCTAGCTTTTACTGCCTTGGCTGACAACCATATAAGCCATAATTCCAGCTTGGGTTATCTCGGGGCTGTGGAGAGCAAGGTCAGCTACCCTGCTCCCCCCCAGGTTCCCCCCACCCGCTACTCGCCTATCCCCAGGCACATGCTGGCGGAGGAGGATTTCACCAGGTAAGACCCTCGCCCTGTTTCTCTTACGCAGGTCAGGGGGTGGGGGTGGGTGGGGAAGAAAGCCATTTGTGGTTGGCTACGGGCCTCTTTGTGGCATGGCCATGAAGAGCCTAGGGCTGGCCCTCCCTCTCTCTGGCCTCCGCTAGAGAGGTGCAGAGGTGGCTGCAGGAACCAGTTCGGCCATTAGAGGGAGTGCTAAGTGAGCAGTCCCGGTGGGGAAGTGCCGCTAAAGCGTGGGGTGGAGCGTTTAAGGGGCTCAGGATGGTGTGGGCTGCTAGCCTTCCTGCTCTGCAGTCGTAACAACCCCCTCCCCTCTGCGAATTAGTGAAGAAACTAGTGCTGCCACCCAGGACAGGCGGAAGTGGGGAGGTGGGGGTACGGCCCGCCCCCACCTTACCTCCCACCTGCCTCTGCCTTCGCCTACCTTGAAACTGGTCGGGCCGGCTGGGGTTCCAGGGGGACAGGTTTGCGGGGTGGGGCCTGGTAGGCTGCTGGGCAAGCTGCCGTGGAGCCGGAAGGGTAGGAGGACTGGGTAGAGTCAGAGGAGCCATGGAGAGAACCCGAAAGTTCTCAGGCTCCGGCTTGACCCTGGGCTTGGGCTCGGCTTCCGCTTCGGCCTGGAGGAGGGCTTCGCAGAGATGGGCCTGGCCGCTCCGCTCGCTACGGCCTGGAGGGGATGTCAGGTATGAGTGAAGGGCCGTGAGCAAGAAGATCAGGGACTCTGGGAGGAAGCCCGGCATCTGAGACTGCGCGCGATATAGGAAGCGTGTGGCTTGAGGCTGCGGTTCCTGGAGGAATGATGCTAGAGCATGTGTTAGGGGGCTGGGAGAGGAGGGGAGGGGAGGGGAAGGGAGGGGAGGGGAGGGGAGGGGATTTGGATGGATACCGGTGGCAGTTGTTTGGCGTCTGCCACTCGGAGAGGGCTTCTTTAAGTTCTTGTCTCCTCTTTGCAGTCCAGCCCCTAAACTCCTTTTAGGGGAGCTAGGGTGTCTCTCTGCCTCCCACATCAGCTAGCAGGGATGCATGGTGGCAGCTGCCGACTAAATATGCTGCTGGTGAAGGCGGAATGGGTCAGAGTCGATGGGGGTGGCAGTGGGGGTATGGAGGGTGCACATCTTGGGGATGGTGAGCACCATTCGGCCCTCAAGGCGGCTCCGCCAACGCTAATTGCTTCCTTTGCTTTGTGGCCCAGGGTCCATCACACTGGCTGGTAGGGTAGGAGGACGTGGGGGTGCAATAGGACCCGTGATATTTGGCCAGTAGAGTTCAGGGCAGAGGTGTCCATTGGAAAGTTGACTCCAAGCCCTCGGGAAGAAGGGAGGGAAGAGGAACTGAAACTTGGCACTTGCCAGAAAATAGCAGCCAAGCCGGTTTTGGGAGATGGAGGGAGGAACAGGGTATCACGTCCAGGGATGTCAGCCCTGCCTCCCTGTAGCTGGTATGCCTTGTTCTACCTTGGCTCGCACAGAGACAACAAACACTTGCTGTTGCGCTCCTCCTGACCCCTCCACTTGTTTCCCACCAGAGAGCCCCGCAAGATCATCCTGCACAAGGGCTCCACAGGCCTGGGCTTCAACATCGTGGGAGGAGAGGATGGAGAAGGCATCTTTGTCTCCTTCATACTGGCAGGAGGCCCAGCCGACCTGAGTGGGGAGCTGCGCAGGGGAGACCGGATCTTATCGGTGAGCAGACAAATGCAAGGTGGGAGGATGGGAGCGGTGCCAGTCTAGAAAGACGGAGGCGAGACCTTGCTTCCTGTGGGGAAATGCTTGTGGAGATGTGAGAGAGGGGCTGAGGAGTGGAGAAGCCTGCTTTTGTGTTTATTAGATGGCCTCAGTGAGGGTGAGGGAGTAAGGGCCGGTTTACTCTCAAGGGGGGGGGGTGTCTGTTGGATGTTAATCCCGATCGGCCTTTGACCTCCACAAGGATAGTTACTACACTGGAGAGGTCATATCATTTAGGCCTTGTACTCTGGGAACAGATGGAATATTGGAGAAAGCATTGCAACAGGCGCAGGGATGGGCTATGGATCTCTCTCTCTCTGCTAAATGCTAGCACAGAAAGCTGGTTTCCTTTTGTGCTTTGGGGGTAACTCAACAGCTCCTCTCTTTGGACAGGTGAATGGAGTGAACTTGAGGAATGCAACTCATGAGCAGGCCGCAGCTGCTCTGAAACGAGCTGGCCAATCAGTCACCATTGTGGCCCAGTACAGACCTGAAGGTAGGAGAAGGGAAGGTGGAGAGAGAGGGTGTGGGCGGCTCACTAACTGCTGTCCTTTGGCCATCATAGATAACAGAGCCGCTTGAGCAGCTCCATCCTGCCCTTGGCCAGTAACCTCTTGTCTCCCTTTCATTCTGGACCCAGGCGCGGGGAAGGGGTTGCTTTTGGGCGTCTTGGAAACATCAATCCAGGCTGTGCTCTGAGCCTGTGCATCGGTGTTGCAATGCAACACAGCGCCGGTAGTAGGCAGCAGCCCTTGGGAAGAAGCAAAGCGAACTGGGCAACTGGAAAAGGGGAGGAGGAGACACGGAGGGGCTCAGAGACCGAGAGAGGAACCGTGTTCCCTGGAAAAGCAGGGCGGCTTTCGGTCACTGGGAGAGGAGGTCGGACCTTTGCGGGGATCTCAGCTCAAGCCTCTAAGACGTTCCCCCCCCCCTTTCAGGCCCCTCCCCTCATGCAGATGACTGCGAAAGCCCAAGGAACGCGTCAGAAAGGTGTTACAAAGCCCTTAAGGCAGGGGACCGCGAGGCGACCCCTCCCCTCTCGGGGGGGGGTGGCTTCTTTGTAGTCTTCAGGAGCAGTCCTGGGGCGGAGGGAGAATGGGCGGAGCTGGCCATGGAAATGAAGGCTTTTGATTGGCTGCAACCAGCCAAGGCCCAGGTGCCGAGGTGAGCTGCGGAAGGCGCGCCCTAGCCTGCCTGCCGGCGTGCTGACCATTGGCCGGCCGCGGAGGGCCTCCAGCCGCACGCCCCGCCCCCTGACCCGGGCCCTGGGCGCCGGGCGCCCCTCCTTCCCCCCCTCGCGCGCCTCAGGCGTCTCCTCCTCCTCCTCCTCCTCCCTCCCCTCCCCCGCCGCCCACCTCCTCTCCTCCCGCGCGCCCCGCTTTGTGTCCGTGGTCTCCCGCGCGGGACGGAGGGACCGGCCGGAGCGGGCGCTTTCGCAGCCTTAGACCTGGACTCCCATCTGGCGCCAGGTGAGGTGGGGCGGACTGGGGTGAAGTCCCCTCATAGTCCCCCTTAGCCTCTCTACGGTTCTGCTCTCAGCTCCTTTTCCAACACTGCTTACCCCCCAACTCTGTGTTCTCCCTCGAATGCCTCCTTCCTCGTGGGTCTCAGCCCTCATCCTGAGTCCCTTCCGAGGGCTCCTCTCGGGCCCACCCCTCCTCGTCGGGGTTCTTGGCTGGCCTTCTCTTTTGCCATCAGCCCTGCCCACCCGCCAGCTGTGCCCCTTTCTCACCACAGGACCGCAAACTCTGCCCGCAGGCTCCTTCCCGCTGCCCACTGCGCCCGCAGCACCTCCCTGGTCCTTTTCCTTGGAGACATTGGCTGAGCCTTCCCTTCCCCCCACACCCGGTCCGCCTAACCTCTGGGCACAGGGTGCCCGCAGACCCCCCTGGCTTTTGTTGGCCAGCCTTTCCCGGCTTCTTTGGCCCCTGCCCCTCTGGAAGCCTTCCCTTTGTCGCCTAGGACTGCAGTGCCGGTCCTGGGTCCACCAAGGCCAGACGGGGCCGCTTCCCACGGTGGAGGAACCCTCCTGGGCGGGCAGGTGTTCTAGTTCCGTGAGCAGAAGGGGAGAGGCTGGGAGCGCAGTGGCCAGGCAGCCAGGGACGCGAGCGCCTACCTTTGTCCTTTCCACCTCCACCCCCTCCCGTGCCGGATCCAGAGCCCAGAAGCCAGGGGACTGCCACCTTCCTGCACGAGGGGCTTTGCAAGCACTGCAGAAGTGGAGGGAAGTCGCTAGCAGCAGGGCTTGTGGGGCTGAGGTAAATGGGGAAGAGGGACGTAAATGCTGACTTGGAGCATTCCCTGTGTTTGGGGTTCAGTTGCCTGACAGGGACGGAACCTTAGCGTTTCTCTCTCTTTTTTTTATGATTTACATGCGTGCCTTTTACTTCTCTGTAGAGCGGAAGCGGCTGATTTTTATTAGTAGCTAATATTTATCCGTTTCGTGCCTTCAGCCTAAACAACATAGGTTGTGCAAAGGAAATGGTTTCTCTTGCATATTTGTGTATGTGTGCGTGCGTAGTGGGGGGAGAAATTGCTGCTTCTTTCGGTTTTGCTCTCTGATGTGGGCCACATGGAAACAATACTGCGAATTTGTCTGGTGGTGGTATGTTGCAAACTGGTGACTACGTGTTTCTGTGACTTTGGTTGGGGGAACGCAACTGGTCTGTTCAACAAGCTCTGACTTACCCAGGTTGAAAGGTTTCCTGGGCTGTTTATTGCTCTCTGTTTCTGAGAGTTTGGAATGGAGACTCGTACTGTCTCCTGTTAGGTCTTTCTACAGCAGGCATTTCTTCTCTTAAGGCTTAGTTGAGCCACTATTGTTAAGGTTCCACCACTCCAGTCTTATTTCTTTCTTTGGTTTTGTAAGCTCAACAGGGCCTCAACAGGCAAAAGCTTTTATTTTTTTCTATTGGAAAATGAACCCTTGGAGACTGGTCCAGAGAGACTATCAAGCATTCCTTGTTGGGCTCTGCATTTCCTTTGATAAAGTGCTGGTTTTTAAAACTACAGACTCCATGTTGATCGTTTTATAAATGTATTAAATACAGTTCTTTGGAGGATTGCATCACAGTGGGTATTTGCAAAAGGAATGATCCAAATATGTCTGTTGGTAAAATGGGTGAAGATGGCATGTTATTGGCCAAGCAAAGTGTTCATTATTGACGTTTTTTCCACATAGAATGTGGGAGCTGGAAGAGATCACATAGTCCAATCTCTCATTGTATAAACTGGAAGAGCTACACCAGAGCCAGGACATGACACACCTAAGGTCATGAAGGGAAACTTGGCCAAGGGTCAGCAGTACATTGCATCCTGAGGTCTACCAGTTGAAACTAACTGTGGTTGTGGACACCAGGGAGACCTGCAACTTGGTTGAGAGTGGGTGACCAGCAGGAAAGAAACCAAGGAAAGATTGTGGAAAAGAAAGGTAGAGGTGGAGGGAAAGTTAGCATGCTCTTCTCAGTGGCTTCTCTGTCTTTAAAAAGAGACGGTAAAATGTAGCCTTCACCAATTGGAATAATCAGGGTAAGGACATTTTTCCTCTTTGTTTGAAAGCTTCCTTGAGCGTGAACTCACATACCATGCAACTCCTCATTTAGTTTTGCAGTTCAGTGATAGGGAGTAGTGTCTCCACCTCCCTGGTCCATTTTAGGACATTTTCAGAGCCTCTCCTGTGGCTGCATATAGAAGAGGTTAAGGCGTTACAAGGGTGATAGATTTAGGACAGTCACTTCTTAATATATCTCTCTGGAATCTTAAGTACTGGATAGCAACTCAGGAATATGCCAACCTCGAGAGTCCTTCATAGACCTGGTTTACTTCATGTGGTTAAGCCCACAATGAAGTCAAGGAACCTTGTCTTTCTATTTGATCTTTGTACCATGCATAGCATAAGTGCTCTATGAATGTTTTTATGATGAAGCTTTGGAATATAATCCAATAGAAATAAAACTACCAGGGTCAGTGTTGTGGCTCAACTGGCTAATCCTTCACCTCCAAGTGCCACATCCCATATGGGCACCGGTTTGTTTCCTAGCTGCTCCATTTCTGATCTAGTTTGCTCTTGTGGCCTGAGAAAGCAGTAGAAGATGGACCCCTGCTCCCATGTGGGAGTCTTGATAGAAGCTCCTGGCTCCTGGCTTCAGACCTCCTCAGCTCTGGCTATTGTGGCTATTTGAGGAGTGAACCAGTGGATGGAAGATCTGTCTTTGTGTCTTGCCTTCTCTCAATAAGTCTGCCTTTCTAGTAACAATAAAAAATACTAAATGATAAGGTACCACAGTGAGAGACGCTGCTTAATAGTTTCATTCCTGATTGCTCCAAATTGTGTGGACACAGAAATCCTACCTATTAGCTAAAAATAGCAGGAAGTTCTTGGGCATGTATAATCCTGCTTAAAATTCAAATTGAAAATTTCAACAACTGCCTCTCATCAAAAGTGCTCTTCCGGTCTATTAAAATGAAAAGTATCTTTCTGTGACTCGTGGAATTGTTCCATTAAGAAAAGGGGATGGCTTTGTATTATAACATTTGAAGATCTCCTCCATCTCTCCCGTGCCTTACTTTGTGTCAGTCTCTGGTTATAAACTGACGGGGTGTTTTTCTGGAAAGCCCTTTTGTTTTTAGAATAGAACCTGATCTCAAAATCAGGAAATGAGCCAGAAATTGGTCACTAAGGTAGTTAAACTGGGAACTGATCCTTTGTGACCAGACTTTTCAACTGGAATGTAAATCCAGATGAGATTTTTTTTTTCCCATAACTTTCAAGTGCTGAACAAACATACTTTCACCGTGGAAATACCTTTGGGAAAGGCCTGGAAGAGTTAGGGATCAGTGCTGACTGTGACTTGAGAACATACAGGTGATGTTTGCCCTGCAACATCTGGGTAACTTAGCCATTTGTCCCTGTTTGAGAATGCAGCCTGTAAAGATAATCGCTACCGTATTGTCAGGATCTCTGGAGATCATAGGAGTGAAAATATACTAAGGCAAAGCAGCAGAGTTCTGATGAGGGTTGGAAGTGGGGGAGAAATAACATGAATTCCTATTAACAGTTGGGCACTATGAGCCATTTTTTAGAAGAATTATTTATCTTGAAAATCAGTGTTACAGAGAAGAAGGAGAGATCTTCTATCTGTTGGTTCATTCCCCACATGGCTACAATGACCAGAGCTGAGCTGGTCAGAAGCCAGGAGACTTCTGGGTCTCCCATGTGGGTGCAGGGTCCCAAGCACTTGGGCCATCTTGCTCTGCTTTTCCTGTTAGCAGGAAGCCAGATGGGTAGTGGAACAGCTGGCACATGAACTGGCACGCATTTGGGATGCCATGGTCCCAGTCCGTGAAACCAGAGGATTAGCCTGCTACACCAGTGCATCAGTCCCACTGTGAACAAGTTTTAAAGTGCTATTGCATTCATTTTTGCATCCCTAGCACCTCATCAGGAGCCTGGTAGATGGTTTAGTGAGTGTCTCCGTGTACCAGATAACTTTTGTAATCATGAGGCTTCGGGAGATCCCTGTGAGACCAGTATGGTTACCCCCACAGTACAGGTGGGGAACATGAGAATCCCAGAGGTTGGGGGATTTGCTCAGGGTCATACAGCCAAAAGCAGAGTGAGCACTTGGAGTCAGTTTTCCTGAGCAGTTTGGCTCTAGTGCTTTTGCCCTTAGGTCACAGCCATGTCTCTGGGTCCTTTCCCTTCCCATGTATGTATCTGGACACAGCAGAAAATGACCAGTCTAGGATGCTTCAGGTGTCCGAAGCTAAAAAATGGAGTAAAACCAACTCCTAAACTGTAACCTTTTTGTCTTGATGACTTGCAACCCCTGCTCCCAAAACAGAAGTAATCTGGAGGAAGAGGGGCTGCTGTCAGCCTGAGGGTGACCCTCCTCTCCTGCAGGAGAGAAGAGGTAGAAAGACTGCCAGGTAATGATATTGGAGGCGGGGGAGAATCCCAAGGAGCCAAAGTAGGAGTTGGTTTGTTTGACTTAATAGCAAACATGTGCAGACTTATGAATATTAATGCAGTAGGTAGGCATTTCTCATTTCATGTTGTATTTGTCATTCATTCTTTTATGACCTTCTAATTCACTTATTTGAATGCTTTTATAATAGTCACAGAGTTGTGCAACCATCACCACAATCGATTTTGGTATTTTTGCCATGGCCGTACCCTTCAGCCATCACCTCCCAATTTCCTCATCCTGCTTAGCCCTAGGCAACCACTAATCCACTTTGTGTCAATACAGATTTACCCATTTAGGACATTTCGTGTAAATGGATTGGTGTCTGGCCCAGCGTGGTAGTCTACTGGCTGGGGTCCTCGTCATGCATATGCTGCGGTCCCATGTGAGCACCAGTTCGTGTGCTGGCTGCTCTACTTCTCATCCAGCTCCTTGCTCGTGACCTGGGAGGGAAGTGGATAATGGCCCAGGGCCTTGAGACCCTGCGCCTATGTGGGAGACCCAGAAGAGGCTCCTGGCTCTTGGCTTTAGATCGGCTCAGCTCTAGCTGTTTCAGCCACTTGGAGAGTAGAGCAGTGGACAGAGGATCTTTTTCTGTGTCTCTCCTTCTCACTGTGGGTCTGCCTTTCCAATAAAAATAAGTAATTCTTGAAAAAAAAATGGATTGGCATTGTTTGTGGTCTTTCGTGACTGGCTTCATTTACTTAGCATAGCATTGTCAATGCTCATCTCTGTTGTAGCACGGATCCAATACTCTGTTCCTGTTTTTGGCTGAATAGTGCTCCTGTATGTATACATCACCTTTTGATTTCCCATCAGTTGATGAGTATTTGGGTGTTTCTACTTTTTCACTATCAGGACTAGGCTTTTAAGGACATCAGTAAGTACATATTTGCATGGACAGATGTTTACATTTTCTCGGGTGTGTGTTTTACCTCAAAGCAAAATTGCTGGATCATATGATGGCTCTGTGTTTAACCTTTGGACACGCTGCACCTTTTCATATTCTCTAGCAGCGTGTAAAGATTGCAATGTTTCCACAACTTCTCCAGCATTTGTTGTTGTTAATCTTTTTGATTCTAACCAGCCAGGTGGGTGAGAAATGATATCTCACTGTGGTTTTGATGTGCATTTTCCGGATGGCTAGTGGTGTTAAGTGTTTTCATGTACACATTGTTTACTGCTCTGTTTTGCTCTACTTTGCTTGGTCCCCCGCTTTGCTTCTCATCCTTTTTGCAAATGCACTTGAAATCAGAGCAAGCCAACTATTTTACTACTCCAGTCGTTGGAAGAAACCAGGAGGCTAACCACCTCTTACTCTTACTTGTGTAAGTGTTAGAGGAGTTTAGGGCTTGGATGTGGACAGCTATAGCTGGGAGTACTGAACTAATAAAAAGGATCAGGCCTATCTTTTTCTTAAAGCTTATTGGGGGTCAGTTTAGCTGCTAGATAATGCACCCATTTGAAATGCACAGTTCAGTGGTTTTAAAATTACCAGACATGGGCCCAGCATAGTAGCCTAATGGCTAAAGTCTTCACCTTGCATGTGATGGGATTCCATATGGGGCACCACTTCCCATCCAGCTCCCTGTTTGTGGCCTGGGAAAACAGTTGAGAATGGTCCAAAGCCTTGGGACCCTGCACCTGCGTGGGAGACCTGGAAAGAATCTCCAGTGATTTAGAGGTTCATTCATATGGGTAGCGAATATCAGTGTGTCCTTCCTTTTAACGACCGAATAATATTTCATTCTCTGGTTATACCACATTGTGTTTATCTGCTTTTCAGTTGGTAGACATTTGGTTTGTTTGTACCTTTTGATAGCAGTTAGTATTACTGCTTTAAACATTTATATGTAAGTTTTTATGAACATGTTTTTTTAAAAAGATTTTTATTGTTATTGGAAAGCCGGATATACAGAGAGGAGGAGAGACAGAGAGGAAGATCTTCCGTCCGATGATTCACTCCCCAAGTGAGCCGCAACGGCCGGTGCTGCGCCAATCCGATGCCGGGAACCAGGAACCTCTTCCAGGTCTCCCACGCGGTTGCAGTGTCCCAAAGCCTTGGGCCGTCCTTGACTGCTTTCCCAGGCCACAAGCAGGGAGCTGGATGGGAAGTGGAGCTGCCGGGATTAGAACCAGCGCCCATATGGGATCCCGGGGCTTTCAAGGCGAGGACTTTAGCCGCTAGGCCACGCCGCCGGGCCCAAACATGTATTTTTAACATTCTTGAATTAGATGTCAAGGAGTGGAATTGCTGGGTCATAAGGTAACTTAATGTTTAACATTTGTGATGAACTGCCAGACTGTCTTCCCAAAGTGACTGTACCCTTTAGGCTTACCCTGTTTTGTAAATGTAGAAGAGGCTTAAACATTGAGCTTTTTTTTTCCAGTTTAGCTCCCTGGAGCTGGATGTGTGTGTGCTAGATTTGCTGTATTGTGTGTAGCCCGAGGACATGATAACTAGATTTGGCAAAGTATTCGGATTGTAGATAGACAGCAGTGTTCTTGTCCTTGTTTAGATGGTTTGGGGCAAAATCCTTGTTTAGATGGTTTGGGGCAAATTCCTAGGATTTTTGGAATCCAGTGTTTTTCCTGATGATGCAGAATGATTAGAATAATATATCATAATGAAACAATTATTTATTTGATTATAGCTTTTTGGAAGTTCTTTGTAACTAAATGTATTGCTTGTTGGAATCTTGACCCTGGCATTGATACTGTTGCTCTGTTTAAAGCTTTAGTCTTCTATTTTACAATAAGATTATTGTTTTGTTATTTTTAACAGTTTATTTAAGGATTCATTTTATTTTTATTGGAAAGTCGGATATACAGAGAATAGTAGAGACAGAGTGTAACATCTTCCATCTTCCATCACTCCCCAAGTGGCTGCAATGACTGAAGCTGAGCCAATCTGAAGCCAGGAGCCTCTTCCGGGTCTCCCACACAGGTGCAGGGTCCCAAAGCTTTGGGCCATCCTCGACTGCTTTCCCAGGCCACAAGCAGGGAGCTGGATGGGAAGTGGAGCTGCCGGGATTAGAACCGGCGCCCATATGGGATCCCCCCACAGTCAAGGCGAGGACTTTAGCCACTAGGCTGCTGAACCTGGCCCATTGTTCTTTTATTTTAAATAGAGAAATTGGATAAGTAGAATCATTTGGTCCTACTGCTGTTCTTGAAATTTAAAAAAAATTTTTTGCTCCCTTTACATATGAATGATACCATTCCGTTATAAAATCTGGATCTCTGTGTGTAAAAGCATGGTAGAGAAGCCAAAGTCTGGTATTCTAGTTGAAACTTTATGTAGCTCAATGATGTTATAGTGCTTAACTTACCTACTAGGGACTCTTTAGTTTTCCAATTTTTTGTAAAATGGGCTATACCAGATGATTTCTAATATTTCTTGTAACACAAATTCTTTGTTCAGTAAGTGAACCTTAAGTTTTGGATTCAGTTTACAAGTTCCTATTTGTATTTAGACTCTAATTCGCAGTCTTGAGCTTATTACAGCCTTGAACTGCCTTCCCTTTCCAGTGATAAGGCTTTCATCCTCTTGAAACAAATTCTTGTTTGTTTTTCTCTGAATTTTAGACACCTTTACAAAACAAAGGCCCCAGAGATTTTTTCTTTCACCTTTCTACTTGATGGAACTAAACGATGAAGCATTCAAAAAGTCAAGAGAGAAAAATGACAATTTTATAAACATGTGCAATAGGGATGTAGATTTTCAAAAGACAAAAAAAAAAAAAAACCTGTGCAAGTTGGGTTAAATTCCATAGGAGATGATTATGACTACATGTTTAGTTTTGTAAATACACAGAAGAAAGTGGTGAGCACAAGGAAGAATTGGTTCACCAAAGTGAAACAAGTCATGGCAGTCTGACCAGATTTTTTGAGTGGACAGGGTTAGTGTGCAGTAGATAGGGTGTTACGATAGATATAATATATCTGAATTTCAGCAAGGCATTGGGCTTCTTGAGTGTGCTTTTGGATAAGATGTGTGGGTAAGAACAGTGATATATGTACATGGATTTGTCTGGAACTGGATGAATAATCAGTTCCAGAGGAAATGATTAATTAGTGAAGAGCAACATGGAGGGAAGTTTCTAGCATATATATATGTGACATGGCTTTGTCCTTCAGCCTATGCTGTTCAATCTGCCTTGCCACATTTCTCTAATTATATTTATTTTCTCCTGGATATGAATATTATCTTTAGATTTGTGGAAAATTGGAAAAATACATCAAAGTACAAGTGAAAAATTTCAAAGCATATTTAAAATTACCTCCAGAGATTACCACTAACGTATGTTTATTTCCCTTCAAACTTTTACACATTTTTATTTTACATAACATATAATATGTGTATGCATATATCTTTCTTTTGAGAATAGAATTACTCGGGGCAGGCATTTGACATAGCCTTTATGCTTGGGACACTTGCATACCCTATCAGAGTGCTTGGGTTAAAGTCTAAGTTCCGCTGCTGGTGGTGTGGCCTAAAAGGTAAAGCCACATCCCACATGGGCGCCAGTTCAGTCCTGGAAGCTCTGATCCCAAAAATCCATCTCCCTGCTAATGGCCTGGGAAAGCAGCAGAGAATGGCCTGAATGCCTGGGCCTCTGCACCTAGGAAGAAGCTCCTGGCTGCTGGCTTCAGCTTGGCTCAGCCTGGGGAGTGAACCAGCAGATTTTTCTCTCTGTTTCTCTCTGCTCTTGCTCTCTTTCTTGTGATTCCCAGCCCTTCAAATAAATAACAGTAACATCTTCTAAGCAATCCAGACTCTATGCCCAATTCCAGTTTTCTGTTAGTACATACTTTAGGAGGCAGAAGGTGATGGCTCAAATATTTGGGTCTCTGCCACTCATGTGGGAGACCTTGACTGAGTTCCAAATTTTTGGCTTTGGCATGTCTCAGCCCGGGTTGTTGTGGGAACTGATTTGGGAACTGATCAGCCGATGGAAATAGTTCTCTTCACTCTCTCTCTCTGTATATATATGTCTGTAATTCAAATAAAAATGAAAACAATTTTTTGAGGGCTAGAATTATTCTGTTTAGCTGATTTTATATTCTTTCCAGTAACATATCATGAATATTTTCCTAGGTTATTATGTATGCTTTGACAAAATGGTGGTTTTATTTATTTATTTATTTTCTTCAAAGAGAAAAAGGCAAAGGGGGACGGGGAGAGAGAGAGATTGGGACTGAATGATTCATTGTCCATCCACTGGTTCATTCCTCAAATGCCCACAACAGCCAGAGCTAGGCCAAGCTGAAGCTAGAAGACTGAAACTCAGTCTGGCTATCCCCATTGTGAGACCTAAGCATTTGGGCACTTGCCTGCTGCCTCCCAGGGTGCACTTTAGCAGGAAGCTGGAATTGGAAGTAGAGCTGGTACTTGAATGTAGACACTACTCATACACTTGCCCTGGAGACCAAAGGTTTTTGTTTTGTTTTTGTTTTAATATTTATTTATTTTTATCAGAAAGGCAGATATACAGAGAGGAAGAATTTCTGTCTGCTGATTTCACTTCCCAAGTGACCACAATGGTCGGAGCTGAGCTGATCTGAAGCCAGGAGCCTGGAGCTTCTTCTGGGTCTCCCATGCGGGTGCAGGATCCCAAGGCTTTGGGCTGTCTTCAGCTGCTTTCCCAGGCCATAAGCAGGGAGCTGAGCTGATCTGAAGCCAGGAGCCTGGAGCTTCTTCCTGGTCTCCCATGCGGGTGCAGGATCCCAAGGCTTTGGGCTGTCTTCAGCTGCTTTCCCAGGCCATAAGCAGGGAGCTGAGCTGATCTGAAGCCAGGAGCCTGGAGCTTCTTCCGGGTCTCCCATGCGGGTGCAGGATCCCAAGGCTTTGGGCTGTCTTCAGCTGCTTTCTCAGGCCACAAGCAGGGAGTTGAATGGGAAGTGGGGCTGCAGGGACATGAACCATCACCCACATGGGATCCTGGTGCATGTAAGGTGAGGACTTCAGCCACTAGGCTACCATCCTGGGCCCAAAATCTAGTTTTTAAGTTAAATAATATTGTGTATTGGGTGAGCCACAATTTGAGAGTATTTCAAAAAATTCATGGAAAATGTTTATTAGGAAATAGATATGCATATATTTCCATTTTTTTGCATCAGAATAAAAATGACTTTTAATTCCAGTTTTCCATGAACTTGTTGAAGTTCCCTTGATTCATGTAGCTATTCCCCTATTGGTGATATTTAGGTGGTTTCCAGTGTTTTGATCTTACACAAAGCTCTTTGATGCATATCCTTGTACTGGGTTTTTGTGAATCTGTGATTATTTCCTCAGGATAAATTTCTGTAAGTGAAATTATTGAGTCACAAGATAGAACATGTTTAATTAAGGCTTTTGATACATTTTGCCAAATTGGCTACCACCTCCACTGACAGTGTAGGATTTATTTCAAGATCCTCTCTAACATGGGATATTTAAGACAATCTACAAATTTAATAGCTGTAAATGTTACTTAATTTGTATGTTAACATGCATTTCTTAATAATGGAATTGAACTTGTGTGTGTGTGTGTGTGTGTGGTTTGGATTACCTGTTCGTATCCTTTCCTCTTTCCTGAATCAGGTGTGTTCATCACTTCTTATTGATAGATAAGGGCTTTACTTTAGTTAGAATGTTAACACTTTATGTCATGGAGCCTTTTCCCAGTTTCTATTTTGCTTTTTCACTTAATTTTTATCTTGATGTATAGGTATTTTATGTTTTTATACAGTCAAATATATCAGTGTTTTCTTTTGTGTATTTTATTTCTTGCCCATAGATTTGGAAAGGCCTTCCCTACCCAGAGAGCAAATACTCACCTTGTTATAGTCTCATTATTTAATGTTTCTACATTTCTTTAATCTAAAACATTAACCTGCCTACAGTTTATTTATAACATAAGGTACTAACGTAACTTCTGCATGAAATACTAATGAATTACCTCAATATCATTTATTAAATAATCCATGATTTCCTTTGCTGTTTTGAAGTACCACCTTTATTATAAATGAAATTCTTTTATGTGCACACCCAGTTTGGGTGTTGGTTTTCGTATTCTGCCCTGTCATGTTTGACTCTGGGTTTACTAGGTACTGAAAAATGAGCTCAGCCGTTTTTGACAGCTGTAAATGTGGGAAGTCTCCCTGGTGCCACTTTCTAAGCTGTATCCTAAGAAACTTGACCTAAAAGGAGATTCAGTTGATCTCCGCATTCAAGGGTGTCGGAGTTTGTGGTCTTGTGGGAGTGACTGCTACGAAGAAGGGTTGAATCTAGACTCTGCATGGAGCTGGTACAATGTGGAAATCGGTTACATTAGCTCCAGTTAGCACATGTTAACCTAAGATGTATATTTTTTTAAAGATTTATTTATTTTTATTGGAAAGGCAGATATACATAGAGGAGGAGAGACAGAGAGGAAGATCTACCGTCCGATGATTCACTCCCCAATGAGCGCAACGGCCGATGCTGCGCCAATCCGAAGCCAGGAACCTGGAACCTCTTCCAGGTCTCCCACACAGGTGCAGGGTCCCAAGGCTTTGGGCCGTCCTTGACTGCTTTCCCAGACCATAAGCAGGGAGCTGGATGGGAAGTGGAGCTGCTGGGATTAGAACCGGTGCCCATATGGGATCCCGGTGCGTTCAGGGCAAAGACTTTAGCGGCTAAGCTTCTGCCGCCGGGCCCAAGATGTATATGTTTTGGTTACTATGTTGTAGCATTGCTGTTAAGTGGAAAAGATTACTTTATACGGGCCTGGCATAATAGCCTCATTGATTGGTTTACAAAATCATAAGTATGTCAGTATTAGAAGCAACGTTAGGGGTCCTGGCATGGTGGCGTAATAGGTTCATCTTCCATCTGGATGCCTCTGTTCCTTATAGAGGCCAGTTTTTGTCCCAGCTGCTCCACTTCACTTCCAGCTCCCTGTTTATGACCTGGAAAAGCAACCAAGGATGGCTTGAGTCCTTGGGTCCCTGTTCCCATGTGGGAGACCTAAAACAAGCTCCTGGCTCCTGAATTGAGATCAGCTCAGCTCTGGCCATTATAGCCATTTGGGGAGTGAACCAGTGGGTGGAAGATCTTTTCTGTTTCTCCTTCTCTCTATAAAATTCATCTTTCTAATAAAAATAAATCTTAAAAAAAGAGCAATATTAGCACTTACCTATTTAGAGGTGTCAACTACTTTATTTTTTTAAGTTTTTTTTTTTTTTTTTTAATTTGAAAGGCAGAGTTACAGAGAAAGGGAGAAGTAGAGAGAGAGATCTTCTCTCTGCTGGCTCACAGCCCAGATGGCCACAAAGGCCAGGGATGGACTAAGGCAAAGCCTCGAGCCAGGAGCTTCATCCAGGTCTCCCACGTGGGTACAAGGGCCTAAGTACTTGGATCATCCTATGCTGCAGGAAGCTTGATCCAGGTTGAGAAGCCAGGACTCAAACCAGTACCCATATGGAATGTTGGCTTTATAGATGGCAGCTTAACCTATTATGCCACAATACCAATCCTTGTAGACTACTTTAAATAGTAGATCCATAATTAGAAACTAACCCAAGATGGGAATCGTAGTTATTTTTATAGAGGCAAGTTTGTGATACCTAGATATGTTGAAATTTGGTAATTCATACATTTACTGCATACTCATGAGTATCTTTTTTTTTTAAGATTTATTTTATTTTTATTGGAAAGGCAGATATACGTAGAGGAGAGACAGAGAGGAAGATCTTCCGTGCAATGATTCACTCCCCAAGCGGCCGCCATGGCTGGAGGTGAGCCAATCCGAAGCCAGGAGCCTCTTCCAGGTCTCCCACGTGGGTGCAGGGTCCCAAGGCTTTGGGCCGTCCTCGACTGCTTTCCCAGGTCACAAGCAAGGAGCTGGATGGGAAGTGGAGCTGCCGGGATCAGAACTGGTGCCCATATGGGATCCCGGGGCAGTCAAGGTGAGGACTTTAGCCGCTAGGCCACGCCGCCGGGCCCATGAGTATCTTTGTAATGGTCATATCTTACTTTCAGTTCCATCCATTTCTTTTGGAAATATTAACCATAGTGTTGGGACAGGCACTTGTCATTCAGACGTATTCCTGAGGGTTTCTGGTTCAGAGATCACTTTGGAAACCTAAAATCCAATTTCTATTCATCAGAGTCTGTGAGTGTTTTCTAAGGTTCCAACCTCATTTTCATCAGAGCGGGGCAGTTGTTCACAGTTAGTGATTCGTTGGACCCTCAAGACAGCTGAACAAAGGGAATTGAATGCTTGTGTAACTTTGAGATTTTGGAATTTATTTATTTATTTATTTAAGAAACAGGGAGCTCCCAGTCAGATGGCTTGTTCCCCAAATGCCTGCAAAGGCCAGAACTGGGCAAGAGTCAAAGCTGGGAGCTAGGAATACAGTGCAGGTTTCCAGTGTGTGAGCGGCGGGAAGGCAGTCAGCTGAGCCTCTGCTGCTGCCCGCTAGGGTCTGCCATGGAGGCAAGCTGGAGTCCCGAGTCAGAGCCCAGGAGCTCTCCAGGGGAGAAGAGTGTCCTAGCAGCACAGCCCGACGTATGCTCTAGGTTGAGATTTGAATACTTGCACTTCTACAGGTGTAAAGGAACATTTTCAGTAGCTGTTGCTTCATTTTGAATTTCTAATGACCGAAGACACGAGCTGTTATTCAGCCATGTCTTCCATACTTGGTGCTTGTGTGAGGACTCATGGTCAGGAAATGATAATTCTCTTTTCCACTTTATTTTTATTTGCATATTCTGATTGTTCCTGTCACAATCCGTGTGTGGGAAGTCTGTCATCCAGCTGTCTCCCCAACATTGTCATTTCCAAATTTGATAGGCATGACTTTTATTCTTTTTCATACCTTTTCCTTTTTATATCTTTATTCAAATCAGTTAGTCTATACAGTAGGCAGAATAAAATGCCCTTTGTTGCTACCATTTGTTTTCTGTTCCTTCAACATCTCCCTGCCTATAATCAAAAACGACCTTAATAAAAACACTTAATATAGATTGAAAACCTGAGCACCTTTCAGCTCCTTCAGGTTAATGACACGTGCCATCTTTTTTTTTTTTTAAAAAGATTTATTTATTTACTTACTTTATTAGAAAGGCAGATATACAGAGAGGAGGAGAGACAGAGAGGATGTTCTTCCATCTGATGATTCACTCCCCAAGTGGCTGCAACGGCTGGAGCTGAGCCAATCTGAAGCCAGGAACCTGGAACCTCTTCTGGGTCTCCCACGCAGGTGCAGGGTCCCAAGGCTTTGTGCCATCCTTGACTGCTTTCCCAGGCCACAAGCAGGGAGCTGGATGGGAAGTGGAGCTGCCGGGATTAGAACTGGTGCCCATATGGGATCCTGGGGCATTGAAGGCGAGGACTTTAGTGGCTAGGCCACGCCGCCAGGCCATGCCGCCGGGCCCCCCTTTTCAATTCTTAAAAGACCGGTTTTCATGTCATTTTCAAGTAGATAGATTTCAGAGCAGTCCTGGAGTAGTTGGTTTTGAAGACTTGGGTGTGTGTCCAATTTATGTTAGCGAACATAGCAGTTTCAGTCTCCTTTGGTGTTTATTGGGCTGTTAATTATATCTTGAAACCTCTGACATGTCAGTGTTTTGCAGAAGTGGTTTGTGGTTTTGTTGGGCAGTTTTTAGCATGTTTGGATGGGTGGAAGGAGAAAGTCTGCATTGTTTTTTCTTAAGTTTGCTCTTGAGGAACCAGCATTTAAGACTCAAGAAGTCCATGTTTGTCCTGCCGGATCTCTGGAGTGAGTTAGCATGTTCAGTCGGAGTTCATCAACTCTGTAAGGGTACAGGTCATCAAACTAAAGTTTTAAGACGGCAACAAAAACCACATCAAGGAGCTTGTAGTTTACTCAAGGAAATGACATCACTACTAATTTCGTGCAGGAGATTTTAAAGGCAGAAGTAGTAGAAGGTCTGGAAACCATGTTGGAGGAACAGTAGTTAGGAAAATAACAATATTTAGCTTGGAGAAGGAATAATTTATTTTGAGAGCATCATGACCATTCTCTATTATGCCTGATATTATCCCACATTTTCCTGGGCTCAAATTGCCTTTGATCATTTCTCACCTTATATCTCTAATCAGAAGGCAAGTTTCTTCTAGCTCTTATATAGCTCGCTTTTTCTATTGGTATCAGCCCCAAATTAGGTTGGACCTTTGAAATTATTGTCTGTACTAGTAGAATGGCTTCCTGTACTCTGATGTTTTTCTCTTAGCTTTCCAGTTTCTATTGTATTCCCAGAATAATTTTTCAAACTTAGTTCTGATTGTATGACTTAACATTTTTTTAGGGTTTATTTAATTTTATTTACTTCAAAGGCAGAGTTACGGGGTGAGGGAAAGAGAGAGAGAGAGAGCGAGAAAGAGAGAGAGAGAGAGAGAGAGAGAGAGAGTTTTTATTGGTTGGTTCACTCCCCAGATGGCCTAGGTGGGAATGGGCCAGGCAGAAGCTAGGAGCCAGGACCTTCATCTGAGTCTCTCAATTAGGTGCAGGGACTCAAACACTTGGGTCATCTTTTGCTGTTTTCCCAAGTACTTTAACAGGGAGCTGCATTAGAAATGGAGCAGCTGGGAATTAATCTTCGTGCCAATATGGGATGTCAGTATTGCAGGCAGCAGTTTTAACCCACTATGCCACAATGCCAGCCCCAAACTAACTTTTTAAAACAACAGTGGGTCCCAGCGTGGTGGCCTACTGGCTGAAGTCCTCGCCTGGAACGCTCTGGGATCCCATATGGGTGCTGATTCTAATCCCGGCAGCTCCACTTCCCGTCCAGCTCCCTGCTTGTGGCCTGGGAAAGCAGGGGACCCTGCACCCGCGTGGGAGCCTGGAGGAAAAGGTTCCTGGCTCCTGGCTTCGGATTGGCACAGCACCGACTGTTGCGGTCACTTGGGGAGTGAATCATTGGACGGAAGATCTTCCTCTTTGTCTCTCCTCCTCTCTGTGTATCTGACTCTGCAATAAAAATAAATAAATCTTACCCCCCAAAACAACAACAACAACAAAAAACAACAGTGGTTCCCTTAGCCTAAGAAGAGAAGTCCTACTCTTATAATTTGGCCTCCAGCCTGCCATCACTTCACCTTCCCCTCTTTTCATTCTACATGCCAGTCAGTCTTAAGGTTTTTCTACTTATTCAACCTTCTTTAAACTCTTCCTTCCCACTGTTAGGAAGATGAGAAGCCACCATGTTTTATGCTGTTTTAGATGTCATAATTAAGACAAGCTGGCAGAAGAAATAGCCCTCAACACATGAATTTTTCTCTTTAGTGGTTTAAGAATTAGTGAGCTTCCCAGCCTTAGGCATGTTTGAGCAGAATCTAGAAGGACTAGCTGGTTTGGGTGCTGTGAAAGCAGGGGCTACTTACAGTAGGGTCCTCTAAGTGTAGATGTGAGAGGCACATTGTTTCTCCCCATGGTAGCCAGAGGATGTCCGTCTGTCTGTCTCTGTTTCACACCCCCCCATACACAGATCGTGTCCTTCCTTTCCTTGAAATTCTTCATGCTTTTCTTCTTATTCATTACTGCCAACGTAAAGGCAAGTACCCTCACCACAGGCTTTAAGGCCTTGCTCCTGCAGTGAGGACTGCTTTCATTTGCACCACCACCCCCTTGCCCTGGCCTCAGCTTAAATGCCACTCAGAAAAACGCTTGCTGAACCTCCCCTGCCACCCCCAACCCCCAGGTTACATCACTCTAGAAGTGTCTCTCAGCTTTTTCTGCATAGCAGTTATCACAGTTACAATTGAAATAGTAATTAAGTAGTTTTTGTTTTGTGACTATAATTTCCAGGAACAATTTTGATCACCATTATAGTGCTAGGAGTTAGTATAGTGGCAAATATTAAGCATTCAGTAAATATTTAAATAGATACACATTCAAATGAATGAAACTTTGGGGTTGGGAAAGAAATATATTGAAGGGCCTAAAGGATGTTCATTTGTCAGGCAGTGGAGGAAATTCTAGGAGCAGGAGAAAACAGGCAGAAATGAAAAGCTGTGTTCAAATGTTCCAAACAGGTTAGCTCAAAAGGGGACCTGTGATGAGAGATGCACTAGGTAGGCTGGGAGTGATGGAAGAATGGGTATATATCGGCTCTTTAACATTGAGTTGAGAGATGAAGTAAAATGCTTTAGTTTCTGGGGCAGGTGTAGCACTGCAAGTGGAGCTGCTGCTTAGAATCCCCACATCCCATTTTTAAGTGCTGGTTCAAGGTCTGCTTCTGATCTAGCTCTGCACTAATGCACTTGAGAGGGTAGCGAAGAGATGTTCAAGTACTTGCGACTCTACCACCCATAAGGGTACACCTCAATGGAGTTCCTGGTTTCATCCCAGCCTAGTGCATGCTGTTGCAAATCAGAGAGTGGAAGTTCTGTGTTCTCTCTCTCTCTCTCTCTCTCTCTCTCTCTCTCTCTCTCTCTCTCTCTCAACATGCTTTAGTTTCTGTTGAGTAGACATAGTCTCTTGGGCAAAGTGACTATAAGTTGAAGTTTCAGGAATGATTATTAATAAGAATCTAGGCTATATTAGAGTCCTAAAAGTCTTGGGGGACACAAGTGCAGTTAGAACATTCGAGCATGGCCCGAGAAGAGATGAGACAATGAGCTAAATCACGGCAAGGCATAGGAGGCTCAGATATCCAGCAGTCACAAGTAAGAGGTAAAATCAACAGTAGGGTGCAAATAGTGCAAGTCAGGAACACGAACTTGGGAAGCAGTTTGGAAGAATCATTAGCAAAACTGGAGGAGACACATGGGTGGCATGCAGGGGAAAGAGGAGTCCTCTTTAAGAATTATGGGGTGTTTTGATGTGAAGGAGAAAAAATTTAGTTTTCAAGTGAGGGAGGGACCAAGTGGTCATGTCTAGAGGGAGATCCTTACAGAGGTTGTTAAGTGTCTTATAGGTGGAAGCCAAAACCAGCTGTGAGTTAGGAAACAGCTCCTGGAAAGGAGAGAGAGAGAGAGAGAGAGAGAGAGAGAGAGAGAGAGAGAGAGAGAGAGAGAGAGAGAGAAGAAAGACCTGTGGGAGAATTGGCAACTCCACCTACCAGTAGGGCAGCCTTTTCCATTAGTATGTGGGGAGAACACAGTTTAGCTCCTCTTTGTCTTTGACCAGTCCAGAATAAAATCTTGGCTTTACTTTTGTGTAAGTAATGCTCATTAAAGGGTTTTTCCACAAACGAAAGATCAATCTGTCCTCAAAGGTAAATTCTGCCTCCACTTCAGAAACAGGAAAGCTGCTGGAAGCTTTAGAATAATACTTTAACCTCACAGTCAGGAAGATTTCAGAATGTTGGGGTTCACTTTGGTAGTGCCAATCACAAATTTAATGTGCATGTAATTTGACCCTGCAGTTTCACTTGTAGGAATGAATCTGCTATAGAAGTGTTCATGCAAATATACAATGCAGCATTGACTAACATTATATATTGTAAACCATTTTAAATTTGTATCAATTGGGATTTAACTAAATAAATTGTGGTCTGCCTGTAATTTGTAATACTACAGTTTAAAAAGAACAGGGTCTGGGACTGGTGAGTGATGAAGATGCCGCTCATGATGCCCACATCCTCAGTCAGAAGGCCTGGGTTTGAGTCTTGGCTCGACTTCCTGCTAATAAACCTGTAAAGTAGCAGATGATGGCCCAAGTACTTGAGTTTCTACTACCAACATGAGAGACCCAAATTGAATTCCAGGATCCTGATTTTGGCTTGGCCCAATGCTGGCTGCTGTAGGCAGTTAGGGAGTGAATCAGGAGATGGAAAATATCTCTTTCAGATTGAAGCAAAAAGTGAAATAATGAGGTCTGTATATACGGAAATGGATGGTTTTCAATGATTTATCAGAGAATAAAAAGGGTACATATGTGAATTGGTATGTGAGTTGAGTGCATCTCTATAAACAATATATCTATGAAAGAAAGCCTGGAAGGATACATACTAAAATAACTAACAGTGATTACTTTTGGATGTTGGGATGGAGAAATGATACAGACATGTTTGAAGAAGAAAATTCAATTTAAAAAACACAGGATATCATACTTTTTAAAAAAAAAAAAGGTTTATTTATTTTTGTTGGAAAGGCAGATATGTACAGAGTGGAGAGACAGTGAAAAGGCTCTTCCATTTTCTGGTTCACTCCCCAAGTGGCTGCAGTGGCTAGAGCTGAGTCACTTTAAAGTCAGGAGCCTGGAGCTTCTACCAAGCCTCCTATATAGGTACAGGGTCCCAAGGCTTTGGGCCGTCCTCTACTGCTTTCCCAGGCCACAAAGCAAGGAGCTGGATGGGAAGTGGGGCTGCCGGGAAGTGAACTGGCGCTTGCAAGGTGAGGAATAGCGAATGAAGCCATTACACCAGGCCATGTCATACTTTTATAAGGAAGAAAGAAAAGTGTAAGGTCAGTTTTCTTTCCTGGTACATTGGACAGTGACCTGTGATTTCACACTTTCTTTTTCCCTGGGACTTAAAATTGTATTGGCAAATCTTATTTCTGAGGGCTTCCCAACCCTCTCTCCCCTCCCTGTATGCCACTTGAGACACACCACAAGATCCTCATCTTATGTTTCCTTTGGGCTAACAAAACCCAGTTCTGTAAAGCAAGACCAACAGCTTCAAAATGTACTGGGTATCAAAATCGCCTTGATGCTTGTTAAAAGACAGATTTCTGGGTCCCACTCAGTAGATTCTGATTTCTTGTGTCTGGGGTGGAGTCCAAAAATCCTGATCTTCTAGAGGCACCCCAGGGTGGTCAGTGAGAAACCTTGTTTTGGCACTCGCTTCTGGCTGCATCCCCTCCCACTTGTTCTCTCTCTGTAATTAGCAACTGGCAAAATGGAGTGAGAGAGCAAAGGATGACTCACTGTGGATATCTTTGTGGGTCACAAATGATTGGGTTCAATCTGAATGGAAGAGATGAATAAAGCACAATTAGATAGAGTTTTGATTTTAATAATATTGCATCTTTACTAAAAAAAAAAAAAGATGTATTGGAAAATCAGCCACAGAGGGGGAGGGAGGGCACAAAGAGAAGGCGAGGGAAAGAAATCTTCCATCTACTGGATCACTTCCTAGGTGGCCATGATATTCAGAACTGGATCAGATCAGACTGAAGCCAGGAGCTTCATCCAGGTCTCCCACATGGGTATGGGGCACCCAAACTTTTGAGCTCTCTTTTGTTGCTTTCCCAGACCATTAGCAAGGAGCTGGATCAAAAATGGAACAGTTAGGACATGACCAGGTGCCCATATGGGATGCTGGAGTTACAGGTGGTAGCTTGACCCGCCATGACAAGATACCAGCTCAAAATGCTGCTTCTTTAAAGTAGCTTATTTGAAGTGGGCTCTCTGTGTTACAGACAGGTCAAGGTGGGCTTCCTAGGCAATGACTTTGACTAAGGAGAAACCCTCAGCAAGAGCTGTATTGGTTTTTTAAAGATTTATTTATTTATTTATTTATTGGAAAGACAAATATACAGAGAGGAGAAAAAAGAGGAAAATCTTTCCGATGATTCACTCCCCAAGTGGCTGCGACTGAACCAATTCGAAACCATGAGCCAGGAGCCTCTTCTGTGTCTCCCAAGCCGGTGCAGGGTCCCAAGGCTTTGGGTCATCCTAAGATGGTTTTTTTTTTTTTTTGAAGATTTTATTTATTTTTATTGGATATACAGAGAGGAGGAGAGACAGAGAGGAAGATCTTCCGTCCGATGATTCACTCCCCAAGCGAGCGCAACGGCTGGTGCTATGCTGATCCGAAGCCAGGATCCAGGAACTTCTTCCAGGTCTCCCACGTGGGTGCAGTGTCCCAAAGCTTTGGGCCGTCCTCGACTGCTTTCCCAGGCCACAAGCAGGGAGCTAGATGGGAAGTGGAGCTGCCGGGATTAGAACCGGCGCCCATAAGGGATCCTGGGGCATTGAAGGCGAGGACTTTAGCCACTAGGCCATGCCACCGGGCCCCATCCTAGGTTGTTTTGCTAGGCCACAGGCAGGGAGCTGGATGGGAAGCGAGGCCACCCGGGACTTGAACTAGTGCCCATGTGAGATCCCAGCGCATGCAAGGTGATGACTTTAGCCACTAGGCTACCATGCAGGGCCCTGTATTGATTTTGAGTAGAGAAAAGGAGGGACCTAGGCAAGTTGTGAAGTTTCAAAATTTAGATGCATTTTAATTTTTAAATCCATGTCATTGTATTTATTTATGGGTACAGTACTATATTTAATATATGTATAAAATATGTAGTGATCAAATTAGAATAATTAGCATCTCCATCTCCTGAAATAATATCCAAGTCCTCTTCTGTAGTTATTTTGATGCTTTTGTTTAAAAATTTTTTCTTTGGGGCCCGGTGCAGTGGCCTAGTGGCTGAAGTCCTTGCCGTAAATGTACCAGTCCCATATGGGCAACGGTTCTAATCCTGGCAGCCCTGCTTCCCATCCAGCTCCCTGCTTGTGGCCTGGGAAGGCAGTCAAAGACAGCCCAATGCCTTGGGGCCCTGCACCTGTGTGAGAGACCAGGAAGAAGCTCCTGGCTTCCGATTGGTGCAGCACCCACCGTTGTGGTCATTTGGGAAGTGAATTATCGGGCTGAAGATCTTCTCTGTCTCTCCTCCTCTTTGCATATCTGCCTTTGAAATAAAAAATAAATAAATCTTTAAAAATATTTTTTTCTCTTAGGAAGGCAAAATAACAGAGAGACAGACATCTTTCATTCTCTGGTTCACTCCCTAAATAGCCACAATAGTCATGGCTGAGCTAGGCCAAAACCAGGTGCAGGGACCCAAGTTCTTATGCCATTCATTAGAGAGCTTGATCAGAGAATAGCTGGGATCCTGGCACTGCAGGCAACACCACGATCCAGCTCCTGTTTTGAAGGCTCTTTTTTTTTTTTAAGTTTATCCATTCCTCTTGGAATGGCACATTTACAGAGAGAAGGAGATACAGAAAAAGATACAGGAAAAAAGATCCTCTGTCCGTTGGTTCACTCCCTAAATGGCCACATCAGCCAGAGCTCAGCCAATTTGAAGTCAGGAGCCAGGAGCTGCTTCTGGGTCTCCCACATGGGCTCAGGGTCCCTACGCTTTCCCAGGTCACAGGCAGGGAACTGGGTGGGAAGTAGAGCAGCTGGGATATGACCTGACGCCCATATGAAATCCCAGTGCATGCAAGGAGAGGATTTAGCCACTAGGTTATTGGGTCAGCTCTGTTTTGAAGCTGTTGAAGGGAAGCCTGTGTCCTGGGAAAATGTTAACCTCTTTACTAAGAGGAGATAATATCTACCTTAAGCCCATTCTAGACAATGTTTTGTTAGAATGTTTTTTTCTTTTGATGTCTGTTAACCAGATGCCTATTGTGGGTTATTTCGCATCTCTAAAGGGTGTTTATAAACCCCAATTGCTCCCAACAATTAACCTCCAGAACAGAAAGCAAAATGGGAGGTCCCAGTAAGGTAACCTGCTCCATTTCCCACCCAGCTCCCTGCTTGTGGCCTGGGAAAGCAGTTGAGGACAGCCCAGAGCTTTGGGACCCTGCACCCGCGTGGGAGACCAGAAATAGCTCTTGGTTCCTGGCTGTTGGCCTTTATGGCCACTAGGGGGGTGAATCAGTGGACAAAAGATGTCTCTGTCTCTCCTTCTCTCTGTAAATTTGACTTTCCAATAAAAAAATCTTTTTTTTTTTTAAGAAGTAAAATGGAAATACTTCTTTAATGGCCTTTGGCAACCATGGGTCAACTAAGTCATTAGGCTAATTCGTAAGAGCACACAGGCATCAACTTGGACACAATTTCCTAGATTGCTCCTCATTTCCCAAGAATCATTTACTCTGAGGCTACTCTGTGCCTAGCAGATTAGAAGCTAGAGACTGATGATGAGTAACTGGACTTCTAAGGAAATCCTCTAAATGGGGAGAAAAAGGAGTAATAAAAATTATTAAATAGGAACTCTTGTTAGCACAGAAAAAAAAAGTAGATTCCTTAAAGCAATAGCTTTGTTCTCTCTGTGTAGTCTGTTTTAAGTGAATTTACTGGCTGAGACTTACCAACCTTGGATTGGAAGCTTTGAGGAAATGGTGGTTTGCTGGTTATTTATTTTTTAAAGGTTTTTTTTTTTTTTTTAAGAAATGTAGTTACTAAGCAACTGTGATGACCTGCTGCTGAGTTTGAGTTCAGTGGGCAAGGCAATTCCAAAGAAGGAAATACATAAACAGGTTTTGAGAGAGGCTTAAAAAAAATACATTGTGTTCTTGTGTTTGGGTTTCAATGCATAGCTTTGTCTTTTCCTTATATTCCCCAAAAAGGACTGGCCGTTCAGAAATAAAATCTCTCTGAGCTCTCCTCGCTGAAGTCCTAATGGTAGCTTGGAGGAGGGCCAGAAAGGAAGGGAGGGGAAGCAATCTGTAACCAGGTTAAAAGGTTGACTCCTGAAGTGGGGCCAGTGCCAGGGCCATCTCTAGAGGTAGACCAGCTTGCTGCACTCTTGGGGCAGTCCAAGGCTTTCACAACCAAGCAGTCACCATCTTCTCTACCTTAGATTAGGACCCTTCATTGATATTGATGTATTGCCTTGTAACCCTCAGAACAGCGACATTGTCCAGCTGTTGTCTCTTTTTCTCCCCCCCCCACCCTTTAATGAGTGAGTCAGTGATTTCACTGCTTCCTCCAGGATTTCAGAGACAGGAATAGGTAATGAGGACAAATCACCATAATGCCAGTGCGTGATGAATGAAATAACACAGGAATTTAACCAGTTGACTCCACTAATACCTCAGCGAAGAAAAAGGAAACTGGCTTAATTTTCATGACTTACAACTCAATTTTCTTTCCCCTTTAGGCTTTTTAGCATTTCCTTTTATACCCCCTGAAGGTCAGGCTGCTTTGCTGGGGCAGAGGAGAGTGTCAGGTGTTGGAACAGGTGTCTGGTTTTCCCCTGTAGAGCCATACAGACTGGGTGAGGATGTTTCTTGCCAGCCTTCCATGGTGCATGAAAATGCTTTTGTGGAATTTTTTTTCCCCTTTGGAATCGTGTTGGTCTTTTTAAAACAGTTCCCCAACCTGCAATCCCTAGTATACATTTTGACTCGCTTTACAGTCAGCTTGTCCTGGTAAAGGAATGCCGTTTCCACACCCTGTGCCTTAGATATACCCCCCATTTTCTGCAGTAATTATAGACCTGAAACATGTTGTGTAATTGTGTGTATGTGTGGTAAGTGTGAATATTGTATTTTAAATGTACTAGGAAAATGTCACAGTAAACCAGCACTATAAAAAGCCTTTTACAATAATTATACAGCTAGAGTTAATTTTCCTATATCAGGTTTTCTTAAATTGGCCATAAACCTATATAGCTACCTGTGGAGGCAGAACGATAAGCCTGTTTCCGGCCATTGCAATGGTTTCAGCAGGCTGCAAGGCTGGATGTGGACTTAGGCCCTCACTGACTAGTTAGTTTTGGAGGTGAGTGGTGTGAGCATACTTCCAAGTTTGGGAGAATTCATGGTCACTGCTTAATTGTTGCTGGAGTCCAAGAGGCCATAGCTCAGGAGAGCTGTCCTTTTTATGTGTGTGTGAGGCTTGTTTTTACCTTCCTACTGTGTGGCCATAGTGCTTCCCCCCCCCATCCTTGTTTAAGGGTGACAGGATGACCTCAGGTCCTTCCCAGCCACCATCCTCTCCCGCCCCCCATCCCCCACCCCTTTGTCTCTGGGCCATCTGCTCTCTGCAGTCCGCATTTTGGGAAAGTCTCCTTTCCCATCTGCTCTCCTTGGGCCTCAGTGCCTGCTCTAGAGATGTATAAAGGCAGCTCTGGAACCTCCTTCCAATGTTTTTCTTCTTTCTCTCTCTCTTTCTCTTTCTCTCTCTGTGTGTGTGGTTAATGCTCAGTGAGATTTTTGAGGCAGATAAAAGCATTTTTCCATTTGACATGCTCCAATGGGACTCCATTTCCAGGTGCATTCTTTCCTTCTGTTCCTCTCTGGGGTGGAGAGAAGTGTGCCTTTCTATTGCTGGGAGGAGGGACTCTGCTTATCAAAGTGAAGACTGACTGGGCTGGTTCTGGCTGCTTTGAAACCAAGTGTCCTCCCGGCCTTTTGGCCACTGCATGCGGGCTCAGGGGAGCTCCTTGGATTCATCCTTTTTCCTGTTTCTTCCCTTGTTTGCCTGACAGAGTACAGTCGTTTTGAATCAAAGATACATGATTTGCGAGAACAAATGATGAACAGCAGCATGAGCTCTGGGTCTGGGTCCCTCCGAACCAGTGAGAAGAGGTCCTTGTATGTCAGGTAAGTTGCCCTTCTGTACACCAGGCCCTTGTGCGGAGCCAGGGGAACCCTGTGCTAACCCAGCCCTTCTTGTGTAACTAGTGGGGTAGGGAGTGTGTACTCCCACAGCTAAAATAACACTTCTCAGTGTATGCTCAGGTTGTGTATTTTATGGTCAGTATCTCCTCCCTTTTGTGAGCTGGCTTCTTCCTTTTCACTCATGAATGACTCAGTACGGGAAAATTTCAGTTTGCTCTAATTGTAAAAGACTGTTGGGTGATTGTTGCTAGTCAGCATTCAAATAGCACTCGAAATATTCAAAGTACTTTGCTTGCAATCTGTGTTTTGAGAGAAAAACTTGGCACCCCCCCCATCCCCTTCCATATATGTGTAATAGACCTCAGGATTGGTGTCTGAGCATAGCAGCTATCACGGTGTTCTGGTACAGGGGGAGTCTCTCTTAAAAAAAAAAGAAGGAACGGGTTTATTTTATTTCAAAGGCGGAGTGAAACAGAGAGAAAGACACACACATATACAAAAAAGAAAGAGATCTTTCATCCACTGGCTTGCGCCCAAAAGCCCCCAGCAGCTGAAGCTGCGCCTGAAGCCAGGACTCAGGAACTCCATCTGAGTTTCTTTCCTGGGTGACAGGGACCCAAGTACTTGGGCCCTCATCTGCCATCTCTCAGGGTGCGCCTTAGCAGGAAGCTGGCTCAGAAGCGAAGGAGCTACCATGCAAACTTGGCTCAGTCTGCAGCATAGTGCCAAAGACCTGTCAGGTTGCTGCCTTCTGGGTGTTTCATTATGTTTCCACTTCCTCTCACCACCCGCCCCATTGGTCTGCTGGCCCTGTGAGTCAGGGCATTCCATGGTGGATGGTCCCTAGGAAGGGAGGGGTGGAGAGAGCAAACATACAGCATTGACTGTACTGCTGCTGAAAGCTATTTGGAGACATTGGCCAAGGTTGAGTTTCTGACCCTTGAGACTTAGTGTAATACTTTGTCAGGCCAAAGTACAGAGCTCCTGGGGAAGAAGGCTGATACATGACTGCTGTGGGCTCATATAAGAGCTGGGAAATAGTTTCTTTCTCCGTCCCTTGGCTTCCTGGTAGAACTCCAGCAATCTGGTACCAAGGACATTGTATGTCTGCAAGGTTAAAATGCTTAGAGAAAGAGGTGGGACGGGGGTAATCGCTCTCCTAAACCAGAAGTGGCTACCAAGTGTGTTCCATGTTTCTGGGCGGGGTTTTATCCAACTCATAGGTTGAAAATTTTTTAGTGGCCTCTTACCTGTTGGGGGTGGGGAGGCTACATTTGCTCGTTGCCTGGCAACAGGACAACTGCTTTGTCCTTGGGGTGTGAAATGACGATAGCAAACCGAATGTCAATGCTAATTGCAGTTCTGCTCAGAGTGCACGCTTTTATTGTTCCCTGGTCAGTAGTCCCTGACCCTGCTGTAGGGGAGCTGAGCCGAGAAAGACCACGAAAACCCTCAACCCCACTCTGTGTGTGTTATGAGAGCTTGTGCCATACTCACATCCCACTGTGAGGGGAGGAGAATGGCAAGGAAGCCAGCCTAGTCGCTAGCCATCTTTCTGTTTTCCCAGAAAATAAAATCCTGAGTCTATCACTGAAGCTCTTTCTCCAGGTAGACAGCCCAGACACTGGGATGCCAACAGAGGGTGTCAGCAATGCGCTGTCACCCCCACCCCACCCACCGCAACAAATCCCCCAGTAATACTTCTGTGACTTGGTCAGGATTGTTCCGTTCCCCTGCTTCCAGCCCCCGCAGATGTGGCACTCCAGTGTGCGTGGGAAGCTGCTCTTTAGGCAAGACAGTTTCTTCAGAGAGCTTTATTTTTAGATTTCCCCTGCCTATCCTATGCTAGAATTCTCCCTGCCTGGGCAGGGGGAGCGGGGCACTGCTCCTTGATCTGGATGATGCTTCTGTGGCCCAGGTGAGGGCTCCGTTGAGTCGGACTCTGGGCAACAGTGTGGAGACCTGGGTTCTATGCCCTCTAGGGAGTGAATCAGTTTATATAATCTGCCCTTAACCTCACTGAGATAACATCTGTATCCTCTGAGGAAAGTAGATAGGGTTTAGAACAGTAGCTATTTTTGGTCTTTGGACTTAACCAGGAAATACTTCTTTGTGGTAAGGCCCTGAGTTGGGGGCCTTGGCAAAGCTGAACCCTTCATTGGAACTTGGCTCACATTCTTTGGCATTTCTGATTTTGACCTGTCAATCTACACTTGTTTCCTTTCCTTCTGCACTTAAACATGTGTACGTTTCCTCCATTCTTTTTAAATTCGCATTTATTTTATACTTGAATTTATTCCTGCGCTGTAACTTTTTGCTTCTTCAGTTTCTTCCGGAATGCCTTTCTCTTCCATGCCCCCTCCTGTCCTCGTTGAGGGACAGTTTGTTCCTTTTCGGGAGGCGTCCTCTTTGTGTGCAGGGGGAGCTCGTGTCCAGGTTAATCTGACCCTGAGCTCTGAGGGACAGCACATCCTGGGTGCTTGGTTCACCTGAATATGATTCAGGACTAGGCGATCTCCATCCAAAGCCTCATATGTCTCCGTATTTAAATATGGGCAACAGAGATCCAGCACTCTTTTTGGACCACTGATCCTGTATCTGCCCCCAGTGTTTGGCCTGGGTACACCCACCAGCTCTGCTTTCGTAATGTTGAAACAGCACATATTGCTTCTCTAGCATGATGTCTTTTAGGGCTTGTGGCTTTTTGGCATGCAGACCCTTGATGGGCTGGGCAGGTTCATGGAAGTGCTTAACTTGAACATGGAGATTGAAACCTCTGGATTTGCATGATTTTTATGGGGGTTTTGTGGAACAAGTGAATAGTAAATCATTTTCACTGGTCACCTGAGGCCATTTTTCCATTCTTAAAAAGAAAAAAAAATTCTCTTGATACCAGTAATCACTGAAACTATTATCTTACCCTTCTTCTGTTCACCTCAGTTGTCAAATTATGTGCTGGGAAGCAGTAATTTCTCAAAATGTTGATAAGAGTTGTGAAAAAAAAATGGATGGCTCAGAAAATTGGGCGAATGAAGGCTTACACAGAGGAGACCAAAATTCTTCACTGCGATTAGTCTCCAGAAGGGACCATACTAGTTAATATCGCCCCAAAAGATAGGAGCATGGGGTCTTATTGGGAAAAACCTGTTTTGACATCCAGGTTGACAAATGTTGGTACTATGTTTATTTTTTGTTTAATTCTTATCCCTGCTTTAAGCAGCCACAGAAGGAGTATACCACTGCTGTTCAGCATGGTGGTTCCAAGCAGCGCTGGAAGACTCCAGAGGAAGAGAAGGCTAACTCCGTCAGAGATCAGTGTGACTGCTTGGTCATTACATTCAGTCACCAGTTCACTGGTTCTCTGATCTTGTTCTGACCTCTCCAGCACATTCGCTCCCACGAATTTGCTGTTTTCTTCTTGAAAGGCTCTCCGTCTACCTGGCTGACCATTCCTCAATATCTTTTACTAGCTGTACCCGCCAAATGATCTTTTCACTGAGCTCCAGACCTACTTGCGCATAAAGAAAGCTGCACCCCACCCACTCCCAGTGACTCCAAAAGTAACATGTTCACTATGGGTTCCCCTCCTCACCTCAGCCTCCTCAGTTGCTGTATCAGAGTTAATTGCTTCACCCCATCATGTGGAAAGCGGATTAGATTTGTTCTGTCACCCACGGCATATCTCAGCTCGATGTGGGGAAGAAAGCGCTAATGATTAAAACTGAGAGCTAATGATTAAAACTGTCTGAAACTGGAAGGGACTGCTTCCGGAGATAGTAAATTTGATCTTCTGTCGCTGAAGGTGTTAACAGAGGAGGCCCAGCAACTGTTTGCTTGCATGTTGCACAGGGAGGTGAAGCTGAAACAACAGTCTGGACTAGCTCTGCTCAAGAGCATTCCATGACTCCCTAGTGTCTTCAGGATAAAAGGGAACCAGCACTGTTATGTCAGGTCCTTCGTTATTCTTACATGGATGTTAACATTCTTTTTTTAGTTTTTTTAATTGTTATTGTTTTCCATGATACAGTGTTGTAGGTTATAGAGGTTTCCCCTTCCATCCTTCCTCCTCATTTTAGAATTTGTTTGATTTTATTTGAAAGCCTTTTTTTAATTAAAGATTTATTTATTTTATTACAAAGTCAGATATACAGAGAGGAGGAGAGACAGAGAGGAAGATCTTCCGTCCGATGATTCACTCCCCAAGTGAGCCGCAACGGCCGGTGCTGCGCCAATCCGAAGCCGGGAACCTGGAACCTCTTCTGGGTCTCCCACGCGGGTGCAGGGTCCCAAAGCTTTGGGCCGTCCTCGACTGCTTTCCCAGGCCACAAGCAGGGAGCTGGATGGGAAGTGGAGCTGCCGGGATTAGAACCAGCGCCCATATGGGATCCTGGTGTGTGCAAGGCGAGGACTTTAGCCACTAGGCCACACCGCCGGGCCCGAAAGACTTTTTTTTTTTAATCTGAAGCCAGGAGCTTCCTCCAGGTTTCTCACTTGGGTACGGGGTTACAAGGCTTTGAACCATGCTCCAGTGCTTTCCCAGACCATAAACAGGGATCTGGATTAGAAGTGGAGCAGCCAGGACTAGAACCCGCACCCATACTGGATGCTGGTGCCACGGGTAAAAGATTAGCCTGCTTGGCTATCATGCTGGACCCCCCAAAATCTGTATTTTTTAACAGGCAATCAGGATGCTTAAGAAAAATTGCTTATGTATCACAATAGACATTTATTTCCTCATCACCAAAATACCTAACCCTTATGCTTTAGCTCCTATGAAGCAGTGAAGCACAGTGTTGAGAATTCAGGCATGGTTGCAGAGGTGGGTTCAAAGAAGCAGTACGTGTGGTTCCTCCTCTCTCCTGGTTTGCCATCGACCCTGAGAGAGTGAGCTTCAGGTGGTTCGAGTGAAGGACACTTTCCAGTGTGGGTTTTGCCTCTGAATCTTTTTGCTGTTTGCCCTCTGACATGTTTCTCCTCTACTGCCTTCCCCCTGAGTATCTGTGCCCCTCTGGTGTGCATGGTTTGCAAAGCTATTTTGAAGCAAATAACACCCTCTTCCAGCTGCACTAAGGCCACAGCAGGTGAAACCCCAGGGAGCTGCAGCTGTACTAACCATAGGGGACATGGGATTTGTAGAGCAGGGAGCGGGAGGAAGAAGGAAAGATAACAGTGTTTGGAAAATGAAACTACACTTTTAAGTCACCAGTGATTTGAGCAGAAGGGCCTTCCCCACCTGTCATCAATACTAGGTTACTTCTTAAATGGATGGATGGGCTGAGCAGAGCCCCTCTGTTTGTGCAGCCCGGGGCTTGTGCTCTGCTGGTGAATTTGTGCTGGCTACTAGGAAAGTATAACGGGCCTCGCTGGAGCCTTCTCTGCTCAGGGTTGGGCTGGCTAGGTGGTTAATGGTAGACAGGAAGGAAGGAAGGAAGGAAGGAAGGAAGGAAGGAAGGAAGGAAGGAAGGAAGGAAGGAAGGAAGGAAGGAAGGAAGGAAGGAAGGAAGGAGGGAAGGAAGGAAGGAAGGAAAGTGCAGAGATTCAGGCAGAGAGGTCCTGGGAAGACCTGGTTCTACAGTCATTTTCTCCAGCCATTGATTGAGTGAATGAATGAAAGATCTTGTCCTCCACAGGTGGCTAAGAGGCTTCCTAAGTGCAGTTGTGGAAACACCTTTGGCAAGTCTGTTCAGGCTTGCCGGGCCGCATTAATTAAAGTCATCAGGCAGCATTCAGACAGTTTGGGAGTCTCCGTCACCCAAGTCAACTGCCTGCTTTTGGGAGGAAATCATGTTGGGGCAGCCATAGTCTTGATTCAAAAATAGTGTCAGAAATACTGGCATTGTCATCCAGGAAGGCTGGAGAATATCCCTTCCTGTCAACAAGCAGATATTAACTGTGCAACTACTCAGTGCTTTGTTGAAGGTGTTGCTTGGCAGAGCCCATCTGGATCTTTTTCATCAGTGAGTTACAGTGGTGGATTAGGGTGCCAGCAAGGTAATATTGGCAGGCTTTATGATTTGACAGGATTTGGAGCTGATAATAATATGCATTTTTTAAAAGCAACAACAATGTATGGAGGTGTTCTATACTGCCAGGGGGCCAGGCAGATTTTCCTGTGTCACTGACTTCTGGATCTGCCTGTTCCCAAACATTGGTCCTGGGGCTGGACTCAGAATCCCTCAACTTATCTTGTTATCTGTAAGTGCTGTGAGCCCCTGACAGATGCTCGTGGGGTGATTAGTCCTTGAATGCCTCTCCAACTTTGTAATTACCCTCTGAAACCTGCAACTTTCAGCCAGCCCTGGAGACGAATGCTCATTGCTCTGTGTAACCATGTTTAAGATGCATTGGGTGCCCTAACTTGGCACTAACTACACTCTCCTCATATGATGGCCCATCCTGTATCTATCTGCCTGTGTACTGGTGGTTGGGCTTCTAGGATGCTCCTCAGAAGCTGTCCAAAACTGGAAAGCTCCCACCAAGGTCAAGGGCTGATAAATGGCTACTGCTTTAGAGCTTTCTGTGTGTGCTCTATAGGGACTAATCAAGGCACGGACTGATCAGTGGGAGGGAAATACAGTGGGGAACTCTGAGGGATAGAAATAGCAGTACATAGCGAATATGAAAAGAGGTTGCTGCCTGGCTTATGATATGAATTAAGGAAAAGTACATTTGGAGTGGGTAGAATTGCAAAGCAGAGCGACGTGGGCTGGGCCTCAGAGTTGTGGCTGAGGGCAGTGAGGGGGTGCTAACAGAGCATCCCAGGCTACATAGCTAGAGAAATGGGCACAGTTTTGAGTTCAGCCTTTGTGGCTGTAGTACTAAAATGTTCCTGTTTGCTTTGCTTTGCATCAGGAAACCTGTCCGACCAGTTTGCTTGGAGGTTGCACTGTATTCCAGTTCACTGAGACACCCAGGTGGCTGTGCTAGGTGCTTGTGATTTCCTTGGATCTTTAAGACCCAAACCTTACAATTTCACATCTGAACTATAAACACTCTAGCCCACTAATCTGTTTACTTGGAGTTGATTATATTCTTGCTTTTCCATTGGGCAGAGAGAGCCAGCTGAAAGGAAGATTCAGCAATGCCCCCAGAGCATGTGCACCTCATAAGGGATTTTTTAAAGGTCACCTCTTAACATATCTTTCAAGACCTTTGGAAGCACTTTCTCCTTAGAGGGAAAGAGGGAGTGACCTTAAAGCTGAAGTGCTGAAGATTAGCTTGAGAACTTGAACCTCCGGACTCTGAGAGAGGGTTATCTGCTCTCTCTGGTGGTGGGGATTTAGGGGGCTCCAGAAAACTTCTTTGCCTCTGTCGCTTTCTTTTCACAGGTCATATTTTCTCTTGGTTGCATTCTCTACTTGCTGATAAAATAATCATTTTTCTGGCCTGGCGTTCATATTTGGAAATCTGTGGGAATGGCCCACAGGTGCATGGCAGTATGCTTCAAGAAGGAGCATATTCAGGGCTGAGAAAGCATCAGTCATGTGTCCTAAGCCCTCCGACATTGCACTGGAGTTGGTAATATTTTCCTAAGCTTTGTTCTTTCATGACAGTGATACCCGATAGTCCTTAACTCTAAGGCGTCCATGAAATTATTGTTATCTAGATGCAGAAAGGGTAAGGGGTTTCTAAGGCTTCTGGTCTCTCAACATTCCACAGTGTCAGATAAATTCTCACTCATATTCTCTCTCTCTCTCTTTCACACACACACTCAGGATGAGACCTGGATGACAGATTGTTTAATTATATCCTTTCTTTAGGTTTTCTTTAGGTGTCTTAGAGACAAATAAATTAGTTTTTTTTTTTCCCCTCCTCATTCCTTTTTTTTTTTTTATGAATCAGAGTTTGAAATGTTTGGTAGTTACATCATCTGGGCCTTGAAAGTGCAGGTTCTCAGTTTTGGGACAAAGGTTTATTAAGCCTTATTTTATTTTTTAAAAATGTTTTTATTTGAAAGGCAGAATTATAGAAAGAGGGAGGAGAGAGACAGAGAGAGAGAAGAGCAAATGACCACAATGGATAGGACTGGGTTAGGCCAAAATCAGGATCCAGGAGCTTCATCTGGATCTCCTACTTGGGTGCAGGCACCCAAGTACTTTGGCCATCTGCTGCTGCTTTCCCACATACGTTACCAGGGATCTGGATAGGAAGTAGAACAACTAGGACTCCAATCAGTGTCCATATGGAATGCTGGTCTTGCAGGTGGTGGCTTAACACCACAACACTAGCCCCTCAACAGTGATTTTAAAAATGGAAGTATTAGGGCCAGTGCAGTGGCTCAACAGGCTAATCCTCTACCTATAAGTGCCCATATCACATGAGTGCCAGATCATGACCTGGACACTCCACTTTCCCTCTAGCTCCCTGCTTGTGGCCTGGGAAAGCAGTGGAGGATGGCCCAAAGCCTTGGGACCCTGCACCCGTGTGGGGGACCAGAAAGAAGCTCCTGGCTTTGGATTGGCTGAACTTTGGCCATTGAGGAGGCCATTTGGGGAGTGAAACAGTGGATGGAATATCTCTTTCTCTGTAAATCTGCCTTTCCAATAGAAATAAATCTTTTTTTAAAAAAAGATTTTATTGTTATTAGAAAGCCGGATATACAGAGAGGAGGAGAGACAGAGAGAAAGTTCTTCCATCCAATGATTCACTCCCCAAATGAGCCACAATGGGCCGGTGCTGCGCCGATCCGAAGCCGGGAACCAGGAACCTCTTCTGGGTCTCCCACGCGGGTGCAGGGTCCCAATGCATTGGGCCATCCTCAACTGCTCTCCCAGGCCACAAGCAGGGAGCTGGATGGGAAGTGGAGCTGCTGGGATGAGAACCAGTGCCCATATGGGATCCTGGGGCATTCAAGGCGAGGACTTTAGCCGCTAGGCCATGCCGCCGGGCCCAATCTTTTTTTTTTTAAGTGGAAGTATCTATGTTGCCTTTCTCTAATACCTGTGCTAAGGATCACTAGGGGAGGAGAAGGGCATAGCAGTGTTACGGAGAAAGAAACTCCTTCCTGTCACAGACCTGACAGGAAGCATTTATCAGAAGGTACCAAACTATTGTCACTTGGAGAGAATCTATCATAGTTTATAGAGTCCCAGGTTAGGTTAGCATGCTTTTTTAAGATGGTAGTTACTATATGCTTTCATTTATTGAGATTTAATTTACCTACCTGACATGTGAGAGATCATTTAACTGCAATATGTAATGTTCTCTTTTTCCTGATAATGATTCGTAATAATAATAAAGTCCAAGGCAGTAAAGTTGGTCACTCCCCAGCTGGGCAGTTCAGTTAGGCTCCGACCTGTTGCCATTTACAGTGCAGCCAGATACGGACATGTGCTGATTCCTGAACACTCCTTGCACTTCTTGCCTCTGGGCTTGGCCTACCCTGTTTTCTCCAGCTGGAAGGATCCCTACCTAGCTTGCCCTTTGGAAACCCTGAGGCCTAGTTCAAAAAGCAGTACCTCCTCATAGCTTCTCCAAAGTAGATATAATCTCTATTCCTTGCAAATGCCCTTAGGCCTTGGTTTATCCTTCTTTTGTGCCTCTTGGTACAACATACTTAACATTTTCCCCCTAAGAAATACAGCTTCTTTATCTGTATTTATTTTCATTTTATTTGAAAAGCAGAAAGAGGCAGAAATCTTCCATCTGCTGGTTTACCTCACAAATGGCTGCAACAGCCAGGGCTAGGTCAGGTTGAAGCCAGGAGCCTAGAAATCTATCTAGAACCCTCATGTGTACGGTAGGAATCCAAGTACTTGAGCCAATGTCTGATGCCTCGTAGACATAAGCAGGAAGTAGAGTAGCAGGGACGCAAACCAGGCTCTCCGATATAGGAGAGGCCATGTGACCTGTGCCTGTTGTCCACCCCAACACTCAGCATTTCCCTCTGTTAGATACCACAGGCTCCCCACAAGTCTACAGGTATGCTTTGCTTTGGTGTCTCCCATGTATCTAACTAGCGTCCCACATAAAGTACACAGATAGTGTTTAAATAATTGAAGAATGGTACTTTCTAGGCACTGTGAAGTGGGGAATTAGCTTTTTATTTTGTTTTCAAAATACACATGACGATGGCTTAAAGCTTAGATTTCTGCAGGAAATGTCCTGTGTGTACATGGCCTGTGAGGACATTTTCTAGATCTTGAATCCAATAAAATTTCTGCAGGAAAAGAGGCAAAGTAGATTTAAAGCAAAATCCACATCACGGGTTTAGAAAACAAATAAAAAATCTTGACAAAGGAAGGACTTGTTGTAGGTATTAAGAATGTTTGGCTTGGTTGAAAAAAAAAAAAAAAACAAAACGCAGACAGACCCCGATTCATTTAGTGCTAAGAGTTAGAAAGAAACTTAGAGAACATCTAAGGAATTTCCCTTATTAGCTAAAAGGTATGCTGAAACGACCTGTAGGCTGCAGTATTCTGCAAAGTTCTCCTATTTTCAGTTCAGAAAAGGAAATTTTCATTAACTAATTTTCTTTTTAACATTCTCAACTGGGAATAAGAGTGCAGTTGAGAATTTCAAACTCATGTTACGCTTGCCTGTCCTTTAACAAAATCACAGCTTAAAGAAAGCATTGTCCGCCTTGTTCTGTATTTCTCATTGATGCACCATTCATAAATTCATCAAAGTCCAGATAGATTTGAGTACTACCTTTTATTAGGAAATTGAAATTCTTCTTCTTCTTCTTCTTCTTCTTCTTCTTTGCCTTTTTTTTCTGCCAAAGAACATTGAGCCAAATATGTCCCTCATCTGAAATAAATGATTGAGGTCACTGCCTACTATATCTGTTTCCCCATTTTGTGTTTGATTGACTTAATTAAAAAAAAAAAAAACAGAAAAGCAACACAAGCCATGGTTAAAAAGCAAACCCAGTAGCCAGTGTTGTTATGTAGTACATTAAGCTACCATAACCTGAGATGCCAGCATCCCATGTGGATGCTGGTTCAAGTCCTGGTTACTCTGCTTCTGATCCAGTTCCCTGATAATGCACCTGGGAAAGCAGTGGGAGATGGCCAATAACTTGGATGCCCATACCCATGTGGGAGACTTGAATGAAGCTCACTCTGTAACTAAGCCTTTCGAATAAATAAATCTTAAATGAAAAAAATCAGTAGCAGAAGTCCCGATGTGCAGGGTAACTACTGGCATTCCTATAGGCTTTGATCTGTGTTTATTTTATTTTTACTTAGCTCATGCTGTAGGTTTTTTTTTAAATATGTATTTTTTTATTGGAAAGTCAGAATTACAGCGGGAAGGAGAGACTGAGAGAAGGATCTTCTGTCTGCTGGTTCACTCCCCAAGTGTCCGCAACAGCCTGAGATGAGCTGATCTGAAGGCAGGAACTTCTTTTGGGTGTCCCACATGTATGCAGGGTCCCAAGGCTTTGGGCCGTCCTCGACTGCTTTCCCAGGCCACATATGAACTGGCGCCCATATGGGTTTCTGGCACACATACAAGGAGAGAAATTTAGCCAGTAGGCTACCGTGCTGAGCCCTGTAGGTGCTTTTTTTTTCCCATTTAAAGGAAATATTCTTTTTTTTCTATTAATTACATTGCATTATGTGGCACATTTTTATATGCACTGGGATTTCCCCAACCCCTCCCCAAACCCTCCCCCCACGTTGGATTGCTCCACCTTATTGCATTTCCACAGTTCAAATTCAGTTGAGATTCTTTCATTAGAGGTATTTACCAAGCATACAGTCCAGCATCCTATTGTCCTGGTAAGTTCAATAGTTTCTTGGTGAGACCATCTCTGGTCTGAAGGTAGAGCCGGCAGAGTATTATCCCAATCAATTAAAAGCCCCAACATAATATTTACAACCAATTACTACATTATGGCATTAATTGACATGGTATTGATTAACCAATATGTTAATAGGAAAATGCAGGTTCTCAACCACAACCTGTGACCTCTTCATAGACATTTCCATTTTGGTTTATATTCAACCCTGTTCTATACACCTCAAAATGGCTATAGATCGCCATTCAGCTGTCTCATGTCTATTCTAGTTTTAGTATTTAGCAGTTTATAGCATTGAAGCATGGTTTCTCTGAACCTGGCTGTTATTTGGGTAGTCTAACTATAACAAGACATATGTCAACAGTTTAGGTGAACAGTTTCAGGAGGGGTGTGCAGAGAAATCTTCAATACCCCAGTGAGGCGTAACTAATCTTTGTGTCCCACCCAGTGAGTTATAAGTGCATCCCCCACTGACCGTTTCCTGTATGTTTCTAAGCTTTCCTTGTTATTCTCTGTCTATCTATTCTAGTTTGTTTGTTTGTTTTGAGGGGTTTCCGGAGCGATCCTGATGGTCATTATGGGAAGCAGGCAAGGACCAGAGAAAGCTCCTCTCCCTAGTCCCGAAGGAAGTTTACTGTTCTGTTTCTGCGGACCGCTCAGGGATCCTGGTTGTCGTTCCGATGACCTTGGATCCTGCAAGGCAGGACTTGGGCTTCTTCCATCCCATGTGGTAGATCCAAATGGGGGTGGGTGACCTCAGAGTTCTTGGCCTCCGAAGGCACTCCATTTCCCCGTGGACTCCTTGGCAGTTGGGATTTAGTCCTTGGTGCTCGTACTGATGGTACTTGGTGAGGATCTGGGAGTCTTCAGGGTTGGGATACAAGCCTCCTCCTGTCCACCTGCTCCAAATATGAGACCCTAGTGCAATGGCTCCATTAGCTAAACCTCCCCTTCCAAGCATTGGGATCCCATATGGGTACTGGTTCAGGTCCGGCTACTCTAGCTCCCTGCTGTGGCCTGGGGAAGCAGTCAAAGATGGCCAAAAGCCTTGGGACCCTGCTTCCACGTGGGATGTGAACTGGTGCCCATATGGGATGCTGGTGCTTACAGGTAGAGGATTAGCTTGTTGAGCCATGCTGCTGGCTCCTAAACCTCAGATACTAAGAAAATAAAAATCAAATAGATGGGTTTTTGGCATCAGAAAGCATGTTTACATCAACTTTTACACATGTACTCCAGCTTGTTAGTGCTTTTGCCAAGGCCAATCATGATTCCATTAGGGGCTACAATGTATATTGTTTGAAACCTTGAACCAGTGAACTCTTTTAATCTTCTACAGACATGCTATTGGTTCCTAATTAATTTTTTATGTATATTTTTGTTGCATTTCATTTTATAACAAGGTTTCATAGGCTCTGATGTTCCCCCATCCCCTTCCCGTGCCCTCCCCCCATGGTGGATTGCTCCACCTTGTTGCAGTATTACAGTTCAAATCCAGTCTTGTTTCTTTCATTGCAAGCGTGTGCCATGCATAGAGTCCAGTATCTTACTGTCCAGTTCAATTCAACAGTTTCTTGGGGAGACCAACTCTGGTCTGAAGACATAGCTGGCAGAATATCATTCCGACCAATTAAAAGCCGTAACATATCTTCAACAACAGTTTCCATCATTATGGGATTAATTAACATTGTATTGAGTGACTGATATGTTAGACAATGCCTAATTAATTTTTTAACATCTTCTTTCCTTTCCTTCACATAATTTCTGCTCAATTCAAATTCTTACTATGTTTGCTCTGATTTATGAAGTCCATCATGACACGTAATGCATCTCATTGTCACCAAGAATGAAGTTGCTGCTTCACACTCATTCTTGTAAGAAGGGCCCACTAAGGCCTGCTTTGCTTTAGGACACACACACACACACACACGTTCCCATTTGATTCTGTCATAAACACAGCTCAGAAAGCAACTCAAAGCAAGCGTAGTTGTGTACTAGTCCCCACCTCTCTCTTTACTGCATTTGAGGAAAATAAAGGACATGTTGGAGTCTGGGTAATATTGCTTGTCAAATCACCTGCTACTAATTTTTAAGGACTCAGTTTCAAAAACTTTAGAAGGTACACAAGCATTTTACTCTCAGTAGGTTTGCTGCAGTGTCTCTTTCATTTCAGCTTGCCCTTGGGGACATGATATGTTTGACTCATGGCTTCCAGCTGAGCCACAAGAGCACCAGATTGTAGGTAGAAATTGAAGGATTAGAACAGAGGTCTAGGCAGTCCTTCATGTTGGGTGCACAAAGTATTTATGCTTGAGCATTCTGATGGCTTGTTAAAAATACATATTGGGGCCAGGATTATGCCACAGCATGTTAAGTCAGTTAAGCTGCCACCTGCAACACTAACATTCCATGTGAGCATCTGTTCAAGCTCCACTTTCCATTCCACCTCCCTGCCAATGTGCCTGGAAAAGTGATGGAAGATGACCCAAGCTCTAGGCCTTCTGCGATATCAGGATGGTATTACAGGCTCCTGGCTTCAGTTTGGACCAGCTCTGGCTATTGTGGTCATTTGGGGAGTGAACCAGCGAGCCAAAAAAAATTTGTTTTCCTTTCTGTCTATCTCCTTCTCTCAAACTCCGCCTTTCAAGCAAACAGATCTTTAAAACACATCTGTTCTCAGCACACACATGAAGAAAACAGAGCCTAGACTGCTGCTGGAAAAATACAACTTTCAGGTTCGGCACGATAGCCTGGTGGCTAAAGTCCTAAGCTTGCCTGCTCCAGGATCCCATATGGGCACCAGTTCTAATCCCGGTGGTCCCACTTCCCATCCAGCTCCCTGCTTGTGGCCTGGGAAAGCAGTTGAGGACAGCCCTAAGCCTTGGGACCCTGTACCACATGGGAGACCCAGAGGAAGCTCCTGGCTCCTGGCTTTGGATCGGCTCAGTTCCAGCCATTGTGGCCACTTGGGGAGTGAATCATTGGACGGAAGATCTTCCTCTCTGTGTATCTTACTTTCCAATAAGAACATTTTTTTTTTAAAAAAGGAAAGATAAAATGCAACTTTATCCCAGAGATCACCCGTTTGTGGTGATACCCTAGGAAGGGAGGCTTCACTGGCTGAGAACGAGGGGACTTGTGTCCAAGCTGGATGCTCCCTGAGGAGGGTGTTTAGACTGTCACATGCCAGTACAGCTTCTCTAGAGCTGGGACTAGCAGCAGCACCTGAGAGATGCAGGCCCTGAAGGATGCTTTCAGTCACCTCCAATTCCCCACGGCCCCTGCCCCCATCCTGCCACTGCATGTGAGCTCAGATGAATGTTCCTAGGGTTCTTTCCAACTTCATTTCCTATGACATAAGCTGCTGCCCACTCTGTCTCCTCCATTTCCACAAGTCTGAATGACGCCCCCACCAACCTTCTCCCACTTTGCTCTCTGTCTCTTCACTTGGGTTTATCACATGTCACAGTATGTTTCATTAGGGGACTCGGGTTCTGTCCTAGATTAGTTAGCTGTATGACCGAGGTCAAATACTTCCTCCCTACCTGGCTTCTGTTTCCCTGTATGGAAAGCAAAGTGACTGAGCTAGGAGACTTCTAGGATCCCTTTCAATTTTGTCCTTGTGTGGCCCAGCATCAGCTCTTTCTTTCCTCTTGGCCACCTTGGCCACATTACTTTGTGTCTGTGGTATTTTCCATTCATTGTTTGTGATCGTATCTCATTATGTGTGTGTGTGTATTTTTTTAATGTATCTTCAACTACCTTTTGAAGATACGTTTATATATATCTTGTCCATTGGTCGAGCTAGTTCTCTAGGATGTGGATGAAGGAAAGGGCCATTGAATGTGCCTTACTTTGAATTCCACCTTGTACCACGAAGCCATGACTAATTCATGGAAATTTTTCTTGTGCCCCTTGTTAGGCAAATGGGCTTTTTCTTTGAAAAGGTGGAGGGGTGGCAGTGCTTACCTGTGTGGGACTGAACAGAGGATGCAGTGTCCCAGAGATCTGGTCGCTGCAAGGCTGCCATGTCTGTGCTGTGTGTTTCAGGGCCCTGTTTGATTATGACCGGACTCGGGACAGCTGCCTGCCCAGCCAGGGACTCAGTTTCTCTTATGGTGACATCCTGCATGTCATCAATGCCTCTGATGATGAGTGGTGGCAGGCAAGGTTGGTGACCCCCCATGGAGAAAGTGAGCAGATCGGCGTGATTCCCAGTAAGAAGAGGTGAGTTGTCCCGGTCATCAGCAAGGCCTGGCTCACCCTCTGCTGATGTTGCCTGCTCGTTCCCTATGAAGTCCAAGTTAACTGGAAAGCTGCTCACATGCCTTCTTTCTGCTTTTTGGGAGATAGTTGGTCCTTAGAACATGATTTTCACTCAGTGAGCCAGGGAGTGGCTGCTACACCTGCTGAGACTGTGTCCCAGGAATGACGACCTTCTTTTCTGACTCCCAAACAGGGTGGAAAAGAAAGAGCGAGCTCGATTGAAAACTGTGAAATTTCATGCCAGGACAGGGATGATCGAATCCAACAGGGTAAGTGGGGGACCCCTGGGGATGGCAGCCAGGACCTGAAAGAGGATCCAAGGCTTGGAGTGTGATCTGCTTTATCAGAGCAATGGGGAGCACCAAAGAATATGCCTTTTCCTCAGGGCTGGCTGTGTCCTCGCAGGATGTTGACTCTGTTCCAAAGGCAGAGAGGGAGCATTTTAAGAGCCCAACTTGCCTGTGTTCCACCCACCCCCCTGGCTTATTAGTTCTTGAAGGTGTATTAGAATTGGACTGTCTGAAAGGCTTACTGACTTGGGGATGATAAAATCATATGTGGGTATCTGCCTGTCTACAGACTGTTGGAGCCGTGGGGACCCTAATCGGAACCTGGCCTCGTCATGCAACCTTGGAGGGCCACCCCCAGAGCTGCCACCTTCCATCAGACCCCAGGAGACAGGAGAGCCTTTTTCCGTTCATCCCTTTTCTTCTATGAGCATTGCAGGCCAAAGGACTTCCGGAACAGTAGAGGGAAGAGAGACATGGAATAGATGACTCTGTATGTCAGTAGCGCCTTAGGGTGTGTGTCCAGGAGCCTACAGTGACTTTTGGTTTTTAGGAAGTGCCAGTGAGTGCTGTGAATGTGGATTAGGTTAGAAACCTCTAACATCCCCACAACATTTTCCTGTAAATGTATTTTTTCCTCCTACATCAACTTTCATTTAATCTCATAGATTCCATTTGTGAGATGGTCTTTGATTTAGCTCACCATTGTCCCCATTTTTATTTTTCTTGCATGCTTTAAAATCCATTGTTCTGTTTTTTTTTTTTCCCTTGTCCTTCCCCTCCATCTTCATGTTCTTTCACAGTCGGTCAAAACGAAACGTAAAAAGAGTTTCCGCCTCTCTCGAAAGTTTCCATTTTACAAGAGCAAAGAAAACATGGCCCAGGAAAGCAGCATACAGGAACGTAAGTAGCAGCAGAGTCCACAAAGCAGACCGTCTGCAGCCCTGTCCTCTCATCCTCAGTTGCCCCTACCCCTTTGAGAAGTCTGGCTAAGGGCGTATGTGGCACGTGCCTGCTTATTTGCAGAGTTAGGGCAGAAATTGGTCTGCACGGGGAGATGTTGGGTCATATTTGTCAAGCTCCTTCCTTGCTTGCAGTGAATGCTGGAGGCTCTGAGGTGGGATTTGTCCCTGGGACAGCCTCCAGGAAGCCCCTGGCACTGGCGCTGGAAGTGCCAGACGGCGCTCTGTTGTGGTAAGGAGTGGTTTGCAGCCAGAGTGCCAGGGCTAGGAAAAAAAATGAGTTTTCAAGAACACAAGGTCTAGGAAGCTCCTTCAATGTTGCTCTCCTGGCTTCTTGCTCTTGTGTTTCTTTTCCTTGAACTTCATTCATCTATGTCAAGAGAAGAGCCTGTGCTTCCCCCAGATTCCCGGCACTGGGGCCACTCCTAGAATGCCACAGCATGTGCATAAGCACGTGAGGTACTCGCTGTTATCCCAGAGTGCCACTAAGCCAGTTTTCACAAGAAAATCCTCAGTGTTGTTCAGACAAAGACACATGGAAACACACAGCACTTACTTGGGAGAAGAGCTTCTCCATAATGCTGGACTACATTAAGAACTAATTTGATCTCAACACATCTTATTCTACCATATACCACAGAAATGAACCATTCTGACCCTAACCTTAAGCACCAGGGCACCTTTGAAAAATATCTCCTCATGTATCTCATTGTAAATTGTATGTCTCTCATTTATCAGCAACTCCTCTGTCTTAAATGGAGGGATCTTGCGGCCCTGAGCTGTTGGCAGGTGACTGATGAGTTCAAAGAGGGGACGGCCGTTTGGGAGACCCGCCTAATTCTCTATCATGCTGTGTGTGGGTCATTGCTGTGTGCTGAGTACTTGAGAGCCACCAAGTGCTCTTGTCAGGATACAGGTCGTGGCCCATCCTCCCACAGTCACTCACTGAGAAGCAATAGCTGAAGTGATTTCTGCTCGTGAGCAAGGAGGAGACGGTTTCAGCCAGATCTGAGGGGAGACCACCATGGTTCAACAGATGCATCACAGAGCCTGGCCTTGGAGTGCCTGGGATGGGGCAGACTCCAAAGCACCTGGTACCCATTCTCCAGGAGCTGAGCTCACACCCCAGACCACGGGAAATCTTCCTCAAGGGTTGCTTCCACAGGAGCCAGGATAGGGCAGAAACTCTTCAAGGTGATGGTAGCTCTGTGTGACTAGTTGGCACACACAGCCCTTTCTCTTTCCAGCACCCATAGAGGTAAATCACCTTTTCCAGGGACAAAGCTGGGGTCTGGGTTCCACAACTTCCAGACTGGTCAAAGCACATGCTCCAAGCCTTGGAATGTCACCTGTCCTGTGCTGTGGGCCTATGGGCCATAGGAGGCCTCAGAGAGCTGCCTACTCCATGGCTCTCTGGCCATAAAAACAAGCAGCCCGAAGACCAGATACTTTGTCTGACTCGGGGGTTCTTTCTGTAGCACAGTTCTTAACCTCACTGCAAGTTACAGGTCTTCATAGTGTTTCATACTTCTGTCACTAATGTTCACCTGCCTCTGTATTCTTCCTTCCCCTTGTCTTTTCTTTCTTTCTCCTTCTCCCCAATTCCTTCCCCTCCCCTCACCTGCTGACCCTTCCTTCCTCCCCTCCTCTTCTCACTCCCCCTTCTCTCCTCCCCTCCCCCTCTTCTCCCTTACCCTCTCCTCCCCTCCTTCCTTTATCCTTCCTTCCCCTCTCCCACTTTCCACTATCCTCCCTTCCCTTCCCCTCCTTTCCCCTCCCCACCCTTCCTTGCCTCATCCTCCCTTCCCCTCTCCTTTCCTCCCCTTCCTTCCCTTCTCCCGTTCTCGGTCTTTGCTGTCTGTGAAATCAGGACTTCCCTGGGTTAAGTGACGATTATTATGGAGCAAAGAACCTGAGTAAGTCAAACTTACACACCCTTAACTATATTTGTGGCATGAATGGAGATAGAGGGGGTGGGATATAAGGGACATGGGTGAGGGTGAGGGTAAGGGAGGGCAGCATTTGTGGAGAACTCTGTCCGCACAGCAAGAGGAAGTGCATGTGGCTCCGAATGTCACACATTTGCTCTGGATCCCTGGTGCCCTAATAAACCCCTATCGTTCGTGTTTTGCTTTTGCACCTCTAAGTGTAGGGCATGAGCTTGGGGTCCCACCTTAGAAGTGAGGTGGTCCATGTGTTTCTCCAAGAAGTTAATCTGCAGGAAAGGGGAGCCTGCTGGCTAGATTATTTTTCCCATTGACACCACACTGAAGGATTATGCTTGGGGGACTGGGATGGTGGCATTGCAGGGTAAGGCACCGGTAGCATCCTATATTGGAGTGCTGGTTCTAGTCCCAGTTGCTACAGTTATGATTCAACTTCCTACTAACATGTCTGGGAAGGTGGCAGATGATGGGCCCAAGTTCTTAGGCCCCTGTCATCCATATGGGAGACCCAAATGGAGTTTCTAACTCCTAGCTTCAGCCTAGCCCAGTTCTGGCTCTTGTGGCCATTTGAGGAGTGAACCAGCAGATAGAAGATCTCTCTGTTTGTCTGTCTCTCCCCCTCTCTCTGTCACTGTGCCTATCAAGTAAATAACGAACATAAATCTTAAAAAAAAAATTGGGATTAGGAATTTCAGCTCTTACGGTCTAAATAAGGGCAAGGGTACTACGAACCCCTTAACTCTGCCTGTATCTGTGGCGTCCCAATAGATGCAGGGTCTCTGCAGGTAGTCAAGGGGGCACCTCAGCACCAATTCAGGACCATTTATGTCTAGTACTTTGCCTCTGGGAAACAACCTCTCTATTTGGGAAAGTCACAGTAGAATGAAAAAAGGAACCAGTTGTGAGGGGCAGTGCAAAGACACATGGGGCCCATCAGCATATACTCTCCTTCAACAAACGAGGCCAGGGGCAGAGGAGCTGCCACTAGGGCTGTTCTGAAACTTGTCATGTGTGGGAACTCAGCCAGTTAGTCTTTCCTGGGGTAGGGCCACAGCATCTCACGGTCTGGAACAGTGTGGTCTTGGCTGAAACGAGCAGCGACTCACTCCATGGCTTGGTGTGTCCATGTCTCATCCTCATTTACCTGTCATCCTGGACGGGGGTGGCCTGGGAGAGAGGCTCTTTGGCATGTCCTGTGAATGTGGTTCCTCTGCTTGAGATGTTTCCACTGCTGCTCAGAGGTGGCAGATCCTAGTGGTTCAAGACAGTAGGGCCATCTTGTCCTGGAGGTGTTCTTGTTGGTTTGTTGTGTCTATTTTGTCCTGTCTGACGGTGGATGGGAGCCCATCACCTCCTTCTCAGGAGTGTTGGCAGGGGGACTGTGTACAGGTTGCACCCCATGGGCAGGGTGGTTTTCCCTGTGCCTCCTCAGCTCATCCAGTGCTTAGCCTTTTGGTACATGTTTCTGGACTTCAGGGACTCTGTCTGCAGAGCAAATCCATGAGCAGCCTGGTTCCTGGGCCTCTCTTTGCTGCTATTGTTGCCTTTTCTTTCCTGTCTTTATTCCCAGAAGATGCATTTTGAGATCAGATTTGGAAGACATCCCAATAAAGTTTGTAGGGATAGGATGAAAAGGATGCTGCTATAAGAAGGAAGACTTATAGTAAATAGGAAGGGGCTCAACAGATAGAGAGGAGAGCTCTGGGGACAAACAGGACATGGGCAGGGCCTCAGGCCTGGAGCTATGCCCCCTAGCTGGTAGCCTGGATGTGGCAGGCTTCCTGCAGCCTGACTCAGTTGGTAGTTCAGTTGTCTCAGTCCCAGACCATTTGAGTTGTGTGTTGCATGTGACCTCTCAGTAGTGTGTTCTGAATTGGAGTCTCTTTCTTGTTGGCTTGCAGAGGGAGTGACATCCAACACCAGTGACAGCGAAAGCAGTTCCAGTAAGTGTGTGTCATTCCCCCACCCACCCACCCACCCACCCACCCACCATGTCGTGTAGCTCTGCCATGTGTCCCAGCCATGCTCATCCCAGTGTGGCACCACCGCCATCGCTGCCGAGGCTGGTGCTTCTTTTAGCCGTGCACACTTTGAGAGACTGGAAATGCTGTGGCTGGCTCATTCTCCTGCTTGGATGGGGGTTGCCCCGTGGACTGAAGGAGAGGCTGAGTCCTATAGTTCTGGCCAGGAACTGACTTGAAGACATCCCCAGGGTCCCATGAAGGATGAAGTGGCTGATGCCAAGCCCCTTCCACAGGCTCTGTGGGCTATAGAGGAAGCTGAATCTGCAGGCTTGTTTAGAGACCAGAAGAGAAATACCTCCACTGGCAGAGGTGTAGTCCTGAACCACCTTTCCAGGCTGTTCAGGACCCCCTTTCCTTTGGACAGGAGTTAAATGATCAGCCACTTGGGGAGTTCTAGGGGACCAGCACCAAGTAGCTACGCAGCTGGTTAGGAAACTCACATGGTTGCCAGTCTGGTCTAACTAGAGCTGTACCAAGAGGAGTGACCTCAGCCTTGCTCTCAAAGGGCACCAGGGACCTTATCCCAGCCAAACACCATTTCTGGACATGTCTTCCAGTGGGTTAACCCAGCCAGACACCATTTCTGGACGTCTTCCAGTGGGTAGCAAGATGAGTAGACCTTTAGGAAGGCCAAGTTAGTCTGCAGCCTTGGGGGACTGCCTGAGTACCTGACTCTTGCTGTGGGGTTGGGGGAGGCTCAGCAGGTATGTCTCCAATTAATTCAAGTGTCCGTGTGACTCTAATTTGAGCAAGGGGCCCACTAAACGTAGCAACTATTAAAAACAGTTCCTGAGGCACTAGGGTGGGTTTTGGTGGCAGCTTCATGGCTTCTGGGTCTTGCTCTTGGCTCAGCAATGTGTTGTTGAAGGAGAGGACCGCTGACTCCTCGCCCAGGCCCTGAGGAATTCCTGTGCTTTTTTGACCCTGGGAAGCTAAAAGGAGCCCAGGATAGGTGTCAGCAAGTGGCACTCAATAAGGCTGGTTGGTAGCAGGAGAGAGGAGGCGGCAAGCCTTGTACACAAAGAAGCTGGTCCTAAAGTGCTGTTGTATCTCCCTCTTCTGTTGCAGAAGGACAAGAGGATGCCATTTTGTCATACGAGCCAGTGACACGACAAGAAAGTAAGCCCCCTTTGAGATTCTTGCCTTCATGCTGATCTTATGATTGTGGGGTTCAGTGCACCCTGGGTCCCTGAGTTCCTCCTCCTACTATCACAGAGAAGCGAGAGGGCATCTCATGTGCACCTATCAGTATGCCTTTGCCAGGTGCCTCCCAGAGGAAGGAAAAATTGATGGAGGAAGGCAGGGGCATTATAGCTACTTGTTGAAGAGAGGTTCCAGTCCCCACCATTGGGGGCCACTCTCAGAAACCTTCCTCGGCTACTGGTGTCAGTGCAGAGATTTCTCCTGAAACTGTTGGAAGAAGATGTGTTTCTGGTATCGGGCTTGCTTTGGGCTTAGCTATTCTCCGATTAAAGGCTGCTTTGATGTCTTGGTTAGAAGCCAGAGGATGGCAATTATGCTTTACCCAGTCAGACTGGTGGCTCCAGAGCATCCGTGTTCTAGCCAGACTCACAGGTAGGCATGGCTGCCCTCCAGATCTGCTCACTGTCTCGATGCTCTCCCTTCCCAGTTCACTACGCAAGGCCTGTGATCATCCTGGGCTCAATGAAGGACCGAGTCAATGATGATCTGATCTCCGAGTTCCCGCACAAATTTGGATCCTGCGTACCACGTAAGAGCCTGGCTCAGGCCCCAAAGAGTGCAGCTTAGTGCCCCAGGCATTGCTTCTTTCATGTTTTATGGAAAGAATTTGGGATCAGATTCTAGGCTTATTGGAGAACGGGATACATATGACACCCTGGAAGAAAGTAGAGAGCAAAAGATTCCCCCAAAGCTGGTGGTGCTGGGAAAGACATGAGTCTTGGCTGCTGGGTACAGAAGGGAAATCTAGAGTGGGAGGCTTGTGAAAGATGGAACAAATGGGGAACCCTAGGTAAGGAGGTGTTGATATGATTCAACAAATGGCTTGACAGATTCACTGACTCCCGACCAAGTTTAGCATCTTCTACCAGGTCTTGGCTTAGGGAACCCTACTTTCTCAGTACACTTTAAGTGGAAACAGATAGCCCCCTGTGTGTGCAAACTGGAGGTAAAAAGGGAAGTAGACAACACAAGGTCCTTCCCAACTTTTTCCTCCACCCCCACCATGGCATTTCGTTTCTTCCTTTCAGACACTACCCGTCCTCGTCGTGACAATGAAGTAGATGGACAAGACTACCACTTTGTGGTGTCCCGAGAACAAATGGAGAAGGATATTCAGGATAACAAGTTCATTGAGGCAGGCCAATTTAATGATAATCTCTATGGGACCAGCATCCAGTCCGTGCGAGCAGTCGCAGAGAGGGTAAGCAGAGAGGAGATGGTGCTGTTAAGCATGTACCTCAAAGGGAAGATAGAAATGCTCAGGCCGCGACTAGCATCATGATTCAATGAGTTGAAGCCTCAGTTTGCAAGGAACAAGCCAGTGACCAGAGTGTCAGTTCAAGTCCCAACAGCTTGTCTTTTGATCTAGCTCCATGCTAATGTGCTTGGAAGCAATAGGTGATGACCTAACTACTTGGGTCCCTGCCACCCACATGGGAAACCCAGATGGAATTCCTGGTTCCTGGCTGTGGTGGGCATTTGGGGAGTGAACCAGTAAATGAAAATAATCTATTTCATTCACTCTGCTTTTTGAATGAATAGATGACTAAATCTTAATACACACACACACACACACACACACGCAATACAACCAAGAAACAAATAAATGTTGAGGCTGATGTTCCAGTTGGATCCACTTCCTTCCTCCTGGGCTATGCTACGTATGTTGTGGTAGTGCTGACTGAAGCTGTGGTTGCTTTCCATATGTCCAGTTCCTTGATGAAAGTGTCTGTCTTTATGAGACTCACTCCAGAGCATCCCCTCCCAGGGAACAGGGACCAGAGGCAGGCATGGCCTTTCCCATGTAGTAGGTGTGAAAAGTGGGACCTTTGACCCAGGAATAGGGTCTTTCAAGCCACTCTGGGTGGCGCTGGGTATTCTAGGTGGTGGCTGAAGTGCTGCTGGCCTGGGATTGGGTGAAGAGGCAGTGGGCGGGCTGATTCAGGTCTGCTTTTGCAGGGCAAGCACTGCATCTTAGATGTCTCCGGCAACGCTATCAAGAGACTGCAGCAAGCACAGCTCTACCCCATTGCCATTTTCATCAAACCCAAGTCCATTGAAGCGCTTATGTAAGTGTTTGCTGAATCTCAGATGTGTCCAGCTAGGATAGGACCCTGGAAGGAAAATACAGAATAAAGTGACTTGGGGGAGGGGTAGAACCCAGCTGAAGCAGAAGCTCCAAGGAGACTGTGCTCCAGGCCTGTCACTTGGTACTCCTGCCTTTTGGAATACCTGTCCCTGTGTTCCCGGTTGGGCTTTTGAAGCAAGAAAGGTTGAAGAAGAGAGTTAGCCATGGGCCTCCCTGAGAGGGTCGCTTAGCAACTTTTCAGGAAACTGGAGGCAATCGTTTGTGTTAAACACAGCATAGGCTGTAGTTTGGAACTGTTTTTCTTCTGTGTCTGGCAGGGAAATGAACCGACGGCAGACATATGAGCAAGCAAATAAGATCTATGACAAAGCCATGAAGCTGGAGCAGGAGTTTGGAGAATACTTTACAGGTAAGAAGCTGTGTTGCCCAGCTGGGGAGGAGACCACGGGACCAGCCAGACACCTGCTTCTGTAAGTGTGTCTCAGAGGTGTAGACAGACTGCAGAAACTTTGCATAGGGTTTCTGGATGCTTCTGAGCTCAAACCCATCCAACACACTCAAGTTGCTTTTCTTGCAGCCAAAGCCGTTTAGCTGGTAGAGAGTATGAGCCACTCAACTGTAATAGTTGTAGGCTCCCTGTATTGCTTTGTTTCCCTTCCTCGAGGCATTTGTCCACCCCAGCACTTCACCTTGTAGGTTTTAGGTGCTGAGTAAATGTTACTGATGATGGTGACTTCTTGTGTTGTTCAAGTTGTTTGTCAGTGTGTGTGTGTGTGTGATAGGTAGATAGATAGATAGAGATACCCTGCTTTAGAAGGTCAGTTCCTGAAAGATTGGGAAGGTTCCTAGGTCATACGTTCCTCACCTTCAGAAGTGTAGTGATACACGTGTCGCTGCATGGCGAAGCTCTTGGAGAATTCTGGTTGGGTGGTTACTATGTTCTTGGGAGAAAGAATCCATGGATGGACTCGGACTCCTCGGGTCTCTGGCGCTTTCTTTGGCATCCATGTCTGTGTATGCTGGTCTGACCTCTGACCTGGAGCAGCTGCCACAGCCCCAGGAGCATTTCCTCTTGCCAGAAATTGTGACGTTCTGCTCTGTACTGGCTAAGCAGAATTTTCCAAAGCTTTGAGTTACCAGCTTCAGAATTGCCAGCTGCTGACCATGGAGCAGGGTGAGCTGCAGGGTGTGTGTTGCTTGGGCGTTCAGTCAACATCATGTGAATGAAAACACACTTTTCCATGCTTCCTAGTCTTTCATCCGAGTCAGTGGACTTCCAGACCCTTGCAGATGCTCAGAGACACCTTAGCCACTTTCCCCAAGGGCCCCAACTTTTCGTGCCTGGGGGTGATTATAGGATCCTTGGAAGAGGCAGAATTGCTGGGGGGATTGGACGTGTGCTGTGGTCACCATAATAATTGTGTTTTCCTCTCCCCTTTAGCCATCGTACAGGGTGACTCACTGGAAGAGATTTATAACAAAATCAAACAGATCATTGAGGACCAGTCTGGGCACTACATTTGGGTCCCATCCCCTGAAAAACTCTGAAGAATTCCCTCCAACCATTCTCTCGTGAACAGAAGAAATCCAAACCCTCTCCCCTCCTCCCTCTCCCCTCATGTCCCCGTGGGGGGAACGTGACTACCGTTCTCGTCTCCTTTTTTAGATATGTCAAGAAAATTGAGTTTTCTAGTCCTGTTCTTTTCCTTTTCTTTTTTTTTTTTTTTCTAATTTTTGTTTTGTTTTGGCTTATTTCGGGGGGGGGGTGATGCCATCTCACTCATCACGTGACTGTGCCCCTTTCCTGCATGAACCCTTCCCAAGCGCTAGCACAGGTGCACACCCATCACAGCCATTGTTTTCATACAAACCAAGCAGAAGCGAGGAGAAGAGGGGAGGACTGATGGCCAGACAAACTCCAGACGGCTGCCCGGCCTGTGAAGTGAGCTGCATGCCCCGCGTGCCAAGGCGTCCTGGGCATTTCCACCCGTCTGCACTGCTATCTCGCAGCTCCGAACGGTGCAACATAATGGCAACAGAAAGTATCTTATTTATATACAGATATATATATGTAATTTATATAAAATATATAGAAATTATTATATATATATATTATACACTCTCATATAATATATATATATATATATATCTCCACACACATTGAGACTAGAAAAATCTATGGAGACTTCATCAGTGGTACTATGCTATTAGAGAAATGCTTTAATTTTCATATTCCAATCAGATGGTATCTTAGGTCCCAGCTGGTTAGGAAGCAATGGAAAGCAGTCGTGAAGTGCTTTATGAAGGGCACCCACATATTGTCATTCTCCTGAGAGCAGAGGTCTTTTTAGGTGGGGGAGGGGTTAGCCCAGGGGCAGGAGGGCTCTTCTGCCCACAGGGAGTGTTCCCTGCCCATGAGGTACAGTCAGTCCTGTGTGTGCCAAGAGAATGGCTAACAATGCTCCATAGGAAATGGCCTATTGTTTTATGCCACCTGATGTGTCTGCATGAGAGTTTTCCTTTTTGTTCATTTTTAAGCTGCTGTTAAACCAAAACCATGTTGTGCTACTGTGTCAGCCTTTTCATTATTGCAATTTTTGCTTTTTCTCTTTCAGTGAATGCGTAGAAATCTGGTTTGCCAGTGTTCTGAAGGCTTAGGAAGTTGTGAAGGAGTCAGGGCCTGATGATAGAGTAGGTGACGCGGGCTGGGCCAGCCAGCCAACGGGCAAAGCAGGAACTGGTGAGGGGTGGGAGTTGGAGCCCAGGCTCTGCTTTGCCAAGCTGGCCCTTTGCTTACTGGCCAAGAACAGGCTAGACCTGGCTGAGGTTGCCTCCCGGGGCTGCTGACATGATGGGGAAGCAACTTGCCTCCCAGTTCCAGGCTGGGACTATGGCACAGCCCTAGGCTTGGCCAGCCAATGAGTGAGTTTGTTTTGTTTTGTTTTTGTTTTGTTTTGTTTGCAGCTGCTCCGTATGCGCTACCCCAGCCCTTCACCAGCAGCCCATTGCTTATTGTTCCCTGAAGAAGCTAGTAGACTTTAATGCTGTACATTTGAGCTGTTGAGCTAAGATTTGCTTCCTGGTGACCTGTGAAACCTTGTTGCTTGTTCCCAGAGTCTGATGGCAGTGACTGTAGGCAAGGGAGTTCTCTGCCTCCCACTGCAAAGGCGGAGAGCAGGTGTGGCTCAGGCCCTGTCCCACCCCCACTGTGCTCCTTTGAAGCCAACGTGCCTGCCTCACCTCCATGCCGGAGGTATGCCGCCGGGGAGAACACTGAGCTGTTCAGCCCTGGGGTTGAGCCCGCTGGGTTAGGACCGGTGTGAACGGAACAACGTCGAGGATGCTTTTAAATACTGTCAGCCAACTCCGGGAAGGGTGTTCACAGCTGTGCCACCAGCATCATAGGCTAATTGTAAAGTGGGGCCCTGGAAGGGTAAAGAAAGGGCAGCAGCTTTCCCTGGGCAGCACACTGGAGCTAAGGCAAGGAGGGCCACAGCGAGGGCCAGGTCTGACTCCGGTGAAGGGGTGGTGAGCAGGGTGCAGTGGTCCTCTGGTGTTAACTGCGTGATAGAGTCTGCATGGTGCTCAGCCTCCCCTCCCAGGGAAGAAGAGCCAAGTGGGCAAAGTCAGCATGACACTAGTTGGTTTACCAGTGTTCCTTCCAAGGAGACATATATTTTTTAATAAATGATAGTTGCAATGAACTGTGTGGCTCAGAGACCTTCTTGGAGGAGTTGAGAAGGGAGGGTGGGGACCAAGCGGTGGGAAGAATGTGAGGGCCCTGATGTTCTCCCTCCTTAGCGATGAGTCAGCTGCCCACAGGGGACCATGCTTGATGAGTAGAGCCGCCCCGGGCTTGTGACAGGTCCTGTGCAAAACAGCCCTGGATGTCGCCTCCAACAGCGGCCGGGTGGGTGGCCACATACTTGGTGGCATGATGCTGCCATTTTCCCAAAAGGTATCCAAGGTGGGAGCTGCCAGGGAGTTTGTTTCGAGGGAGAGCAGGGCCCAGCTTAGTAAGAGTTGAGTGAGGAAACTGCTAATCTGCCAGTCATCAGTTTCCAAGAATGAGGGTGCGCTGGGCTCCCTGGACAGAGCAGGGTGGAGAGTGCCCACAGAGGCCCCTGAAGGGAGAAGAGCGCTTAGAGCAGGTGTTGCAGCCATGGCTGACGCCATTGCCAACTTGCCATGAAGTCTGAACAGGGGCAGCCGTAGTTAAGCCCAAGAGTGAAAACCAATGATTACCCTGGCTTGCCTTCTTTCCCACATCCTCTCCTTTGCTAGAAGGCAGCCCAAGGAAAGGGAATGCCCAGAGAGCCGCATTGGGGAGCAAGGGTAAGGAAATCCAGCTCCCGGAGGCACGGGATGCAAGCTGTAGCCTATTAATCCCACTGTGTTGCCACTTTGTCTTCACAGCTCCTGTCCTTCCTAGACAATAAAGCCCCTGCCTGAGACCATGAGCAGCTTGGAGACGCCAAGAGGGGGCTATGCCCACTGGCTGCGCTGTGCTGTGGCCGCACGAGGAGCAAGTCCAGGGACTCCTCCTGGGGCTGGCTGTGAATAGCACAGCTGATTCTGCCCCATCTCTCAGAGGCAGAACTGTGGGACCAAACCTGATCATCTTCCCAGAATGAGTCCCGGGGCTAAAGAAAATATTCGGACGCAGAATGACCAACTTGAGCTTAAGTCGAAAGTGCTTGTACAAGTTAGTTAGCTAATGAAAGAAAAGGCCTTGGCTCAGAGCGTGGGAGCTGAGGGGTTCAAGGATGAAGCTGATATGGATACAGACAAACTAAGAGGAGCCTAGAGAGGAGATATCCTGAAAAGGGCAAGGCATGGCCACGCAAGAGGCTAGGATAGGGAAGGGAGCCTGGGCTCTGGTGGGAAGGTGTGCAATAAAGGCCCATGGAGCCCTTTCCACAGGGACATCACCTGCCTGCTGCCAAGTGCTGCAGGCCCAGCTGGCAGGCACTTGCTGTGATGAGACAGGAGTGAGGTCGGAGAGCCACGAGGCTTCTCAAGGCCAAGCAACACTAAAGTCAGCAGCAAGCCCGGGTGCTGGGCATTCCACCTTGGGATTGCCAAGGCTTGTCTTTCATCTCTGTTCCCATCTGGGATCTATTTCATGGCCTTAATTCCACTGATGATTTCATCCATTCAGCCGCTTCCTTGGCACCTTGGGGATTTTTTAAATTATTGCAAATCATTCTGAAGTCAAAATTCCAAGTTCCTCCAAAGCCTCTCTTCTTCCACCATCACTTCCAAGAAACAGCAGAACCAGTCTCCACACACACCTCGGTTCCTCCCCAACGACCAGGGTGTTGATACCTTGGACTTTGCCAGGAAATACAGCAGCATCTTTGACACTGAAACCCCAACTACATTTTGTCTACACCACAGTTCACATCATGCACAAGGGAAAACTGCCGAGCTCTTCTGCCCATGCCGAAGAGCAGGCTGACCTGCTTGTCCTAGAGTCAGCTCTACCGAAAGTTGCAGCCAAGAGCTCCCCCCTCCTAAGGGGTGGTGCTACTCTGTGTCCCCTCCATGTCAGTTTCCCAAAGCCACTTCTTTTTTTCTGCCCTTAAAAGCTCTCACTGCACTCTCCCTCCTCCCACATCATGCTTCCACATCTGGAAGATTCCTCTGCATAGGCCCAGACTGGATGTGAGGGTTGCTCTGTTCATGCTGCCTTCTTGAGCCGCCATCTCTTCCACCTCTCACCCATAGGTGGGATTGACTGAGTCCTCTTGGATCTGGGAAGGTTTCTGTCACCCCGTAACCACTCACATGGATCTCCCACTGACTCTGTATCTGGTACCGCACATTTAATGGGCTGACAGGGCGCATGATCTGTTTTCCAGGTGAGGTAAAACAAGGCACAGGGCTCTGGAAGCGCAGCATCTGCCTTGAGCTTTGCCATGTTCAGAACCCTTTCCTGCCCTCACCTCCCTGCATCTGGCTGCCCCTCCTGCACGCCTGTGAACAGACTCTCTTGCTCCTGTCCCTTTTCCCCAGCATTTAAGCACAGTGGTCAGACAATGGCTGCGCTCGCCTCGGGCTCAGCCGTGGAGGAAGTGATGTGACATGATCCCAGCCTGCGGTGGATGTAAAGAAAGCGGCGGGCTTCTTTGTGGAGCGCTGGCTTCCTTTCAAGAGGCCTGGGACTTCCTCTGCATCCGGCTCCCCAAATGTGGTTCCTGCCGTTATCGTCTGTGACTACTTGCACTCCTTTGGCACCTTTCCCTTTTTCATTCTGTATACTCTCACCCTAAGCAAACCTCCTGTCCAATCATCCCCTCGTAACTGACCAGCAGGTGTTCATTCAACACAAGCTAATGGGACATGGGAAAGCTCTCGTAGGCCAACCATTATCTCGCAGGCAGGAAATCCGAAGATTCCTATTGGACCCCGTTTCTCTCCGGTCCTGTCCTTGCCCAGGTTCTCGCAGCCTGCAGCTCTGACCCCTCACCACCGCTGTGCTGGTCAGCCAGGCTCAAACCCTGATTTCTTCTGTGACCTTCACATCTGGCCTCCTACTTGTTGATTACTTCCACACTCTTTTCAGCACAGTAGTCCTTTGTTGTGGTTTAGCACCGTCCCTAGGCATGTTAAAATCTATTGCTTGGTATGAGTGCTTACTGTAGGCTTTGTGCTTGGTGTTGGAGAAGCAATGACATAAACAGATGCAGTCCTGTTCTCAAGAGGCCTGTAACCTCTAAGGGGACAGAGAAGAAAGGCAGGAGTCAAGGCAGAATTACATAGTGAGGCAGGAAGCCTGCAGAAGGTGGTGATAGAGGCTTGTTCCACAAGGGCACCCGCCAGAGGAGATGCCATTCCGAGGGAGACCTGTGAGGCCAGTGGGAGTAGCCTGCAGGGGCAGGGCGTGGTCATGGCAGGAGCGGAGGAGTCTTTAGTGCCCTTGATGTTGCTGGCCCTCATTTTTCCAGCATTATCTCCTGTTATTTTCGTACAGACCCAGCCTAGACTCTTTACTTTTTTTTTAACCTGTGAACAAGACATTAGTGTGGAATATTTCCAGTCTCCATGTCTCTTATAATTTTAAAAATTATTTGAGAGAGTTCCATCCATTGATTTCACTCCTCGAATGCCTGCAGTGGCTTTGGCTGGGCTAGAAGCTGCGATAACAGGAACTAACTCCAGGTGTCCCATGGTCTGGGGCAGGGATTCTGCTCTTGAACCATCGCTACTGCCTCCTGGAGCCTGCATGAACAGCCAGCTGGAGTTAGGAGCCAAAACTGGGAATCAAATCCAGGATGTAGGCAGCCTACCAGGCTCAAAGCACCTGTTCCCCACTCGTTATTGAGTAAAGCCCTCAAAGCCCAGCTAAAATGGTGGCTTCCATGAAAGTGTGCAGAAGAGCTTCTGTTTCATTCAACTTGTACTAGACCAGCAGCTGACACTGAGCTTCCTTGGCCCTGCCTCACACTGTAGCGTTTTATCTGTAATATACTCCTCCAGTGAGAAAAAAAAGCTTCTAGAAGGCTGGGGGCACACCTGGTCTCTCTGACCATCCTCAGATAAGTTCATCATGTGCCTCAGACATGACAGGTGCTTGAGAAATGGTTGTGGAGCTTCCCCTTTCTGGGCCTCACTCTCACTCTGAAGCAGAAGGCCCCTCTTAGCTTGAAAACTTACACAGATGATGCAAAATAGGAGACCTCCTAAAGGGCATGTATTACGCTGACTCCCTCACAAAAAGATGGTTCATGTCTTTTGTGAATTTGCAGTTAAAAAAGAACACAGTGATGTGGATGACATTCACAGACTTAAATACAGCTGCCAAGGAGCACGGCGTGCGGGCACCTTTGCTTGATGTGCGACCCAGCATCACACACAGGCAGGCTCAGTGCCGGCTAGGAGGGGGAGGCCTGGCCGAGCTCCAGGGGAAACTGCCTTTTCCTAGTTGGGCAGAGGCGTTGCATTCCAGGACAGCTTGAATAAAATAGCACACTTGATGACAGAATCACTGATTTGAGTTGGACCGGAAAAAAAAAAAAAAAGCAGTGCTGGGGAAACACAGGAAGTGGAGGTGCTATTAGTTGACCTCAAAGGAGAGCTGAGGTGCCCCACATTAGTCACGGTGGCTCCTCAGGCCTCACCCCACTGCAGAGGGCTCTGGAGATGAGCTGGGGGGCGGGGTGACATGGAGGCTGGGCTCACAAGGCAGGACCCAAAGCTGGAGCTATGGAAGCTGCCCAGGCCCTTCAGGGCGTAGGATGCCAGATTCTTGTACTTCAGCGATTCTGGGTTTTGAGTCCATTAGATCACATGGATGCTTACCTTTTCTGGAGAAAGTACATAGGCTTGGGAACTGCCTGTGTAGTCTGGTTTTTGTCCGAGAGGTGGAGATGCCGCTATGCAGGAAGAGGGGCAAAATGCGAACAAGCAGACAACACAATGGGGAGGCAGAGGCACGATGAACCTGCTCTTCAGTAGAGGCCATCCAAAGAGGGACCAGGATGTTGGGCCATTCCAGAGAGAAAATATTCACAGATGCTAAAGGTGGCAGAGGGACCTTCCAAATTGGAGTCCATTATCTGAGGGAACTTCGGAGAAAATGGAAGGAAAAGACAAGTTCAATTAGTGCAAAGAACTCCGAGATGCCAAAGCATTTTCTTCCTGCTATGCAGTGTCTGTAAACTGTCTGAAGCCCTGCCCTCACTATTGAAGGGGAAGGCCACAACAAACCGGCAGCCCTGCCCTCATGCCTGGAACTGCCTTTCTCCAAGGCGGTGTGTACAGCCCTAGGCACTGAGGGCATTTGCTGTGTGCTGTCATCCTGCAGTAACAAGAGTGGAATCCTGCTAGCAAACAGCTGCAAGCAAACGCTGATGGGAGAAATGCTTTGCAAATGGGATGACCAGGTGTTAAGACCCCAAATCTGTAAGGAAACTCCCCCCCCCCCAAAAAGGCAAATAACCCAATTAGTCTAAACAGACACTTCTCAAAGAAAGACAAATTGACCAAAAGGTACACGAGAAAATCCTGAGCATTGCAGATCTAGAGACCTGGCAACCAGCTCCACTGGGAGACGTTAGCTCGCTCCAGTTAGACTGTTGTTGAAGTGGTCAGTAAGGCAAGTGTTGGTGAGGTCGGGAAAAAACCTTTGTACGTTGCTGGTGGGAATGCAATATGTCACAACCACCATGGAAAAGAGCATGCAGGTTCCTCCAAAATCTCAATATATATCACCTGTAGTATCCAGCAGTCGCACGCAGGGAAATTACATTAGTGTGCCAAAGTGTCACCTGCACTGCCATGCTGATTGAAGCATTATTGACAGTAGCCAGAGAATGCAGACAAACTATGTGTCCGTCCACTGATGACTGCAGAAAGAAACTGCGGTACATGTACACCATGGGATACTCCTCAGCCCTAAGAAAACTAAACTTTGCCAATCCCAACAACGTGGAAGGAACCGAAGGTAATTCTGTCAAATAGGCTGGGCACAGAAAGACAAGTCTTGTAGGATCACATTCATAGGTGGCATGTTGAAAACTGCTCACTTAGAGGCAAGGCGGGAGGGGAAAGGTTAGTTAACAGACACTAAGTTACGACTAGATGGGAGTAGGAAATTCCAGGGCATGGGGTGCCCGTTGTGGTGCGGTAGGTTAAGCTGCCTCTTAGGACACACACATCCCATATTGGAGTGTCTGGGATCAAGTGCCAGCTCTGCTTTCAATCCAGCTCCCTGCTAATGTCCCTGGGAGGCAACAGATCATGGCCCAGATGCCTGGGTCCCTGGCACCCACACAGGAGACCCAGATGGAGCTTCTGCCTGCTGCCTTCATGCTGGCCCAGCCTTGGCCTTTGCGAACATGTGGCGAGTGTGTCAGAGGATGGTAAATATCTCTTTCTCTCTGTTGCTCCGTGTGTGCGTGCGTGTATGTGTGTGTGTGTGTATTCTGCCTTTCAAATACATAAATAAACAACTATAAAATCTTTACAGGAGTTCTGGGGTTCTATTGCACACTAGGTGACTATAGCTAATGTACTGTATATTTCTCTATTTTTCAAAATAACTAGATTAGAATTTTGATGTTTTCACCATAAATGTCAAATGTTGGAGGAGATATATTTAGCCTGATTGGATATTGCACAGTGTATACATGTATCGAAATATCAAGTGGTACACCATAAATATGTACAATTTTTATGTGTCTGTTAAAATTTGCTTTAATAAAAAAATTTTAAGAGCACCCACTATGTTCCAGGTGTCACTCTGTGCGTGTTTACTCATTTTTAAAAAGATTTATTTATTTTTATTGGAAAGGCAGATACACAGAGGAGGAGAGACAGAGAGGAAGATCTTCTGTCTGATGGTTCACTCCCCAAGTGAGCGCAACAGCCAGTGCTGTGCCGATCCGAAGCCAGGAGCCTGGAGCTCTTCTGCGTCTCCCACGCGGGTGCAGGGTTCCAAGGCTTTGGGCCGTCCTCCACTGCTTTCCCAGGCCACAAGCAGGGAGCTGGATGGGAAGTGGAGCTGCTGGGATTAGAACCGTCGCCCATATGGGATCCTGGTGTGTGCAAGGCGAGGATTTAAACCACTACGCTATTGCGCTGGGCCCTACTCATTTTTTTTTTTATAACAACCCTAGGATGATGATGATGGACATGTTGGAAGTGAGGCCTAGGAGGTTAAAAAAAAAAAAACTTCCTTGAGGTCAAATGGCAGGTAAAGCAGTGGCAGAGCATGGATTTGAACCTAGACCTTTGGGCCACAGGGCATCTGGGTGCCAGCACAGTGCTAGGCTAGGTCTTGAAGAGCAGTCGCCATTGGGTTACCACTTCCACCTAAGTGTTTCCTAGGCAGTAGTTTTTGCTCTCACCACTGCACTAACACCCGGTTCTCAGGAGTGACTTCCAAGCCCCCCTGCCTGCGCACCCGTCAGCTTCCCTTCCACCTTGGACGCTGCTCAAGGTCTTTCCCTCTTGAATCGTCCCAAGGGCTGACGCGGCAGCCATTTCGGTCCTCCTGCATCCCTCCTTCCTTCCTCCTTTTACCTCTTGCAACTTCCTTTCTTTAAAGATTTATTCATTTTAGGCCTGGCATGATGGCCTAGCAGCTAAAGTCCTCACCTTGAACAAGCCAGGATCCCATATGGGCACCGGTTCCAATCCCAGCAGCCCTGCTTCCCATCCAGCTCCCTGCTTGTGGCCTGGGAAAGGATGGCCCAAAGCCTTGGGACCCTGCACCTGCGTGGGAGACCCAGAAGAGGCTTCTGGCTCCTGGGTTTGGATCAGTTCAGCTCTGGCCGTTGTGGCCACTTAGGGAGTGTCTCAATGGATGGAAGACCTTCCTGTCTCTCCTCCTCTATAAATCTGACTTTCCAATAAAAATAAACCATAAACAAAAGAGATTTATTTATTTTTATTGGAAAAGCAGATTTACATAGAGAAGGAGATACAGAGAGAAAGATCTTCCATTTGCTGGTTCATTCCCCAAATGCCCACAATGGCTGGAACTGAGCCAATCTGAAACCAGGAGCCAGCAGCCAGGAACCTCTTCCGGGTCTCCCACACGGGTGCAGTGTCCCAAGGCTTTGGGCCGTCCTCGACTGCTTTCCCAGGGCACAAGCAGGGAGCTGGTTGGGAAGCGGAGCAGCCAGGACAGGAACTGGCACCATATGGGATGCTGGTGTTTGCCACTGCACACTGCTTTCCCCCTCCTCCCTCCTCATCCTGCGGCAGCTTCATTTACCCCTTCCGCTGGAGATATTTGTTAAAAGTGTCCTTTGCCCTCTTCTTCCTTCGCATGCAATTTAACAGGAAATTTCTGGGCTTCCACAATCCCCGAGCCTTCCCGCCACTCTGACCTAAACCTTTGGTGGCTTCTGGGATTCGGTGCTGCACACGTCAGCCTGCATGGCTTTCACCACATTGCTCCAGTTCTGGTCTTTGTTCCTCTCCCGGCATCCAGCAGACCGCTAATTCTACGGCAGGGGTCCCATGGGGTGAGTCAAAAAACAGACATGGTCTCTGCCCTGAGCAAGGGCACTGTCTGGGTGGGTATCAGGTATTAGACAAGTAACTCCGTAAGTCAATGTACATTTATCAATTGCTAAGGGCTATTCGGGACAAGCACGGGGCTTCCCACAGGGGTGACCAGCAAAGTCGAATGGCCTCCACATTAGTCTCCCTTGCTCTCCACACTCCCTTCTCCAAGACAACTACCCTCCCTTGCCTGAGTTCATATTCCTAAGGGCTGTTCCGGACCTTGCCACACCCAGCCCGACTTCCTCCCAAGGTTTACATAACAAGGTTCAAGCTGCATGGCCAATCTTGTTCCAACCTACCTTTAGAAAAGAGAGAAAAAGAAAGGGAGGGAGGAAGGAAACAAGGAACGAAGGAGAAAAAGAAAAACATTGAGGCCAGCCTTGTTGTATAAGAGGTTTGTAATGGGGCGCTGTCATTGATGGCACACTCCGCTTGTCAGGTTAATTGACAGCGGACAGGGCACAGAAATGTAATTTCCACACCTTGCGCTTCCTACCTCCTCTCACAACACTGAAGTTCATTGAAGGCGCCCAAAGCGCACCCTGCCCCTCCTGCCTTCTGCACCATTCACAACAACTGACAGCGCAGAAATTGCTCTGGAGGTTCCATGCACCCTCCTGCCTCCTGCTGTGCTTCGTTAGATTAGTTAACTTTGGAAAACTTTGGGCTCTGGTAACTCCCTGCCTGCATGGCTCTCAATCTGATTGGAGGATGAGAGCTTAAAACCCCTGACTTACTTTCGCTGCTCGGTGCAGTGGCTCCTGGAGTGTAGCGGGAGTTGCTGTCACCAAGCTTGGGAAATAAAGTCTCTTCCTCCTAACATCCTACACTTGGGTCCAGTGTGATCTCTCCTGCACTCCGCAACAAGGTTAAGTTGCTGCTAGCAGTACTGGCAACTTATGTGGGTGCTGGTTCAAATCCCAGCTGCTCTAATTCTGATTCAGCTCTCTGCAAATGCTCCTGGGAAGGCAGTGGAGGATGGCCGAAGTGCTTGGGCCACTGAACCCATGTGGGAGACCCGGATGAAGAAGCTCCTGGCTCCTGGCTTCAGCCTGGTCCAGCCCTGGCTATTGCAGCCATTTGGGAGGGGAACCAGCAGATGGAAGAGTTCTCTCTGTCTCCTGTCTCTGTAACTCTGCCTTTCAAATAAATCTTTTAAAAAGTTCTTGTTTTGGTAGGCAATGGTTGAGGCAGAGAGAAGGAGGTTCTTTCCGCAGATGGCCCTAAGTACAACTGGGTCTCCCATGTGGGTGGCCGGGCTCCAAGCACACGGGTCCTCTTCCACTGCTGCCCCAGGTACATTAGCAAGAGGCTGCACTGGAAGTGGAACAACCAAAACTTGGGCATAGGATGCTGGCAACACAGGCAGTGGCTTCTCCCACGGCAGCACAATTCTGCCCTCCCAACTCACTTTTTTTAGCTCTTCGCCACTACTCCCCTTCATGCTGCGACTGCACGGAAACATCTTCTGTCCCTCCCCCAGAAGACCACCTGCCTTTGCCTCGCTGTTTCTTTTGCCTGGAATACCGTTGCTTCATTCATGGTGTCAAATCTAACACTTCGTGAAAGCCCACTTGAGTATTTCCCACAAGGCGTTTCCAAACCTCCTATTGCAGAGTCTTGGTATCCTGCTTACTGGTTCCTGGCACTCTCTTATCACTAACATTATAATCACTCCAGTGCGATCAATGTAAGCCTAACCTCCTCCCCTATTAGACTGTAGACTCATTGAGGGCAACGTCTGGGCCCACAAGCCTCCCTTAGCTGAATGGACGTATGAAGAAGTGAACAAAATTGACTGTAGCTCATGGCTTCTGGATTGAAGATGTGGCTTGAGCCTTAAGTGCACAGCCATGTCTTTTTTTTTTTTTACAATTTTAAAGGTAAAATGTATGTATTGCAACTTATTTGAAGGCAGAGAGATGCAGAGACAGAGACCACCCACCCTCTGATTGACTCCCCCAAATGCCTACCCCAAACGGCCAGGGTGGGCCAGGCTGAAGTCTAGAGCCTGGGACTCAATCAAAGTCTCCAGGTGAATGGCAGGGACACAAGTACTCGGGCTCTTCATCTACTGTCTCTCGGGGTGCGCACTGGCAGGAAGCTGCGTAGGAAGCAGGTCCGGGACCTCAACCCAGGCACTCTGCTATGGGACACAGGCATTTCAAGTGGAGTACTGCTGTGTACCCATCGCCCACCCCATCTGCTATCTTTGGGTATTTACTTTTGTTGCCATTTAACAGAGCTATAGGGAAGTGCTGTGGCAGTGGGTTAGGCTGCCACCTGGAGCACTGGCCCTTTGCAATCACAGCTGCTCTGCTTCCAGTTGAGCTTCCTCCCAATGCACCTGGGAGATGATCTCCATGCTTGGACCCCTGCCACTGACGTGGGAGATCCAGATGCGGTACCAGACACAATGACTTCGGTCTGGCCGTTTAGGGAGGGAACCGGTGAATGGGAGATCTCTTTCTCTCTTTGAGTCTCCTCTCTCTATCCCTCTGCTTATAAGATAAGTAAAATAAATCTTTAAATAAAAACAGAACTGTGGGAAAGCTGTCAAATCCAACAAGTCCTGCCCATTTCCACCTTCCAATTCTAAAACAGGTGTCCCTCCTGTAAGGACAATTGACCTTACCAAAGGAGGCCTGGAAATCATTTCCAAGCACTATGAAGTTACAGTTAAAAAAAAAAAATGTAGCGTCCAGCGTAATGGTTCGATAGGCTAATCCTCCTCTTGCAAGCACAGGGATCCCATATAGGCACCAGTCCGTGTCCCAGCTGCTCCACTTCCTAGCTTGTGGCCTGGGAAAGCAGTGGAAGAATACCTTGATGTGCACTCAGATCAGAGACTCAGAAGAAGCTCCTGGCTCCTGGCTTCAGATCAACTCAGTTTCGGCTGTCGCAGCCACTTGAGGGATGAACCAGCAGATCTTTCTGTCTCTCCTTCTCTCTGTAAATTTGCCTTTCCAATAAAAACCAAATATTTAAGAAAAAAAATTCGGGCCCGATGCAGTGGCCTAGCAGCTAAAGTCCTTGTCTTGAACGCGCCGGTATCCCATATGGGTGCTGGTTCGAATCCCGGCAGTCCCGCTTCCCATCCAGCTCCCTGCCTGTGGTCTGGGAAAGCGGTCGAGGACGGCCCAAAGCCTTGGGACCCTGCACCCGCATGGGAGACCTGGAAGAGCTCCTGGCTGCTGGCTTCGGATTGGCGCAGCACTGGCCACTGTGGTCACTTGGGGAGTGAATCATTGGACAGAAGATCTTTTCTGACTCTCCTCCTCTCTGTATGTCTGACTTTATGATAAAAAATAAAATAACCCTTAAAAAAAATTGAGAGCTTGGTTGCTGCTTTTTTTTTTCTTCTTGGAAGCAGAATGGAATAGACAACAGAGGAAATGGCTGTATTTCTTAGCTTTCTGTTAGCACTACTCAACAGCCAAGACAAGGAAGTTTCTTAGTCTCTTCTAAGTAAGAAACTCTTCCTAATATTCTTATTTAGGAAGAGTTTCTTTTGTTTCACAGTTTTGTAGGGTCATAGTCCAAGAACTTGAGGGCCTTGTTGGTTTGGCCATCTGATGAGGCTGGAGGAGGACAATGGTGGAGCATGCTTGCCGTCTATGTCGCTGCTGTCTGTCCTTAGACGGCCGTCATGACTGGCTCATACAGGCTTCAGTCCAACAACCTAATTTAACCTAGCCACATTGCAAGGCCTCACCCTCAGACACTGGGTTGGATTAAGGTTTCACCTGAAATCCCTTAACCATTAATATTAAGCCATTAACTAGTAACATAAGCCATTGAGGACCAAGCTGCTTATACATGGATCTTTAATACCAAAATAATATCCAAATCATAGCAATGGCTGCCTTTAATGATAATATCTTAGAATTTTTCAAATGTGTTTTTTTTTTCTTTTTCATTTTGATTTGAAAGACAGAAACAGAAATAGAGACCGAAACAGGTAGGTGAAGAAAGAGATCACCCATGCACTGGTTCACTTCCCAAGTGTCCACACCAGCTGGGGCTGGGCCAGGCCCAAGGCAGGAGTCTGGAACTTCACCTTGAGCTTTCATGTGAGTTGCAGGAGCCCAAGCACCTGTACCATCAGCTGTTGCACCCCAGGGCACACCTTGAAAGAAATCTGGAATCAGGCAAAGAACAGGGACTTGAATCCAGATAAGACGCCAGCAGCCCAAGCAGTGTCTCAACCTGTGTGCCTCAATCAGGCATTTTCTTTTCTCTGTACTGTGGTTTAAAATACTGGATTCCTGGGCTCTCAGCTAAGGACACATTCTCTAGGATAACTGGGAAAAATGTATTTATCCAGAACCTTACTGATCTGATAGACATTTTTTAAATTGAAAATGGAAAGGGATGGAGAAAAATGCCTGATAAGGCTCTAAAATCAATGGCTATGGCTGATATAAGATGTCGCATCAAGAATGGTACTGAGAGAGGTACCCATTAAGTCTTCGAAGAATATATCTGGGAAAAGAGTCATAAAAAGAACAGCTTCAGCTGTTTTTATATCTCTACCCAGCACACGCATTAGGGCAAACCATACAAAATTACCAATATTAAACTGATTTTTACTACAAAGACAATGACTTCATATGGTTCAACCTAACATCACAAAGTGAACTTGAAACACTAACTCAGGGTAATATATGTATCAGATAATAGGTGTCACTAAGCCTTGGAGAAAGGGAACATACAATTGGAATCTGGCATTAGAACAAGCATATGATTGGGCCTGGCATGATAGCCCAGTGTCTTAAAATTCTCGCTCCGGCCATTGTAGCCACTTGGGGAGTGAACCAGCGGAGGGAAGATCTTTCTGTCTCTCCTTCTCTCTGTAAATCTGACTTTCCAATAAAAACAATTTTTTTAAAAAGGAAAAAGTATATGATTAAAGGAAGGTGCCTGGCAGAATGGGAGGTAGCATTTTGCCCTCTACTTAGACATCCACGAAGGTGAAGATGAGTGCTGGCCTAAGTTTTGGTGAAATTAAGAAAAATGGGGCAAGGAGGGTGGCTGGTGCTGTGGTGTAGCTAGTCAAGGTGCTGCCTGCAACGCCAGCATCCCACATGGTTCAAAGCCTTGCAATCCAGCTCCCTGCTCATGCACCTGGAAAAGCAGAGAAGGATGGCGCAAGCGTGTGGCCCCTGCACCTTCAGGAAGAAGCTTTGGCTGCTGGCTTTGGCTTGGCTCAGCCCCAGCTGTCACAACCAACTGGGGAGTGAGCCAGCAGATAGAAGATTGTTTTATTTTCTCTTTTTGTCTCTCTCCCTTCGCCTCTCTCACATTTCAAACAAAAATAATCTTTTAAAAAAGATTTATTTTATTTTTATTGGAAAGTCAGATATACAGAAAGGAGGAGAGACAGAGAGGAAGATATTCTGTCCGTTGATTCACTCACTCCCCAAGCAGCCACAATGGCCAGAGCTGAACTAATCTGAAGCCAGAAGCCAGGAGCTCTTCCGGATTTCCCATGTGGGTGCAGGGTCCCAAGGCTTTGGGCTGTCCTCCACTGCTTTCCCAGAACACAAGCAGGGAGCTGGATGGGGAGTGGGCCCCCGGGATTCGAACCAGCACCCATATAGGATCCCAGTGTGTGCAAGGCGATGGCTTCAGCTGCTAGGCTACTGTGCCGGGCCCATAAATACAACTTTTTAATAAAAGAAAGAGGACTTTTTTAATGGTAAGTGCATCACCCTTCATCAGCCTACTAAACAGAGGAGACGGATGCTGTGCTCCTGGTGCAGATCACAGAATCAGCACAGCACAAGCTACAGTACACTAAGGGGTCTCGTCTGGAGTTGCTGCGAGCTTCATTTGCCTAAAGGCAGCGCACTTAGACATTCCCGGTTTGTCTCACTTGCGGGATCACCCCTCAGGGAGTAATGACGTCAATACCAGTCACTGTTTGCTGTTTGCTGTTTGCTGTTCATTGCCTAATTTCAACCCCAGAATTGATCAGTGAAGTGCCAGGAGAAGACTGGGTTCTCTCACCTTGTGAGAACGGAGGGCTGGACACGGCATGTGCTGTGCTGGCACCTTGATGCTGCTCCCATAGCATGCAGCACTTTAATCGTGAAATCATGAGGTATTGGTATAAAGCCCGTGGAGCTAGGCCAGAAGTGTGACGCAGTGTGATGCCGGCAGCCTGCACCAGAGTGCATGGGCCCGTCCTGGCTGCTCTGCTTCTCACCCAGCTCGCTGCAAAGTTGCTTTTTGTGCTCCTGCACCCACATGAGAGCTACATGAAGTACCTGGATCCTGATTTCGGCCTGACCCAGCCCCTAGCCTCTGAGACCATTTGGGGAATGAAGCACTGGATGGAAGCCCTCCCTCTGTCTCCGTCTCTCTCTCTCTCACTCTGGAACTCTATTTTAAAAAGATTTATTTCGTTTTATTGGAAAATCAGATATATATAGAGGAGGAGAGACAGAGAGGAAGGAAGATCTATTCACTGATTCACTCTCTAAGTGGCTGCAACAGCCGGAGATGAATCAATCTGAAGCCAGGAGCCTCTTCTGGGTCTCCTGCATGGGTGCAGGGTCCCAAGGCTTTGGGCCATCCTCGACTGCTTTCCCAGGCCACAAGCAGGGAGCAGGATGGGGAAGTGGAGCAGTCGGGATTAGAACTGGCGCCCATATGGGATCCTGGCGCATGCAAGGCGAGGACTTTAGCCACGAGGCTACTGTGCTGAACCAAACTCTGTTTAATAAGTGAATTAACCTTAAAAAAACGGATGATAGAAACTAAATCCAACTATGGCGTTTAGAGGTGAGGGTCTTTGGGAAGTCAGTAAATTACAGTGGCTTAACAAGGGGGCTTCAAAAACCTGGTGAAAAACATATATTCTTACAAAACTAAGCATGCAAGTTTTTGCTGTATCAAAATGAAATTCTCTTCTTATTCCCACCCGCGCCACCACCAAGCTTTAAGAAGTTCTCTCATTTAAGAAGAAGGGAGAGTTACATGAGCTCCCACCAGGACCGGGCGCAGCCTGCAGTGGGTACAAAGGCAGGGCAAGGCTCCCTGCCAAACTTGTGCCCGCCACACCCCCTCCCCCGCCAGCCGTTTGGACTTTGAATTTCTGCAACTCAGAGCCAACAGCCACCATTTTGCTGTATAACCTGACAGGAAAGCATTTTGTCCTAGGACTGAAGACTCAAACAATTCAAAGAAAGACTACACGAGGGTAAAGAGAAGAGCCTTGGAGATGGATTTTAAATTATAGCTGCACCATTGCCCAGCTGGGTTACCTGGTGGGCGGGGGGAGCAGCTGAAACTTTCTGAGCTTTAATATCTCACTGCAGTGACAAAAGAGAGAGAGAAGGGGGGAGGTGGGGTGCAAAGCAGCAATGGCATGGAGCCATCTGTGGATGTTTTTGTCAGGACAGGGTGCGGAGACAGCACATGTGTCTACATGGCTTAGCATGCAAGCCAACCACTGCTCCTGTACTTCTTACTTGGCTGTGCTTCTAAAGGGTTAAGGGAATATTTTCTTTTTACAAATTTATTTTATCTTTGACGATGTTTACATAATTGAGAAGGACGCATGCGCCTGTGGCCCACTGATTAGGGTGGGAAGGGTTGAAGAATGGGAGAAAGTGATTGAGACATTGCTTCCAATTTGTTTTTCTTCCTGTACCTGGGGAAGAGGGGAGAGAAGCGGAGAGGGTCACTCCCAGCAGTCCAACCGCCTCAGTACCCGGCAATGAGGGATGCCACTCAACGTCATTCTAAATTGGAGCTCTTAAAAAAAAAAAAGTGACTTGGTCCCGGCTCAGGGGCCTAGCGGATGAACTCTTCACCTTGCACGTACCGGGATCCCACATGGGCACTGGTTCTAGTCCTGGCGGCCCCACTTCCCATCCAGCTCCCTGCTTGTGGCCTGGGAAAGCAGTCCAGGACAGCCCAAAGCCTTGGGACTCTGCACCTGTGTGGGAGACCCAGAAGAAGCACCTGGCTCCTGGCTTCAGATCGGCTCAGCTGTGGCCATTGCAGCCACTTGGGGAGTGAATCATTGGACAGAACATTTTCTCTGTTTCTCCTTTCTGTATATCTGAGTATTCAACAAAAATAAACAAAACTTTCAAAAATATATTATATTATATTATATTATATTATATTATATTATATTATATTATATTATTTATTTGAAAGGCGAAGTGACCGCGGGAGAAACAGCGAGCAAGAACTCGAGAGAGAGAGAGAGAGAGAGAGAGAGAGAGAGAGAGGAGAGAGAGAGAGGGGGGGGGAGAGATCTTCTATGGCCACAAATGGCTACAACAGCCCGGTCTGAGCCAGGCCAAAGCCAGGAGCTTGGAACTTCATCTAAGTCTCCCACATGTGTGGCAAGGGCCCACGTATTTGGATCATTTTCTACTGCCTTCCCAGGTGCATTAGCAGGGAGCTGGATTGGCAGCAGAGCAGTCTGGACTCCTGGTGCCCTCACATGAGATGCCTTGATCATAATCAGCTTTAATCCACTGCATCACAACACCAGTCCAAGTTTGCTAATATTATGTTGAGAAATTTTGCATGTATGTTCATCAGGGATGCTGTTCTGTAGTTTTCCTACTGTGTTGCGTATTTGTGTGTTTTTTTAAAAAGATTTATTTATTTTTATTTAAAGGGCAGATTTACAGAGGAGAGCGAGAGAGAGCGAGAGAGAGGGAGAAAAAAAATATCTTCCAGCCACTTGCTCACTCCCCACACGGTTGCAACAGTGAGAGCTGAACCAATGTATAGCCAGGAACCAGGAGTTTCCTCTGGGTCTGTCACGCAGGTGCAGGGTCCCAAGGCTTTGGGCCATCCTCGACTGCTTTCCCAGGCCACAAGCAGGGAGCTGGATGGGAAGTGGAGTAGCTAGGACATGAACTGGTGCCCATATGGGATCCTGACATGGAAGGCTGAGGATTATTCCACTATGTCACCACACAGGTTCCTGTTTGGTTTTGATGCCTTACATTAAGAATTTGGTAGAGTCTGATTCTTTTTAATTGTTTGATTAGTTTGAGAAGTACTGAAGTTAAATGTTTTGTAGAATCCAATTGAAAAGCCATCAGGTTCTGGCCCCGGCATGGTGGCCTAGTGCCTAAACTCCTCGCCTCACACGCACCAGGATCTTATATGGGTGCCGAGGACGGCCCAAAGCTTTGGGACCCTGCACCCACGTGGGAGACCCAGAAGAAGCTCCTGGCCCCTGGCTTCAGATTGGCTCAGCTCCAGCTGTTGTGGCTACTTGGGGAGTGAACCAGTGGATGGAAGATCGTCCTCTCTGTCTCTCCTCCTCTCTGTATATCCTCCTTTCCAATAAAAATAAGTAAATCTTTTTTAAAAAAAGCCATCAGGTTCTGTGCTTTTGTTTGATGACAGATTGAATTCCTGCTTCAATCTTGTCACTTGTTACGTGTCAGATTAGATTTATCATTTTGTTTTTTTTTTGGCAGATTAACATATTCAGGAATTTATCTGCTTCTTTGAGGTTTTCCAATGTGTTAGCATATTCATTGTAGTTTCTTAGAACCTATCTCTGAGGTATCTGTTGTAATGTTTCCTTTGATTCATTTGAGTTTTTTTCCTTCTTTTCCATTTCTCAGGCTGAGTAAGGACTTGTTTTGTCTACCTTTCTTCTGTTCAGGATTTTTTTCTCCTTCTCTCTCTTTCTTTCTTTCTTTCTTTCTTTCTTTCTTTCTTTCTTTCTTTCTTTCTTTCTTTCTTTCTTTCTTTCTTTCTTTCTTTCTTTCTTTCTTTCTTTCTTTCTTTCTTTCTTTCTTTCCTTCCTTCCTTCCTTCCTTCCTTCCTTCCTTCCTTCCTTCCTTCCTTCCTTCCTTCCTTCCTTCCTTCCTTCCTTCCTTCCTTCCTTCCTTCCTTTGGAATTATTTATTTTTATTGAAAAGGCCAAGTGACAGAAAAGGACAGAGAGAGCTCCCTTTCTCTGGCTCACTCCCCAAATGGCCACAACAGCCAAAGCTGGGTGAGTCTGAAACTGGCAAACAGGGGCTTCCTCTGGGTCTCCCACGTGAGTACAGGGGCCTAAGCAATTCTTCATTGCTTTCTCAGGCCATGGACAGGGAGCTGGATCAGAAGTGGAGAAATTGGAACTCAAACTGGTGCGCATATGGGATGCCGGGACCACAGACGGAGGCTTAGCATAGTACACAACCGCATCAATTCTTCTTTCGCCTATTTTTTTTTTAAAGATTTATTTATTTGGAAGAAAGCTTTACAGAGCGAAGTTAAGGGAGAGTAGATATCTTCCATCCACTGGCTCACTCCGCAAATGCTGCATTGGCTGGCACTGGGCCAGGCCAAAGCTAGGAGCTAAGAACTTCATTCAGTTCTTCCATGTGGCTATTATCATGGGTCCAAGCATTTTCTGCTGCCTCCACTGATGGTAGATGGGAAGAGAAGCAGCCAGGACATGAACTGGTAACCCATATGGGATGAGAGTGTTGCAAGCAGTGGCTTAACTTGATTCACCACAGTGAGGCAGTGAATACGTGAGAAGCTGGGTTTTAGACAAGATAAACCCAGCTTTCCACTTGCTTCACTTGTTTGCTCTTTTTTTTCTTTTTTTAGATTCGTTCTCATTTGTTTCTGCTCTGCTCTTTATTGGCTCCTGTCTGCTGCTAATCTGGGGTTTGGCTTGTTTTGGTTTCTACAGTCCTTGAGATTCATTAGAATTTCTAAATGTAGCCCACAGATTTTGATATGTCGTGTTTTCATTTTCATTTGCTCCAAGAAGTTTCTTAATTTCTTTTTAATTTCTTCAATTACCCATTTGTGCATTTCCTATTGTTCTTCTTGTTGATTTCTAGTTGTATTCCAAGAAGACATGTGGCAGGATTTCAGTTTTTAAAAACTAACCTAGAATTGATTTGTGGCCTCATGTCTGGTTTGTCCTGAAAAATGTTGCATGTGGTGATGAGGAGATGTGAAGTCTGTAGCTGTGGAGTAAAGCATTCTGTAAATGTCTGCTAGGTTCATTGGCTCTGTAGCGTCCTTCAGCGATGATGTAGCTTTGTTGATTTTCTGTCTGGAAGATCTGTTCATTGATGACAGGGGGGTGTTGAAATCGCCCTGCTGTTGTTGGACCGGAGTCTGTCTCTCTCTCTTTGAGGCCTAATAATATTTGCTTTATGGATGTCAGTTGTCTTGTGTTGGATGTGTACTTCTTGCTGAATTGATCCTCTTATCAATATATAATGTCCTTCTTTCTTCTACCGTTTTAACTTAAGGACTGTTTTATATGATTATAGCTATTCCAGCTTGTTTTTGCTTTCCATTTGCATGGAATATATTTTTACAACCCTTCACTTTCAATCTATTTGTATCTTCATGTGTGAAGTGAGTTTCTTGTAGGCAGCATGTAGTTGGATGGTTTAAAAAAAAATGTTTGGCCAACCTATATCTTTTGCTTGGAGGATTTAATCTATATACATTCATGGTGAATAGTGATAGATAAGCTCCTGGAATGTACTAATTGCTTACTTAGCTTTGGTCTGCTGGTTCAATTTCATAATACCTGCACCATCCTAGGCCAAGCCAGGTCAAAGCCAGGAGCCAGGAGGCCAGGAACTCTGTCCAGATCTCCCACCTGGGTGGCAGGAACTCAAGTATTGAGGGCCATGATCTGCTGCCTCCAATGCACACTAGCAGGAAATTACACCATAAGCAGAGGTAGAACTCAATTCCAGATGATCGGTATGGAATGTGTGTCTAAGCAACAGCTTAACCTGCTACACACAGTGCTTGCCTCTATTTTTGTCGGAATTATTTCAAAATCTTATCTTGAGGGTTAGAAATTCTTTTTATCTGCTTGATCTGTTGTTTTACTTTTAATAAGGTTTACACATTTATTTGGGCAGCACAATGAGAGAGAGAGAGAGAGAGAGAGAGAGAGAGAGAGAGAGAATCTTCTACCTGCTGGTTCACTCTCCAAATGGGTGCATGCAACATTTGGGGTTAGGCCATGTCAAAACCAGGAGCCAGGAACTTCCCTGACTCTCTCATGTGGGTGCAGGAGCCCAAGTACTGGGGCCGTCTTTTATTGCCTTTTCAGGCACTTTAACAGGGAACTGGATTGGAAGCGGAGCAGCTGGGACATGAATCAATGCCCATATGGGATATTGGCACTGCAGGAGTGGCTTAACCCACTTTGGCACAATGCTGGCCCCAGGATCATTATTTTGAATTCTTTTTCAAGCATTTTGTAGATTTTTTTTTTCAAATCAGCACCTATTTTTGGTGAACTATTGTGTTCTGTTGGAGCTGTCCTGTTTCCTTGCTTCTTCATGTTTCCTGTGCTCTGACCTGACATCTGAGATCCTTCTTCTTTGTAACGAAGCTTTCATTGGAAAAGACTGCTCTGTTCAAATTGATTGTGCAGTATCACTTGGGTAATCGAGTGATTTCTTTGGTGAGCTGGGAAGTGTAACCTCCGGTGATCTCTTCATCTGAAACGGATGGCAGCTGGGCCTGTGAGAGCCACAGGTGTCGTGTCTGTGGCAGTTTGTGGTGGTTAGTAGCATGACCTTTAAGTGGAGGTAGACTTCCAAAGGTGCGTGCCTGTGGGCCCCAGAGAGCAGGATGTCAATCACACAGGAGCTGCTGATGACAGTACCTGTGTTCTCAGTGCTGTGGGACATAGAAGGGCATGTTTCCTCGGCCTGCCGGCCAGGCCACCCTCAGTGATTCTAGGGCTTGTAACACCATGAGCTGTGATTTTGCCACTCAGCTGTGTGCACAGGATTCTCTCTTGGTTCTTCTGGATGAGTGTGGATGCGGCTTAGAGTGCCAAAGCCCAATGGTTAGGCTAGCGATGGGGCGCTGGCAGCTGTGAGCAAGCAGCACTGGAATGGAGCTGTGGCCTGCCCCAGGTCCTCCAGGGTAAGTACAGGAGTTCCTGGGACTTGGGCAGTAGCCCCTTTTCCAGAACTGAGGGACGCAGATGCATAGGTGTCTGTCTTGTGTTGCTGTACAGGTGATGCTGGGGATGGGGCACCTATAGGTGTGGATGTGGAGCGGAGGGACGCAGTTGGAGCCCTCTCCCAGTTCCCACGGCAGTGAAGCCCAGTGGACCAGTCCCAGTGCAGGAGCTGTGGGACTCACAGGATAGCTTCCTTTGCACCCCACAGGCTATGCTGGGGGCAGTACACCAGCAGGAGCAAGCCTGGATCAGTGGCCGGCAGACAGCCCCATGGAGTGACCACAGCTCTTTGCATACTTACAGAACGGCCACAGAGCCAGAGCTGCAGGATGTGGTAGGATCCTTACCCTGTGCCTCGAGCATGTTCTACCAGTCCCAGTCCTGCAGCTGTGGCTGGTCCCATACCCAGGTCCCACTCAGTGACTGCAGGTTACGCTATGGATTACACACTAGTAATGGTAGATCTGGGACAAAGGAGTGCAGACACGGCTCCACTATCCCCACCAGGGAATGCAAGTGTCCCTGGGACTTAAGAGAACCCATTGTCACAGTCCCAGGTCTCACTGGGGGGAGTGAACGTTTTGCTGAAGTTTGTGGACTGGCAGCTGCCAGCTGGAAGCACAGGATTACACATAAGGCCCTCTGAGTCCCATTAGTAAATACCAGTGACTCCAGCAATGGTAGCACCAACAGCTGTAGTCCCGGAACTGCAGGACACAGAAGCAACTGCGCCCCCAGGACGTGCAAGGGCGATGCTGGCACCCAGCCCTGTGCTAGGAGATTCAGAAGGGGTGTGCCTTAGGTTGGGCCCTCTGGACTGGGGTGCCGGCTGCTGTTGCCCCAAGGAGCAAATGGAAACTTCCTTGGATGGTGCATTGTGCCAGAACGTGGCTGGGAGACTTGTGTCCAGCAAGTCTGCAGCTGCAGGAGGCAGTGGGGCCAGTCCGTGCCCTGTAAAGTGCCCTGGTGCTGGCTCTGGGCGTTTCTGGTGGTGCTGGGCTACCTGCTGTCCTATCAGATGGAATGGAGTGTAACAGTGGGGTCAGAAGGGGACATGAGTTTGGTTTTTGGTGCAAAGCAGTTGCCTGGACCCCAGTCAGCTTTCTAGGTGACAAGAAGGGGATCTGGCCAGGAATCAGTATGAAATGGCAACATGGTGCTGCCAGGAGGTCCTGACCCCAAAGGAGTCTGACTGTAGGAATAAGAAAGTGGTATTTACAGGTTTTTTGCAACAGGAAACAAATTAAGGAGACAATAAAGTTCACATGTTGGGGTAGCTGCGTATTTTGTTCTCATTGTAATCAGCTTTTTAAAAAATTATTGAATTCTAATTTTTAAAATATTAGACACATCTAGAAAATTCCGATGATTCCATAATTTACAAAATTAAAAGTAAAATGAAGTAATCTTCACGACAGTAAGATTTAACACCATCTAAACTGTCTACTACTGTCTACTAGACTGGAAAGGGTCAAGCAGACATTGACAAGAGGCAACTGAAGTAAGCAATTAAGAAAACTCCAGGAAAGTACCAAGTGTTTTATTTATTTATTTTTGAAGGTTTGTTGTTTCCATTTTATTGGACCGTGAAATTCAAAAGTCCAGGAATTACAAGCCAAGTGATTAAGAACACAGTGTACAGATACACACCGAGGCCCCACTAATCTTTTTTTTTTTTTTATTGGAAAGTCAGCTATACAGAGAGGAGGAGAGACAGAAAGGAAGATCTTCTGCTCAATGATTCACTCCCCAAGCGGCTGCAACGGCTGGAGCTGAGCCAATCCGAAGCCAGGAGCCAGGAGCTTCTTCCAGGTCTCCCACGCTGGTGCAGGGCCCCAAGGGTTTGAGTCATCCTCGACTGCTTTCCCAGGCCACAAGCAGGGAGCTGGATGGGACTCAGGACAGCCAACACTAGAACTGGCATCAATATAGGATCCTGGTGAGGCGACGACTTTAGCCACTAGGCTATTGCGCCTGGCCCTATTTATTTATTTGAAAGGTAGAGTTACAGAGAGAGGGAGAGACAGAGATCTTCCATCATTTGCTTCACTCTAAGTGGTCACCATAGCTAGGGCTGAGGCAGACTGAAGCCAGGAGCCAGGAGCTGCATCTAGGTCTCCCATGTGGGTGGCAAGAGGCCTCAACACGTGAGCCACCTTCTGCTGCTTTTCCCAGACCATTATCAGTGAACTGAGTCAGAAACAGCTTAGCTGGGGTTCAAACTGGCACCCATATGGGATGCCAGTGTTACAGGCACTGGCTTTATAGGTAAAGCCAGTCCCAGCACCAGGTGATTTAAATGACTTTGAATAGCTTGACATAGACAAATTGTATGCCAGGATATTAAGAGAACCTTCAGATTACATTATTGAATCAGTGTTTATAACCTTTGGGGGAATCATCAGAAATAACATTGATACTAGGAGTGCAGGGGACAAGGTCTAGTGTTGTGGTACAGTGAATTAAGCTGCCACTTGGGATGCCTGCATCTTATATTAGAATGTTGATTAGTGCCTTGGCTGCTCCACTTCTGATCTGGTTTCCTGTTAATGTCTACACTGGGAGGCAGCAGGTGATGACTCAAGCACTTAGGTCCCTGCCACCCACGTGAGACAGAGTTCCCGACTCCTGGCTTTGGTCTGACCCAGCCTTGGCTGTTGTGAGCATCTGAGAAATGAACCGACAGAAGATCTATCTCCCTCTCTCTCTCTGTCACTCTGCCTTCCAAGCATGTGAAGATAAACACGAAACTGATGGGAATTTAGAGAAGAATACGGATTCCCTTTTCTTAAAGACAAGCTGTGTAACACAAACTGTAGACAGGCAGGTTTCATCTTAATTTCAGGCAAATTTTTAAAATGCATTATTGGGAAGGTTCGTTTGTATGAGAATACTTACAAAGAAACTAGGGATCTAGTCTATAAAATTGCTTTACCTTGGAGAAAGGAAACCACAGGGTATGTCTGGGTCAGACCAATGCACCTGCTCACATAGGAGACCTGGGCTAAGGGGCATTGTCTGCTGACACACACGAAAACTAGGGCTGGAGGGCCTGCCTGGCATGGCTGGGGATGGGTCACACAAGGCTGGGCCATGATACTAATTGGCACATGAGCGAACTGGGGCTAGGGGCAGATTCTGTAGGGGATTATTTGCAGGCTTGACCCTGTGGGACTGCAGTACCTCCTGGTTTGTGCAAAAGCTGAGGGTGGCGACAGACTAGAGCAGGTATTACCACAGAACTCGCTAACACTTATGGGAACTAGGGTTGAGAACAGGCAGGGCTGATTCAGGCTGTAGCACCTGTGGGCGCATCCAAGAATTGGGTCTGGGGGTGGGCCAGGTTGCAGCACCCACTAGCACAAGCAAAGGCCAAGACTGGGGACAGACTATGCCAGGCATACATGAGACCCAGCTCTGGAAGGGGAACTTGGGGAACTCCCCTACTAGGATGCAGCTCCTACTGGTGAGCACAAGAGTTGGGTCTGGGGTGCACCAGGCCAGGAAGGCTGCACCACTTGTCAACATGTATGCGGGCTGGCTCTGGGGATGGGCCAGGTAGGTCTGGGCCGTACCATAGTACCCATTGGCATGCGCAGGAGCTAGGATGGGGTGTGGACTGAGCCAGGCTAAGATACTACTACTGTTGGCTCACATGACAGCCAGGGATTGGGGCAGGCTGGGCAGGGCTAGGTTGCAGTACCCACTAGCAAGAACTGGGACTGGATAGGCCATGTCAGGGTGGGTCTATGTGCAAGATTTGGGTCTGGGAAAGGACCTGGTAAGGGAAATAAGGGGACTCCCCAGTTAGGATTCAGCTCCTGCAGATGAGTGCAAGAGCCAAGGCTGGAGGCAACCTAGGCCAGGCCAGGCATACATGTATGTCATATGTGTGGGTTGGGTTGGGGGCAGGCTGGGCTGGGTCAGCCTGCAGTACCTGCTGGTATGTGTAAAAGCCAGGACAAGACATAGGCCAGGATCAATTAGGCTGTAATACCTGCCAGTTCACTTGAAGGCTGGGGCTGGGGGCAGGCAGAGCAGAGCCAGGCTACAGCACCTGCCAGCAAATGCTGAAGAGAGGTGGGCCAGGTTCAGACTAGGTCAGCATATGCAAGACCCTTGTATGGGGCAGAGCCTGGTAGCGGAGCTTCAAGGACTCCATTGTTAGGCCACTGCTCTCACTGGTGAGTTTGAGAACTTGGATTGGCAGCAGACTAGGCTTGGCAAGTCTGCAACATCCATCAGTCTGCACTCGGGGAAGGCCAGGCTAGGTTAGGCCATGACAACTGTTGGGTGCATGCAAGAACCCGAACAAGTGTGGGCTGGCCAGGTTTGACAGCAAATCATGGGTGCAAATCATGTGAGGTTGGACCACAGTACCCCCTAGAAAGCAAAAGATCCAGGACTGGGAGTGGACCTAGTAGGGAAACTGGGCACTCCTGTGCTAGGTTGCAGTTCCTGCTGGTGAGCACGAGAACCAGGGCTGGGGGCAGGCCAGGCAAGACAAGGTGGTAGCACCTGTTGGCGTATGTGTATGCTCGGTCTGTTGGGGGGGAGGTGAAGGCAGACCTAAGCTGCAGCACCCATGAGTGTTTACAAGAGCCGGACTGGATGTGGGATGGGATGTACTAGTCTGCTACATGTGCTGGTATGTGCAGGAATCAGGGCCGGGAGCAGGCCTGGTGGGGGTTATTGGGGGTTGCCCGAACTAGACTGCAGCTCCCATTGGTGTATATAAGGGCCAGGGTTGTGGTGGGCTGGGTTGGCCTAGATCACAGCACTTGTTGGTTTGTGAGGGGCTGGGTGCAGAACTGACCAGGCAACTGCATTCACTGTTATGTGTGTAGGCTGATGCAAGCGATGAACTAAAGTAGCTGGTGCACGCAACAGTTATGTCTGGGGTCATGCCAGGTGAACTTTCTTGGGTTACTCCCTACTAGGCCACTGGACTCAAACTCCAGCCACAGGGAAAAACCACAAGTTATGTGGTCTGACCTTGGAGTGCACATATTGGGACTGGGCCTCCTCAGGTGCTGATGTTCATGCAGTGGAGAGCATGTCCAGGTGCACACGGGATCATGACAGCCACCTCATCTAGGCCAGCAGAGGACTTGAGTGCCACATCAGAGGATGGAAAGGAGAACAACTCTCCTGGCCAAGCTTTGGCAGCAATGTCTGGGTGTGTAGGTGCATTAATTTGGACTTTATCAACCAATGGACCTTGCAACTCCACCCTGGAGCAAGGAAACCAACATCTCAGAAACATCAAATCACTCAAGTAATATCCTTGGAACACTCTTCCTCATACTGGGGTCTCTAAGGTGACATCAAAAGACCATATCCCATCCCTGAGTGCTGATGTAGTTTGGCAGCAAGGAGTGGCCCTTTTCTTCCCCCACCCTGCCCCATCTCTCAGATATAGGAGAAAAAGAAAAATATTGGAAACATTTGTCCCACCCCTTCCCCCTTCCTCTATGCCTCAACCCTCCTTAACTGAATCAGCGGCTCACAAGGGCATACATCCTTCTCAACTATGTAAATAACATTAAAAACAAAATTGAGTAAAATAAAAATAGCCCTTTACTTAAGACAGAGTGTGCTTGTTTTCTTTTCCAAAATGAACTTTATAAATCAATGGAAACGATGTAGTTCCCTACAGGTTGCAGACATTCTCATTGTGTTGGTGCATTCTAGCCAGGTGTTGATGAAGTCACTCATGAGATCCTTGGGGGAAGGTTGACAAATGTGGAGAGTGCAGTCAATTGAGTGGGTTGGCCATCATCTCGAAACCAGCTAATGAATGGGCTGATGTGTTACTCACATCCTTTTTGACTATTCATTACCCCTATAGAATGTGAGCTCTTAGAAAACAAGCCTTTGCTCTCTATTTTGTTCATGACACCATCCCCAGTACCCTCAACAGTTGCTTGGTCCATAGTAGCATGTGTTCAAGGAATATTTGTCTCATGACTGAATGAATCTGGGGTTAAGGCTGCACCTCAAGTCCCTAAAGCTCTGTCCAGCCCTCATCTGCTCAGGGTGTTGTGTCAATTATTTCGTTAAAGACATTAACTGGCATGCAGGCTGAATATGCGGGGGGTATGAGCCTGGGAGAGATAACTAAGATCATAAGGATAGATTCCAGTCTCCAGAAAGATCCAGTGGCAACAGCCATTCCATAATGACCCATTTAATTGCATTTAAAAGAACTGGAAGTACAAGGTGAGACACGAATGACAGTGTGTGTTACAGGAAAAGATTAAGAATTTCATTTTTTTCCACCAAATATAAAGATACTTCAAGAAGTTTGCAGAAAATGGAATGGGAAGTTAAGTTTATTCTGGTGCGAAAACTTTTGTAATCCACACATAGTTTTGTTTGTTTCTATTGAAAACTGTAAGCACCATGATAGGATTTATGGTGAGTTAAAAAAAAATGCACTTGGGCACTAAGTCTCATGAAGGAAAGAGGCTTTCATCAAATTACTCCACAAGCAATTGTTTATAAACTGTGAAGAACAAAACAGAGTGCTAAGACAGAAGATAACACATGAGCTCACTTCTCAGAGGTAGTGGGAGTCAACCAAGATAATGGAAGACAAGGGTAAATACCAAGTGCAGTGGGTAAACAGCAAGGGCCTGCTTCAGTGCTAATGTGGTCTCCTCTCCTTGGTCAGGTTTGGCGTCAGGGTCAGGGCTGGGCTAGGGACTCAGTTTACTTGCTCTCCAGGGTGGGAGTTTGGCTATGGTCCTTGTTCGGGGTTGAGTCAAAGAGTCAGCACTCTTGGTCAGACAAGTGGGATGAGGGCCAAGGAGTGAGCCCACATGGCTGGGAGACAGAACTCAACAGAAAAAATGGGCAAGTATGTGAATATCTGAGGTTCATGAGAGCCAACCTTCTCAGTGATGGAAGAAGGCGCTGCAAATAGAGAAAGGGGAGAGGTCAAGATAAATCCACTTCTGTCGGATTGCGAATGGAGGGCTCACTATGAATTCGTGTGTTTTGTGTATGTGTACAGACATGTATTATGCATGTGTATTTGTGTATATGTATTTGCACATTTATTTCCTAGCTCTGCCCACCAAGGTGAACTTAGAATGGCACCCCACAAAGCAATAGAAATTAACCTAGGATCTAGATATTAGGCACTAACTAGCAGTCTCTGAAGAGGAACCAGGGCTCCTTGAAGACAGGACTGATTCTAGGGCTGAGGCAGGGAAGTCACAGGATGGGCCTGGAGATATGACTTGGCTACAGAGATGATGGGGACATGTCCAATGGGTATAGGAGCCACTTCTGGGCAGCCAAACAGATGGCAACAATAGTGGATTAGAACCCAGTAAACACAACAGGAATACACTGTATTTGTAAAAGATGAAACTATACATAAAAGTGAAGGGGCCAGCGCAGTAGCTGTAGCAGGCTAATCCTCTGCCTGCAGCACCAACATCCCATATAAATGCATGTTCATGTCCCAGCTGCTCCACTTTGATCCAGCTCCTTGCTTGTGGCCTGGGAAAGCAGTTAAGGACGGCTCAAAGCCTTGGGACCCTGCACTAGCGTGGGAGACCTGGAAGAAGCTCCTGGCTCCTGGCTTTGGATCTGTTCAGTTTTGGCCATTGCAACCACTTGGGGAGTGAACAGCAGATGGAAGGTCTTTGTCTCTCTAAATCTGCCTTTCAAATAAAAATTATCTTTAAAAAATAAGTGAAGAAGAAAAAATCCTATATGATCAGTGGCAACTAATACATGAAAACGAAATGATGGAAACAGAAAATCAAGGTTTAGCAACCGTCACAGTCAAATTGAATTCAAGTGAGAATCATTAGCAGATGCTCAAATTAGTGGGTGAAAGCTGAATAAGGAACAGGGTATTGGCATTGTCTCCAAATATACACTTCATAATCACAAATTGCTACGGGCAAAGTGATGTTGTGTACTGATCAGTATAATGCACTGAGAACACATTACTTCAGTGGGGGTACTGCCCCAAACCCTAAGGAAACATCAGACTTACCTAAATGGAGACCCACACTTGCAGAAAATAGCTTGTACTCTCCAAAAATGTCAAGCTCATTAAAGAATGACTGAGGACTTGCTTTCTTAGCAAAAGATGAAAGGGAAATGACTAAATGTGACTTGTGATCCCGGGCTTATGGCAGATTTTATTAGGACACTCTGAAATTTGAATGGGATCTGTGGGTAGCAGCATACCATTGTCGCTTCCCCAGTTTGATGGTTCATACTGTACTTGTGTGAGAAAGTGCCTTTGCTTTAATAAGTGTTAATGGGGCAGACCATCTTTAAATTAATCTTAACTGATTCAGAAAGAAGCAAACAGTGGATTGTAAGGCAATGTGGTGAAATGTCAACCAATAGGGAAACTCAGTGAAGGGTGAGTGGAAGTTCTTTGAGCTTAGTTGCAGTTTGTTTTTGTTTTGTTTTTAAAATAAGTTTTGGTGGTTTTTCAATTTTTAAAAAAAGTTTTAATTTAGTTTTATTTATTTGAAAGGCTAAAAAAAGATGTCTTCTATTCTGCTTCCCTCTGCAAATGTTTATGAGAGCCAAGGCTGAAGCCAGGAGCCCCGTTTGGTCCTCCTGCGTGGTAGTCAGGGCTCCATGCACTTGAGTCATCATCTTTGGCTTCCCAGGGTGCACATTAGCAGGAAGCTGTATCAGAAGCAGAGGCAGGACTTGACCCGAGGCATTCCAATATGGCATTCCAAGTAGTGGCTTACCTGCTACACCACGATATTGGTCTCAACTTTTCTTAAGTTCAAAGCTATTCAAAATCCAAAGTTAAAAAATTCTAATATTGAGCTGGCACTGTGGTGCAGTGAACTGAGCCACAGCATGCAATACCAGCATCCTGTATTGGAGGGCTGGTTAAATTTCTAGTTGCTCCACTTCCAATCCAGATCCCTGCTAATGCACCTGTGAAAGCAGCTTGAGGATGGTACAAATACTTGCGCCCCTGCTACTCACGTGGGAGACTTGGATTCACTTCCAGGCTTCTGGTTTTGGCCTGGCCTAGCCCAAGCCACTGCAGTTATTTGGGAAATGCACCAGCAGATGGATAAATCTCTGTCACTTTGACTTTTAAAATAAATGTTTAAAGAACAAAAGCAGAGGACTGTTGTGGTATAGCCAACTGAGCTACTGATGAAGCTACTGATTCCTTGTTTCAGCCTGGTCCAACCTCAAGCTGTTGCACCCATTTGGGGAGTGAACAACCGATAGAAAACCTCTTTTTATCTCTATAACTCTCCCATTAAAATAGTCAATCTTTAACAATAAGAATAAAAGTAAAATTAAAAAAAAATGTTAAAACAGGGCCTGACATGGTAGCCTAGCGGCTAAATTCCTCGCCTTGAACATGCCAGGATCCCATACGGGCAATGGTTCTAATCCTGGCAGTAATGCTTCCCATCCAGTTCCCTGCCTGTGGTCTGGGAAAGCAGTAGAGGACGGCCCAAAGCCTTGGGATCCTGTACCTGTGTGGGAGAACTGAAAGAGGCTCGGCGGTTCCTGGCTTCGGATTGGCTCAGCTCCAGTCATTGCAGCCACTTAGGGAGTGAACCAGCGGATGGAAGATCTTTCTGTCTCTCCTCCTCTCTATATCTGACTTTCCAATAAAAATAAATAAATCTTAAAAAATGTTAAAACATATGAACTGGGGAAAAGCCATTGTGTTCTCATAGTACAGTGGTACCAGTGCAAACAGAAGGAGGCTGTCACACTTCACATGGGGTAGAGACCCACCTGGGATATGGCATTTGACTCTTGGGCAGAGAAGTGCCCTGATCGGGTGAGCAATGAATAGTCGACAGATCTGTAGATGCCCGGCTTGAAGGAGAGAAAGCTTGGAAGAGATGAAAGGGCCTGGCTTCTGTCCTCAGCTGTGCTGGGGGAGAAAGCCGACTTCTCATGAAGAGACATACTTCTGTTTAGCATGAAGAAGGACTTTGTCCAAACAGACAGCAAAACACAGTGGCTTGAGTTATTCTGGAAGTGCCCTGAATTTTCTCCTTGCTTGTTTAAAGATGTATATATGTTTATTCACTTTTAAGGGTTGGGGGAGACAGAGTGAGAGAGTGAGCAAGAGATAGTGACAGCAAGATTTTCCATTCACTGGTTCACTTCTTAAATGGCCTGGGCAGGCCAAAGTCAGGATCCAATCTATCTAGGTCTCACACATGAGTGGTAGGGGGCTCAAGCATTTGGACCATCTTCTGCTGCTAACCCAGGTGCATTAGCAGGAAGCTGTATCAGAAGTGAAGCAGCCGGGACTGGAACAGGTGCTTGGACATCCCAAGCAGCAGCTTATCACACTGTCACAACACCTGCCCTGTGGATACTCCAACACTGACCCTATCTCCAGGATGTCCTACAGACAGTTCATGAATCTGACAAGTGGTGGGCCCAATGACCACTTAGCTCCTTCCAGCGAAGAATCTCTGGTATTGGGGTATTGGCGTATTGGGAATTTGAGAGCTTTGGGAATACAATACTACCCCCTCATTTTGTTCACTTGGCGTATAAAGTTTCTTCACAGATGGGCTATTTGAAATATAATTCTAAGCATTTTTTTAGACAATTCATTGGTACTCTAGAAATAAGCCGATTGCTGAAGTCAAACTCCAAATGCTTTTATTTTTGAAAATTAACAACATGAAAATAATATCTGAAAAAAAATGGAAACAAAGACTCAAGAGAAAGTCTGGCAAAAAATGTAAACATTCAACTTCTTAATACTACCTAGTTTCAAGAAGCCGACAAGCCTGCTTGCTCACATGCCTTGCTCCAGTAGTCCTTAGTCTTCGCTGAAAGCACGCTTCTTTACAACACGCTCATTGAAAATGGTGTCCGACCTTTGCTCCAATGCTTGCATCATCTCAGCATACATTGCATTCATCTGGGAAAGAAAAGAGAAAATGGGTTTTTTGAGAGGAAAAGGAAATGCAGGAAAGCTTTTTCAGACCCACAGGCATGGCATGAAAATCTAACCCTTCTCTCCTGAGACCTGAAGAACCACTGCTCTGGGAGGATGTCAGGGGAACACAATGCCCTCCTGAGGAAGAGGGGTCCCTCTTGCTGGGGAAGGGCTATCACAAGGGAGATGGCACTTAAAACACAACAAGGATTCTTTGCCCTTACTTGGTAACAATGTTGCTTTTTTTTTTTTTCCTCCACCAAACCTTTCCTTGTTAGCTAATGGACCAGAAACCTGCAACAGAGGGAAGTTCCTGGAGGAAACGCCTCCTTAAACAGTCACTGCTTTGAGCACAGGACACAAAGCCTTCCCTGCACAGGCATGAACCCTGATGCATCTTTGCAGAACTCGCTCTTGGGAGTCCATTCTGTTTGCTCTAAGCTTTCCTCGGTTCTGCATCCTTCCTGGTTCTCAATCTTTTAAAAATGATTTACCTCATTTATTTGAAATGCAATTACAGAAGTAGGGGGATTTCCATTCCCAAATGGTTCACTCCCCAAATGCCCCCAACAATCACAGGTGCTAGGTCAGGTGGAAACCAGGAGCCTGGAATTCCATCTGGGTCTCCTACACACATGTGTGGCAGGGGCACAAGTAGTTGGGCCACCATACACTGCTTTCTCAAGTGCATTAACAGAAAGCTGGATGGGAAGTAGAGCAACCAAAATTTGAACTGAAATTAATGTGGGATGCTGGCCATCCTAAGTGGTGGCTTAACGTGATATACCACAATACTAGCCTCTGGTTTTCATTCTAAGAAGTGACTGCTTATAGTTCCCTAACCCTTGAAGTTAACAAAGGTACTTATAAAAGTTTGTGGGAAATAAAATTAAGAGTAAGTTTATTTTGGTTCAAAAATTTTGAAATCTGTACCTACAAGGGGTCTTCTCCAAAGTTAATGTAAAATGGATATTATGAAGGCACTATGCTTGGCCTTCAAACTTTTCTTTGTATTACCCCAGCCCCAGTTTATTTTTTAATTCCATTTTCCACAACCTTTTGGTAATACCCTCATATTTGGAACTACTGAGAGGAACAGAAATCAATTCTTTTCTAGCTAAGAAAGGGAGGGGTTGGTCTTATGGATAGCCCTGTTGTGGCCTCTCGGCCCTAAGGTCATGCCATCCGCCCCAGGCTTCTCTCTCTTCACCTGAGCTTCATGGTTTTCCTTGAGGGAGCCAAGGTGGTCAATAAAACGCATAGCCAGGGTGCACCATTTCTCAGAAGTTAGATACTTCTTCTTTTTAAACATACGTATCCCAATTTTCCAGGACTTGTTCATCAACCAGAAAACCTCCTCTTCCGGGTAGTCACTCTGAAATCCAAGAACAGTAGGTGTTGTATAGTTATTGCAGTCACAGCTCACTGCAGCACCACCTGCGTCACTGCTGTGTCCCATTACTGGTAAACAACAGGCACTGCTAATACTCAAGGGGTGGGCTCGTGCTCTCGGGGAGGAGGAGGAGGAGAGTGCTTTGAAGTTCTGTCAGCTGTAAAATATTCCACTATATGATCTCAGGAAAGGATGTGTGAACTGATAAAGCAATGAGACCCTCTATGACTGAAGGAAGGAGAGACAGAGAAAGATGAATTGATCCCTCATCTCTTTAAAGCAGGATAAAAGCTGGTATTCTATGTGAGGCCTCCCTTGATGCTGTCTCCAGTCAAGCATCAAGTACCTGCCTCTGGTCAAGCATTCCAGTACCTGTCTCAACTGTTTAGGATTACCATGAAATAGTTCTACTGAGTCTCTTCATATGTTTAACCGGTGTTTAGAACAGAGAGTATATTATTCATCCTTAGCTGTTAGAATATCCTAATTCTTCTTTAAGTCTTCAGCTGACAGTATCTACCAAGCTGTGAATAAATGGCACATTTCTAAGACGGACCCTTAGGCTTCTCAGTGGTCTACAGTGTGACTAATGCAAATGACCCTAGCTTCTCCATTGCACTTTGCAGTAGTGAAAACGGTATGCCTAAGGAGTTACTTTCACCATCCATGCTATGCTGGGAGGTGGGGTTGGGGAAAGGGGGCCCAAAGGAAAGCAGTCCATGCAAAGCTTTTATCCACACCCCATGACAAGCCTGGAAGGGTGTGTGTCAGCCTCAAAGACCTTGTCCCAGTCATCCTTCTTTCATTCATTTTGATCCTGTGCATAAACACCATGCTTCAAGGGCACACAATCCTTTTGGGAAGATACAGCATCTATAGGTAAAGATGGCTGTGCCCAGCACGTGCATAAGGGTCGATCAGAAGAACACAGACACCAGATGTTCTCCTTTAGTAAAAGAAAAGAGCCAAGGTGGCACAGTCAGAGACATTTACTTCCTGCCTGAAATGCCAGCCTCCATCTTTGTCCCCTTGGTAAGCTTCTACTTCTTCAAATTCATAAGCACAGCAAGCATAGGAACTTGCTGTTCCTGCAGCAAGCTTTGCCTTCTTCATAGAATCAGTGTCACCTCGTTTGGGAACTTTGTGTATGTATTTCCTCCAGAAATCCCAGGGGATTCTGGGGTGCATTTGTATATATGTAAAGTCTAACAATGCCTGGCACATAGGAAGGGGGCCACAACCACTATTTGCTCAATGAATGAATGAACACTTGATCTTAGCCAAAGGTCCAAGAAGCAACATGAATGAATACATGAATCAATATCTAGTCAAATGCTACCTCCACAGTGAGGCTTCCCCCGATTCCCCTCTACCTACTGCTCAAATCTGTTCTTTCACCTAGTTTCTAGATCACAGTAGCACTCTTAATACTGTGCTGTCGGTCCTGTTCACTAAGTGGGCACTCCTCCAAAAGCAAACCATCATTGGCCTTTGAACCTTCCCAGTCTGGCACAATGCGTGACACAGAGTGCTGTGATTTTTAGCTGAATGAGTGGAAAAATGACTGAACAAACAAATATGATCATGGGCTAAATGAGCAGACTGTAGACAGAGAGACTATAAGAAGTATCCCAAATAGGCGGATCCACAGAGACAGAAAATAGATTAGTAGTTGCCACAGACTGGGGGAGGGTCAGGAGATAGGGGAGAGACCTCTAATGGGTATGGGGTTTCCTTCTGGGGGTGATGAAAACGTTCTAGAATTAGATCATGTTGATAGGTTGCACAGTTTTGTGAATATACCAAGAACAGTTGAGTTGTACACTTTAAAATAGTGAGTTTCATGGTATTTTAATTAAATACCAATAAAAAACCACCAAGAATATATGGGTACAAAGAAAAAGAGAAGGTCATTTCATTGGGCAGAAAGACTTGAACTACACTTGAACATGAGTGTGCTTCAGAGGGACAAACTGTTGGTGGGCCTAAGCAGATGATTTATACAGAGGAATTAACGGGAAGTAAGACTGGGAATGTAGGATAGGGCTTCCTAAGCATTTCCCAAATGCTCTTCCTCAGAACACTAGTGTCGTGAGAACTGTTAACAGATGGTCTATGAAAATAGGGTTTTCTAATCAAATACATTTTGGAAACGCTGCATTTTATATATCACTCTCTTGGAGCGTTATGATACATGGTTTCATTGGAGGTTCCAGCAAGCTTTATGGTAAAGAAGTCATGAAACTATTTAATAAAGGGTGTGTGGAACGTTCATGAACATCTCAGGGGCTGAAGTGTAAAGTGTTTTGTGCTATAGGACACAGATTTGAGGAATTTATTCTGCCATCAATGGGAAGTTTTAATAAACTATAACTTTAATAAGAAAATTGTAGTTTTAATAAGACTGAAGTGACAATGGTGTTGAGAACACATTTGAGAGGCGACAAATATATCAGCATGATTTGTTCAAAAGTAGTTGTGAGAATCTAAAGATGACCAGAATAGGCCATGGAGGGTTTCCCACTGGCATACATTTGGCATGGGTTGGGGGCAGACCAGGCTGAATCAGTACACGTCATCCACTGGCAAATCCGAGCACCAGAACAGAGTGTGGGTCAAGCCAGGGTCGGTCGCGACAAAAGCAGTACACAACATGGAATGCCAAGGTGAGGTTGCCTGTGCCAGATGTGACCGCAGCACCCAACCAGCACACATGAGAACCAGGAAGGGAGGGGGCAGAGACGGCAGGGAAATAAGGGGTGGTTCCCTTGCTGGACAGCTACTCCCACTGGAGGCGTGAGCTGGGATGGGGGCAGACCAGACTAAGCAGGGCTACAACACCTGTGAGCCTCATGTGGACTAGATCAGGGAAAAGCCAGGCTGGGCGGATTATTCCTACTGGTGCAAACAAAATTAGAGTGGGTGAGGGTTGTTTGGGCTTAGCCTCAGCATCAGCTGGCAGAAGCTGGCACTGGGGTCTAATTCTGTCAAGTCAAACCACAGAACCACCTGAAGAGTGCATAATCTGGGAGTGAGAGAGACCTGGGAGGGAAATAGTGGGATCCTCCCTCTTGGGTTACCACTCCCACAGGAGGGCATGAAAACTAGGACAGGGGCTGGGGTGGCCAGACAGAGAGGCACCCAACAACATCCGTGAGGGCTGGATAGTTGAGCTGGTTAGATGAAACTAAGCTTCAATACCCATCGACATGTACGAGAGCCAAATGGGGTGTGGGACAGACTGGACTAGTCTGCTACACATAATGGCAAACCAGGGTAGGGGGTGGGCCTGGTGGGGGTTATTGTGGGTCGCTCTGACTGGGCTGCAGCTCCCACTGGTTTATGCGAGGGTCGAGTATGTGCTGGGCAGAACTAGGCTGGACTGCAACACCCGCTGGTTCAAGTGGAAGTCAGGGCTGAAAACAGAATCAACCCAGCAATTGCAACCACCAGCTGATTGGGGGGATGGACTGTGCTGGGCCCTGTACTTGCTAGTACATACAAGGATCTGGTCTGGGAACACTTCACACAGTTTCTTTGGGGATCTCCCCAATCGAACTGCCAGACTCAGAACCCTAACTAACCATGAAAAGACAGAGGACAGAACAAGTCAATCAACCACCTCAGCTATGTGTTGGCAGCAAAATACTGGGCAAATGGAGACTCTATGATGAACTATGTCAATCAGTGGATTCTTCAATCACCTCATCGTGCTCGGAGTGGAGAGATTGGCAGCGATTCATAGCTGGTGAACTATCAAGACCACTTGAGCAAGTGTCTCAGAGCATGCCCCACATCCGGGACTTGGGGTGGGTGGGAAACTGAGTGGGTCTTCTCCCTCAGTATCCCCCTTTACCTCAGATACATGAAGGAAACAATATGGAAATAATAGTCTTACCCACTTTCTTGTAGCCCTTGAACCTTTTTAACCTAATTAACTATGTAAAGATTGTCAAAAATATAATAAAAAATGAAAAAAAAGAATCTAAAGATGAAGTAATGGGGTCAACTCTGAAATAAGGACAATGGAAAGGAAAAGATGTAAGAAATACTGCAGGGGCTGGCATTGTGTCACAGCAAGTTAAGCTGCCACCTGCAATGGCAGCATCACATACAGGCACTGATTCATGTCCTGGCTGGTCCATTTCCAATCCAGTTCTCTGATGATGTGCCTGGGAAGACAAGGGAAGATGGCCTGAGCACTTGGGCCCTTGCCACCTATGTGGGAGACCCGGGTGGAGTTCCAGACTGGAGAGTGAACCAGAAAACAAAAGGTCTCTATCTCTGTAACTCCGCCTTTGAAATAAGTAAGAAAATCTTTTTAAAAATGAAACATTTCAAAGGAAATGTTTCTGGGGGTGAGGGATGGAAATAATGATAATTTGTACTTTAAATCTGTCGGCTTTGAGGTAACTTATACAATATCATTAGTAGATGCCAGCTAAGACATACTGATATGCTTTATTTGACTCCATCTTGGGCTCAGCTGTGGTCACTGAGGACATTTGGGGAATGAACCAGCAGATGGGAGCTCTTTGTCTTGCTCTCTTTCTCATCTCTCAAATAAGTTTTTTTTAAAGGTCATGATAAGAAGCTATAGTACTTGTCTAAAAGCTGGTAATTAGTGGCCTTGTAAAGTACTGCTTTAACAGTAAATAGAATGACAAAGTGAGTGACCCAAGATAAGGCCAAAACAGGTTTGCAGAGCTTTGAAGGCCATTTTTGGGATTTTGACCTATATTTTAAAAGTCATGGGAAACGAGCTACAGAAAAGGACTAAGTAAGGTCACACATGTTTGAAAATGTGTAAGATCTTCCTGGTGCTGCTAAGTAGGGAAAGATATAGAAGGAAGCAAGAGTAGACATGAGAGCTGTTAAGAAGTTACTACCGAAGCTGAGATAAAAGGTGGTAACTTGAACTAGATTGTTGATGGTAGAAGGCAGGAAGAAATAGGTGAGTTTAAGAAATATTTAGAAGGTTAAAATTCATAGGACTTAATGATAATTAGAAATAGGAGCAAGGGTTCTCTTATTTTGTGAGATTTTGGTGGCTTAAAGTGCCTAGGAAGGAGCTGGTGATGTTTTGACAGTGGTGACTGTAGCAGGCAGCAGAGAGTCCATGCTTAGGCACCTTAATGAACCTGTACAAATGCTGCATATCTAAGAATATGGATCAGGGTGTTTACCTAGGTCTCTCGAAGACGCAGGTTCTGTCCCCTGAAACTGCTGGAATTGACACTGTCCCTCTATGCCATCCCTAACTGCCCCCATTGTGACCCTGGTCCCCTCCTCCTCTAGACACTATGTCTTGCCAGGATTGGACCCAGGAATTGCTATCTGCCTGCAAGTTGTAGCAGAGACATCAGAGTGGAATTCAAACAAGCCACCACTGCATGGTGTCCGACAGAGCACTGAATTCACCCTCCTGACCAAGCCCACTGGGAAAGACCTCAGCAGCACACTTGTCAAAATGGAGAGGCTGGTAATCTTAACAAAGCACAAGCTCCTCTCTGATGAGGAAACAATGGGAAATGAGGACCTAACAGGCATCACACAATAGGACATCAACTTCCCCAACAAACAAACTGCTCAGCTTCAGGAGTTCACGAGGGCCAAAGGCAATTAAGAGTGGCTGGCACCTTCCCAGCCATTCTAACATCACTGTAGACTCCCTGCAGTCAAAACTAGCACCTGTGTCCAAAGACTCTAAATCAGTTGTAGAATTGAACAGAGAATCGGAAGCATCAAAGGAACCAGTAGAAACAGTTTTCCTGGGCACCCTTGCCCGCCCTACCCCTTGTGGTTTTGCAGCCAAAGTCTCGTGCCAGCTGCTGCCATAGTTGACTTTGTGGCCAGCCAGCAACTGAAGCTCCTTGATTAGTGGGATTCCTCCATTCAGAGTCAATCAGACACCATGCAGAACATGGAGTCTACAATAACTGAGCTGGGCTCCATCTTTCAGTAGTTCATACACATGGTTAAATAACAAGAGGGAACCATTGAGAGGATCAACAAGAGCATACCAGAAGCCTAGCTTCATGTTGAGGCTGCCCATTCAGGGGTCCTCAAGTACTTCGTCAGTCACCTTCAACTGCTGGTTCAAGGTCAAAATCTTCCCCACCCTCATTGTCTTCTTTACCATCTCTATGGTCTTCCTTGCCTGAAACTTTTCATGCTGAGGTACCCTTAAGGGGTTGGGGGTGCCTTCTTCAGAAGGCAAGTGGACAGTGCCATCACTGAGCCTGTATAGGCTGCTTAGGTAATAGGTGCTGTTTGTCCGGAACCACTAAGAATGGCCACTGTCCTTGGTTTCTACTCCTTGCCTCTGGTTACCTTGTCCTTCCCTCACCTCCCTCAGGCTTATAAAGCACAAGGTTCTGGACTTGAACTCTGCTGTGAAATGGCTAGAAAGGAGTGGAAGCCAGCAGGGTGCCAGTGGGGGAGGGTGACGCCACTAGGAGCCTTTATAAGCCCCCTCCCACAGGAAACTCCAGCAGCTACCCTGCCTCAACTTCTTGAGAGCTAGGAAAGGAGGCAGAACTGTCCCATCTGTGTTAGAACTTGGAGCTCCTTCTTGTTCCTATCCACTGTCTGAGGACAGGGAGCCCTGAGCCCTTCAGCTGCCTGCACAGCCCCAACAGAGGCTGCTGGTGACTCTGAATCTGTTACATGTGCTGCAGCCAGTTTTCTCCCAATTTGCAACGAGACTGACAGCCTCAAAACAAACAAACAAACAAACAAACAAAGAAGAGGAGAGGAGAGGAGAGGAGAGGAGAGGAAGAGAAGGAAAATAAAAAAAGAGAGGAGAGGAGAGGAGAGGAAAGAAAAGAAACAGTAGTGAGGTGTTGAGGACATCTTCTGTATGTCAGGTTTGGGTTCTTGGAGGAATGACCGTGTCAGATCAATGTGTTGCAAATGTCTAGATTATTTTACTTTAATTTGTGTTAGCTGCCCTCTTGTCCAGCATTGGTAAGAATCACTAATGGCTCATAAAGAATCATATCCTTTCAGCTGCTCATCCTAAAGCCACAAAGACTAACTAGCCTATTGGAAATACCAAGCAATGCCAACAAGCTGAAATGTTTGCTCAGATGGCTTCCGCAGGCTCATATTTCAAATAGGCTGTTCCTGTCCTCAACATCTTTCTACCCGTGGCACTTAAGCATATCTCTAGCTTGACTGTTGGTGCACTGGGACTCCCACTCATTAAGGTTCTCCTTATTCCCTAAGAAAATATTGTATACATCAGCTTTATTGAGATGACATACAGCTTAGTACATGCACAGTTATGCCACTGTGACACAATGTTAGAACATTTCTATCCATCCAAAAGGAATCTGTGACCATTAGCTCCTCATTTTTCACCAGTAACCTTTTCTCCCACTCTACAATTTTATCCTCCCAATCCCTGGCCAAACACTAATGTAATTTCTGTCTTTTCTTTATTGTCCTATTCTAGGAGTTTAAGACAAATGGAATCGTGCAGTATGTGGTCCTTTGTGACTGACTTCTTTCACTTAGCATGTTTACAAAGTTCATCCATGTTATAGCAAATGTCAGTATTTCATTCCTAGGACCCAAGTACTTGAGTAAATAATGATTTACTGCCTAGGTGCATTAACAGGAAGTTGGTTGGGAAGTGCAGCATACTCAAGGCTTAAACCAGAACTTCAGCATGGGATATGTCTGTCCCCAGTGGCTGCTTAACTTGCTGTACCATGATGCCTGTCTACCCAGGAAGGAAGATTTAAAGGAAAGAAAATTCTTGAACTGCAATTTCTTAGCAAGCGCTGGTAAAGAAGATGTGTTTGCTAGTGGAAAGAGCTTGGTGACTGAGGAGCAATAGACAATGTTTGTACGCCCTCTTGTATATTAATATCTTAGCTCCCAGGGTTAAGCACAAGGAGGTAGGGTCACTGGGGAGGTCATTAGGTCTTGAGGACAAAGTGCTCTTTAATAGAATTTATGTCCTTGAAAAAGAGCCACCATAGAGATGCCACATGAAGTTACAGTGAGAAGACAGCTAGCTGACTATGTGGGAATGGCTTTCTTCAGATATTTGATTTGCAGTCAGCTTCATCTTAGACTTCCTAGCTTGCAGAACTGTGAGAAGCACATTTCTGTTGTTTATGAGACACCCAGTCTGTGGTATTTCATTATAACAGCCCAAGCTAAGACACCAGGTCAGAAGGTCTGGGTTCTAGGTCTGTCTCTCATTCATTAGCTATGAATAATCTTAGACGAACTGTCAACTTGACTTTTTGAATCTTATAAATTTCTTCATTTGTAAATCAAGGAAAATAATAGCAGCACTGTCTATTTCAAGGGGTTTCTGTTGGGAAGGTCATGTGAGATAAGGGATGTGAGAGTGCTTTGTAAACTATAAAGTGTGGTACTGTGAGGCATGAGCCTTTCTGGCGTAATAGCCATCTGACAATGTATGGAGGCATTTGATAAAGGGTATCTGTTCAATAAAAGTACTAGTCATAAAAAATGCTAATCAAAGGTATAGTTTTCTCCCAAGCACTCCAAATAAAGGAGATGCACAACACATTCAAACAGAAAAAAAAATGTAAATAGCCAAGAGAGGTAAATCACTCTCTGTATGAAAAAGTTAACTACTCAGCCATGTTTCAGGGAATGAGCAACACTGGGCCAGAAATTCATTAGAAAAGTAGAAAGCCATCAAGGTCTCTAACAGTTGACCGAAGAGCCAGAGAGCTGGAACTATAATGTATTTGATAGAATAAAAGTGGCAAAATAAAAATGCTAAGAGATAGTTTTGGCTTTTATATAGTCTGGAAATTTGGAATTGTAGTATCAGTCAATTTTACACCTTTTAAGAGGTTGTTTATTTGAGATGCAGAGAGAACCTTGCAGGTCAGGAACTCAATCCAAGTCTCCTACGGACATGGTTGGGACTTGATTACTTGGGCCATCACTACTGTCTCCCATGGTCTGCATTAGCAAAAATCTGGAGTCAGGAGCACAGCTGGGCATTGAACCCAGGCACTCTAATGTGGGATGCAGGTATGTAAAAATTATTCTAGGTTTTCATTATACAATTTTGTAGGTATAGGACTTCTCCCTCCTTCCTCTTTTTCCTCCCTGTTGCTTCTCCCCTCCCCATAGTTCCCTGTATTTTACAATATAGTCCTTCACAATGGGATGCTGGACTGACATTGTCTGTACCAACAATGTGGGTACACGTAAATAAGAGACTGATACAGTTATGATTCCTTATGAAGGACTACACTATTGTAGTAAAATGGGAAAAATCTGTTGAGGGTGGGAGTTTGGGGGGGGGGATCCCAGCCTATACGAAATTGTACCACATAATTCAAAATTAAAAATAAAAATGTGTTTAAAAATATATAGTCCTTCAGTTGTGCTCATGACTCCAGCTGGGATGCAGGTGTCTTAACCAACATCGTAGGTGCTAGGACAAATGCCTGCCCCATAGAGTCTAATTTTAATCTGTATTAGTTGACTATGGAAAATACACTTCAAAGTTCAGATGAGGCTCTTGGGTTAGAAATGGAATTTTCTTCTCAAAATACAGCAAAAAGAAAAATGCAAAGTGTTCATTGTTGAAATGTTCTCAAATTCTCACAGGCCACAACTACATAGCTCTAGAATTTTACACTTTTGTTATCACTGCTAATTTGTACCAGGCTATCACCCTGCTATTGTTCCACCAGCTGTTGTGCCTTGTAGATACTTGTGTATGAAGAAGGATTTGAGCCAGGGCAGTCAGAATCCTTAGGTATTAACATGGGCTCAAACGATGACTTTATGTAGGGCTTTAAGCAAGCCATCTAACCTTCCAACCATTTTATAGCTCCCTTATAAAAACAATGGTGTTTTAAGTGTGTATGAGCTGTAAAAGTTTATAACATATATTTTTCCATTGATCCTTATAAGCCTAGTGTGGGAAAGTCAGAGCAGATACCATTTGTTTTACAAATGAGAAAACTGAAGTCAAACAATGATATGCACATGCAAAAACAAAAAACAAAACAAAAGCCATTGAAACCTCTACTTCACACCATATACAAAAATTAAGTCAAATGGATCAAATATCTGTATGTAGCACTTCTGTAAGAATATAAAAGAATATCTGGGCCCATTGCAATGGCTCAATGGTTAATTCCCTTCTAAGTAACGGGATCCTATATGGGCATCAGTTCGTGTTCCAGCTGCTTCATTTCCCATCCAGCTCCTTGCTTGTAGCCTGGGAAAGCAGTCGAGGACGGCCCAAAGCCTTGGGACCCTGCACCTGCTTGGGAGACCCAGAGGAAGCTCCAGTCGCATCACCTCCGCTCTGGCCATTGCAGCTATTTGGGGAATGAACCAATGGATGGGAGATCTTTGTCTTTCCCTCTCTTTGTAAGTTTACTTTTCAACAACAACAACAACAACAACAACAACAATAATATTTTTAAAAGAAGATAAAAGAGAAAATGTTTGCAAATTCAGGTCAGGAAAAGATTTCTTAGCATAACTAAAAATACTACCTATAAGAAAAAATGTGTCATTAAAATGGAAAACTTTTGTTCCTTAAATTATTCCATTAAGGAAATAAAAAGACAAGCTGGAGTTTGGGAGTAAGTATTTAAAACTCACATATCTAATAAAGGACTTGGTATCTCCAAAGAGCTCCTTCAACTGAAAGAAAGAAAGAAAGAAAGAAAGAAAGAAAGAAAGAAAGAAAGAAAGAAAGAAAGAAAGAAAGAAAAAGGAAGAAAATCCAATTTCTAAAATGGGAACATAACATCTTTTAAGATTTATTTTTACTGGGCCTGGCGCAATGGCCAGCAGCTAAAGTCCTCGCCTGGAACATGCCGGGATCCCATATGGGCGCCGGTTCTAGTCCTGGCAGTCCCGCTTCCCATCCAGCTCCCTGCTGTGGCCTGGGAAAGCAGTCTAAGACGGCCCAAAGCCCGACCCTGCACCCGCGTGGGAGACCTGGAAGAGCTCCTGGCTCCTGGCTTCGGATTGACTCAGCACTGGCCATTGCGCTCATTTGGAGAGTGAATCATCGGACAGAAGATCTTGCTCTCTGTCTCTTCTCCTCTCTGTATATCTGACTTTCCAGCAAGATCTTCCGTCCGATGATTCACTCCCCAAACGGCCACAATAGCCAGAGCTGTACCAATCTGAAGCCCAGCGCGTACAAGGCAAAGATGTTAGTTACTGTGCCACTGAGATAGGCCCGGAACATAATAAGCATTTTTTTTTTCTGAAGAAGGTATACAAATCGTCAATAAATACAGAAAAAATTTTATCAACATCATTAGTCATCCAGGAAAGACAAATCAAAATCACATTATCTGTCACTGCACACTGCACTTCCAGCTGTAGTAAAATAGATGGGCAACAGTGAGTGTTGGCAAGGATATGGAGCAGGCAAAATCCTTGTTACACTGCTGTTGGAAATGTGAGCTGGTGTGGCCACCTTGGAAAACAGGCTGCAGCTTCTCACAAAGTTAGTTACCAGGTGACCCAGCAATTCTGTTTCTAGGTATATAGCTAGAAGTGAAAAAGTAAGTCAACGTAAAGATTTCTAAATGAATATTCACAACAGTATCATCTCCAGGAACCATAAAGTAGAAACAACTCGAATGTCTACCAAGTGTGAATCGATAAACAAAAGATGATAACAGAATATTATTCAGCAAGAAAAAATAAATGAAACGCTGATCATGCTACAACATAGAGGAGCCTCAAAATCTTACATTCAGAGAAAGAAGCCAGACACAAAAGGCCACATATGGTATGAGTTTATGCACACGAAATATGTAGAATCAGAGACACAGTAAAGACAGAAAGATCTGTGATTGCCTGAAAATGGGAGCAAGAATTGATTGCAAAATGCAAGAGGAAAAAGGTTATGGGAGTGTTCTAAAACTGAACTGCAGCGACAGTTGCACAAAGTTCACACATTTACTCAACTGTGCAAATAACAGGCAAATTTTATGATAATGTAACTAACACTCGAAGAAAAAAAAATGGAAAAAATACTCGAATGAATCTGTCCTGAAAGTAAAAGGAAACTGACAGAGGAGGGCCTAAAACGCAAAAGCTTTCAGTATATCCCTTTCACTCTTTCACCTGCCTTGGAGAAATCACAGGACCAATAATCAGCATATTCACAGGCCAATATTATGATAGGGAAGAGATGATTCTATTGGGCTTTGAAAATACAAAATAATTTAAAATGTTCAAAAGTGCTACTATTTTGACCTATTCTCTAAAGTACATCTGTGTTAACAATGTCTACTTTTAATTGGATTTCATAAATCCAAGGAAAATTAACAATGTGTGACTATATTCTGATATGAATTTACTGAGAAGACTCAGGAAGCATTATTAGATCTAATTTATCCTACACCAGACAATTCAGTTGTTTAAAATTAGCTGGAAATTTAATATCACTATTTAACTTACAGTACTGCTCATAATTCTCAGAGCGTCTTCAAAATAGTTCCAAATTTCTTCCATGAGAAGGAACTCAAGCCTCGTTGTCCCCTCTGGCACTAAAAGGTGAATCAAGTTGTGCACACACGTGCTGAAAATCAAAAAAGAGAAAACTCATCCCATAAGGAAAGAAATAATTGGTTTCAGGGCTGAGATAAGTAAAATCTGGATCTTATTCCAGACTAAGAGCTTCAAAACCTTCTGTTATTCCTTTGGACTCCAACCTTAGAAGACAGATTTCTGCAATTGTGAAAGAGGTCCTTCTTCGTATCATACCTATGGCTGTCTTTCACTCTTAGTTTCCTGCCTGACACTGTGACTGTTTATTGTATTTTATTAGCCGTCCAATTTAAAGGCATTTTAAAGCACATTGTTACTTCCTCTAATGGGTAGGCAACTGGGATTTAAACTGGAAGTAACTCCAGGAGAACTACCTCTAGTCCTTCAGAACAGGAAGACTTTAATAAAACTTTTCACAGAAAAATCACAAAAACATCTATTTTTCAACTGTACATAAAAAAACAAAATTCTAATAAGCAATATTTGGTACAGGACTACTAGTACTTAATATATGTGGTTAGGAAAAAAAACCTAACGCACATACACAAAAATGTTGACATTTGTTGAATCTGGGTGGTGGATGGTGTTTATAACCTTCGTACCTTGGTATATGTTTGGAATATTTACTAATAAAACAAAGGAAAGAAAGTACTTAGTAGTTTTATTATCTGATTAGATTGAGACATAAAAGCAATGTTTTTTCTCCTTTAGGAAAATCAGACTCTCAACTTGGCTAAACAATCTTTGTCTGGAACACAACTCAACAGATGGAGCTGTTTATGGGAGTGCTTCTTTTCCATATCAACTTTTAACTAGGACTAGTTGTATTTGATTGATTGGGACACTGATTACATTGATGTACAGCTGTACATTTTGGTACAGCTATCAAAAAGCTTGGATTAAGTGTTGCATTACATTTACTGACCTGTATTTTACAACATCAACTGATTCTTCCCTCTTGCGAAGTGCAAAGGCCCTTTTCAAGGCCTTGATTGCAATGGAAGGATAGAATGCAGGCTTTTCCACTGCTAAGGCTACAGAAAAGGAAGACAAAGATGGTAAGCAAAGTTATTTATAGTTTTCATCCCAGGCTACAACTTGCTTTCTCTAGCAAAACCACCCTGAAATAGCTGAAAAACAAATGAACAAGAACAAACAGTAAAAACAAACATTATCAAGTGATGGCTTTGCAGATGCTTTTACAGCTTCTTCCTCCTGGGCAGATTGGCATGGGAGGATTGCCAGGTAGCATCATATCTTCAGCGAACATCAACGGAACACCTACTGTCTATGACCCTGCACACAGCAACATAAGTGAAGCAATAATCTTATGAGCCAGAGCACACTAAGCAGGAAATAAAAGGGCACAAACAAGGGTACACGCAGAAGGAAATAGAAAGCAGATCAGTATAAGGGCACTCATGAAAACTGTTTTCTACAACAATATATGATTTCTGTCTGATACCAAAAGAAATATGAAAATCTTGGGAAAAGTGAGACCAGAGATAATCAATTTACAAATTTCCAGATGTATTTACTAGACCTCTAGACTCGGGAACCCACTCTAACAGGGTTTTCACAAAGTTCAAGGAAAATGGATGTATTAATAAACTACACACAGCTTTCAATTTTTTTTTTGGCACTAAAATACACATCTTTTAATTTCACTTTCTATGAACTTCTTGAAGTCCCTTTACAAAGACCAGTGGCCATCATGATGTGTCCATAAAACATCATTTGCTCCTAAGCACTAAGAATTCTGTCTTGGCAAGGCCAAGATAAGCCAGATGTGACTTTTCTGTACTTGAGGCTAGCTAATATCTTGGTAAATCACACTCACGCTTCCTGAGGAGGGTGAGAGCTTAAAAAGGGGCAGAAAATTAGGTCATTCACTACAGTGTAGTCCCCCAAGACTGAGATTCCAAACTCCACTTACAGCTCAACTGGCAATTTTAGAGTGGCAATATCATAAAAATATTCTAGTATTTGTGGATTTCAATGATTTGCTTAAGATTTCATCAGTCATCATTTCTAACTACCTGAGGAAAGCCAATTTTCTCTCAAGTTTGAGCTCCCCATATTGTGTAGTTATATAACTAAATCCCACACATAGACTTGAACTCCTAGCATGAGCAATGCACTTAGCTAGGGTTTATAAGTGTAATACAGGTAAGTCATTACTCTTTATGACCCTAAGTAGATTATATAATATTATAGAGGGAAAAGATAAGTGCACAAATGACTCTAATACAAAGTGGGTTAAGAACGTTATAGACAGGGAGAAACAAAATGCCATAAGGAAAATTGTTTCTGCTTATCTGGAGCAGAGAGGGAGAAACGGAGGGAGAGAGAGAGAGAATGAAGAGTCATAGAATCTAAATGGGTACCAATCTGACAAAAACATAAATGTAATTCTTACATGCAATTATTTCATATGTTCTACTTTCCAAATTAGGAATCTCCCACAGGACTTCCATGAAGCTGTCCAGGGATGGGTCATTCATTTTGGTTTTAACTTCAAACTCATACAGCAGAAGCAATGTCTCACATGGATCATTTGAGAAATCCCCTAAGAACGAGACAAATATGCAACATTTTGTGATTACATTTAAATATTCTAATTCCAAGTTATTTAAGTGGGAAAATTCCCTACAAAAGAAAATTCAATTTTATTTAAAATGTGAAAGTCATCCTAGCTTCTAGACAGATTTTCAATATTCTGAAATCAATAAACTCATCCCTATCTTCAACACCCCCTGAAAAGGTGCTTATATTCTCTGAAACTATTATTATAGTATCAGTTGGAAAAGTTCTGCTGCTATCAAGATTCTCATTCAAATTAGGATGCTCACCTAACTACTCCTAATGCTCCCTCTAATGGCTGGATGAACCAGAATTAACTGATTTCATTTGAAGCAAAGTAGAAAAATTGTTTCACTTGGTTAACAGAATTTCTTGTGTATTACCATGGGGAAAATTTTTTCAGACAGGATCATTTTCATCTACCTTTGGCTAATAAAATGTTTAAAAATGTTTTCAGGTTAACACATGTAGGACAAACTGAAGAAGTGCTCTAAACTTTTCAAAAAATTTATTTTCTTTTTAATATTGTTTACATAAATTGAGAGGGACGCACACCCATGTGGGCCTCCAATTAGGGTGGGGATGGTCAGGTATGGAGGAAGGCAGGTGCTTTAGTTTTTTTTTTTTTTTAATTCTGTGTTCTCATGGGAGGAGGGGGAAGGGTTTGCTCCTTGCTGTCAAACTATATCAGCACCTGGGGATGGGGGACAACATCTCAGAACTATCAAAACCATTGCAGAAATAACACCCTCAGAACACTTTTTCCCACATTGGGATCTCATCCCCCATCCCAGATGCTGGTATCCAGCTCTCATGTGAATTGGCAGGTGCTATGGCCTAGTCCAGGCCGTTCCACATGCATTCTGATTATTGTAAGCACCAGTGGGTGCTGGAGCCCAGCAGAGTTTGGCCTGCCCTCAGACTCAATCTACATGCATGCCAATGGATGCCACAGCCTTGCCTAGCCTGGTCCGCCCACAGCCCCAGCCCTTCTACTCACCACAGGGAGGTGCAGCCTAGCAAGGGAGTCCCCAGAGTTCCCCTACCAAGCCCATTCCCAGCCTTTTGTTGTTCCCAACTCACTTTGCTGGTGAGTTGCTCAGATCCAGCTTGGTTTGGCCCATCATAGTATTTGCTCTCACTGGTGGGTGTAGCAGCCTAGCCTAGCTTGGCCTGTCTCCAGACCTGGCCCACCCAAATGCTGAAGAGTACTGTAACCTTGCCTGGCCTATGCCATCCCCAGCTCAACTCCTGTGATCCCCAGCAAGAACTGTGGCCTAGTAGGGCAGGTCCCCAAGTTCCCCCAACAGGCCTGCTCCCAGCCTTGGATCTTACATTCCTGGTGGGGGCAGCAAAACTGCTTGTCATAATGTGCCCTCAGTCCTGGCCTTTGCATGTACTGCTAGGTGTTGCAGCCTGGGTGAGGACCCAGACATGCCTGGGAATCTTTCCCCGTTCTAAGCCACCATGTCTCACCTCCCTTGCCTACCCTCAAGAGCAGTGTCCCGGCCCATGGACAATCCAGTAAGTCCTTCCTCTCCTGTCAAACACGCCCTCAGCTGTTCCCACTCTAACACATCTTCAAATCTCCTCCCCCAGGTAATCTGCAGCCCCCAATGCCTGGGGGCCTTGGTGGCATATCATGGCCCAGCATTCCCTGCCTTCCCTATAAATATATGAAGCAACCATTCTGGCATACTGATATATTTAACCCAAATTTGGCAATAATCAGGCGCAGAATGCTTGCCAGCTACTAGCTATTTTTCTCCCAGCAATGTAACACTTGCCTAGGTACAAGGCAACCTAGGCAGTTGCCTACAGTTGGGGGAAGTGCTCTAAACTTAAATAAGCAACTCTAATGAAATTTCACATTTGTTTAAACCCATGCAATAACTACCCACAGTGTGATAAAGAATACTTTCAGAAAGTATGTCATTGTAAAAATTGAAAAGAAAAATAAGAAAAATGAGGGAGGGTAGGAATGAGTGAGGGAAAGTACACTGGAAAATATTATTATGCTCTTAGAACTGTAAATACAGAATACATGAAGTGTGTTCCCTTTTTATAAATAAAAGTATAAAAGAATACTTTCAATACCTTAGAATGCCTCCTTGGGCTCCTTTCTGGTTAATAAAATTGAATGAGAGGAAGCAATTTCTTTTACTTCTACCAAGACTTTTTATTGCTTATCCTTGAACTTGATTGTTAATACACAGAAATACAGTTAATATGTGAGTATTAACTCTGTAACCTGTGACTTTCTAAACTCATTAGGCTCAACAACTTTTTGGTAGTTTTTTTGGGGGGGGGATTTTGTATATAATCATGTCATCGGCAAAGAGTTGTTTCATTTTCCCCCCACTGCTATGGCTTCCATCCCCCCACCCACCCCATTATTTTGCAATGTTTACTAGACTTGTTGGGACATCTACAAAAATGTTGAACAGCAGTGATGAGAATGGACGTCCCTGACTAGGGGAAAGTAGTTAATTTTTCACCTAAGTATGAAATTACCTAAATTTTTACTTAATTTACACACACACACACACACACACACACACACACACAGCCTATCTGCTGGTTCACTTCTCAAAGCTGGGAGTCGGAAACCCAACTAAAGCTTTGTTTGAGTAAAAAGGGCCCAAGTACTTGAGCCATCACTTGCTGCTCCCAAGGGTGCATATTTGCAGGAAAATAGAATTGGAAGCAGGGGTGGAACTCCAACCCAAGCACTCTGATGTGGAATGTGAGTGTCTCAGCTGCTAGGCCAAATGCCTGTAACAGGTTTTATTTTTGTAGATGTTCTTTATGAGGTTAAGGAACTTCCCTTCTATTTCTAGGTTGCTGGGAGTCTTTATTGTGAATGTATGTTGAATCTAGACAAACTTTTTTTCATTATCTATCAAGAGGATTTCATGTGGCCAGTACTTGGTCAAGATGAAACCAGGACCGGGAAGTTCAATGATGGGACCTGGGATTTAAAACTTGAACCTGGCCTCTCAGGATGGTGGCAGGAAACCAACTACTTGGGCCATCACTGCTGCCTCCCAGGATTCACACTAGCAGGAAGCTGGTATCAGAACGGAGAGCCAAGCATCACACTTAGTCCCACAAAAAGTTATTAATCCTTCTTACCAACCTAATAATCTCTTAAAGGTCCTATTTCCCAACACTACCATAGTGGCATTAAAATTTCAGAATAGACAAAGCTTATTCAAATTACAGCAGATACACTCGTTAATTTTGAACTGCCTAATTTAAACTTAATTTTATTGAGTAGTAAGAGATTCTTATATATGCTAAATACAAATATTTTAAAAATTTTTATTGAAAATGCAGCTGATAAGCCATATATTTGTGCATGTATATATATTCCGACAACTACTTAAAAATCCATTATACCATTTGTTTTTTAAAATTTTATTATTATTATTTATTATTATTTTATGATACAGTTCCATAGGCCCTGGGATTTTCCTTACTCCTTCCCCAATTACTTTCTACTTCACGCCACACGGAGTTCCCCTATATTATCACTATAGTACAGTTCGTCTTAAAGTCATATGTCCATCATTGTGGGCATGAACAATGGCAGAGTCCAGCATCCTATTGTCAAGATATACTAAAGAGTTTCACTGCGAGTCCATCTTTGATCTGGAAGTAATGCTGCATACTGCATTGTTGTGTCCTTACATATGGATATGATAGTCTCATTGCACAGTTACTATACATCCCCTTAGATGAAAAACCATAATACAAAATCAACAATGGGAAGAAAAAAACAATTTAAAAACAACATGAAGTTAGGGGAGAATCAAGATGGCAGACTAGGGTAAGTACACATTTAAACGGACAGGAAAACATTTAATCAGGATGAAGCAGAGAGGACACATTCCAGGAAATAGTAGAGGACAAAACAACAGCAGAGTGGTACCTGGAGACTGACAGACACAGGAAAGCAGCAGACACAATGGTGTAGTGTTGCAGTGACTGATACTCCAGCAACATTCAGCTAACAGGCGATCTGAACTCCACCAGCAGCCGGAACTCCACCAGCAACCAGGTGGGAAGGGACTTGCACTGGGAGCTTGGGAAGTGAACCCAGACAAAGAACTGTCCGTCCTGCTGGTCTGTTTGATTTGACCAGGAGCAGAGACAGAGCAGCAGATCCCAGACGGACAGTGCGAGAACAGGGTGTATTTCACAGCCCAGTCAGCCCCCTAGAGCTGAATTGGACGCCATTTTGCGTAAGGAGGCAAAGGCAAGGGAAAGGACGGAGCATACGCTGAGCTGGGAGTGAGCTCATTTCTGACTCAGTGAACTGCATCAACGTGGCATTCTACAGGTTCCACCCAAGACAGGTCTGGGTAGCCCTAAGACCTGATGGCCAGCAGATCAAGAACTGTAGTGGTGGTACGTCAGGCACCATTTTGTACACTGTGGCAATAGCTTTGGGACTGCAGGGGACAACACTGAACTGCGCATGTGCTGAGCTCAAGAGAACTCTCTGAGTTCAGCGAATTGCACTGGTCCCACAGGAAAATAATACTGACTGTGGCATCGTACGGGTCAAAATAGGTCCATGTGGCAACCAGACCTAACGTCCAACAGGTTCTGGCAAGATCAGAACAAACAACAGCCTAGCTATATAGGATACCTGGTGTCTCCCTTAAATAAAAAGCCATCATACAAAATCAACAACTGGAAGAAAGATAGAAATTTACAATGCCATGAAGTTAAATAACATACTACTTCCTACGAGAGTCTCCATTACAGTTACTATAAATCTACTTAAATCATTTTTTTTCAAGAAGGTTCTGGATTTTCTTTTTCAGTTCTTCAGTGACAGATTAATGATTCAGCAGCATGTTATTTAACTTCGTGGCATTGTTAATTTCCTTCCTGTTATTGATTTTGTTTTAGAGTTCTTGATCTGCTGGCTGTCAGGTCTCAGTGCTATCTGGACCCATCTTGGGTGGAACCTGTAGGATGCCACATTAGTGCAGTTCACTGAGCCAGAAATAAGTTCACTCCTAGCTCAGTGCATGCATAATACTGTCCTATAGCCTTTGCCTCCCTTTACAAAATGGCACCCGATTCAGCTCCAGGGGCAAACTTGACTGTGAAATGCATCCTGTTCCCACACTGCCCTTCTGGGACCTACTGCTCTGTCTTTGCTCCTGGTTAAATCAAACAGACCAGCAGGACAGGCAGTTCTTTGTCTGGGTTCACCCCTGGAACTCCCGGTGAATGCCCCTTCCAATCTTGTTGCTGGTTGAGTTCCGGATGACACTGGAGTTTAGATTGCTGTTCACTGAATGCTGCTGGGGTATCAGTCACTGCAACACTACATCATTGTTTCATTGATTTCCTTTGTCTGTCAGTCTCCAGGTACCCCTCTGCTGTTGTTTTGTCCTCTACTATTTCCTGGAATGTTCCTTCTCTGCTTCATCCTGATTAAATGTTTCTCCGTCTGTTTAAATGTGTCCATACCCTATTCTGCCATCTTGATTCTCCACCATAACATTTGTTTTGAAAATGTTCCAACACAGTGAACGATTTAGACATGTAATATAAATTGATTATGTAGGTACAATTTAGTCTATGTAAATAGCAGGTGAATGCAGAAAAGTAAACCTAACTGAACCACGTTGCATAATACATAAAGCATACACATGGACACTAGTCAGACTTCTGGCACCTACCTCAGTTCACTCCATGTATTACAAGCTATACCAAACCCATATCTGTTGTTAAAGCTCTCCAACAGATTTCAAACAACACTCCAGCCAGTTTGTGTCTCCTTCTCATCATACCTACTTCCACACACAAAAAACGGCCAAGTCTTTTTCAAGGTACAATGACATACATATTATAGCATTTCAGTTACATAAATTATTCTATCCATTTCCGTATTTTTTTAATGTCCCTGGCCAACTTTGTAAGTATTATGCCACTAACTATTTTTCTCACAATTCTTTGTGGTTCTTTTTCTTGCACAAATCTGCACAGTGCAGATAATTTGGAGGAACATATGTATGCCACGTTATATATACATGTATTTCATAATTGCTAATCTATTTCCCCTGTGAAAAGCAAGATCAGCAATTAACAGTACCACTGTGCATAGTTGTTTTGGTTTTCACGCTTGCATTCAGTCCAGTGTTTTTCAGTTACTAAAGTCAATTTCTTTCTTCACTACCCCTTTTATATGATTATATAGTTTGTCATACAGCTGGATTAGTTTGTCCCAGCCTGAATTTCATTGGTTCCCTTCACATTATGACTGATTATTATTTTTTAATTTTTAAAAAGATTTATTTTATGTTTATTGGAACGTCAGATATACAGAGAGGAGAGACAGATAGGAAGATCTTCCTTCTGATGATTCACTCCCCAAATGACCACAACAGCTGGTGCTGTGCCGATCTGAAGCCAGGAGCCAGGAGCTCTTCCAGGTCTCCCATGTGAGTGGTTTTGGGCTGTCCTTGACTGCTTTCCCAGGCCACAAGCAGGGAGCTGGATGGGAAGTGGGGCTGCCAGGATTAGAACCAGCGCCCATATGGGATCCCCGCAAGTTCAAGGCGAGTACTCTAGCTGCTAGGCCACCATGCTGGGCCCATGACTGATTTTTAAGTTACATGCAGTAAAATCTATTCTTTGTGGTATATAGTTCTATGGTTTTGAAAAAACTGTATTCACTATTACAGTTCCTTATGGTTTATCATCCTAAAATTTCTTCAAGTTCACCCCCCTTCCATAGTGAATTCCTTCTGTCTCCGACCTCTAGCAGCCACTGATACGCATTTTGTTCCTATAGTTTCATTTTTTCCAGGTTGTCTTGTAAGTAGAATCATAACCATTTGGGCCCAGATTTTTTTGCTGAGGAAATGCACTAAGTGTGCCACATTTTGTATACTCATTTCAGGTTGCCTTTTTCATTGTTACTGGAATTATGCGGTCAGCTCCTGGGAAAGGCAGAATGGCTGAGTCTCTATATTGCTTTCGAAGTCATTGTTTAGAAATTGTTCCACTATTCTGGATACTTCAGATAGACAAAATTCCCTTTTAATGAACAGACAGGCAGTTATTGTTAGCTTCATTTTCCAGAAGAGGAAATTAAGAAATTAAATAAAGTGTCCATAGAATCTACATCATACTAGTGGAAAGCCAGGACCATAAGCACACAGTTCTGATTCAGAGTCCACTACTGTAAAGCATTAGGCAAGAAAAATGACTGGCTAGAAGGTTGCAAAATAGAATACACAGACTAATTTTTGAAGTGTTTAGTCTGAAGAAGAGTGACCCTAGAGGAATAGTTTATTATTAAGTATGACATTTGTCAGATTGAGGAAGTTACTTTCTATTCTGAGTATACTGAGTTTTTTTTTTATCATGAAGGGAGTTGTTTCACTTCAAATATTTTCTCTATGTAAGTGATGATCATATTTTTTACCCTTTATTTTGATAATACACACTGGTTTTCAAATGTTGGATTTCAAGGAAAAACACCTCTTGGTTGTGAAAATACAAACACACACACACACACACACACACACACACACACACACACACTCATGTTGTTGGATTCAACTTCCTAAAATTTGTTTAGCATTTTTACATCTATCATTTAAGATACTGTATTTTCCTGAAATGTCCTTTTGAGGTTTTGACATCAGAGTCATGATGGCCTCATAAAACAAACATGTTGCTTCTTTTTTTCTCTAAGATGTATCTGTGTAGAATTGGTATTATTTCTTCCTTATATCTCTGGAAACATCTATTAATGAAGTCATTTTCTTTGCATGTTGGGAACCTCTGAATCCCTCTACTTTTTACATCAAATATGTAATGAATTGTTACAAACTGTACTCATTCTACACTATGCCTCTTATCTATAGTTTGCTATTTACAATTGACATTTTCTGTCCTCACCTCTCTCCTACCTTTCTTAGTTCCCAGTGAGTACTATTTTCCTCTTCATTCAAAAATAAAAAAAAGATTTCTTTCTTCTTATTGGCAAGATAGTTACACAACAGACGGAGGGAGGAAGAAAGAGAAAGAGGAAGAGAGAGAGATAGAGATAGAGAGAGAGAATATCCTCCATCTGCTGGTTCACTCCCCAAGTAGTGACAACAGCCAGAATTGGGCCAGTCCAAAGCTGGGAGACAGGAGCTTCTTCCAGGTCTCCCACAAGGGTCTAGGGTCTCTGCTGCTTTCCTAGGCCGTAAGCAGGAAGTTGGCTCAGAGTGGAATAACTAGGACTCTAATTGGCATCCATATGGGATGCCAGCATCCCAGACAGGGGACTATTCTGCTACTTCACTGTGATAGCCCCTTTTCTTCATTTCTATGAGATCAACTTATGTTTAACATGTGAGGACATACAATATCTGTCTTCTTGTACCTTTCACTTAACATAACTGTCCTCTGCCATCATGTTACAAATGACAGACTTCCTTCTTTTTATGATTGGATACACACACACAATCACATTTTCCTTATCCATTGATCTACTGATGGACACCTAAGCTGGTTATATACCTTGGTTACTGCGAATAGTGCTACAATGACCATGGGAGATTATCTCTGATGTGCTGAGTCCATTTTAACACTAAGTAGTGGGATAGCAGGATCTTATTCTAGTTCAGGTTTTAGTTTTTTGGAAGAAACTTTATACTGTTTTCTGCAATGTCTGTACTAATTCATTTTGCTACTTACAGTGTGATTTCTTCTTTCCCTGAATTTTCAGCTTTTGTTATGATTTTTGGTCTTTTAAAATGACAACTTTTCTAATTAGGATGACGTGATATCATACTGTGGCTCTAATTTACATTTCCCTGCTGATTAGTGATGTTAAATATTTCTTCAGTATACACTGGTTGGCCAATGTCTTCTTTTAGGAAACTTATATTCAGATTATTTTTCATTTTTCTTTTGTAAAAGACTATTTGGAGGCAGGTGTGATAACTCAACTGGTTAATCTATTGCTTGCAAGTGCCAGCATCCCATATGGGTGCTGGTTCATGTCCCAGCTGCTCTGCTTCTGATCCAGCTCCCTGGTTATAGTCTTGGAGAGCAGTGGACAATGGCTCAAGTTCTTAGCTTCCTTAACCCATGTGGGAGACCCAGAGGAGGCTCCTGGCTTCAGACTGGCTCAACTTCTGCCATTGCAGCCATCTGGGGAGTGGACCAGCAGATGGAGGGTCTCTGTCCCTCCTTTTCTCTGTAAAATCTGCCATTTACAATAAAAATTAATAAAATCTAAAAAGTTTTATTTATTAGTTTGTAAGGGAGAGGGGAGAGAAAAAAATCTTCTATCTACTGGCTCATTCCTCAAATAGCCGCAATGGGGCCAAGAGCTCCATCTGGGTCTCCCAAACAAATGGCAGGGATCCAAGCACTTGGACCACCTTGTGCCTCTTTCCCAGGTCCATTTAGCAGGGAGATGGATCAGAAGTGGAGCATCTGGGACTCCAATTGGGACCCACACCCACATGGGATGCTAGTGTTGCAGTGCCACAATGTTGGCCATATTTTAAAATTTTCAAATTAGATATTTTTGTTATTGAGTTGTTTGAGTTTCTTATATATTCTGGATATTAATCTCTTGTTGGATGAATAGTTTGCAAACATTTTCTCCCATTCTGCAAATTGCTTCTTCACTCTGTTGATGGTTTCCATTTCTTTGAAGAAGCTTTCCTTAGTTTGATATACTCCATTTGCCTAGTTCTGCTTTCGCTTCATGTGTTTTTAGAGTCTTATCCAAAACATCATTGCTAATACTGATGTCCTGAAGTGTTTCCCTTACGGTTTTTTTTTTTGGTAGTTTCATAGTTCCAGATTGCCCAATAAGATGTTCAATTAATTTAGTAGTGATATTTGTATATGATGAGAACTATCATGGGGCTGATTTCATTATTCTGCTTTTAAAATACCATAAGTTTTGATATTATATTTTCATTTTTGTTAAAGCCAATAAATTCCATAATTTTCATTTTGATTTCTTCTTTGATAAGCTATTTAGAAATGTTTTTCTGGCAGGGCCCAGCATTGTGGCACAGCACTTTAAGCTGCCTGCTGTGATGTTGGCAGTGCTTTAATAAAGCAATGTTTTCACTCCATGGTTACTTTGCTTTCAGTCCAGCTCCTTGCTAATATACCTCGAAAGACAGTGGATGATGGCCCAAGTTGAAGTTTCTGGCTCCTGGGTTTGGCCTTGCCCAGGTCATCTGGGGAGTCAATCAATGGATGGAAGATCTCTGTGTCTCCCTCTCTGACACTCTGCCTTTCAGATAAATAAAATAAATGTTTCAAAAAAGGAGGTACATTTTAATATTTTCAACAGTGGGTTCTTTAAAATCCATATTTCTGTTGTTGCTTTCTTGTTTAGTTCTACTTTGTTTTGACAACGTACGTTGTGTGATTTCAACCATTTGGAATATGTTGAGGCTTGCTTTTTGGCTCAAAGTATGTATGAACTATTTGGGAAAATTTTATCAGAGCTCTTGCTTGAAAAATAATGTGTTCTATATATGAATCAGTTAGGGATAGGCTGAAATTTAAAATTTGGGAAACCTCATGGAAATAAATGATGAATATTTGTAGGTAACCTATAGTGTATACCTTACTCTGCTCAGACAATATTGTGTCAAGAGAATTATCCACAAAAATTTCCAGTAAACTTTAGTCACGGCTAAGGAACCCATAAAATAAACATGTAATATAATGCAAATACATAAATGAATATATGTAAATGTGCTGTATTTCTGCTGGCACAGGACCTATGCTGGGCTTTGTTCTAAAGCTCTCCAGAGGTTTGTGTAGTTTGCCATATAACCATTAAGACTTTTGAGAATGGCACTTGAATACTTTATACCAAGGTCCAAAAAAATACAGTATTGGAGATAAGTGTAATTCTTGCTCCTTGAGACAATTCATAAAGACCTTCCTTTGTCTTCACATTTTTGTGATATTTTTGTTCATATTACTGAACAAAAATAGGAAGTTGAATCAGTAAGATTACACCTAGTTCCAACATTTGATGGCTCTTTAGATTGAGAACCTGACTCCAAGGATGATGTTAGCAGTATCCCAAAATGATCATTTTCAATGGATATATGAAAAAGGAAATCCTTTTTTTTTTTTTCCACAGCCTGGAAGACTTAGAATCAGTCAAGCTAGAAAGATTCAGAGTGTCTTCCTTGGTACAATGACAACTTTCCTTTAAGTCTTGCTTTTCTTTTTTTCCTGGAAATCTGACACAATTTAATTTACCCTACACACCAAGGGCAATCTTTCCATTAAGTGCTTTTCTAAATGCTCTTCTCTCAAAATGTAAGCTGAGAAAGACTTAAATTGTGAGCTCTCCCAAGAATCCTTGCATAGAGGTCTTCTTAAATCCAAGACACTTTACAACTAAAATTAATGATTCACTAATTGTAAGAATTCTCACAACACTTCATATAATGAATACTTACGAAGCCCTACTATATATCAAGCAGGGTTATAGAAGGAAGGAATAAAGATGAGTACACAAACAACTTCTCTGCCTATACAGAACTGAGATTCCAGTTGGGAAGATAAACAATATATAATACATATAATCTAACAACTAACGACTGATGTGTTCTGTAAAGTAAAACTACAAGTTATGAGGCTTGACAGTGATGAAAGCTGCTAATTTAGAAAAGGCATCATTATTGGGAAAGGGAGAGCATTTGAGCAAGTCATCTGAATGTCCTGGACAAGAGTGCTCTAGCCAAAAGGAAAGGCAACTACACATGCTCAGAGGCAGCAGAGTCCTCACACTGAGGAGATAAGGTAGGGCTAGACTATATGGAGCTCCAAAGCAGAGTGGTAGAAGACAAAATCAGAGAGGTAATCAAGGACCAAATTACCAAAGCTTGTGAAATGATCTGATCTGGCCCTGCCAAGGCAACTGCAGGCACAACTTGTAATTCAATAAATCTATAACAGGCTAATTTTTAAGTTGACAAGTTCGTATGGCTCACAAATGATTCTATAAACATCCAAATGGCCATTGGTAGAAAAAGGGTTCTCCATCCCTGATTTAGTCCGGTAGACCATGGTAAAGATTTTGGAGTTTAGATCCAAGTAAATGGGAAGTACAAAGAAACGGACACAAACTGACCTATAGGTTATGATACTGGGGCTGAGTAACAGTGGGCAAGAGTGAAAGCAGAGGACAGAAAACAAGCTATTGCAGTGGTCCACATGACAGATGAAATAATTGGGACTAAGGTAGCACTAGTAGTGTAACAAAACATTGGAAAGTGGGAACACCACATCACCAAACCATACTTTTAGCCTGCTATGGTTTGAATGTGCCCCTTTTAAACTTCACATGTTGAAAATCAATGTCCTGTGTGATACGATCAAGAGGTGAGTACATTATGTATACATATAATACACGTATATACAACTATATGTATATATTACATGTAAAATATACGTATATATAATTATATGTATTTTATATATGTATATATATAATTTTTATTTGAAAGGCAGAGTTACAGAAAGAAGGGGAGACAAAGAAGCGGATGCAGATCTTCCATTGGCTGGTTCACTTCCCAAATGGCCACGAAGTCTGGAGCTGATCAAAAATCAAGAGCCAAGAGTTTCTTCCACGTCACCCATGTGGGTGCAGGTACCCAAGGACTTGGGCCATCCTCCCCTGCTTTTCCAAGCCATAAGCAGGGAGCTGGATTGGGAGTTTAGCTGTCATGACACAACCCAATGCCCATATGGGATGCCAGCACCTCAGACCAAGGCCTAGCCTACTGTGCCATGGTACTAGCCCCAAGGATTAAGAGGTGTGGATTCTTTAAGAGGTGATTATTCAGTCTTGAGGACTCCTCCTCATGAGCAGAATTAAGGGTCTTACAAAAGAGCCTTCACCCTCATGCTGGCTATCTTGCCCCTTTCTACTGTCCACATTGAGGAAGCACTGCAAATTTCCTAGGGAAAGAAACAGCTACACAATTGCTTTGTTTCCATAATACCTAGGAGTCTTCAGGAATTTAATAAAGACTTTGCAGAATCAATGTGGTGAGCTGATTTCCTTAGGCCACTAATATAATAGCATGTCAGGGCTAATCTTTTTGTAAAAGCCAATTCCCATAGCACCAAAACTGTAGTCACTATTCACAGGGTTTCTAATTAACTCTGATTTGGAGTAGATTTTCAAAAGGACAGCATTTTCTACTTTTCTCCTTGGAGCTTATGATACTGGGTTTGCACTCTCCCTCAATTTATCTATTTACATGTGGTGGCTTAATGATTTATTTATATTACTCACATACATAATGGGCTCAGAATGTTAACCAATTGGATTGTTAACGTCAATGGAAATATATAATATCAAGAAATATAAACCTTTAGAAAGTGAGAATATTTTTTCTTCTAAATGATTTTTATTAGTAAAGTACTACATGTTCATTGAGAAATTCAAACACAGAAGTAAAAATCATACAAACTTTCTAATCCCTGTCCCAGAAAGCAGTGAATGCTACATTTGCTGTGTACCTTCCTCAGACAGTAAAAATTATATATGTCTTTACACTTAACACACACACATACACACAGAGTCTGTAAGTTAGTAAAAATGGGGGCTGGCATCACGGCTTAACAGGGCAATCCTCTGCCTGCAAGTGCCAGCATTCCAGAAGGGCATCAACGTGTGTCTTGGCTGCTCCACTTCTGATCCAGATCTCTGTTTATGGCATAGGAAAACAGTGGAGGATGATCCAAGTCCCTGGGACCCTACACCAACTCATGTGAGAGACCCAGAAGAAGCTCCTGTTTCCTGACTTTGAATCAGCTCAGTTCTGACTGTTGGCGGTCATTTGGAGAATGGACCAGTGGATGTAAGATCTTTCTTTGTCCTTCCTTTCTGTAAATTTGTTTTTCCAATAAAAATAAACAAATACTTAGAAAAAGGTTTGTAAAAACGGACACTCCGCTAGTTTGGCCCTGGGTCTCCTGGCCTAGGTCTCAGGGTCCACTTATGTAGTAGGTATTGGGTCTGTGAACCCTGGGAGAAGGGGAGTTTGGCAGGTCCCGAGACGCATGGCCTGGAGCCTTGGGCTTGCCTGTGCGATGGGTGCTGAACTTGTGAGCCTCAGGGGTGAAGGGTCTGCCTTGGCCCTGGGTCTCCTGGCCCAGGTCTTTGGGACTGCCTGTGTGGTGGGTGCGGGATCTGTGAGCCCAAGGGATGGGGGGGCAGGAGGGGCCTGGATCTCCTAATCCAGGCCACTGAGCCCACCTGCATGGAGGGGGCCAGGTCTGTGAGCCCTGGGCGTGGGGGGCCAGGCAGGTCCTGGGTTGCATGGCCTGGGTCCCCTGGTCCAGGTCACCAATCCTGCCTGTGTGTGATAGGGGCTGGGACTGTTAGCACCAGGCATGGGGAGTCTGGCATGGTCCTGGTCGCCTGGCCTAAGTCTATGAATCTATCTAAGAAAACTGGTACTCCTCAGTGTAGAAGATGGAGTGCTGGACGGCAGACCATGGTGTACATGGAGGACATGGTAGCTCACTGGGGCCTGCAAAGGACATCTGGTACCACAGCAGAGAATGGAGAACAGGAGAACAGAACACATGGACAACTACCCTAGCCAAATGATGACAGCAAATATCAGGGTGATTGGAGAGTACAAGGTCGATGGTGTCAGCCAGTGGACACTGGAAGGGATTCCTCAATCCATAGATCGGCGAGACTGACAGCATTTTGAAACTATCGCATCCACCTGGGCAGAACCTTTGGAACATGTGCCATTGTGACTGTGGGTTGATACTGAGTGACCCTTCCCATCCTCGGGTACTGGGATGGTTGGAAGGCTGGGTATGGCCTAACCCCTTATCTCCCTCCCCACAAGAAATGCAAAGAAGAAATAAAAAGCTTGGAAACAATGACCACACTCACTTCTCCCTAACCCTAGATCCTTCCCACCCTGATCAACTTTGTAAATATCATCTAAAATAAAAAAGAGAAGTTTAAAATTAAAAAATGGACACTCCAAAAAAACTATTCATGAATTATACAGCTTTTATCAAAATACACTTACTTTTAATTCATTTTCATGAAAATTTTGAAATACTTTCATACATTTTTGTTTATTCATGCATTAATCAACAATCTATTATATTCTAGGCACTGGATAGACAAAGATAATTGTGTGTTAGTCTATTATTTTGGTCCTATCAAAGAATATCACAGACTAGGTAACTTATAAAAAATTATTTCTTGGGACTGGTGTTATGGTGCTGTGGAATAAGTCCTGGCCTGCAACATTCATATCCCATATGAGCACTGGTTTCAGTCTTGTCTGCTCCACTTTTGATCTAGTGCCCTGTTAATGCATCTGGGAAAGCAACAGAGAATGACCCAAGAGTTTGTATCTCTGCTATCCACGTGGGAGACCCAGATGGAGTTCTTGGCTCCTGGCTTCAGCCATCTGGGGAGTGAACCAGCAGATGGAAGATCTCTTTCTCTCTCTCCCTTTTTCTATAACTCTGCCTTTAAATTAAATAAATATTCGTTAAAAAAGAAATTTTTTCCTCAGAATGCTGGAAGCATGGAAGGGCTCTATCTGGTAAGGACCTTAATGTGTCACATGGAAGAAGGCACCACATGGCACCTTATAAGAATTTCACCTCCTAATGCTATCATACTACTTGATAGAGGGCGTTGTACTGGTCTTTCATTACAAAGTGAGGGCTGTGTATAACTGCACTTCCTCATCAATGTCATTATTCAGGAGCAAGGATTTGCTATGGTCTGGATGTCGAATGTCCACCAAAGGCTCATTCCCTAGGACCCCACTGTGGGTAGTTAACTTGCCATCTGCAATGCTGGTATCCCATATGAGCACCAGGTCAAGTCTTAGCTGCTCTACGTCTGATCCAGTGCCCTGCTATCATGCCTAAGAAAGCAGTGGGAGATGGACCAAGTACTTGGGCCCCTCCCACCCATGTGACAGACTGGGATGAAGCTCCTGGCTTTTGCCTTCGACTTTGATGAACCCTGGCCATTGCCACCACTTGGGGTTGTGAACCAGCAGATGGAAGGTCTCTCCCTCCTTCCCTCTGTAACTCCACCTTTCAAATCAATCAACCAATCAAGAAACAAAGGCTTAGTGCCCAGAATGGCAGTACTGAAATATAGTGAATTTTTTGGAGGTGGGGCCTACTAAAATATCCTTAGATCACTGGGGGAGTGCCTTACTAGGTAGCTATCACATTATATCTTGAGTTCTCAGGGGAGGGTTGTTAAAACAGTCTGAGCTTGGTTTCATCCATTCCCTTTGTTCCTGACTTTAGGCATAACCACCTGCTCCAACATGTGCTCCTTGCATTGCCTTCCACAGCCCTCTCTGGAAGTCAAAGTCATCAAACCTTCTAATCCTAGATTAGAATCTCAAAAATCCTTCTTCACCTCAGAACTAGTTTGTCTTAGGTATTTTGTTGTGGTATCAAAAAAAGTTGGCTAGCACAGGCTCTCTTATTGAAACCCAAATTTCTTAGGTGAAAAATCACATCTGCAGAGCTCATATGAAACGAGATATTGCTTATCTAGGAACTCAAAATGAGAAAGATGATTTAATCTCTGAAGTAAGAAACACTGATTTTGTTTCAAATTCAACTATTTTTTTTCCTCAGCAAACTACAACAGTTAAAAATATGGACATCTGAAAATATCTGGATAGTATCTATGTCTGTGGAAAAGAATAGTTCAGTAGGCGCATTCGTGAGATCTAGAGTTTTCCAACTACAGAAACAGGATGCTGGGTCCTGAGACAAATTAGTGGTATTTCAATAATGTAGTCAATGATTTTCTTTTGGGAGGTGGGGGAAAAACTATGAGGTACAGTGAGGCTGGTACTTAGAAGGAAAATTATAAATGCCTACATAAAAAAAGAAAGAGCTCAAATCAATAACCTAAATTCAAAACCTGGGTAGCTGGAAAAAGAAAAACAAAGTAAACCCTAAACTAACATTAGAAAGTAAATAATAAAGGCTGGAGCTATGGCTTAACTGGTTAATCCTCCATCTGCAAGCTCTAGTATCCCGTATGAGCGCTGGTTCATCTTCTAGATGCTTCATTTCTGATCCAGCTTCCTGCTTGTGGCCTGGGAAGGCAATGGGGGGATGGCCCAAACCCTTGTGACCTGTATTTGCATGGGAAAACTAGAAGAAGCTCCTGGGGTTCCTGACTCATGGCTTTGGATTGGCTCATTTCTGCCTATTGCGGTCTTTTGGGGAGTGAACTAGTGGATGGAAGATCTTTCTCTCTGCACCTCCTTTGTGTAAATTTGCCTTTGCAATAAAAATAAATAAATATTTTTAAAAAGAATGTAAGTAATAACAATTAGAAATAAATGAAGTAGAGAAGAGGAAAACAGAATCAGTAAGACCATCAGTTTTTTTGAGACAAAACAAAAATGACATAAATTTAGCTAAACTCACAAAAGACAACAGAAAACTCGCTATTCATTTATTTTAATGGGAATGAGGATTGTAGAAGTCATTATGAAATAGTATATATCAACACATATTTTAACCGAGATGAAGAGACAAATTCTTACGGCACAAAACTGACTTAAGAAGAAAGCAAAGACATAGAAGCTCCCACTGTGAACTGCTCAAACTGGAAGTGGGTGAAACTTTATACAGATAATGTTGCAGCCTCAGCACGGTATCACAGGAAGTAGAAAATGTTGAGCCAGGAGCTGGGGCTACAAAGACCATGGTGGAAGTCTAACATAAGAACCCAGATCTGGAACTTGCTGGAGGGAGTGGCACAACTAACTGTAAACAAAGAGCCGTGTACCAACTGCAATAAGTAAAATCGAATTGTAGACTTGTGAGTTACACAGCTGAGTAACCTTCCCCAAGGAGAAGACTCTGCTAACCAGAAGTACAATGACCAAGAGCAAAAGAAGAGACAGAAGCACAATGAATATTATTGAAGACTCCCCTGCAAAGGAGAAAAGCCTTTGCCAACCGCAAAGTTCACTGAGGAAGACTCAGAAAATGTGGCATACAGAATTCAAAACACTTGTTATAAAGCTTCTAATCAACAACAAGAAGCATGTAATACAGGAGTTCAAGGGACTTAAGGACTATGTCACACCGGAAATGAATCAAATGAAAGCTGATATATCAGAAATTAAGAATACAGTGAGGCAAATTTAAAGTGGAGAGTCTCCAAAATAGAATGAAGAAGGCAGAAGAAAAAATTTCAAAATTAGAAGATATTTTCTGTCACCAGGGGGAAACAAACAAAAAGCTTGAAGCAGAGCTGCTAAGTCAAGCTACAAAAAATCACTCAAGAACTGAAAGACAGTATTAAAAGACCAAATATAAGAGTTAAGGGAGTCCCAGAAGTACAGAAAGAGAAGTTGGGATTAGAGGTGTACTCAATGAAATAATAAGTGAAATTTTCCCTAATCTAGAGAAAGAATTGGCAAACGACATCCAGGAGGGGCACAGAACTCACAACAGGCTTGATCAAAAGCGGTCTTCACCAAGACACATGATCATCAAGCTCTCTTCAATCGAATATAAGGAAAAGATCCTTACATGTGCACATGAGAAAAATCAATTGACATACAAAGGAATGCCAGTTAAACTCACAGGAGATGTCTCACAGGAAACTCTACAGGCCAGAGGAGAATGGAGTGACAGATTCCAGATTCTAAAAGCAAAACATTGTGGCCCAGGATAAAATACCCAACAAAGCTTTCCTTTGTCTTTGAAAATGAAATAAAATTCTACCACAGTACAGAAAAGTTAAAAGAATATGCCTCTTCTAAACCTGCCTTACAAATGATACTTCAAGATGTTCTCTTGACAGAGAAGAGGAATAGCACCCACCAAAACCAAAGGCAAATTTGAAGACCATCCTAGTAAAATAACAACAGAAGACTAAATCAATGAACAATTCATTGCTAAAATGACAGGACCAAAGTACCAACCATTTATATTAACCCTGAATGTAAACGGCTTAAACGCATCAACCAAATGTCATAGATATGTAGATTGTATTTAAAAAAACAGATTCCATCTATTTGTTGCCTTTGGGAGACATATCTCACCAACAAAGAATAACAGATTTTGATTTTTTCTTTTTTAGTTTCATCTCTTCAAAACACCTCTTCTCATCAAATTCTTCAGTGACTCATAGATCATACAGAAGCATCAGTTTGTTCAAGAAAGTTCTTGATTTTCTATTTCATTTCTTCTGCGACACATTAGTCGTTCAGTGGCATGTTATTTAACTTTATGTTGTTTTTAAATTCTTTTTTTCTTCCTGTTGTTGACTTTGTTTTGTGGTTTTTCATTTAAGGGGAAGTATAGTAACTGTGCAATGAGACTATCATGTCCAGATGTAAGGATACAATGCTGTATGCATCTCTATTTCAGATCAAAGATGGACTCTCAATGAAACTGTTTAGTATATTTTGACAATAGGATGCTGAACTCTGCCACTGTCTATGCTCCCAGTGATGACTGTTTATGGCTACACTGGTGAATTCAGCCAAATATATAAAAGAATAAACATTGCTCTTCCCCAAACTCTTAGAAAAAATGAAGAAGGAACATTCCTTAGCTTACCCTGGTGCCAAAGACGGATGAAGACAACACAAGCAATAAAATTATAAACCAGTACCCGTTACGAATATCAATTCAAATTAGAATCAAGCAAACTGAATCATGCAACACACTCTACGCTGTGACTGTTAAGGATTGAGTAGGACTTTTTTTCCCAAAGCTCATGCAGATGTTTAAGCTCTGATGTCTTGATGTTAATGATTGCTTAATTAAGGTCTTGATCTAATGGATGGGAGCTCTTTGGGTCATTGGAGGCATGCTCATGGAGGGTCGTTCTCGTGAGAGTTTTAAGTGTTTCAGTTCAAGTTCGGCTGAGGTTATGTCTCTTTCCTAGCTCATAATGTCGTCATTGCCATCGCACTAATCATAACCAGCCTGCACCAGTTGCTGGACTATGGAGCCACCTGTTTCCACAATCTCAAAATGAAATGAGAAAAATAAGTACTTCCCAAATAAACTCCTCTTAGGTATCTTAATTAAGGTCAACGAATCAATACAGTAACCAAGTGCAATTTATAGAAACAATGCTAATGTGGTTCAATACAGTCAAATGAATATAATGTATCATACTAACCAAAGGGGAGAAAAACAATCAACTCAGCTGATGCAGAAAAGTCATTTGATAAAATTCAAGAAGTTTTTGTGGGGAAAAGATCCAGAAAATTAAGAATAAGAGGGAGCATCCTAATCTGATAAAGGCCATTGTAAAAACTCAGTTAAGGGCAGGTGTTGTGGCACAGCACATTAAGCAGCCAGCATCCCACAACAAAGCATAGGTTCAAGTCTTAGCTTTTCTGCTTCCTATCCAACTTCCAGTTAACATGTCTGGGAAGGTAGTGGAAGATGGCTGAAGTACTTGGGACGCTGTCACTTGTGGGGGACCCAGGATGAATTCCTGGCTCCCACCTTCAGCCTGGCTCAGTCTTACTGTTGAAGGCATTTGAGAAATGACCCCATAGAAGGAAAATTTCTCTTTTCCCTATCTCTCTCTTTCCCTCTCTCTGCAACTTTGCCTTTAAAACACAAACACACATTAAAAAAAAAAAAAGACAAAGTTAACATTGTACTCAAGGCTGAAAGCCTAAAAGTTTTGCTGCTGCTGAAATCAGGATTGAGAATAGAATACCCCCCTTTCACCACTGCAATTCAATTCTGTACTGGGAGTTACAGCCAGATAAATCAGCATAACCAAATAAATAAATAGCATCCAAATTGGAAAGACATATGTTAAACTGTCACTGTTCATAGAAGATATCATTCTATATACAAAAAAAATCTCATAGAAACCGCCAGAAAGCAAAGAATTCAGCAAAGTTGTAGATGCAAGATTAACATGCACAAATCAGTTGTTTTAATATCAGTAATGAATAACCCAACAAGGAATTTAAGAAAGCAATTCAATTTGTGATAACACCTAGAAGAGTAAAATATCAAGGAATAAATTTAGCCAAGGAGATAAAAAAAAAAACCTCTAGCGTAACTGTAAAACATTGATGAAAGAAACCCTTTTTTAATAAAAAAAGAAATGGAAAATACAATCCTCAAATTCATATGGAATTTTAGGCAACGCTAAAAGACTACGATAACCTTGAAAAAGAACTGAGTTAGAGAACTAATACTTCTCTACTTAAAAAATACTAAAAAGCTATTGCCATGGCATCTGAGACTAAATCTCCACTTGTGGAGCCAGCAATCCATATGGGCACCAGTTTGCTTCCCAGTGGCTGCACTTTTGATTCAGCTCCCTGCTAATGGCCTGGGAAGGCAGTCAAGAAGGTGCCAAGTCCTTGGCAAGCTGCACCCACGTGGGAGATCTGGAAGAAGCGCCTAGCTTTGGATCAGCCTAACTCTGGCTGTTGCAACCATTTGGGGAGCAGAGGCTAGAAGATCTCTCTGTCTCTCCTCTCTCTGTAACTGCTGTTCGAATAAAAATAAATAAATGTTAAAAAACTTATTACAAAGCTACCATAATGTAGTACCCACCTATCACACCACTGAGTCTAATAATGAACTCAAAATTAATTGATGATCTCTATGTAAGTACTAAAGCCACAAAATTTTTAGATGAAAACACAAGGATTAATCTACATGGTCTTACATTTGGCACTGGATTCTTAAGACATGCCACCAAAACAAAGATATGCAGGTGATATCACAAGTGATTGGCTTACTGCTACTTCAAGTAGGAGATCTGGATTCAGTTTCTAGCTCTTGGTTTTGATCCGGCCCACATTTTGGGGGAGTAAACCAGTGGATGGAAAATTTGTCTCTTGGGCCCGGCGGCGTGGCCTAGCGGCTAAAGTCCTCGCCTTGAAAGCCCCGGGATCCCATATGGGCGCGGTTCTATTCCCGGCAGCTCCACTTCCCATCCAGCTCCCTGCTTGTGGCCTGGGAAAGCAGTCGAGGATGGCCCAAAGCTTTGGGACCCTGCACCCACGTGGGAGACCCGGAAGAGGTTCCTGGTTCCTGGCATCGGATCGGCGCAGCACCGGCCCGTTGCGCTCACTTGGGGAGTGAAACATCGGATGGAAGATCTTCCTCTCTGTCTCTCCTCTCTGTATATCCGGCTATCCAATAATAATAAATATCTTAAAAAAAAAATTTGTCTCTCTTTTCCTCTGCTCTCAAATAAACTACAAAAGTTTAAAAACTTTTTGTGCATCAAAAGACACTATCAAGAAAGCAAAAAGACAATATAAAGAATAGAAGAAAATATCTGCAAATCATGTTTCTGATAAAAATTAATACACAGAATCACAAAGAAACCCTAAAACTCAACAACAGAAAAGCAAACAGCCAATTTTAAAAACAGCAAAGGACTTGAGCAGACAAACCCTTTTTTCCCTTCAAAAAACGATACTTGTGTAAAATGGCCAGTAAACACATGAAAGCCATGCTCTAAATCAGAAAACTGGAGGGAGGCTGAGTTCTGGTCGGGTCACAGTTGTAATCCCTTGGCACAAATATCAATTCGGCTTTGACGCACCATGCCGGATTAGACCACAGCACAGTTTGGTGCTCCGGAGGACGGGCTCGGCTAGGCCTCAACCCCATCTGAGCCATATATGAGATACGCGTGGGTATGGACGAGCCGTGGCTGGGCTGAAACTCTCAACAGCAGGAACCAGAATGGATTGAAGAGCGGAGCTGGCCGAAGGACCTGCTGGAATGCGTGAAGCCCGACACCATGAAGGAGTCGGAGGGAGGAACCTGAACAGTTCCTCTGACAGGACACTGACTCTACAAATAAACGCAAGAAGCATGGAGGTAAATAACCCAGAAGAGGCTTTGGAATGTGACCCACTGGAATACACTTGGCTCGGGTTGGGGCAGACCAGGCTGAGTCGGTTCACGTCATCCACTGGCAAGCCCAAGTGCTGAAACTGTGTGGGGGCCTGGCCGGGTTTGGTTGCGATTAAAAAAAAAAAAAAAACAGTACAAAACACAAAATGCCAAGGTGAAATGGCCTGTGCTAGTAGGGAATGCAACACCCGACCAGCACTCCTCCCACTGGTTTACGTGAGGGACGAGAGTGTGATGGGCAGAGCCGGGGAGAGATGCGATACTCATTGGTTCCAATAGAGGTCGGGGCTCAGAAGAGAACCAATCCAGGGGTTAAAACCAGCAGCTGATCGGAGTGATGGACTGTGGCGGGCACTGTGCTTACTAGTAGTACATGTAGGAGCCTGGACTGGGAATGCCTCAAAGTTTTTTTTAGGGGGATTCCCCTGAACAAAATGGAGGAATCAAAGCATTAATCAAAAAAAGATGGAAAATGGAGTAGATGAATCAACCACCTCAGCTTTATGCTTGCAGCGAAAAACTGGACAAGGGGAAACCCTAAGACGGACTATGTCAATCAGTGAACTCTGCACCAGCCTCATCATACCTGGACTGTTGCTGATGATATGTTGGAGCTTCTAATTGATCGAGGTGACGCTCTGCTGGCTCTGCCTACAAACCTGAGAGGGCCTCCCTAAGAGGCCGTTGAACTTGAACTGGACAAGTGGGATGCTGGACTCTGTATGGTGTAAACTTTTAATTAGGGAATCTCAACGGAACTTGAGCTGTGGTTATGCATCAAGGTGAAGGAATTCATGATGGGGGAAGGGTTTGGGGTGAAGGGGGGGGAATCCCAGTACCTATGAAATTGTGTCATGTAATGCAATGTAATTAATGAATAAATGAATATTAAAGAAAAAAAATTTAAAAAAAAAGGAATGTAAAATGATGTGGCCGCTATGAAAACAAACTGGCAGCACCTCAAAAAGTTAAATGTTAAATTATTACGTGTTGTAGCAATTATACTCTTAGGTATATAACCAGAAGAACAGAATATTTGTGCACTAATAATCATAGCACCATCACTCACAATAGTCAAGAGGTAGAAACAACCAGGACAAATCAACAGGGAGATAAATATGCATAATTCCACTTAAAGAAAACATTTAGAATGGGCAAATTCGCAGAGATAGAAAGTATGTTAGAGGCTACCAGGTGCTATGGGAATAGTAGATGGGGAATTATTGCTTAATGGACAGAGATTCTGGTTGAGACATTGAAAAAATTGTGGAAACAGATAGTGGTGCTGATTGCATAACACTGAACCTAAGGTCACTGAATTATATACTTAAAAAGCTCAAATGACCAATTTTATGTTACATATATTTTATCTCAATAAAACACATATGAACACTTATAGTTATGTACTATACTCCAAATAGAGAAGCTTACTTGCTTACTTTCTTTCACGTTATTATTAAATTAATTAGTCATTAACTATTGTAACGCATAGAAAGTTTTTTTTAATTGAGCACTAGCCTGAAGACTGCTCTGAGATACAAGCCAGAGTCTGTATCTTCAACAAAGAAGATTGATGTCAGCACTTCATAGGAAAAGACTGGATCATGTACTTCAAATTACTGAGATGTCAAAATAGACATGTATACAAGCTTCTGAGTTCACATTGCATAGATGGTTTTCAGAACAAATCAGTGGTTGAGTCAGGCTTTCCAGGGATTTTTGCTTGAGTTCAGAAGTATATGGCTTCATGGAAGTAGACTGCTAATCCAAGATCCAGCAGAACACTAACTAGTCACAAGGGATTGCATAAAATGGATGAGAAAATTTAACTGTGGTTATTTGGAATATTACTGATGTTTTTAAATGTTCTATTTTCTGAATACACAAGGAAACTCATTCTTTCCTTAAAATTATTTGTAACTCAAAGCAATGTAATGGATGCTGCTTTTTGTAAATTATTTTATAAAGCTAAAATTCTTGCTGGTCTTCTTCCTCTGATTCCCTCCTCTTGAAATCAGAAACTCCTATAAGGTTCTAAAAGTTCATGGAAAATGGTAATAAAAGATAATGCAGGAGAGACTCAAGCTAGTTAATTAGAGAGACCCTGCACTTGCTTCTGCTGCAAAGAACCAGAATAACAAAGGAAGGATTGTGTTTCCAGGAGATTGACTGAGGGAAAAGTTCAGTAAAGGAATGATGGAATGCTAAACGGCACAGACTCTCAGAGAGCCAGCAGAGAGGGAGGAAAAAGCACACTGCACCTGCTACCCAGCTCCTAATCGGGGATTTCACTTTGCCATGAAATAGAAAGCTCTGCAACACACCATTCATTACTGCAGAGCACAGTCTGAATTGCAGGAGAATCTCACAGTCCTCACTGACTTGAAATCCAGTCTAGAAAGCTGACAGGGATCCACGTGACCACTTTGTTCCAAAAAAGGAACCCACGTTTCCTCTCCTTGTCAAAGCTACAGACCGAGCTGCTAAGCACAGTCACTACAGGCAACTTTGCCACTGCCAGAAGACCTCCAAACCAGGGCACTCCTCAGAGCAAAGAGCAGGTTCCTTTGTGTCTTGCTGCTGTGGAATTTCTGGGAACAAGCCACAGGGGTCACCCTTGCTTACCCTGTTTGATTTGAAGAAGTTCCCCTTAACTTCTTTGGGCTCAGTACCTTCCCCTTAACTTCTTTGGGCTCAGTACCAGTAGGAGCTGATACACAAGCCCTGGTGCCAGACCAGAGGAAAACCCCCTTCTGTGTCTTAGCTCAGGACACAAACAGGCCAGGGCACATGCCCCAACATCACCCTTAGAATAAGCCCAGAGCAACTGAGTACACTCCCTTCTGTGTTCTGCAGCTCTAGGACTGGAGCAGTTGATGCTATATAGTCTCAAGTAACTGGTACTCACTGATAGGACCTGGAGCGTCCAGTTTGCATTGCTCTGCTTCAGACTGGCAGCTGTCAATCCACAGTTCCTAGCATAACCGACACTTTGCCAGTGAAAGCTGGGTAAGGACCCCATCACATTCTACAGCTCTAGGATCTTAATTATCAACTCTGCAAGTCCCAGGGACACTGGTACTCACTCTCTGAGGCCTGGGGAAGGCTCTGTTTGCTTTTTACTATGCCAGTCCTGAAACTGCTAGTGCACAATCCCCAGCATAATCTAGAATTATCCTGTGGGACCTGGGTAAGCTACCCTAATCTATCCTGCATCTCCGGAACTGTTAGAATTGGAGTTATATTTCACAGTCACATGAGATCATCCTGTGGGACCTGGGGAGGGTCTTGCATTCCATTATTCCAGATCTATATTTACCACAGCACAATTTTCATTATAACCTGCACTTGATCTGTGAGACTTGGCTAAGGTCTCCACTGTATCCTGTAGCACTAGGTCTGGGATTGTTGACTCTCTAAGTCCTGGTAACACACTCACCTTGTGGAACCTTCAGAAGGCCCTATATATTTCACAGTTGCAGGCCCACAACTGCCAGTATATAATCCCCAGTATAACCTTTGTGTTTCCCACAAGATAACACCTTGTGGACAAGGTATCCTTCCTTTCCTGCACCTCTGGTATTTTGACTATTGGTACTGTATTCCTCCGCCATCTGAACCCACTCTGTGAGACCTGAGAAAAACCTTACCTGGAATCTACTCCAGGTCCATCATGCCTACCACAATTATCAGCATAACATGTGTGTACCCTGTGGGTCCAGGGCAAGGTCACCTTCATATTCTTCAATACTGAGATTGGCACTTTCAGTATTAGAGCACCCAGAATCACCTCTGCTTACCCAGAAGAACATAGAGAAGTTTGCATCCACACACCACAGATCCAGGGCCATAGTTTTTGGTACCATAAATTCAAGCATCATTAAGGCTCATCTGGCATGATGAAGGCATAGTCTCCACTGTGTCCCAAAGCACCAGGTATGTGGTTACTACCACCACAAAGTCCAGTGTGACTGACATGCAACTCTGTTGGCCTCAAGATGTACACCTTTGGAAGCCAACATCTACTTAAAAGTCAGGACTACCTCTAAACACTGCTGCAGACTAGACAATTACGGCACTTATAGACTCTGCTGATATGGATTATAAATGAAGAATGCACATGAGGTTACACTTCTTGGCTCACCTAGAACTAAAGCCAAGCAGCTGACACCCTATAAACCATCTAAACAAAAAAAATTTTCTTTCCAACAAAAGCTACTCCATAAAGTAGAAGCAACTGTTATACCAGATGCACAGACCTTAATGTAGGAACACAGGAAACATGAAGAAGCAAGGAAGCATGACACTTCCAAAGGAATGCAATACTTCTCCAGAAATAGACCTATGAAATGCCTGAAAGAGTTCAAAATAATTATTCTAATGAAATTCAGTGACATACAAGAGATAGGTCACAGAAATGAGGAAGACACGGATGATATGAATGAGAAATTCAACAAAGAAATATAAATTATTAAAAGAACTGATCAAATTTTAGAGCTGAGAATTTTAGTGAATTCTTTACAAAAATTAGGACATCAACATCAAGAAAGGAAGAACTTCTAACCTTGAGGACAAGACTTTTGAAATAATCCAGTCAGATAAAAATAGTAGAACATAATTTAAAATAATGAAGACCATAAGCAAACAAATATTCACATTATGGAACACCTGAAGGAGAAGATAAGGAAAAAGTGGTTGAGAACTTATTTAAAATAAATTATATTTACTTATATAAATAATTATAGTTAAAATAATAGTTAAACATTTTCCAAGTATTTAAAAACGTGTATTTATTTATATGAAAGTGAGATATAGTGTGAGAGAGAGATCTAAAAATCTTTCATCCCAATGGCTACAATGGAAGGGGCTCAGCCCAGCTACAGTAGGAACCACCACCTGGGTCTCCCACGTGGGTGGCAGGAGCCCAAGTCCTTGAGCCATCATCTGCTGCTTTCATAGGCACATTAGCAAAGGACTGGATCAGAAGCAGAGCAGCCAGGACTTGAATCTGGTGCTCTGATATGGGATGCTAACATTGCGGGGGGTAGCTTAGTGCCCTGTGGCACAAAGGTGGCCCCTCCAAGCCTTGAAAGGAAACATTTATATTCAGATATAGAAAGCTCCAAAGATATCAACCAGAATCAACCAAAAGTATCCTTCTCCAAGGCATATTATAGTCAAATCGTCAAAAGTTAAGGATAAGGAGAGAATCCTAATGACAGTGAGAGAAAACCGTCAAGCTACATATGGGGGAAAACCCATTAGACTAACAGCAAACTTCTCAGGAGTAATCCTACATGCCAGAAAAGAATGATATTATATAATTAAAGTCTTATAAGAAAAAGACTTCTAGCCAAGAATTTTCAATATGGTGAAGCCATCCTTTAGAAGTGATGGGGAAATTAAGCATATCCCAAACAAACAGAAACTGAGAGAATTCATCACCACCAGCCCAACCCTAAAAGAAATCCTGAAGGTAGCCCTACATAAGAAGTATAGGGATCATAGCAACCATCACGAAAACACAGGACAATAAAACAGAGCAGCTGCACAAAAGAGACAGGTATGTCAGAAAACTACCAAAGCAAAACGATAAGTAATAACATAGGCAGAAAGAAACAGAATACATAAAAACAATCATTTCTCAATAAAAAGTTATTGGAGTTTGTTCTTTAACTTTTAATGTAAGTGGACTACATTCCAAAGCCAAAAGATACAGGTATGGCTGAATGAATTTTTTTAAAAAGTTGGCCTGGCGCAGAAGCCTAGTGGTTGAAGGTATCGCCTTGAATGCACCAGGATCCCATATGGGTGCCAGTTCTAATCCTGGCAGCCCTGCTTCCCATCCAGTTCCCTACTTGTGGCCTAGGAAAGCAGTTGAGGATGGCCCAGGGCCTTGGGACCCTGGACCCACATGGGAGACCCGGAATAGACTCCTGGCTCCTGGCTTTGGACTGGCTTAGCTCCAGCTGTTGCGGCCGCTTGGGGAGTGAATCAGTGGATGGAAGATCTTCCTCTCTGTCACTCCTCCTCTCTGTATATCTGACTTTGCAATAAAAAGAAATAAATCCTTTTTTAAAAAGACCTATCTGTGTGTACAAGAAGCTCACTTCTCACATAAAGATCAACATAGACTGAACGTGAAGAGTTGGAATCCATGAAAATGGAAACCAAAAGCAAGCAGGAATAACTATACTCATATAAGACAGACTTTAAAAATCTAAAAAGAGAAAAAAGAGCATTGCATATTGATAAGAGGATTGATTCAGCAAGGAGATATATAATTCTAAGTATATATGCATCTAATGTTAAGCCACCTAAATATGTAAAGCAAATATTATTAGATCCAAAGGGAGAGATAGATTTCAATGCAATAACAGTAGAGGACTTCAACACCCACTGCCATCAAAAGACAGATCATGCAGGCAGGAAATCAAAAAGACACACCAGAACTGAATCACACTATAGAAGACATATTTACAGAACACTTCATCCAGTAGCTCTGTATTACACTTTATTATCTTAATCACAAGGAACATTTCCAGGATAGATTATATAAAGTAACAAATCAAATTTCACTGAATTTAAAAAAATTGAAATAATGGCACGTATTTTCTCAGACTACAACTGAATAAAGCTAGACATAAACAATAAAAAGAACAACAGAAAATTTACAACACACAGAAATTGAACAATATATTCCTGAATGACCTATGGATCACTGAGGAAATGAAAAAAGGAAATACAAATATCTCTTCAAATAAATCAAATGAAGCATACATTAAAATTTATGAGATAAAAGTATAAATATGTCAACGGGGAAATCTGAATCAGTAAGTACATATATTAAAAGGAAAAAAAACCCCAAAGATTTCAAATTAATGAGGACTCAAACTAAGCACTCCAATATGGGGTGTGGGCGCCCTCAAGTGGCAGCTTAACCCACAGTTCTACAACTGTGTCAAAGTATGAAGCCAGCTTTACTCTAACACCAAAAGCAAAGACACAACTCCAAAGCAAAACTGCAGATCAATTTGCTTGATAAACATAGATGAAAAAATTCTCAAGAAAATATCTACAAACAGAATCCAATAGTACAAAAAAAAGATTAGAAGCAAGATTTATCCTAGGGAAGCAAGGATGGTTCAACATTCACAAACCAATAAACACAATAAATGACATAAACAGAATGAAGAAAATCGAAGGATCCAGCTCAATATTCTCAGAAAAAAGGCATTTGATAAAATTCAGTATCTTTTCATGATAAAAACTCTCAAAAAAGTTGGTATTATTCTTCATGGCCTAGTGTGATGGCTCAATTGGCTAATCTGCCCCTTGCAAGTGCTAGGATCCCACACGGGCACTGGTTCATGTCCCTTCTGCGCCACTTCCCATTCAACTCTCTTCTTATGGCCTAGGACCCTGAAGCCACATGGGAGACCTGGAAGAAGCTATTGGCTCCAGATGGGCTCAGCTCGGGCCATTGTGGCCATTTGGGGAGTGAACTAGTCAATCGGAAGATCTTTCTCTGTATCTCTGTAAACCCACCTTTCCAATAAAAATAAACAAATATTTTATGTGAAAATATGATATCTCACAGACATATCATACTGAATGGAGGAAAGCTGAGATGTTTCCTTTCACATCTGAAACAAGAAAAGGAGATCCATTTTCATATTCTTACTCAGTATAGTAATGAAAATATTAGCAAGAGCAAGTAAGTGAAGACAGAAGTAAAGCACACTGAAACTGAAGTTAAAATATTCATGTTTGCAGATAATATGATTTTATGGATGGAAAAACTTAAAAACACTTGATCAAAAATCTATTAGAACTGATTAAAAAGCTGGTACAATTTTATGTACAAAGTGAAAAATAGTAGCATTGTTTTTGCACTACTAGTAATGATCTAGCTGAAAGGAAAATCCCAATAGGTGAAAAAGTATCAGGAATGAATCTAATCAGAAAAGGCAAACATTTCTACAAAGAAAAAATATAAAACACTTGTGGAAGTAATCATAGAGAACACAAAAAATTGTAAAGATTCTATGTTTGTGCACTGGAAGAATTAATATTATTAAAATGTTCATATTTCCCGAAACAATCTAGAACACTCAACAGAAATCCCAACAAAGCACAGATTAGATTTTTTACAGAATTAAGAAAAAATACTAAAAGTAACAGAATCACAAAAAACTCATAAAAGCCAAAGTAATCTTGAGCATAAATAAATAATTGGATGCGTCACAATTCCTGACTTCAAAGCACAGAACAAAGTTACAGTAATTGAAGTGGCATAATACTGGCATAAAAGCTGATCCAGGGATCAACAGAGTAGAATAGAGAACTCAGAAATTAGTTCACGTACATGTAACCAATTAATTTTTAAGAAAAATGCCAAGCATATACATTGAAGAAAGAAGTCTTTTTAATAAATGGTGCTGGTAAACCTGGATATACATATATAAAACAAAATGAAACATCACATACGAAATTCAAGTCAAAGATAGACCGAAGACATAAATGTAAGTTCACAAATTATGAAACTGCTAGAACATAGGGGAAACATTTCAATACACTGACGGAGGCGATTTTGCTTTGCCTTAAACCCAAAAAGTGTAGGTGGCAAAAGTACAACTAGAAAAGGGGAATTATATCAAACTCAGAAGTCCGTGCACAGGAAAGTAGAAAAATCAGCAGTGTGGAGAGGGCTGGTGCCCCACAGCAGATTAAGCTACAGTTGTGAAGCCAATATCCCACATGGGCACCAGTTGGTGTCTCCGCTGTTCCAATTCTGATCCTGCTCCCAGTTAATGGCCTAGGAAAGCAGTGAAGGAGGGCCTAAGTGTTTGGAGGCCTCAGCCACATGAAAGACTTGTAAGAAGTTCCTGGTTTCAGCCCAACCATTTTTTGTAGCCATTTAGGGTATGAACCAATATATGAAATCTCTCTCTTCTGTCTCTCCCTCTCTGTTTATAACTCTGCCTTTCAATAAATAAATAAGTAAATACATAACTAAATAACTAACTAAATAAATCTTAAATAAAAATAGGGTGAAGAGATATCTGATAGAATATCAGAAAATAGTCGCAAACATCTCATTGGACAAAGGATTAATAACCATAAATATATCAAGGCCTCAAAAACCCATCATCATCAACAAAAGACCATACGATCAGTTCATCTAGGAAATGGACAAAGAACTTGAATACATATTTTTCAAAAGAAGAAACACAGATGTCCATCAAATACATGAAAAGAACTCAGCACTAACTACATTAACCTACCAGCAGTGTGTTATCAACCCCTTTTCTCCACATCCTTGGCAGCGTTACACTGTCTTTTGGATAATAGCCACTCTAAATGGGTGACTGCTCACCGTGATTTGGATTTGTACTTTTCTAGTGGCTGGAGATAGGATCCTGGTACTTCGCCTACAGGGTCCTAGTCTTAAAAGAAACAGAAAATTGCATTTCTGATAGGCTAAAAGCTTCACGAAATATGTGGGCCCTTAAGAAGACATCATTTTGCCGTGCATTTGTAAGTATGACAAGCGAAACATAGTGGGGAGTTTTTTGGACTTGGATACTTTGGAATAGCATATAAGAAGGGTGTTTGGAAATTTGATCGGAGATTTCCTATAAAAATGTCTATACAGGAGTCCAAGGTCTGCATTTGTTGGGTATTAGACAACTCCAGATTTGCAAAATAAATTCAAGGAAAACTATGTGGTTAATTAACATTTTTGCTGTACCTATTTGAATAATAGCAGCAAATTTAAAGAAGCTAGCTTGTTTTGTGATGAAGAATGTTATTTCTTTGAGATTATAATTATCATGGAAGAGGGTGATGGATGGGAAATTAACCAGGAAACATCATGAAGGAGTTTAAGAAAAAGAAATTACTGCGGCCAGTATCACAGCATCTCATATTGAAGCAGTCATTTGAGAACCAGCTACTCTGTTTCCACCCCTCCCTACTAGTGCACCTGGAAAAAACAGTAGAAATGGTCCAAGCTTGGGTCACTGCCAGCTATGTGGGAAACCTATAGAGAAGTTTAGGTTCCTGGGTTTTTAGGGCTCCTGGCTTCCGTCTGGTCCAGCCCCAGCTATTGCAGGCATTTGGGGAGTAACTAGCAGATGGAAGACTCTTTCTCTATCATTCTTTCTTTCGAATAAATAAAATAAATCTGTGTGTTCCATCTAGTGTACATTTTAGAATTATTTCTAAGCTAATTCGAGCCTTTTGAGTTGTAAAAAACTGTTAGTAGTGCAAATGATTCCTGCCCACAGATACGTGAGCTATGTTCCATGAAGACAAAATTAACTGATCATTTTCTGTGGATATTGGCCAGTTTTACATTTACTTGCAAACCATTTAGCATTCTTAATTGCTGGCATGTGTTTGTCTTTTCTGAACATACTGGTTAACTGGTTCCCTTACAAAAACTGTTTGACATGTGCTTCTCCAAAAAATGAAAACGGAAATTAAAATTTTAATTTAGTATTTCATCTGGAAGAATGATGCATATGAAGGACTGGCAGAGGAGATCTAAAAAGGCCAAGTCCTCAAGAAGAAAATGAAAATAATGGAATAAAACTACCAGGAACGTAATTCAAGAAAGTTGACTAGAAATAGAGGAATACTTGAATAATTTCTGGATTCCCACCAGCAGTGAATTAGAGTTCCTGTTGTTCTGTATTCTCACCAGCATTTGGTGTTAGTGTTTTGGATCAGGCCATTCTAATAAGTGCAGCATCTTACGTGAGTTTTAATTTGGAATTCTCTAATAACTGCAAATACAATGTTCCTATTTCCTTCTTTCTAGGAACACAATTAGATTGTTTCTGTGTGTATATGTGTGCACATGCAGGTACCAAGACTACAGACAGGGATACATAAGTATATCTCTATACCTCTATGTCTTTCTATCTCTAGCTAGCCCTGTTCCTAAAAAAAAAAAAGCTGAATTTTTTTAATCAGACAGCTAGCATTGTGAGACACTTTACTTAGTGAAAATCATGGACACCATGAATTCTGCTGCGGATACTTTAGATTCTGGTATAGAGTATACATTTTCCAGATGTTCTGTAGGGTTTTTTTTTTTAAGATTTATTTATTTTTACTGGAAAGTCAGATTTACAGACAGAAGGAGAAAGAACGATCTTCCATTCACTGGATCACTCCCCAAGTGGCTGCAATGGCCAGAGCTGAGTCAATCCGAAGCCAGGAGACAGGAGCTTCTTCTAGGTCTCCCATGTGGGTGCAGAGTCTCAAGGCCTTGGGCTGTCCTTCACTGCTTTCCCAGATCACAAGTAGCGAGTTGGAAGGGAAGTGGAGCAGCTGGTATATGAACCAGTGCCCACATGGGATCCTGCTGCATGCAAAGCGAGGACTTTAGCCACTAGGCTACGGTTCTGTGCCCCAGATATTCTGTAGTTTTAAATGGTAGGATTTTTTTTCTTTTAATTTCCATTATGAATTTCTTGCTTTTGAATTGTGATTAGATAATGTATGCTTTATTTACTTGCTTTGAAATTTATCCAAGGTTTCATTGCCATCAATTTTGTAAATATTCAAAGGGCATATGAAAAGAAGGCATGTTTTCAGTTTTTAGAATAAAGAGAGTACTCAGGCTATGAATTATATTTCCACTAAATCTTCTGTGGTAAGTATGTTACTTAGGTCCCTTCTATCCCTCTTTTTAAAAATTTTTATTTATTTTTATAGGATAGTCAGATGTACAGAGAGAAGAAGAGACAGAAAGATCTTCTGTCCATTGAGTCACTCCCCAAGTAGCCGCAACAGCCAGAGCTGAGACAATTGGAGGCCAGGAGCCAGGAGCCAGGAGCCTCTTTCAGGTGTCCCATGTGGGTGCAGGGTCCCAAGGCTTGGGGCCATCCTCCACTGCTTTCCTAGGCCACAAGCAGGGAGCTGGATGGGAAGTGGAGCAGCCAGGACATGAACTGGCACCCATATGGAATGCCAGTGTACTCAAGGTGAGGATTTTGTCATTAGGATATCACTCTAGGCCCTATCTCTCCTTTCTTTATTTCACCCACTTTGATGGCTTTCATAGATTAAGAGAGAGAAATTAAAGTTTATGTGTTCATTATCCTTCATTATAATTCCTATAACTTGATATCATAATATTTCAAAGATGTGACATACATTAAAAAGAACAAAACAAGCCTGCAATTTCTAAACATCGAGAAACCGATTTTATCAACATGTTAAAATGACAATGCATTGTGACCAAAGAGAATTTATTCTAGGAGTGCAATGAAGATGAAGTTTTGGGAAACATATTATTGTACTTAATATAGTAATAGTTAAAAAAGACTATCTATACAGAATCTGAAAAGGCATTTAATTCAACTCAATATCCACTGGGTATAAACACTTCTAAGACAGGAAGAGCTGTACACACTATAAAAATGTCTAAATAAACTTAATAATAGCCTGCTACTCTTGTTAATGACTAAAACATTTTCCAAAGGTTTACAACTCTTTGATAATTTCATAATAAAGTATTAGCATGATCTAATTTCTTATGACAGAATTTTCATATTTAAAATGTGTTATTGATAAGAGGATTTCATATTTTCAGATACAAGTCTAATATAACTATACTTGCCTCCCTTCATTTTTCCCTCAAACCGCTCTTTCTTTTCCTTCAATTTTTGCAATACTTTTTTTGAATTTCACATATACTGTTTTAAGAACATAATGATACAAGCCACTACAGCCTTCCTATCGCTCACCCTCCCTCCTCCTTCTCTTATATTCCATTTTAATTTTTATACTTTCAATTTTCTTTATGACCACAAACTTAACTCTGCACCAAAATAAAGAATTCAACAAAAAGTAATCAGAAAAACTGTTGTTTCTCAAAAGTATAGATAAGGGCTAGAAACAATAAGCAAATCTCTAAATGTCATCTGATAAATTGACTGCAGTTTGAAAGACTCCACAGTCTGAAATAGAGTCTGACTAAATTAGATACCAAGTGTAGTAATCTAGTAGAATTAATGTCGCACACAGTAATGAGCCTATTTTTATACTTAACATTATATCTTTTTAGGTATAATGTTATAGCATTATATTTTTAATATAATATTAATAACATTATGACATTATAAAAAGTCAGTGAGGACAAACAGTTCTTAAAGAATCATCTGAGTGATCAAGTAATTCAGTGGCACAAATTTCTGGCTACAAAGACATGGTTACTCAGATTCTAAAGTCCCTTTGTAATTGTAGTACCACATTTCCAGCTCCCATTTTACCTGTTTGTTTCAGGAGATTCCAGGATCTTCTGCATGGATCGATCAGCTCAGTTGCACGTGCCAGAAATCTGATCTATTGGCAACAATACAATAAGACAATTAGTATCAACAAAAAAGAGCTTGAAGCAAATTTATGTAATCTCACACTATGGTCATTAAAATAGTTAAATAATAAGCAGCTACAAATACTTTAAACTGAACATTTTGGAATTTATACAGAAATATTAAGCTCTATTTGCAGTTTTCCTATTGTCCAAGGAAAATTAGGATTGCACAGAAAATGTTGAGCATTATCAGTTTCCTTAGTATTCTAGAGCAGAAGAGAAACACTTCCAAAATGGTAGTGTAAAGGAGTTTCATGGGCCTTCTCTGCAACAAAATAACCATAACTGTGAAAAATTACAAAACATAATCATGTAGTCTCAGGAAACTGATCTGAGGATATACAGAAAACGAAGAAACATTTATACCAGGGAATCTACTAATTTTTAGTAAGCAGAGAAAAAGCCTTTGATATTGGAGCCACTACCAGGGTACCATCGCTAATCTCTTGCCACTCAGTGCAATGTAAACTCTGTTTAGGGTGGATCCAATAAAGAAAATGGGGCTGGAATGGTGGCTCACCAGGTTATTCCTTTGCCTGCAAGAGCCATCATCCCATATGGGCACTGGTTCATAGCCCAGATGCGCCACTTCTGATCCAGCTACTTGCTTATGGAAGTGGAGGATGGCTTAAGTTTTTGGGCCCCTGAACCCATGTGGGATACCAAGAGGAGGCTCCTGGCTTCAGATTGGGTCAGCTTCAGCCACTGTGCCCATTTTCATTTGGGGAGTGGACGAGCAGATGGAGGATCTGTGTTCCTCCTTCTCTCTGTAAAATCTATCTTTCAAATAGCAGCAAATAAATCTTGAAAGAAGAACAAGAAGAAGAAGAGAAGGAGGAGAAAATGCAACATCTAGCTCCCAGGCTACAAATTCCTAGGGAGGACAGACTGCTGGTGCTTCTCATCCTCCCCAAGTCTGCACTGTAGAATCTCTACTGCCAATAACAAGCACAATGGGAGGCCAGAGCTTTCTCCCTCTATTCAGCCCATTTGCAGGACAAAAGCTCTAACTCAACCATGCCAAGTATAGAATGTTGCATCTCACACTGAACATCACATTGTACACCGTAATTATGTACACTATATGTGTTAAAAAGTTTGAATTAAAAAGTTTAGAACTAAGAAAATAAAGTTGGATCTCAATTGCTCTCTTATCAGTTTGCTTACAGAAAAGCAATGTGGGTTAGCTGCAGCTCTCCAGGAGCCACCCACGAAAATTCAGTCAGGGTTCTTGGCTTTTACCACATTTGCTCAAACCAACATAATCTGATTGAGAAATGTGTTTCAATATGCACCGCCAGTGGTTCTGTCAACATGAAAAGGGTACAGGCTTCAGTAGTTGGAATAGGCAATGTTCCTTGAATGAATTATCCAATACATCCACCCAATTAAAAAACAAAAACAAACGCTGTCGTCTTTTGTACATAAAACAAAACAAAAATTAAAAAAAAAACTGAAGGAAACCACACTTAAAGAAGGAACAATGCTCGAGAAATAGAAAATTTAAACAGAGACAAATTCATAACAAGAATCACATGGAAATTCTGGAATTGTAAAGTATAACAATGGAAACAAAAACTTGAATAGAGGGTATCAACATGAGATTTGAGTTGGGAGAAGAAGTGATCACCAAGCATGAAAACAGAGAAACAGAGATTATGAAACAAGAGCAGAATGAAAAAGAATGAATAAATATTAACAAAAACTCAGAAAAATGTAGGATACCATTAAACACATCAAAATACTGGTATTGCTAAGAGGACAGAACAGAGAAGCAGCAAAAACAGAACAAAACAAAACAAAACAAAACAAAAAACCAAACAAACAAAAAAACCCCCCAAAACAAAACAAAACCCCCAAAACAAAAAACTATTAATATTAAAGCTTCACACTTTTAACGAAAAACATTTATCTTCATATTCAAGAATCCCAACAGACTCTAGGCAGGATAAATGCAAAAAAAAAAAAAATGCAACGCCGATGTCAAAATACTAAAAGATAAAGAGAAAACTCTGAAAGTAACAAGAAAAAATGACATCAATATGAGGATGGCTCAGAAAGGATACAGAAAAACGTAATTAAAGTATGGATTTTAAAAAATCCATATTTGTCTATTTTGTTCATGATATGAATTTTGGTGAACTTTTGAAGATCCCTTTAGATGTGTACATTTCAAATTTTGCACTAAAATAAACTTACCTAATTTTAATTCCATTTGCTCATTTTTCAAGTGCCCTCATTTTATTGGCCATCTAATATATAAAATGCAATATACTTCACAGTAACAGCATTAAAGAAGCAGGTGGTAACAAGGCTATTTTGTAATAAGGGAATGGAAGTAAACAATAGCTCAAATACATAGCAGAAAATGAGGAAAAGCAGAAACGGTAAATAATACGGTTAATATAACAAATCATATTTACCTTCCTGTTTTCTCTGTTTCTTTGATACATAAAATTATATAAAATGATATTTATCTTTGAAATACATATAAATGTAATGTGTATAACATGATAGAATAAAATAGGTGAGGAGAAAAAAGAGCTAAAATGAGCAATGTTTCTATATTTTATTGGAACTGAGTTCATAATCTAATGAAGATCCTAATGAATCAGTCTATATTATAAGTCTTAAAACACCACTTAGATAAAAAATACAGTAAATACTGTGTAGAAATAGAGGAACTGAAGTGTTACAAAGACAAAACATTCAGTTGAATGCAAACAAGTAAAGGAGGAAAGCAAGAACGAAATACAAGGAAAGAGAAGTAAAATGGCAGTATTAAATTAAACCACAAAAATTGTAACACTAAACCTGACAGGATTAAATAATGTAATAAAAGGTAGAGACCGTCACACTACGTTAAAAAGATGTTAACTCTATTCTACAAACAACGGAAATAGCAGTCATAAACTTTGAAGCAAAAAACATTATTAGTGACAAAGAGGAAAATTTACAGTAATAAAAGGGCTAACAGCTCAGGGAGATGTAGGAATCTTCAAAACATTCATGGAAGTGCTTACTATGAAAAAATTTTACATGGATTTCAACCATCTTGTCTTTTAATTTCATTTTCCTGGAGATTTTCTGAAGCACATTCCATATTTACTTAAGAACAGTGCCCCAATTTATGCAAAGCAAAAATATAATCGAAGGAAAAAACAATTTAAATAGAAACTGGAGATTTCAATATCAAACTTTCGTTTAATTATTTTTAATTTTAGAAGGATTTATTTATTTGAAATGTAGAATGATAGGGAGAGACAGATACCTTCCATCTACTAGTTCACTCCCCAAATGCCTGCCTACAAAAGCTTAGGCCGGGCCAGGCCAAGGGAGCACCAGAACTGGAAACTCCATCCAGATCTCTAACTTCAGTAGCTAGAACCTTCCAGAATGTATTAATAGGAATGTGAATCAGAAATGGAAGCAGGTCTTGAACTCAGGCATTTGAATGTATGATGTGGGCAGCCCAAGTGGTGGTTTAACCCTTTGTACCACAACACTCATCCTCCAACACTCATTTAAATAACATGTAAAGGACGGGTTTCTGGTGTAGCACATTTAGCCACTGCATGATCCATTTGCATTCCATATCAGAATGCCAGTTCAAGTCCTGGTTCCTCCACTCCTACAAAGCTTTCTGTTAACACAACCTGGGAGGCAGCAGTGCTTGGGCCCCTGCCCCCATGTGGGAGATTTGGATGGATTTCTAGGCTTCAGACTTTGGCCTGGTCTTCCCTGACTGTTGTGAACACTTGGGGAAAGAACCAGATGATGGAAAAATGCTCTCCTGCTCTTTTTCTCTCTTACTCTCTCTCTTTGCTTTTCAAGCAAATGATAATACATAAACATTTACTTTATTTAAGTAAAAGCTTAAAAGAAATAACAGGCAGAAATAATCTACAGACATCCATATTTCATGAATCCAACACTCATGCATGTATGCAAAAGAAATCAAAACATATGTCCATTCAAACACTTGCACATGAATCTTTACCACAGCACTATTCCTAACAGTTGAAATTTGGAAGCAACTCAAACGTCTATGAATGAATGCTGAATGACTAAAAACTATCCATGCAACATAATATCATTCAGGAATAAAGAGAATGAAATACTGACACATGTTACAACATGAAGAATGCTGAGAGCATTATTTAGAGATCTGTAAAATAAGGCACTCAGAAAAGACATAGGTAGGATGACACTTAAATTAAATATCCAAAAAATATAAAAGACAAAAAGTCAGAGGACAAAAGTAGAGCTGGTGAAGGGCATGATTAAAATGCTTCTGATAATTATACAACTTTGAGAAAAGTCTCAAAACCATTAAATTGTACATTTAAATGAGTTAATTTTAAGGTATACCTTATACCTTAATAAGTCTATTAAAATACAGGAAAGATTCTGTAAAAGGCCAGACAGTTAATACTTCAGACACTGCCAGACATGCGCATTCTCATGTACATATTTTTTTTAAATTTCCATTTACAATTCTTTACAAATGCAAAATCAGAAAGAGGTCATGGGCCTGATCTGTGCAGTTCGCAGTAGTCTACTCAGCCCTGTTCTAGGAAGAAGATGTAGTTCCTTGAAAAATTACAATCATAAGCATCTTATGTTTTTAAGCATTACTCCTTCCCCCTTAACTCATGCACGGGGGATCGAGATGATATGTGTGTGTGTGTGTGTGTGTGTGTGTGGCCTATCTGTATTCCTTCATCATCTACTTACTTGGAAATACCCCAATTTAGGAGAGTTCAAGAGAACAGTCTGCAGATGTAAATAATAGAATTTAAACAAACATTCAATTAGAGACAGGATCACAGTTTAATTCATAAGGATCATAATTGGATGATGAAAGGCAGAAGTACATCTTCAATTATCTAAGTAGACATACTTTCAAAAGTAAGGAAGATTATATAAGGGTTACGAGGTTAGAGAGTTCTTAGAAACAGAGATGTTCAAGAAGAACACAGAATTAAAAAGGACAGTTAGAAACAAATAGGATGATTAAGGACTGTATTTCAGAGTTTTTGAAATTTCATTGAGTATTTTTGATCTCTAATCATTGAGGAACAAAACTTAACAACATCAGGACTACCGACTGAAAAGGAAAAACTTCTTAAAAGTTGAAAACACTACACAAAGACAAGATAATGTTATATTTCAGAGCAAAACAAAAGTCCCTGTTGAGAATTAAATTTACTTTTATTTGTTAAGAATTATAAGTTTTTGGTTTTGCTCTGAGCAGGTGGATTTTTTTATCATCTTTTAAAATGGAAAGACTTCTTAAAAGAGGCCTCTTTTACTCATTAAGGACAAGCACTCTTTCTTCTTTATCTCTATATATCTAGTGGAGTGGTTGGTGCTCAAAATGCTGTTTGTGTTGAACTCAATAAGGAAATGAAAGAAACAGAAACATAATGGCAGAGATCTGGTATGAATTTGTTCCAGATTCAAAACATAACAGGAAAGAAGAGATTAACAGGAGGAAACAAAGAGTAACAAGGATTTAAAAAAATTGTTTATTTTTATTGGAAAGTCAGATATACATAGCAGGGGAGACAGTGAAGAAGATCTTCAATCTGCTGATTCACTCGCCAAGCGGCCACAACAGTTGGAAATGAGCTGACCCGAGGCCAGGACTCAGGAATCTCTTTGGGGTCCTCCCACTCGGGGTGCAGGGTCCGGATTACAACCAGCGGCCATTTGGGATCTCAGCCACTAGGCTTCTGCGCCAAGCCCAAGTAACAAGGATTTTGTACCAACTGGAGAGAACAGAAGCTGACAGGTATGAGAAATGAGTGAGTTTTCTTGAGTAGGTAGTAGAAACCAAGCAGAAGAGCTAGAAACATACAAAAACGTTGGAGGTTCGACTTGAAGAAAAATTTCTTAGAAAGATTGCAAAGAGCTAAAGACAAACAAATGATCAAGAGTACGGAGACTGCAGCACTGACAGCTCCTAAAGGGGATAAGGAAGCTCAGAGAGGAATTCAGTAAAGGTAAGGAAGTTTGTTTTCTTGTTAAAAATTGAGTTAATGATAAGACATTTATGGATGTGCAACAAAGAAAGCAGAAGTGAGTAAGCGAAGAGAAACAAGTGAAGAAAGTAATTTCAATGGCCATCAAACCTGTGGAAATGATCAACTTCTTCCTTAGAAAGTGTATGAAAGGAAACAAAAGTACAGGAAACATTTCAATGCCTCATAGGTAATCACAGGGAGGCAGAGAAGACAAAGAATATTTAAAAATAGATTAGGAAAGATTGTTCCTGGAGATGAGACATTTTAGAAGAGTTCTTCAAGTTTCTTAACAGAGGACAAGCAAAATGTAATCTTTGCTTAGGAAGAAATTAGCCATTGCAAACTTTTCAAATCAAGGATTTCAAATGGACGAGTGGATTCGCTAAATAGAATCAAAAGAAGTGCATCAGGAAAGGCAAAAAATACTGCATAGCACACTGAACTGCAGTCTTTTCTTTGAAGTTTGCAGATTACCTGTTCAGAAGTTACTGGAGTTTGTCTTCCTTCTTCTAGATCAAGTGAAATTGCCATCACTAAACATGTTTTCTGTGCAATCAGAATTACTTGATCAGAAGGACAAAACAGGGACAGCTGATAAGAAATAACCAGAACGTCAATGAATAGTGAGGATTTTGTCAGGTGAATACAAACAATCAAAATGAAAATCAGCAACATCCTCTCTGAATGAGAAAATTCAGCTGGTAAAGCACATGTCATCATAAAAATGATATTGACTGTAACACTGATTTACAGTTTTAATTCTATATTGCTTTGCATTGTCTGTAGCACCTTCCTAGAGATAAAAAGCTTCATTTCTTCACAGTTTCCTATCTTTTGCAGTGATAAGAACTCTCATCTGCCCTTGTACTTCTATCTAGTAATTTACTTCTTAGTTTACACTGTAATTTCTAAGTGATTTCCCCATGGTAAGCAGATTTATCCTTTGTATTGCATATAGCTGAAATTAATACATATATTGTCATGGCTGAAAAATACAGTGTCAAGCCTTGGCAGGCATTCAGCATAATCTCGTTATTAAATCATGCCCTCTGATTTTAGAAAGAACTCCCAGTCTTGGACTGAAGTAAGACTCCAAGCTACTTGAATTCTTATGAATCAGCCCTACAAATGCTATTATAAATGGCAAAACCAAAACTTATTTCACCTAATGAACAGAGCAATTATAACTTAACTTGCAAAGACAATTCCTTAAGTTCTCTAAAACTCTGTGTGATCACAATCATTAATATCATTGAATCGACAGCATTTTAAGACACCTAACTACTTTCGGTCTCAGGCTATGCTTAAATAAGACTGGGTAGTTGTGTTTATATACTCTGTGTTATATTCTCTCTAAAGTTTGTTCCAGCTTTAAAATTCTAGCATTTGATTGGCCTCAGCACATCAGACAGTGTACTTTTAAATGTGCATGAAGGATATTCTTTAGCTTCCATAACCTCTTCTGTTCTTTCAACAATATATCATCTTATTTCTGGCATTTCAAGTTCTACCTTGGAAGCTACCAAGTATTTTTAAATAATTTGAAATCAAATAAAAATCTCACAAGCACTTCCACAAGAATCTGTTCTACAAAAAGTTGTAAAGAAGGCCTAAGCTGCTTATCTCCTTTTCAAACTCAGCTATCCCCAGCTATTTATTCAATATTCCTACAGACACATTGCCATAACCCTTCCTAACATGTGGGGAACTGGCAACCACTTAAGAGTACTTCCCCCTCCCAAAGATACTTATATTTCAATAAGTGATTCTGGGAGACTGAAATCCTTTCAATTGCAAAGGAAAAAAAGTCTGTAATGGTAGAACTTTAGGTTGCAAGATGAATGCATATGAGATTTAGTACGGGGAGAGTTACCTCAGATTCTCACAATATATTCAATGTGGACCAATCTCCTTAGATCACTTCTGTTTAGACATATATCACATGTTTCTAGATTAAAAGCCATTCCACTCTATACTTAACCCTTTACTAGAGTGAAAGTGCTCAGAGTTGTACACAAGCTTAGAAGACACTTACCCTGTAAGAAAGCACGAATAATTCTCTCATTGTCACTGAGTCAAGATCAGTTTGCACAGCTAAATTCCAAGCTGAAAATAATATGAAATGATACACTTAGGAAAATCTAATATTTTGTCTCTACTACCTATTTCTTTAATATTAATATACTAATATAGGGTTTCTGAAGGATTAAAATATTAACCTTAGGTTTGTAGAAAAAAATTTTGCGGGTGAATTTAGAGATTCCTATCACTTTTATTCTTAAATTGTAGGCCAAAGACCAACGGATCTACTGTTAAATATTTTTAGAATTGGGGACAAATAACAAGCATTCTTAATGAGCACAAATCTACCTAACAAATGAGGATTACCAAAATGCTCATCGATTGGAAATGGTTAAAGCAAGTTAAAACTCAGCAAAGAATAGGTTGAAGAAGATTGTTGGAAAGATTCACATCTTCCAAACATTAATGGCAGAACCCATCAGAGGCAGTATTCAGCGTGATCTTTACAATGGAAAAATCAAAATTAAATGCAGTAAAAGCAGGAAAATAGCTTTTCAAACATTCCTGAGATCAAAGTCACTAAAATTTCTACACTTCATTTTTTTTTTACTTAGTTTCTTCAGTTTCTTAAAAAAAAAAAAAAAAAAAAAAAAAAAAGATCATCTTGTTTTCTATGTCCTAGAACTCTGTAAATTTCATAAAGCAGAAAAAGGTTCCTATAGAACTAGTCCATTTTGTGACAATGCTAATTGATCTCCCATACTTATCACTGTAGTAACTGCCACAACAATTTTATTTTCTCATCAGTTTGAAAGAAAGAACGAAAGAGAGAGAGAGAGAGAGAGAGGGAGAGAGAGAAATGAGACAGCAAGAGAGAGAGGACAGAGAGGGGTTTTTTTTTTTTTGTATTGTACTAATTTACTCCCTAGATGTCCATAATAGAGCTGGGCAGGAACAAAGCCAGGAGATAGAAATTCCATTTGAGTCCAGCACGTGGGTACCAGGAACCCAAGTACTTGGGCTGGGTCATCATCTGCTACCTTCCAGGAACATTAGTAAGGAGGTAGACTGGGTGTAGGTATCTAGATTTGATACCAATATGGGATGCAGGCATTGCAAGCAGTGGCTTAACCCATTACATAATCCCAGGCCTGGTTTCCACAATTTAAAACAAATCTTTTTAACTGAAATAGAATGCAGGTAAAGTAACCCAAATAAAGCATCCAGCATCACGTTCAAGCGAGATCTTGATTGTTACCCAAAAGTCACCAGCTCTCCTCCTTTCCAGTCCAACCCATCCTTCAAGGGTAACCACTATCTTAACTTCCAACACTACAAATAAGTTAGTTTTGTATATATATATATATATATATATATATATATTTTTTTTTTTTTTTTTCACAATCTATGAGAGTTCTTCCCACCTCTGTGGGAAAATGCACATTATGAAAAACTACATAGTGGTCTCAGCATATTTTTTGTGCCAACATAAATGCATCTTTTAAATTCCATATTCCAGGAATGTTCTGAAGTATCCTCATATAAGTTGAAACATTCAAAACTCTAATGCCTGGCTCTCTGCTCAATATTATATTTATGAGATTCATTCACATTGTTGCATATATGGTGAATCACATTTAGAGAAAAATTAGGCATTTTATATCAAGTTTAATGGTAAAATCTTAGCGATCTGAAGTTATAATTTATCATTTTATTCTTAACCTCATTTCTATAAAAAAGAAATAAAATGAAAACTCATTGAGTACCTACATTGTACATATAAAACTACTGATAACCATATGATGTATAACTGATTTTGTTTTTACAATGAAACTGAAGTTAAGCAAAATATCTCTGTATCAGAGTTACATGTGAAAGTCAGAATTGAAACCACATCCCTCTGATTTCAGCATCCCACTACATATCTCATAGTTAGAATTTTCCTTTACCTATTTTCCGAAACCAGTGAGCTTCATTGATTCTTGTATTCAAAGTTGAGATTCCATCACGAAAATACTGAGCAATCTTCACAAGTGCTGCATTAAGCAGGAAAATTTGATATTGAGGTCTTTACCTTATATTCCAGCAAAGTTGTTAATTCAACTTGAAATGCAGTCACACATGAGAGTGAGTTTAGAGAGTTGTTTTTTTGTGTATGTGTGTGTGGGCTCAATCAAAGGTAATTAAAGTGACAAAAAGCATTACCAAGCTCCAAGAAACTTAATCAAACTTTGAGGAACAAAAAAGTCTTTGGGAAGATTCACAATTTTAATTAGTGCAATCATTGACCACCTGAGTTAGAAAGGTATGATTTACATGTATGGAAATAAAGAATAGGAACAATCAGTAAAAGGACAAAATGGAGATTGAAAATTGGAAGAGTTTCAAGAGGCTGGAATAATACGAACTGACCTTCTACAGTTCGTATACCTTACTTTCTCAGAATTAAGAATCTCAACCAGTAAAGTTTTCTCTTTTGAAAAGTTTTGGCTTTTAAACTGCTTTACTATGTTGAACACTCCACTGATACGAATTTGGGGTATAAAATCAAAGTACCGCAATAAATATAACAGTTTCTAAGTCAGGGACTTTTGATATACTTTAGATTCAAGAAAAAAAGGCACATGGGCAGTAGAAATGGGAAGATGTGTTAGCAGAGAAGACATCCTGTGAAGAAGAAATTTATGTGGCTAGGAAATTGACTTGGAAGAAGAGATAGGGAGGAACTATTAGTAGACAGAAGAGATGACACAAACTTGGGCAGACAGAAGGGCAGAATAATCTGAATTTACTTCAGCGGGCATGAAAACCCAGCGGTGTTCAGGGCATTTTTCTTTGTCTTGATCTTTTTTCACCTGTTCAATTTGTTGGTTAGGATTTAGTGGCAATTAGAAAAGTAGAAAGGAAGGATGGATAGATGGAAGGAAAGAACATATAGATTGAAACAGAGACAGTGGAAATGGTGTTTTAGAGATGAATGTTCGTGATGACAATCTTTGTGGATGATGACACCAAACAGACTCCTGTGGCAAACATTAACAAGGAGCATGAAGCTTGAAGCTTAATTCAAGCATAAGGTTGAAATCAATGTGCTCAATGTACTTGCAGAATTCAACAGAGGACAGAGGCAATGAGAAGGATGAAAATAACCGAGGACATATTTACCTCTATTCAGGCAAGCCAAAAGTTTATCCATTTCTTTCTTTCTAAAAAATAAAAGAGTTTTCCAATTGTTTCAGTGCTTTATTAAAGAAAATAACTACAAAGAGACACTAGTTCTGCCAGAGAGCTAAGCTAATAAACTGAAGATTAGGAAGTTTGTTGTTCAATGTCCCAATCTATCATTTTAACACTGTTTCGCCTCCATAGGATACAGTTATTAATCCCCAGTGCCCTCACATTCTTCTGTATCTACTTCTGCTTTTAGCAAAATATTTCAATGACTAAAAAGGCTTTACATTGTAGAATCACAGAATTTGGGAGAAGGTGGTGACCCTAGTAATTCTTTTTTGAACACTGGGGATTAGAACCCTGGTTTAAAATAAAATTGTATAAAAGTCTAATATGTAAGAAAAAATTCACAAAACCACCATCTAGTATAGATACCTCATTTTACAGATAGGAAAATAGACTTAGTGCTGGAGATGATTTGTCGAAGGTCATTGCAGTTAAATGTCAATGTTAAGAATACTATCAGGTGTATCAAGCTTCCTCAAAGGATATATAAGTTTTAACAAAAGAATTCTGGTTTTCAGTTCTACCTGTAAGGAACTTGGAAGTGGCCACTTTTTCCAATCAACCAATAGAAAGCTGAACCAGCTGAAAAATCAGCAACTGTTCTTGGATCCATAAAAAAGTAAAGAAAAATGACAAGCCACTGCTACAAAGATTGGGTTGACAAGCAGGTGAATGCAGGGGAGTCATGGCTTACTGCTGCAGGGACTCAAGAGTGTAAGCCACCGTTGGAATCACTGCAGGAGCAAGAAAACCTGAACTGTAATTGACAAATCACTGGAGGCTCTTGTGAATAGGACTAAGAGTTAAAAACTTAAGGTTGGCTAGTCATAAGGAGGCTTCCACAGTGTTGTGTTTTCCCTCGAGAAGTTTATCAAAATTTTCACAGTGAGGGCTTGACAAAGGCTTTAATGCTTTCTGCAAGGAGAGGAAAAATAGAAACTGTTTAGAAATATGCCAGACTGCTCTTTTTGTCTTAAAAATTTTATCTATTTATTTATTTGGAAAACAGGGAGGGAGGGAGTTGTGGGGACTTTCATCTACTGGTTTACTTTCCAAATGCCTGTAACAGCTTGGGCTGGGCCCAGCTGAAGCCAAGAACCTAGAACTCAATCTGGGTTTCACATGGGTAAAGAAGGGACCCAATTATGTAGGCCATCACTGACGGCCTCCCAGGGTGAATGCTAGCAGGAAGCTGGAATTGGAAGTGGAGACAAAACTCAAACCCAGGCACTCCAATATAGGATACTGGTATCCCAAATAGTGTCTTAACTATGATACCAAGTGTTTAACTCAGAGCATTCTTCTTAACAATGTCTGCCCTTCAGAGAAACCACATAATCAGAGCCTAACCTTCTTTTTGTTAAAGATTTATTTATTTAGATTAGAAAGTCAGATATATGGAGAGAAGAGACAGAGAGGAAGATCTTCCATTGGCTGATTCATTCCCCAAGTGGCTGCAATGGCTGGAGCTGAGCCACTCTGAGGCCTGGAGTCTCTTTCAGGTCTCCTATATGGGTGCAGGGTCCCAAGGCTTTGAGCCACCCTTGATTGCTTTCCTAGGTCACAAGCATGGAGCTGGAAGGGAAGCAGGGTGGCTGGGAAACCAGTGCCCATGTGGGATCCTGGCTAGCGCAAGGTGAGGACTTTAGCCACTAGGCTACCACACCAGGCCCTAGAGCCTAACATTCTAGGATACTAACTCATTTGGGGGAGTGGAGGAGGGAAACACTCAAACCTGCTCTAGCCATTCTGTCCCACCTAAAGAGAGATAATAAAACTGAGATGCAACTGTGAAGTTTACAGTCAGAAGTATAAAGTCACTAAAAGATTGAGACCTAATCATAGGACTATGAAAACCTCCTTCCTTCCCCAACTCACTAGTACATTACAAAGGGCTTATTTATAACAGTTCCTTTTACCTGGTACATCACGTCTAGCTATCAAGAAAAAATTACAAGGCATACTAAATGGTAAAAAAAACACAAATTGGAGAGACAGAGCAAGTGTTAGAAATAGACATGGCAGGGATTTTGGAATTATCAGATTGAGAATTTAAAAACAGCTCTACAGTTAAGAGTTCCACTGTATTAGGCAGACAGCCTGCATGAACGTATGGGCAATGTAAGCAGAGATGTGAATCTTCAGGAAGAATAACAAGGAGATACTAAAGAAAAAAAAACAGTCAAAACAGAAATGAGAGTCCCTTTGATAAGCTTACTAGTGGACTAGAAACAGCTGAGGAACGACTCTGTATTTGGGCATATATATTAATAGAAACATCCAAAACTAAAGAAGAGACTAAAAGAAAAAAAAAAAAAAAGAAAGAAAGAAATAATAAACCAGAGTGACCACGGGCTGTGGAACAACTACGAAAATTCTAATAGGTGTAAAGGGGATACTAGAAAGAGACTGAAACAACATACATTTGAAATCACAGGATCAGGCATTTGGTATAAGTGTTAAAATGCCACTTGGGATGCTTGTATCCCATATTGGAGGGCCTGGGTTGGAGTTTTGACTCCAGTTTTGATTCCAGTTTCCTGCTAATGCACACGCTAGGTGAAAGCAGTCAAATTCCTGCCGTCAAGGTGGGAAGCTCAGACTGAGTTCAAGGCTTATGGCTTGGTCTTGCCTAGCCCTGCCTGTAGAAAGCATGTTGGAACTGAATTAGCAGATGTAACATCATTCTCTGCCTTTGTCTCTGTTTTTCAGTTAAATAAAAATAAATTTTAAAAAATGAAATAGGAATGACTGAACCTTCTCCCAAACCAATGTCAGACACCAAACCACAGAACCAAGAGGCTCAGAGAACACCACCAAGCAAGAAAAATGGCAAATATTACACTTAAGCATGCAATTTTCAAATCACAAAAATGAAATATATGGAGAAATACTGAAGGAGGCCAAAGGAGGAGAAAAAACTACTTTGCCAACAGAGGAAAAAAGAAACTAGACAACCAGAAGCAAGTGGAATGAACTATGTATAATATTTAGAGGAAAAAAATCCACCAATCATGAATTTGGCTCCATGAAAATTTTCCCCTTCAAAAGTGAAGGAGAAGAAAAATTTTGTCAGATAAATAAAATTAGAGACAGAAGAAAAAAATAAAGAAGACTAAATCAAACAATGAACAGCCCATTGCTAAAATGACAGGACTAAATTACTACCTATTGATACTAAATGACTAAAACTCATCAATCAATCACAGATTGGCAGATTAGCAGACTGGATCAAACAACAACAACAACAACAAACAAACAAAACCCCAAAAAACAAAGCCCATCTATCTGTTGCCTACAGGAGACACATTTCACCAATAAAGATAAATGGAAACTGAAAAGGATGAAAAAAGGTATTTCAGGCTAACGAAAAGGAAAAATCAGCTGGTGTAGCCATTCTTACACAACAGAGTTTTTGACATGAAAAAATATTAAAAGAGATGAAGAAGGACATTACAAAATGATCGAAGGATCCATTCAGGAGGAAGAGATCAGCTTACTACTTTATTATGTTTTTTTTTCATCTCCAATTTTACTTGTTTTTTAATACTGCTTTTTCTTTGCTAGTCTAAGTTTGTTCTGCTCATCTTCTGAAAAAATGACTCTTTGTTGTTGTAATTTGTAGTTTTTCAGTTTCAGTTCCATTTATTTTTTTTTAATTTTATTTTAAATTCATTAATTACATTGTATTATGTGACACAGTTTCATAGGTACTGGGATTCTCCCCACCCCTCCCCAAACCCTCCCACCATGGTGGATTCCTCCACCTTGTTGCATAACCATAGTTCAAGTTCAGTTGAGAATCCCCCATTGCAAGCATTTTTGCTGTGATTTTTATCATTTCTTGTTTCCTGTATAATTTTTAAAATAAGTACTTGAGATGCATTATTAGATCACTTATTTGAGATATCTTGATTTTTGTAAGCACCTGCTACATCTCATGGATTTTGATATTTTTTGAATTTTCATTTTTTAAAAAAAGTTATTTCTTCAGCGACACATTGCTTATTCAGTAGCATATTATTTAATTTCAAGTTATAAATTTTGTATTTTTCTTCATGTTGCTGATTTTGTTTTGTGGGTTTTCATTTAAGGGGATATACAGTAACTGTGTTATGGAGATTATCATATCCAGATGTGAGGATATTGAAAATAAAATAGAATATTCTGGACAATAAGATGCTGGACTCTATGCTTGGTATATGCTTGCAATGAAAGAATTTTGACTGGATTTGAACTGTAATACTGCAACAAGGTGGAGGAATCCACCACGAGGGGAGGGTACGGGGAGGGGTTGGGGGAATCCCAGAGCCTATGAAACTATGTCACATAATGCAATGTAATTAATAACAAATGTGAAAAAAATAAAATAAAATAAAACAAAATAGAATAAAATAAAATAGAAGGAAAAAAGAAAAAATATTTTATGATACAATTCCATAGTCTCTGGGATTTCCTATACCCCCTCAATTCCCTACCCCCGACTTATTTCCCCCATATTACTACAATAGTATAGTCCTTCATAGGCAGTCATAAGTTCATTAATCTGCTATTCAAGTGTGTCCTGACATTGCAGGTACAGACAATCCAGCATTCTATTGTCAAGATACATCCATTGGATGTCCTCCTTTGATTTGGAAATAGAGATGCATGCTGTACCACATCTTCACATCTGGATATGCAAGTCTCTATTATGCTGTTACTAAACATCCCCTTAAATGAAAAGCCATAAAACAAAATCAACAACAGAAATAAAGTCAAAAATTTACAACACCATGGAGTTAAATAACATGCTACAGAATGGCCAATGTATCAATGAAGAAATAAAACAGAATACAAAAAAACCTTCTTGGAGAAAACGGTGCTACTTTATGATCTGTAAACCAATGAAGTATTTAATAAAAGAAACTATTTTGACGAAATAAGTACAACAAATAAGAACAAAAATATCAAAACCCATGGATTGCAGCCAAAACAGTATTGAAATGGATATTGCTCTTATATTCTCAGAGAGAATATATGGTATTCCCTTGCCTAATTAAAAATATTTATAATGATTACATGGTATAGGGAAAATTGGGTGAACTCATTGCTTTCACATTTGCTTTTTCTTCTTGTTGTTTCTGGGGGAAGGGGAGAGACAAAGGGGGAAAACACTCACAACTTTCCACACTTTCCAGTACTCAGGGATGAGGAACTGCCACCTCTTACCAACCCAGAGTCTCCATGTATGCATATTCCAAGGGTTCTGCCCAAGTAGTTTGGATAGTTCTGAAATGCTGCCAATTTCACCAACCCAAGGATGATGTCACCCTCCCAATGTCCATTGACTCCATTCACTGACATTTTTTGCAGTCATCGTTTGAGGTAATTGTCCAGCTTGTTCTGTTCTTTCTTCTGCTACAAACCCAAATCAGCTGCCATATTCTCCTTTTACCACAGGGCCTGTGCCCATTGCTCCTCTTTTTTCATTAAGTAGGACATGTTATATCAGAGAGAATATATGCGATTTGTCCTTTTGGGATTGGCTTATTTCACTGAGCATAATGGCCTCTAGTTGGGAACATTTGTTGCAAATGGTATAATTTCATTCTTTTTAATGGCTGATTTGTATCCCACAGAATAGATGTACCACAGTTTCTTTAACCATTCCTGTTTGGACAGGCATCTGTGTTTCCATCTCTTTGCTATTGTAGATTGTGCTGCTGTGAATATAGGATTACACATCTCTTTCTCATATGCAGTTTTCATTTTCTTTGGATATATTGCCAGAAGTGGGTAGCTGAGTCATATGATAGGTTTATTTGGAGTTCTCTAAGCACTCTCCATACTGATTTCCACAGTGGTTGTACTAGCCTACACTGCCACTAGCAGTGGAGGAGGGTACCTTTCTCCCAACATCCTCACCAGCAGGTGTTATTAGTAGAGTTCTGAATGTTGGCCAACCTCACTGGAGTTGGGTGGAATCTCTCTTTTTTTTTTACATTTTATTATTATTGCTATCATTTTATGATACAGTTCCATATTCCCTTATCCCCTCCCCAATTCCTCCCCCCACCTAGTCCCTCTATATCATTACTAACATATAGTTCTTCATACTCAGTCATATGTCCATCATTGCGGGCATGGACCATGGCATAGAGTCCAGAATCCTATTGTCAAGATATAGGGAACAGTTTCATTGTAAGTCCATCTTTGTCTGGAAGCAGAAATGCATACCACACTATATCCTCACATCTGAATGTTAGTCTCCATTTCACAGCTACTGTACATCCCCTTAAATGAAAAGTCATGATACAAAATCAACAATAGAAAGAAAAATAGAAATTTACAATGCCCTGAAGTTAAATGACATGTTACTAGGTATGACAGTCTCCATTACACAGCTACTATACATCTCCTTAAATGAAGAGCCACAAAACAAAATTAACATCTGGGAGAAAAAAGAAATCAACAACACCAAGAAGTTAAATAACATGCTATTAAATGACCAATGTGTAGCTGAAGAAATGAAAATCAAGAACCTTCTTGAAGAAAATGATGCCACTGCATGATCAACAAGTCACTGAATGATTTAATCAGCAGAAAGTGCTTTGAAGAGATGAAACTAACAGAAAGCATCAAAACCCATGCGATATAGTTTCCACTGATTTTTATTGGTGAAGTGTGTCTTCTTCAGACAATAAACAGATGGGTTTTGTTTTTTAATCCAGTCTACTAATCTATGATGTTTGATTGAGCTTAAGCCATTTATATTCAGAGTTTAATATGTATGGGTGGTACTTTGGTCCTGTCATTTTAGGAATGGGTTGTTCATTGCTTTAGTCTTCTGTTGTCATTTTACTGGGATGTTCTTCCCATTTGCCTTTGGTTTTGGTAGGTGCTATTCCTCTTCTCTGTCAAGAGAACATCTTGAAGTATCATCTGTATGTAGGGCAGGTTTGGAAGAGGCAAATTCTTTTAGCTTTTCTTTACTGTGGAAGAATTTTATTTCATTTTCAAAGACAAAAGAAAGCTTTGCTGGATATGTTATCCTAGGCCAACAATTTTTTTCTTTTAGAATCTGGAATATGTCACTCCATTCTCTTCTTGCCTGTAGAGTTTCCTGTGAGAGATCTCCTGTGAGCTTAATTGGCATTCCTTTATATGTCAATTGATTTTTTTCACGTGCACATTTAAGGATCTTTTCCTTATGTTCGATTAAAGAGAGCTTGATGATCATGTGTCTTGGTGAAGATCACTTTTGATCAAGCCTGTTGGGAGTTCTGTGCCCCTCCTGGATCTTGTTTCCCAATTCTTTCTCTAGATTAGGGAAATTTTCCTTTATTATTTGATTAAATACATTTGCAAACTCAGCTTCTCTTTCTGCACCTTCTGGGACTCCCATTACTCTTATATTTAGCCTCTTCATAGTGTCTTTCAATTCCTGAATACTTTTTTTTGGCCTGATCCAGCTCTGCTTCCAGCTTTTTGTTTGCTTCTCCCTGATGACAGGAAATATCTGCTAATTCTGAGATTCTTTCTTCTGCTTGCTTCATTCTATTTTGGAGACTCTCCATTGTACTTTTAATTTGTTCTACTGTGTTCTTAATTCCTGATATTCCAGCCTTGATCTGCTTTATTGCTTCCTTAAATTCTTTGAACTCTTGCATGAGCTTCTCATTGTTGATCAGAATCTTTAAAATGAGCCTTATGGATTCTGTGTGCCCGAGTTTATCGATGTCTTCCTCAGTTAACTCTGAGGTTGGCATAGGGTTTTGCTCCCTTGCAGGAGAGTTTTCGGCAATATTCATTGTGCCTTTGTCTCTTCTTTTGCTCTTGGTCATTGTACTTCTGGTTAGCAGAGTCTTCTCCTTGGGGCAGGTTTCTAAGCTGTGTCACCCACAGGTCTGCAGTTTGATTTTACTTATTGCAATTGATACACAACTCTTTGTTTGCAGCCAATTGTGCCACTCCCTCCAGCAAGTTCCAGGTCTGGGTTCTTATGTCAGATTTCCACTGTGGTCTCCACAGCCCCAGCTCTTGGCTCACCACTCTCCACCTCCTGTGATACCGTGCTGAGGCTGCACCATTGTCTCTGCAACCTTTCTCCCACTTCCGGTTGGAGCAGGTCCCAGGATTAGAGACTCCAGGTGTCCTTTATAATTAGGTTGTTGGTGATACTGATCTTGTCGGAACGTGTTGGACGTTAGGTCTGGGTGCCACATGGACCTATTTTGACCTGTATGATGCCACAGTTGGTATTATTTACCTGCGGAACCAATGCAATCTACAGACCTCCGCGAGTTCTCCTGAGCTCAGCACATGCGCAGTTCAGTGTTGTCCCCTGCAGTCCCAAAGCTATTGCCACAGTGTACAAAATGGCGCCTGACGTACCACCACTACAGTTCTTGATCTGCTGGCCGTCATATCCAAGGGCTACCCAGACCTGTCTTGGGTGGAACCCGTAGAATGCCACATTGATGCAGTTCACTGAGTCAGAAATGAGCTCACTCCCAGCTTAGCGCCTGCTCCGTCCTTTCCCTTGCCTTTGCCTCCTTACGCAAAATGGCGTCCAATTCAGCTCTAGGGTGCTGACTGGGCTGTGAAATCCACCCTGTTCTCGCACTGCCCATCTGAGATCTGCTGCTCTGTCTCTGCTCCTGGTCAAATCAAACGGACCAGCAGGATGGACAGTTCTTTGTCTGGGTTCACCTCCCAAACTCCCGGTAAAAGTCCCTTCCCACCTGGTTGCTGGTGGAGTTTCGGCTGCTGGTGGAGTTCAGATCGCCGTGCTGGAGTATCAGTCACTGCAACACCACACTGCTTTGTCTGCTGCTTTCCTGTGTCTGTCAGTCTCCTGGTACCCCTCTGCTGTTGTTCTGTCCTTTCCTATTTCCTGAAATACGTCCTCTCTGCTTCATCCTGATTAAATGTTTTCCTGTCCGTTTAAATGTGTCCTTACCCTATTCTGCCATCTTGATTGTCTGGAGTTGGGTGGAATCTCAATGTGGTTTTCATTTGTATTCACTTGATGGCTAGGGGTTCTGAGCACTTTTTCTTATGTCTATTAGCCATCTGAATTTGTTCTTTTTAAAAAAATGTTCATTTCCTCTGCCTAATTTTTTAAAAAGAAAAAACTGGTGATAAAATTCTTCCACATTGTTGAGTTTTTGCTAGCTTATGTTACATGAACCTATCAGAAGCATTTCACTCCAAGCTGATAGAATCAGCAATATATGTATAATCCAGATTATACATCACATGAGAAAAAGATATACATATATTTAAATCCTTGGTTAAGAAAAACAGAAACAGATGCAATATTAATAATTAGATCATAGTTAGTACTACTGAGACTCAAGTGCCAGGCACTTTAAGCAATTTTACATACATCATCTAAATACTCTGGTTACTCTTCAGACTGCATAACTCATTGAGTCATAACAGCAATCCCATGAGCTCTGTACTATTACCCTCATTCTACAAATGGTGAAAGTGACACCCCAAAATTTTAAAAATTTGGTTGAGGTTACACATAAGTAGCAGAACCAGTATATGAATCTAGGACGACTTGTCCCGAAGCTTATTCTAATCTGACCTATTGCACTATCCATCTCTCAACTCAAGGCTTATATTGAAAACTAGTATATTTTTTAAATGCTGAATACTTCATTTCTGTTGAAATAACTTACTTAGCTTCAGGATCTGATAGTTCAGAGACATATGGAACAGCAATACGAAACAAACACCTGTATAATAAATACACAAGGTATATAAATAAAACAGAAAGTGATTCTTACATGTGAAAGCAAATACATTAAATCATTCACCTTGATTATTCCAGGAAACAGAACTGAGAAAAGAGAAGTAAAGGGGAGATTGATCCTATTTTGTTTAAGGATTTTTGTATTATTTTAATGGTTGCACTGGATGCATACTGATTTTGTAATTTTGAGTATGGCATTTAATAAAAGAATTTAAAAACCAAAGTGTTGTTTATAACAGATTCTTAAATGGTTCCACAGATCATATCATCATCCCAAATCAAATGCTAGAACATTAAGTATTATACAGGTCCCTATCTTTCTGTATCAAAAAGTCTGTCAATGGTCCTGGGTCCTACACAAAGTATAGAATTATTCATCTAAGGGATCTGGTAGCATAACAACAAACTGACAAAATAATGTAGTTGGTAAAATTCCAAATCCCAAATATTTGAAAAAAAAAATACCATGTGTCCTGAATGGATTTTAGATATTTACATGACTAAAGGCAAGCAACCATCTCAAGACCTTGTCTGTTTTCTTACTGTAGCTCCAATTCTCTTTGCAAGTGTGGCCTCACCAACACCAACTACCCTAGAACCCTTTGGTTCTTCATTTTTCACAGGAGCAATATTATAGTATAGGCACTGATCTCACCAGCATTATAACAGTTTGTAACCTCAAAGTAAGATGAACAGATAAAATTCTTTCACTTCTACGGCTCTGAGTGACTTACTTTAAAGATGTAATTACTTCTTGTGGGTCTTCTGAATGGTAGGCCAAATATTCCAAAGCCTTTAGTGCCACAAGCTGTTGTCCATGCTAAAAGGAACAAATCACGTCAAATTACATCTCAAAGTGACACATGTAACATGTTATCTAAAACTCCTGCTCAGCTTGTATAAGAAAAAATATGAACATATTTATTTTCTACTCTAAAAAGTGACCACAAGATGGTAGAATGAAGACACAACTTATCGACGAAAACAGAAGAGGTTCACATTAATCCCAGAAACCCCTACCTGCCCAGCACAAACATAGCCTTGTTATCATTGCCTTGAATCCACTAGAACTAATCTTAATATACTCTTTATCCCCATTTAATTGCAACAATCAAAAGAACCAAAGCAAATCATATAACCCTCATGCTCAGCACTATAATCACCAAAAAGTTCTGTCCATTCTCTCTGACACTCCCCCAGTCCTTCCACAGTGCTCTCTGGAATGCAGTCCATTAGCAGAAAAATTTCTTCTACAAGCAATCCCTTCCTTTGAAAGCTTTGTATACATCCTGCTTTAACGGAAATCTAGGCTTCTGCTGAACACACTGCTGCCACTGAAGGTGGTGCTACAGTGGTTAATTTTGGCCTCACTATCCCAATTCTAGGCCTAGAGATGGAGTAGGTGTCCTTGCTATTCATTAGCATTTTAACAGTATTGTCCTGTTCTCTATTCTAGAATCTGCAAGTTTGAATTTCCTGCCATCAGTCTATATTACCCATTATCCTTCATCGTTGCTGTGATCTACCAGTTCTCAGTTAATTTCTCATTGCTTGATAATTCAGCCTGCCCTCTCAGTTCTTTAAATTCTACTCTGTCAGTTACCTTAACTATTCATCTCTTGGGTCATTCTCCAGACTCTCGTTACTAATCACTGCAACCCTTCTGAACTCTAAGGACTAAGACTATGGTGAACTAGGTAAGGCAAGTGACACATCTAGTATGTGAAATTTAAAGAGGCACTCACTCCCAGATTGTACCAAATCAGCACTTGAATGACCCTAAGAGGCAGTGTCACTTTGTTTTCTGCTCTAGATTCTTATTCTCACACTCTAGTGCCCCACCCCAGGCCTCAGTTTCCCATGTTCCATTTTTTACCACGACTCTTAAACTTTCCAGTTTACTCCTTCTATTAGCCTGACTCCAGTAATCTTTCTATGACAGTAAGAGCTTCAAGTCATTGATGCTACATGGTTTTCACTGTCCCTCATCTCCTTAATGTTCTTCTCTGCACTCAGTTTCAATTCCACACAAATTAATCATAACCATTCCCTTGTTCTTTAATCTTCCTTCCCCTCTTTACTGTGTTCCTCTGGCAAAAACCCAAGTCTGATTAAGTATGATTTTCTGCTGAGTTTTGTGCCAGTATGTCCTTATTTGAATGTGACTGAAAAAATCTGGGCCTCAGTGCTACTGGAGAACATAGCACACTTCCCTAGTCATTCATTTTCCTGCTCTCCTGGATGATTAACTTAAACATTAGCTTGTCCTGACATCCCCTGCTCCCCTCTCCAACTTCTCTTCTGAAGTCATCACTTCAGAGTGAAAATGGGAGAAAAGAGGAAGCAGCAAAGAAATATGAAAAGAGCTGCTGGGAATCTTGAAATTCTCTTCCTGACTGCTTCAGTTTTCAGATCCCAGAATATTTCCTTGTGTGGAGTTGGGGGGAGGAAAGGAGGAAAAGTGCTACAAATGGATTGAAAGATAGGGTAACTGATTTTATTTTTTAATTTTATTTATTTATTAATTATTATTATCATTTTATGATATAGTTCCATAGGTCCTGAGATTTTCCTTTCTCCCCTCCCCAAGTTCCTTCCTCTCCACACTGAGTTTTCCTGTATCATTACTGTATTATAGTTCTTCATACACAGTCATATGTCCATCATTGCAGGCATGGACAATGGCAGAGAATCCACCAACCTATTGTCAAGACATAGTTAACAGTTTCATTGGGAGTCCATCTTTGATCTGGAAGTAGAGATGCATATTGCTTTGTATCCTCATGTCTGGATATGATAGTCTCCATTACACAGTTACTATACATCCCCTTAAATGAAAAGCCACAAAACAAAATCAACAACAGGAAGAGAAGATGGAAATTAAAAATGCGATGAAGTTATCTAACATGCTACTGAATGACTAATATGTCGTTGAAGAAATGAAAAAAGAATATCAAGAACCTTCTTGAAGAAAATGATGCTGGTGTATGATCTATGAGTCAGTGAAGAATTTAATGAGAAGGAGCATGTTTTGAAGAGATGAAAATGAAAAAAAAATCAAAATTCGTGAGATACAGTTTCCGTTATTCTTTATTGGTAAGATATGTCTCCTGTAGGCAACAAATAGATGGGCTTTGTTTTTAATTCAGTCTACTTATCTACGACGTTTGCTTGATGAGTTTAAGCCATGGGTTGTTCATTGATTTAGTCTTCTGTTGTTATTTTACGGGGATGTTATTCACATTTGCCTTTGGTTTTGGTGGGAGCTATTCTACCTCTCTGTCAAGAGAACATCTTGAAGTATCATTTGTAAGGCAGGTTTGCAAGAGGCATATTCTTTTAACTTTCCTTTACTGGAATATATCACTCCATTCTATTCTGGCCTGTAGAGTTTACTGAGAGGTCTCCTGTGAATTTAACTGGCATTCCTTTATATGTCAATTGATTATTTTCAAGTGCACATATAGAGATCTTTTCCTTATGTCCAATTGAAGAGAACTTGATTATCAGATTATCATGTGTTGTGGTGAAGACAGCTCTTGTCCAACCCTGTTGGGAGTTGTTTCCCAATTCTTTCTCCAGATTAGGGAAATTTTCCCTTACTATTTCATTAAATGGATTTTTAAACCCAGCTTCTATTTCTGTACTTTCTGGGGCTCCCACAACTCTTACATTTGACCTTTTAATAGTGTCTTTCAATTCTTGAATACTTTTTTTAGCTTGACCTAGCTCTGCTTCCAGCTTTAAGCTTGTTTCTCCCTGGTGACAGGAATTATCTTCCAATTCTAAGATTCTTTCTTCTGCCTCTTTCATTCTATTTTGGAGACTCTACTCTGTACTTCTAATTTGCTCCACTGCATTCTTCAGTTTTGATATATCAGCTTTCATTTGATTCATTTCCTGTGTGACATATTCCTTAAATTCCTCGAACTCCTGTATTATGTGCTTCTTGGTGTTGATAAGAAGCTTTAAAACAAGTGTTTTGAATTCTGTATGCCCCATTTTCTCCATGTCTTCCTCAGTGAACTCTGAGGTTGGCAAAGGGTTTTGCTCCCTTGCAGGGGAGTCTTCAGTGATGTTGATCTTGCTGGAACCTGTTGGCCCTTAGGTCTGAGGGCCACATGAACCTATTTTGACCCATACAATGCCAAAGTCAGTATTATTTTCCTTGTGGGACCAGTGCAGTGCATAATTCAGTGACTTGGCTCCAAGCTCAGCACATGTACAGCTCACTGTTGTCCCTGCACTCCTAAAGTTTTTGCCACACTGTACAAAATGGTGCCTGATGTGCCACTATTAGAACTCTTGATCTGCTGGCTGTCAGGCTTCAGGGCTACCTGGACCTGTCTTGGGTGGAACTTGTAGGTTGCCAGGTTGTTGCAGTTCACTGAGCCAGAAATGAGTTTACTCCCAGCTCAGTGCATGTGCAGTCCTGTCCCATAGTCTATTTGTCACCCTATGCAAAATGGTGCCTGATTTGGCTCTAAGGGGTGGACTGGTCTGTGAAATCCACCCTGTTCCTGCACTGTCTGCCTGGGACCTGTCACTCTGTCTCTGCTTCTGGTCAAATCAAACAGACCAGCAGGACGTGCAGATCTTTGTTGGGTTCACCTACTGAGCTCCTGGTGAACGTCCCTTCCCACCTTGTTGCTGGTGGAGTTTCGGTTGCTGGTGCAGTTTAGATTGCCATTCGCTGAATGGCGCTGGGATATTGGTCACTGCAACACCACACTGTTTTGTATGCTGCTTTCCCGTGTAGTTCAGTCTTCCCCTTTGCTGTTATTCTGTGCTCTTCTATTTCCTGGAATGTGCCCTCTCTACTTTACACTGGCTAATGTTTCTCTGTCTGTTTAAACGTGTCCTTACCTTATTCCACCATCTTGATTCTCCAAGGTAGCTCATGTTAAAAGAAGTGAAAGTAATGGTTTACCTGCTTAACAAGGCATTCTCACCAGCCTTGCTTAGACTCTTATCAGTTTAACAAAGGAATATTATCATGGGTTCCCATCCTGTCATGGCTCTTATTTTTCCCCATTCAATTCCTCACCCACAGCCAAAATTCTTTTCCCAAAGTACTACTTTTACATAGACCATCATTTATTAAAAGATATTCATGATATGGCCACATCTCTTCTTTCACTCCTACTCTATATCATAAGCTTAGTAATGTAAGCCACTATTACATGAAGCACAAGACCTGAAATTGTAGAGACATTAGCCTTCCAACCTGCTAACCAAATACAGCATATCTCAAGCCAACTACAGTCTTTTTTCTGGGCCTTTTTTTTTTTTTTTACTACAGTCCTTTTCTAGGCCTTGTTTATACAATCCCATCTTTTTCAAGATGTTCTTAAATATCTTATATATTTAAGTACTACTCTTTTCAAAGCCCAATGTGGGGTTTCCCTAGGCTAGAGAGTTTCCAAATCAATTCCAGTGCTCAATTCTCTCTTCCTATTCTGAGAGTCATAATGTTTAACACGTTCATTGGTTATTTGCTCTTTATTGTTCATACTGTCTTACATGGCTAATGTATGGCTGATCTGTTCAAATAGACTTATGAGATTCTTGAGAGCATATTTCTAGTATGTAGCCCACTCTCTTAAAAAATTCTTTATTTTTAATGATATAGTTATTTAAGCTCAAGAGTTTCCCCTTCTATCCTCCTTATTACCCCCTCTGCTGTTTTCCGCTATATTGTAACAATAGTTTAGTTCCTCCACAACAGTCACATGTTCATCATTCTGCTTTTTAGGTAACAGAATTCTTAAAGGAAGGGTAATATTTGGCAGATGTAGATACAGGATGTGCTTTGTGCTAGATGGGCAGGAGAAAGAAATGAGAAAAATTCTATATTGGGGAACCTAAAAGTAAACATGTTTTTAAAAGAATATTTATAAATTTACATTTGCTACAAAATGCTGAAAACAGCAGAAGAATCATGAGACTACTCTAAGAAGATAGCTCTTATACGAGAGAAAGATCAGAAAATAAGTTAAGCAATCCCAAGCGTTATGGTTTACAAATCACATTTTCATTCCTCTTTTCATTTAATTTATGTAACAACCCTGGAGCTGGTTATTATATTTATTTTGCAAATGATGGGATTAAGATTCAGAGAAGGTAGACACTTATTAAGTGGTAGAGCAGTACTCAAACCCACTCCAAGAGCGCCACAGCTACTATTATACTTTACCTAATTCTATATACTACTACGATTTTACAAGTAAAAATCAGGGGTGTGAGTATTTATTACACTTTAACTAACATTGTTTTTTGGCTGTTGCAGCCATGTGGGGAGCACACTGGTGGATGGAAAATTTTCTCTCTCCTTTCCTCTGTAGATTTACCTATTCAATTAAAAAAAATCTTTAAAAAAATTAATGCATGAGATGGAGGAGGATTAGCTGAGGTGAGGCAGAGAGGACACAATCCCAAAAAATAGGTACAGGGGCACCTGGAGACCCGTGGCCACAGGATAGCAGCAGTGACAGCAGAGCCATGCTGATGTGAACAGATACTGTAGCTGCAATCAGAGATCAGCAACTGGGGCTTCACTAGTGATCAGAACTCCACTGGCAGCCAGGCGGGGAAGCGAATTCAGGACGTGAAACCACCCATAGAACTGTGGGCCCTGCTGGCTTGTTTAATCTGACAATGGATAGAAGCAGAGACAGAGGCCAAGCAGTTGAATGCAGGAATTGGGTGGATTTCATAGTTCAGACCCCACTAGTGCTACATCAGGCACCACTTTAGGAAATGGGGCAAAAGTTTTGGAAGGACAATAATGAGTTGTGCATGTGCTAGGCCAGGGGAAAATTCACTCCCGGCTCAATGTATTGCACTGGTCTTACCATAACAAAAATAACTACTCAGCATCCTACAGGCTCCATCCAAAATAGATGGTTGCACCTAGACCTAATTGCTATCAGGTTTTGCCAAGAGAAGGAATGGGAAAAAAATCATATAATGGATATGACTGACAACCCTGTGACCTAGGACAGCTAGTGTCTCCCTAATCCCGGATATAGCTAGATCCAGGATTGGGAGAAAGATTGAACAGGCAACACTGCGTTAGCAGCATAGAATTACAAAGGTTGGAGATTGGTGAGCCAAGAGTGTAGCACCAGAGCCCAGGACTGAATCTCACTGGAAGGAGTGGCACAAGGGACAACAGACAAAGAATCAGGCACTGAACAGATCAGTAAAGTCGACTTATAACCCTGCAGACAACACAGCTTAAAAATCAGACCCAAGGGGAAGAATTTGCTAATTAAATTTACAGTTACCAAGGGCAAAAGAAAAGACACAGGCATAATAAATAAGGTTATTGCTACCTCCTCTGCAATGGAGCAAAATCCTATTTCAACCTCAGAGTTAACTGAGGAAAACAGAGGAACTGCTGGATACATCTTATTAAAAAAACTGTAATAAAGCTTCTTAACAATTAGAAGCACATACAGGAGCTTAAGGAATGTATGACAAAGGAAATAGCAATGTTGAAACAAAATCATGCTGAATTCTGAGAAATGAAGCACATAATATAGTGAATTAAAAACTCAGTGGAAAGCCTAAATAATAGAATGAATGAGGCAGAAGAAAGAATCAAAGAATTGGAAGACACCTTTTGCAGTAACACTGAAATAGTCAAAAGGTGGAAGAGGAACTGAGTCAAGCTAAGAAGAGTATCCAGCACTTAAGGGACAATTAAAAGGCAGAATATAAGAGTTATGGGAGTTCCTAAAACTGTGGAAAGAGACACTGGGTTCAAAGACATATTCAGTGAAATAATAAATAAGAACTTCCCTAACATGGATAAAGAATTGGGAAACAAAACGCAGGAGCAGCACAGAACTCCCATGACACATGATAATCAAGCTCTCATTGGTGGAACATAGGAAAAAGATACTGAAATCTGCACGTGAAAACAATCAGTTAACATACAGAGGAGCCCCAATCAGACTCACAGCTGACCTCTCAGAGGAAATTCTACAGGCCAGGAAGTGAGATATTCCAGATCCTAAAAGGAAAAAATTGTCAGCCCAGAATAATTTACCCAGCAAAGCTTTCCTTAGTCTTTGAAAACAAAATAAAATTCTTCCACAGCAAAGAATTCACCTATACTAAGCCCAACACACAAATATTACTTAACTATGTACTACTGACAGAGAAAAAGAAATGCACCTACCAAAATCAAAGGCAAACATGGAGATTGTCCTAATAAAACAATGAAAGGCTAAATCAAACAATGAATAGCCCATTGCTAAAATGACAGGACCAAATCACTACCTATTGATATTAACATTGAATGTAAATGACTTAAACGTATCAATCAAGCATCGTAGATTAGCAGAACGAATCAAAAACCAAGCCCATTTATCTGTTGCCTACAGGAGACATTTCTCAAAAACAAAGATAGGCGGAAACTGAAATTGAAAGAATGGAAAAAGATATTTCAGGCTAATGGAAAGGAAAAACGAGCTGGTGTAACCATTCTTAATGTCAGATAATATAGACTTCGATGTGGATAACAATAAAAGGGCTGAAGAAGGACATCACATATGATCAAGGATGCATTCAGCAAGAAACCACCATAAGAAATGTATATGCATCAAACGCAGGGGCACAAATATTAATGGATTTAAAGGGAGAAATAGACTCTAACACAATAGTAGTTGGGACCTTAATACCCACTGACATTAATGGATAGATCAATGAGACAGAAACTCATCAAGGAAAAAGCAGAGCTCACCCAGACACTAGAACAAATGGACTTAATTGATATCCATAGAACCTTTCATCCTACAGATGCAAAATACACTTTTTTTTGGTCAGTACATGGAACTTTCTCAAAGACTGATCCTATTACAAGACACAAGCAAGCCTCAAGAAATTTTAAAAAATCAAAATTATACCATGCAGTTTTTCAGACCATCATGGAGTGAAACTGGAGATCAATAAGTCAAAATACTCCAGAAGAAATGCAAATACTTGGAAATGAACAATGGGTTACAGAAAAAAAAATCAAAGAGGAAATTTAAAAACTGCTTGAAACAAAAAAAAATGCTTGAAGCTAATGCAGGCATTAATATAACATATCAAATCTTATGGGGCACAATCAAGGCAGCATTAAGAAGGAAGTTCGTTTCAATCAATGCTTATGTCAAGAGATTAGAAAAGCACCAGGCAAACAAGTTAATTGGACATCTGAAGCAGGTGGAAAAACTAGAGCATGGCAATACCAAGATTATCAGGAAAAAATAACGAGCTAAAATAAGAGAGGAAATAAACCAAATAGAGACCAAAAGAACATTATGTAAGAGATCAATGAATCAAAGAGCTATTTCTTTAAGAAAATTAACAAAATAGATTTCCCTATAACCCAACTGATGAAACAGGAGGATGAAGACACACATCAATAGATTCAGAGAGGAAAAAAGAAATATAACAATGGACACCTCGGACACACATAGAATAATCAGGAACTATAGCAAGCCAACTATATACCAACAAATCAGAAGACCTAGAAGAAATGGATAAATGTTTTGGACACCTACAATCTACCAAAATTGAATCATGAGGCAATCAATCATCTAAATAGACCTATAACAAGGATGGAGTGTGAATCAGTAATTATATCCCTCACAACCAAGAAAATCCCTGGACCAGATGGTTTCACTGAAGAATTCTATCAAATGTTTCAAGAAGAACTCACCCCAATCCTCCACAAGCTAGTCCAAACAACAGAAAGCGAGGCAATCCTTCCATACTCTTCCTATGAAGCCAACATCACCTTAACACCAAAGCCAGATAGAAACAACAGAAAAAGAGAGCTACAGATCAATCAGTAGAATCAACATAATCAAAATGTCCATATTACCTAAAGTAAAGTGCAGATTCAATATAATCCCAATGAAAAACTCAACAAAATTCTTCTCAGAAATAGAAAAGATGATAGGGAAATTCATTTAGAAAAAACAAGGGAATATGAATAGCCAAAGCAATCCTGAAAAATAAAAATAAAGCTGGAGGAATCACAATTCAAGACCTGAAGACATACTATAGTGCAGGGGTCATCAAAACAGTGTGGTACTGGTTCAGAAACAGACAAGAGAATCAATGGAATAGAATACAAGCCCCACACATGTAAAACAAACAAATCTTTGACAAGAATACTGAAAATAATCCAGAGAAAAAATCTGGACTCTTCAATAAATGCTGTTGGGACAATTGAATAGCTTCTGCAGAGGTAAGAAGCAAGACTTTCACTTTTTACTTTATACAAAAATCAGCTCCAAATGGATCAAGACCTAAATCTGTACCTAGAAGCCATCAAGCTACTAGTGAAAAACATAGTAAGCATTCTACAAGATACAGGCATCAGTAAGGACCTCTTTGGAAAGTCACCAAAAACACAAGCAGTCAAAGCCAAAACAAACCATTGGGACTACACATCAAACTAAGAAGCTTCTGTACAGCAAAGGAAACAGTCAAAAGTGAAGAAGCAACCAACAAAAAAACATCTGCACACTACATAACCGATAGGGGACTAATAACCAGGATCTACGAAGAACTTCAGAAACTCAATGACAGCCAAATGAACAAGCCTGTGAAGAAATGGGTGAAGGAGATGAGCACTTTTCAAAAGAACAAACTCAAACGGCTAATAGGCATATGAAAAAAATCGCTCAGGCTCCCTAACTATCAGGGAAATACAAATAAAAACCACACTGAAGTCCACCTAACTCCAGTGAGGTTGGCCAACATTCAGAACTCTACTAACAACACCTGCTGGCGTGGATGTGCAGAGAAAGGCACCCTCCTTCACTGCTGGTGGGAGTGTAGGCTAGTACAACCACTATGGAAATCAGTATGGAGAGTGCTAACAGAACTGAAAACTGATTTGCTGTATGATCCAGCTATCCTACTTGTGGGATATAGCCAAAGGAAATGAAATATGCAAATGAGAAAGGGATCTGTAATACTATATTTACAGCAGCACAATCTAATAGCAAAGATATGGAAATAACCCAGATGCTTGTTGAAAGAGGAGTGAATAAAGAAACTGTGATACATGTACTCTATGGAATACTACTTAGCCATTAAAAATAATGAAATTATACCATTTGCAACCAAATGATCCCAACTATAGACCACTAGGCTCAGTGTCCCAAAAGGACAAATGCCATGTGTGTTCTCTGTTATAAGGCAACCTTCTCACAAAATACAAGAAGATATAAAGGCAAGTATGTATATACATATGTTTATCTAGAGGAACTGTATAATAGATGCAAATATACCATAATGTGAAGATACACTGCAGTATATGCCTCTATTTCTGAATAAAAGATGGATTCCCAATGAAACTGTTAATATATCTGGACAACAGAATGCTGGTCTTTATACCACTGTCTGTATCTACAATGTCATAATACACTTAAATAGCAGAATGATGGACCACTGACTGTTGTTGAGGGACTAAACTATCATTATACAGGGGAAAATAATGAGGGGATAAGAGATAAAGGAGGGTGGAAGAAGAAATCCCTGAGCCTAAGGAACTGCATTAAAGAAAAACAAAGGACCAAAACAAATAAACTAACATTGTTTTGTGGTTATGAACAAAACACATACACAGAAATCTAACAATTTTTCAGTTGATAAGAAAGATAAGTTTCTAATTGATTCGTTTGGTATAACATTATAAATCTGCAGTTTCTTTGCAAATCACCATTTTGATAATTTTTCAAAGCGCAAATCTGTTATCCCACTTTGTTTTATGTTGTATTATCTGCATTATAAAGACAGGAAGAGAAATGAAACAATTCTGGAACCAATCTCTATGAAGAACGGAGGCAAAATAAAAAGTAAAGATTTCCCTATACCTAGTTGATGCTGATTCTTTTAATTATCTTTCAAAAGGAAAAGAGAGTAAGAACTCAGTAAATGGATAAATATGACTTGCCTCAAGAGCAAATTGCGCAGCTGAACTCAGGGCCGAGTTACCTGCATTTTGGTCTAGATCATTATCTGGTGTCTCTGCTGCTAATAAGCACTTTAAATTCTCAACTGCCTGAAAAGCTGAAAAACAAGGAAGGAATTAAAAAATGGATATTCTTATCACAGATAATACTTGCCCATGGCTAATTACACTGTAATGAATTTGAACTCATGTTAAAAGCGTTGGTATCTTTAAAATATGAATTAATATCATTTATAAGACCACATGAGTTGCTAAACTGTCAAGAATGATTTGAATACAGGAAGATGTGTTTTTGTGAATTTATCTTAAGCGTATATTTGTAAAAGGAAACAAACATGTATGAGAAGGTTTACTCAGTGTTGCTTTCAGAGTAAAATATGGAACCTAAATTCCATCAATATCAGATGTGCTACACATATTTTAGTATATCCAGAAAATGAAATATAATACAGAACAAGGTTATAAATTGAATGACCGCAATAAATTCCATTATGTGTCTTAAATGTAGGCTAAAGTTAAATAGGTGTACTACAGGCCTTAGGTAATGAACAAATAACAAAGTTATAGTTAATAATCAATAAAGGAAATAAATGCAATAGATTAAAATTCAGTTTACTCAAAACATAGCAGGAAAAAAACAGAAAAAGCAACAAAGAACAGATGAGGCAAATATAAGGCAAACTGATAATTGTGTTAAACATAAATGAATTAATGACCCCAAAAAGGTGGAGCTAATCTCATTGGATCAAAACAAACAAACAAACAAACTTAAAAAACACATCTTACCTGGGAGAAAAATTCTTTAAAGACCCCAACAAATTTGAGGAAATGAGAGGATGCTGTATCATATGAAAGAACTTCAAAAAAGCTCATAGAAAGCACATATTATGAAAAGAAACTATGCAAGGATTTAAAAGTTTTTTTGCACCAAAATAAAAATACCTTTTAATTTTCTTTCCACAAACTTTTTGAAGTTCCTTTATACAAGTAATACTGATTACCCTCACAGGTCATAAAGTGAAAATAAGCTAAATAAAGCTAGAGTGGTTGTATTATTAGACAAAACAAATTTCAGAATACAAACAGTACTAGGGATAAAGTTAATTTAAATATGATCAAAGGAATCAATCTGTAATGAAGATATAATTCTACACGTTTTTGTATTCAATAACAAAATTTCAAAACATGAAAAGTAGAAACTGATAGAAACGTATGGGGATATCAACAAATCTACAACTATAGTTAAAGAGTTCAATATTTTCACTCAATAATTGATAGAAGAACTAAACCGAAAATCACCAATCAATATACAATTAATATACAAAGGACCCTGAATAGCCAAAACAATTTGGAAGAGAATAAAGTCTGAGGACAAGCACTGTATTTCGTATTTTTCAGAGCCGCACTAAGAGTAAGAAATGATATAAACACAGTGAATGAAATACATTTCAAGCAAAGACCCACAAACAAATGACAACTGAATTTTGACAAGGGTGAAAGTAATTGATATAGTGAGCTAATGCAATAAAACAGAAACAATTGGATAACTACTTTGTTAAAAAAGATTTTAATACCCCTCTAGAATTAAATATAAACAATAACAACAACAACAAACACACCTCAAAATGGATCACAGACCTGAATGTAAAATCCAAAATTAACTTTTTGTTTGATTTTTAGGTTAACCAAAGACTTCTTAACTACAACATCAAAAACGCAATCCGTAAAGAAGAAAAAAAAGATAAATTGTAAAATTTAAAACTTCTGCTCATTAAAGATGTTACAAAATTACAAAGAGGGGCTGGTGGCATGGCAAAGCAGATTGAACTGCTGTTTACTCTGCCAGCATCCTGACTCAGAATGCTGATGCAAGTCATAGCCGCTCTGATTCTGATCCAACTCCCTACTAGTGTGCCTGGGAAAGCAGTGGAGGATGGACCATGTACTTGGATCCTGCCACCCACATGGGAGATTTAATTAAAGCTATCACTACCCAACAATCAAAATGACTATATTTTCTAAAATGAGGAAGCAGATCAACCAAAACTCTTATATGTAGTTAGTCTAAGATAAAATTGTGTATCTATTTTGAAAAATTGTTTGGCAGGTTCAAATAAAGTTAAATATACTTTTATTATGTAAACCCATACTCTTACTCCTAGATACCAACCCTACAGAAATGCCTTCTTCCTTTCACATAAAACTAGTAAAGAAATCTTTATAGTAATGTTATTCATGATTACCCAAACTGGAAGTCATCCAAATATCCTTCAACTGGTGAATGGATTAAAAAAACAAAAAGGAAAAACCTGCAGGGCCTGGCACAATTGCCTAGTGGCTACATCTTCGCCTTACTTCACCAGAATCTCATATGGGCGTCAGTTCATATCCTGGTTGCTCCACTTGTCTTCCAGCTCCCTGATTGCGGCCTGGGAAAGCATAGAGGATGGCCTAAAACCTTGGGACTCTGCACCCACGTGGAAGACCCGTAGAGGTTCTTGGCCCCTGGCTTCGGATTGGGCTCAGCTTTGGACGTTTTGGCCACTTGGCGAGTGAACCAGTGGACAGAAGATGTTTCTATTTGTATGTCCTTCTCTCTGTGTAACTGCCTTGCCAATAAAAATCAGTAAATCTTAAAAAAAAAAAAAAACCTGTGATATTTCCACACTATGAATACTATTCAAGAACAAGAAGGAACAAATTGTAGACATACACAACGGTACGGGTGAGTTTAAAATTGTTTATGCTAGGGGAAAGAAGACAGGTTCAAAAAGTATTATGTTATGACTCAATTTACAATTCTGGGACACAAAAACACAGACGGGAAAAAGAATAGTGATATCCAAGGCCAAAAATGGTGGGAAGGAGTGACAACAAAGGGTCTGAGACAATTTGTGTTCTACATCTGCATGTGATGGTGGTTGCCTGATTTTACGCTTTTTTCAAACCTCACAGAATCGTTAACATACATAATACTCATAGATTCCTTAAGCTAGCAAGGACAAATATTGTTGTTATATTTATCTTCAATAAACAATGTTTAAAAATTGTCACAGATAGCTGGGGACTAAATAAAAAGACTGAGTTGGCTCTGTATTTTTAAAAATAATTGTATTTTCATATGTTAGAAGATTTAGTGGGGAATCTATTTTCTTGCTGTTTCTGCTGGCAAAACTTTCGAGTTCTCTTATCTTTTTAACATGCTGTATCAAATAAAACCAAATCTCAGAAGTTTTTGATAAAAACATTTTGATAGACATGACCAGAAGTATTAACCCTGATACAGAGCTGATTTCAACTGATTACTTCTTAATTTTGACACAGATAAACTGCACCGTTCTGAAATGATTCTTTGTCGATGCAGATTAAATGATGTTTTTCCTTAAGGAGTCGGTAACAGGGTCCCTTGCACATAGTAGGCATTCATAAATGGTTGCTGAATTATTATTAATTATGTTCTGACAACTTAATTAAAGCTTGTCAACTTTATTTTTTACAAAGAGCAGCCAGTTTAAAGCTCAGATTGTTTGAGAATTTGTGAAGCTACCCTGAGGGAAAAAGGGATTAATATCTGAACATTAGCATATCTACAACTAATTGAAGATATATTTGAGATTGTGCATACACAAGCTAGGAAAACATTCTTTTTCTTTAAATATTTATTTTTTTATTGGAAAGGCAGATATACAGAGAGGAGGAGAGACAGAGAGGATGCTTCACTCCCCAAGCGGTCACAATGGCTGAAGCTGAGCCGATCCGAACCAGGAGCCAGGAGCTTCTTCCAGGTCTCCCACACAGGTGCAGGGTCCCAAAGCATTGGGCCGTCCTCAACTGCTTTTCCATGCCACAGGCAGGGAGCTGGATGGGAAATGGAGCTGCCAGGACTAGAACCGGCGCCCATATGGGACCCTGGCACATTCAAGGCTAGAACTTAAACCACTACGCTATCATGCCGGGCCCTAGGAAACCATTCTTAACCTTACTAAAAGGAAATAGTACTAACGGGATGAAAGTAATATGTGCAATTCAATACGTGCAATTCTAACACTGTTCACCCAGTGGACAGACTTCATTTTAAGGCCAAATCTTTCACTTAGCACCTTCTGTAGAAGTGAGGAATCAAAAGGTACCTAGGAAACAATTATTAACTGATGTGGATTTTAATATAAATCTCTCTCTTCCTAGATCTTCAAACTATTTTTTTTTTGACAGAAACTATAAAGAGTACACAATGACAAGACCCTCCTCCAATTATTGATCCACATTTGCCTGGTTATTTGCTTCTCTCATGGTTTTTTTTTTTTTTTTTTTTTTTGCGCTGTTGTTTCTTTATATATAGAATGTACATTCACTTCCACACTCTGAAAACAGTAGGTGGTTTTATTCTATTGTGGGTTATTTATTTTTGAGGACTAGATACTATTTGCATTAACAGTCACACATAACTCATAAATAACATTTATACCTCTTTCACAATCTCCCTCCAAAATCGAAACCTTGAATACATGAAGCTGAGTGGAAATGTTTTGAGGATCTTGTAGTTCAGCTTCCATCATTGCCCTGTTGGCCTGAAAAGAGAAACATGGGATCTAACATCATTAAGACAGTCACACTGGCTGAGGGAAACTCATTATATAGATAGGATTCTAAGAAAAATCTAAAAAAACTTCCTCTCTTCGTATGCTAAAGAAGCAATGAAGTATGTTTTCAGACGGAAGATTAAATAAGTCAGACCAACCCTCCTGCTGAAAACACCTCAAAATATTGAAAAATACATTCAAAATTATAAGTGTTTTCCCTTCAAATAATAATAAAAGAGGACTGACAGAGATAGTAAAGGACTACTCAGCCAAAATCTAAGGAAAAGTGAGGTCCCACAGAGTTAAGCAGAGAAATAAAGCCATTTTTACCTGGCATGCATTTGCAAACCTTAGCAAATGCTAAGCTTTGAAAGATCTCGCTAGGTCAGGGAGACACACATTAATACCCAACGGATCACACTGTTAGACTAAGACAAAAACAGGAGTAAACCTATTTCCACCTAAATGCCCATGGGGGCCATAATAAAGTTTATCTTGCTACTGAATAGAAGGCAGCATTACAGGTGGGCAGAAACAATCCCTGAAGTGTAACACAAGTAGACTCATGGATGTGCAGTTCCAAAATACACTATAATGGAGACCAAGAGACCGAAATTCTTGAATTTAGTTACATTGCTCTCAAACAACTGCAGAAACAATGTGAATCCTCTGTGGAGGAAGGCACTTCATCTTAAGTTTCAAAATATTTTCATAAATAATTTTTCAAGAATTATGAGTTGTACACATTGAAAATAATCAGACACGCTGTGAAACAAGACACCATGAATGAGCATAAGCAGAAATAAACAGTTGAAACAAATTTTCAAGATACAGATTCTGAACTTATCAAATATGTTATAAAATATTTATATCAAGTTATCATACATATAAAAGATATACTAAAATATGTGTGGATAGATTGTTACTCAATGGTAATACCGGCATAGCTATAATGTCTCTAGCTAGTATCTATCATAATTAATAACTGTCATAACAGTTGCTAAGTAATTGAACACTGGAGCCATGCTGTGGTACAGCACGTTAAGCCACCGCCTCTGATGCCATTTGGTAAGTGAACCAGCAATGGAAAATCTCTCTCTCTCTCTTCACCACACCCCGTCTTTGTCTTGCTCCCTTTCTGTGTAACTCTGATTTTTAAATTAAAAATTACATTAAAAATGAATATTGTGCTTCTCGGCCTTTTGGCTAAGATCAAGTGTAAAAATGAATATTGTAACATTATAGGAAATGGACAGTAAAATGCAAACTTGATGAATTAAAAAAAAGAGGAGTTTCTTGAAATGAAAAATGCAATTCAAATGAAGCACAAAGGACGGGTTTAGTAGACTCAGAAAAATGTAAATCAATTAAAAGATAAAACAGAATAAATAAGCCAACGAGCAGCACAGAAAAATTATAAACAAGGAGAAAAGTTCATAAATAACTCCATACTTTATAGAACAGGCCCTAAAAGAACATAATTCTCACACTAGTATAAGGAGGAACCTGAAATGTAAAAATGTTGAGAACATTCTTTTCAACAAATTGATGCAGAGTAAGTCAACATTAACATGCAAAAACAGAAAAAAAAAGTCCAGGCACAGAAATCAACCAAAAACTTATCGCAACCTAAATAAGTTGAAATCTTATATCTATGCACAAACTTGAGCATGAACAGTTACACAAACTTTCTTCATGATTGTCAAAATGTGGAAGAAACTAAAATGTCCTTCCATAAGTGAATAAACTGTGATATATCCAGATAATAGAGTGTTATTCTGTATCAAGAAGATATGAACTAGGTGGGGGGGAGGAAATTGGGGAGAGGATAAGGGAAATGCCAGGAGCCTATGGAATTGTATCATAAGATGATAATAGTAATAATAAAATGTAAAAATAAAATAAAATAAAATACCAAGAAAATGAAAAAAAAAACCATAAAGATACAGAAAGGTCCAAAGATAAGAAGTTAAAGAAGATATATCTGGAAAATATTAACCAAAAAAAGTGTAGAGACAGTAGTAATTTCAGAAACTTTAAGGCAAAATGCATTTCAAGAAATAATGTATCATTTCAGACCAATAAAACTTCAACAAATAAGAATATATTACAATGTTAATTTTAGGTCTGAAAGTAGTAAAGCCTCAAATGCATCAATCAAAAATGGCAAAATCAGAAAAAGTGCACAATCACAATGGGACATTTTAATATTTCATCTCTGTAACTGATTCAGTCAACACCCAGAGTTTGGACAGAGAAGATTAAAAAATGAGTATCAGATGATACAAATTCAAACAGCGTGCATACACTCACATATATACAGGCTTTCCAAACTGTAGAAAACACATTTCTTTCAACAGTCAACATAATATTTACAAAATTGTTCATATACCTTCTCATAAAGCAAAATTTCAACCCATTTCAAAATCTGAAATCAATTACAATATAATTAGGCTAGAAGGTAATCACCAAAAAAGATGACAAAAAAATCCCCAATGTTTCAAAATTCAGAAATAACATTTTTACATAATTAATTGGCCAAAGGAAAATCAGAAAATACTATTAATTGTGTAACAAAAATATTGTTGTGGTTTGATTAGGAGTTATCTCTCCCAAACTCATGCAAAATGTTTAAACTCTTATTTCCTAATGTTAATGGTTGGGTCAAGAGTGGAGACTTGATCAACTGTGGCAGTTAGGTAGGTCTTCAGGTTACTGAAGGCTTGCTGTCTGGAGGTGGTTCCCACTAAAAAGTTGATTATTTGGGTTGAAGTTCTAGCTGCTGTGTCTGCTTCCTGGCTTGCCATGAGATCATTTCTCCTTACCTGCCATAACCAGCCTCCATCAGATGGCAGCTTATGGGCACCACCCGATCTGAATTGTAACCTCTAAGTTGTAAACTGAGATGAACTTTTCCTTTGCCAAGAAGCTCCTCTGAGATATTTTAGAGTAACAAAAAGTGGACTAATACATATTGTACGTGTTCTTCTGTAATCTCCAGAGAACTATTAGGATGAATATCAGAACTGGTTCACATGATTATGTAGGCTGAGAGGCCTGACAAAATGTTATCCTCAAGCTGGAGAGCCAGGACAGCTGGTTGGAGTCCAAGGCCCCAGGAACTAGGAAAGTTTATTTCAGAGGGCTGGAGAAGGATGATCTATGTTAAGGAGGATGGATTTTTTTCTTCCTTAATTCTTCATTGTATGAGCTACACTGGTGAAGCTAATGGAAAAGCTGGAAACTTCTGGGAACATTCTCACAGACATACACTCAGAAATGTTTTACCAGCTACTTGGACATCATTTCAGTAAAACTGATATCTAAAATTCTCCATCACATTTTGTATCAATATTTATGGATGAGAGATATTCAGAGAGGCTGGTAAACTAGTAGTTCTTCAAAGTGGCTATGTGGTTTTGTTCACTTTGTGATAGTCCATCAAGCTGTACACTCACTATTCTTGTTTTTTTCTGTGTATGTGTTATAGATAAATAAAAGTTACTTAAAATAGTGTGTTCTAGAGCTAAAGTAGCAATTAGAGAAAAATGTATTAAATATACCACATAATATATTTTAAGACTATAAGTTCAAAAGCTAAGAATTAATGTTAACATCTATTGAAATGTTAACATCTTAAGAAATTACGAAAAGAACTTCAAGATAAATCCAAAAATTGCACAAAGAAAACAACAGATTCTAACAGTAGATACAAAGTAACACAACAGAGGAAGCCTACAAAGCCAAAACTATGTTCTTACAAAAGCTAAGATGGACAAACGTCTAATAAAAAAACGAAGACAAAAAAAAAAAAAAGAAAGAAAAGAAAAACAAAAGATGCCAACAGGGTATTCAAATAACTTTATGTCAATAATGCTAAAAATTTCGACAAAATAAATGGATTCCTAGAAAATATAGCTTACTTGGGGGCTCGGCACCGTGGCCTAGTGGCTAAGGTCCTCGCCTTGATCCCATATGGCTGCTGGTTCTAATCCCAGCAGCTCCACTTCCTCTCTATCTCTCCTCCTCTCAGTACATCTAACTTTGTAATAAAAATAAAATAAATCTTTAAAAAAAAAAAAAAAAAAAAAAAAAAAAAAGAAAATATAGCTTACCAAGCAGCGAAAGATAGCCCAAGTGCTTGACCCCTGCTACCCACATGAGAGATCTGAAAGAAGCTAAGGGTCGCTGGCTTTGGTCTGGCCCTACCACATTTCCTCTCTGCGTGTAACTCTGACTTTGAAATAAAGAAATAAATAGCTTTTTTTTTGAAAAAAGAAAATTTTACCAAACTGAATAAAAAAAAGATAAAGAAATATCAAGAGTGCTATCATTATCAATGTAATTGAATAATCTAATTGTAATTGAATAGTCTAATTGAATTTTAGACTATAAAATACTCCCACAAAGAAAACCCAAATATCATATAACTTCCCTTTATTTAACTTTCATTGTGATAATATTAGGTAGGATGTTAGAAATCAGCCTGTGTGTGAGAGGGGCTTAAAGAAAGCAACACAGCAGCAGAAGCTTGTAGACACACCTTAGAAGCAGCCCAGTATTTCATAAAGTCCCACCCAGATACCCTTTCTCAAATTTTACTCGTGGTCCAGCATCGTATCCCCACCTTCCACCCTTCAGGAAAACTCCTTAGGAAACTCCACTCTGCACAAAACTGGTTACCCAGCCTGTTAACCATGGGCAATAACATCCTCACAAACCTTCCCCCAAGGAAGGAACCCTAGGGGAAGCTCTGCTGCCTGGCTCAGGTGGACCACTCAGTCTAAAAGCACTGACTAGTGAAATCTTGGAAGGAATATTACCTAATTCACACTTTGCAAACCTTTTGGGCTGGACAAGAGGGAGGAGGGGAAAGAGAAAAACATGCCAAGAACCGAACCCCAGTACTGAGTACAGACTGATTAGCTCAGTTCTTCCTGAGCCACCTGCCTGGCTTTCATTAAACCATGTAAACTTGCTTTTCCCCTGTTGAATGATTACGCTCTCTCAGATTCTATTTGGAGAAGTGCACATCTGTTCTTATGGATGCCCTACTTTATTAAACCTTGCTACCTTGTTTTATCACTGCTCCTCTGTATCACGTCTGAATTCTGACGTGAAGACATCTCCACCTACACATCTCCACCTAACATGAGATCGGTCCTGAACACATTTTTAGGTGTATAATACAGTACTTGACTTTAAGTACAATGTTCTATAGTAGATTACCAGAACTTATTTATGTTGCTTAACTCAAACTACATGCTCATTAATCAGTATCTTCTTCACCAGGATTTTCCTCTTTTATACTATAGATGTCTTTAAAAGTGAAATCATACAGTATTTGCTTTCTTATAAATGTCTTGTTTTACTTAGCAAATATCTTGAAATTTTATACTTATTTTCACAAACTGCAGAGTTTCCTTTTTTTCCCCCTTAAGGTTAAGTAATATTTTGTTGCATATAAAGGGCATATTTTGTTATCCATTCATCTGACAGTGGTCATCTGGACTGTTTCCACATTTTTACTATTGTGAATAGTGTTTTCTTTTATTTATTTATTTATTTATTACATTAAATTATGTGACACAGTCCCATATGCACTGGGACTCCCCCGACCCCTCCCCTAACCCTCTCCCCATGGTGGAGTCCTCCATCTTGTTGCATAACCACAGTATGTGAATAGTGTTTTCAATGAACATGGTGGTGCAGAATTTAAGATCCTGATATCAATTTTGGGATACAAATCCAAAAGAGGGACTGATGAATAATATGGTAGTTCTATTTTTAATTTTTGAATAAACTTTCAAATTTTCTATAAACAATGCACCAGTGTGAATTCCTACTAATAAAGTCTAAAGTATAGTGAATTCTTATACATTTATGTTACTTTGGCATCTTTTTTTTTATATATATTTATTATTTAACTTCAGTAATTACATTGTATTATGTGACACAATTACATAGATACTTGGGTTCTCCCCACCCCTCCCCAAACCCTCCCACCATGGTGGATTCCTCCACCTTGTTGCATAACCACAGCTCAAGTTCAGTTGAGATTCCCCCATTGCAAGCGTATACCAAACATAGAGTCCAGCATCTTATTGTCCAGTCAAGTTACTTTGGCATCTTTTTAAAAACATAAACTTAAATTTCTCACACCAGAAGCAGGGCTCAGTCATCCTTGATACAGCTTCCAATACTATAACCCATTTAGCTCCACCTGTCTGCTTGCTTTAAACCCACCAATGAAAGATCCCTGGGAAACTGATTAGAATAACATCCTGGATCCTATAAAGGCACAGGTCCACTGATCATTTCTTTTTCTCCGGGCCTCTGCTCACTGATATTGGCATGTTTGCTGCATTATTGAACCGTGCCTGAAACCTGGCCCCCTAAGGCTGAGAAGTCACCTTTAGGCAGATCTTCTCTGGCTTCTGAAAACAATAGCTACCAAGTCAACCGGTAATAAATTCAGAGTTTCATTCAAAGCAGAAGGGTTATAATTTCTGCACAAGCGGGCCCGGCGGCGTGGCCTAGCGACTAAAGTCCTCGCCTTGAACGCCCTGGGATCCCATATGGGCGCCGGTTCTAATCCCGGCAGCTCCACTTCCCATCCAGCTCCCTGCTTGTGGCCTGGGAAAGCAGTTGAGGACGGCCCAAAGCTTTGGGACACTGTACCCGTGTGGGAGACCCAGAAGAGGTTCCTGGTTCCCGGCATCGGATTGGCGCAGCACCGGCCCGTTGCGGCTCACTTGGGCAGTGAACCATCGGATGGAAGATCTTCCCCTCTGTCTCTCCTCCTCTCTGTATATCCGGCTTTCCAATAATAATAAAATCTTTTTAAAAAAATTTCTGCACAAGCAGCAACATTTATTTTCTTTTGCTTTTTGTGACACGTCTATAGTGATGTCTTATTGTGGTTTTGATTTGCCTTCCTTCCCCCATGCCATGATTAGTCAGGTTGATGTTTTTCATGTTCCTGCTGGCTAATTTCACATCTTCTTTGGAAAAATATCTATTCAAGTCTTTCGCTTACTTTATGATAAGGTTATTATTCAATCATTATTCCTTTCAATAAGCTTTCTGATCTTTTCCTATCCGTTCTTCTTTCAGGACTTCCTTACATTATATAACCTCTAAGACTAATGGTTTCCAACAATAACTTTAAACTTTCACTGTATTTCTTAAAAAAAAAAAAAGTTTGTTAGAACCAGTGGAACCAGTGCATAGCATGTTGAGCCTTCTCCTGCAGCGCTGGCATCCCATATGGGTGCCAGTTCAAGTCCTGCTGCGCCATTTCCCTTCCACCCCTGCTTCTGACCTGGGAAATCAGCAAGAGACAGCTCAATTTTTTGAGCCCCCACACCCGTAAGGGAGATCCATAAGGAGCTTGTGGCCCTTGGCTACAGATGGGCTCAGCTTTGACTGCTGTAGCTATTTGCAGAGTGAACCAGCAGGTGAAAGATCTCTTTCTCTCCTTCTCTCTCTCTCTGACTCTGCCTTTCAAATAAAACTTTAAAAATCTTTAAAAGTAAGTTTATTTTACTTGAAGGACAAAACAACAGGGAAAAAAGGCAGAAAGAGAAATCTTTTATCTTGTTGGTTCACTTCACAGAAGCCTGTAATGGCCAGGGCTGGGCCAGGAAAAGTGAGGAGCTTGCAATACTTGGTTGTCAGGAGCCCAGGCTACCTTCCAGAATGTATTGTCAGGAAGATAGATAAGAAATAGAGGAGCTGATACTTAAACTAGCACTCCAATATGAGATGTGTATGTCTCAAATGCTATCTTAACATATTGTGCCACAATTCCTGCTCCTATTATAGTAATCCACAGTTTACGGTTTTCCACAATTTCCTAAATTTTCTTCAACATTTTTTTAATTCTTGCCCTTCTAAATTATTTCCAATGACCTGTCATTGAGTTTACTGTTTCTGCTTTATGAAGCCTCTGCTGAATCTTGCTACCTAGTTTTTTGGATTAGTTATTGTGTTCAGTTGTCTGACTTGTTTGGTATTTTTAGTATTTTCTTCCTTTATTAAATTTCTCACTTCTTTCTTTTTTTTTACTTTTATATCATTTTATGACCCAGTTTCATAGGCTTTGGGATTCTCCCAGCCTCTCTCCAATCCCACCCCCCATATTGAATTCCTCCATACTGTTACAGTAGTACAGATCAAATCCAGTCATGATTCCTTCATTGTGGGCATGGACCATGCATAGAGTCCAGCATCTTATCGTCCAGATAAATTCAATAGTTTTTTTGGGAAGACCATCTCTGGTCTGAGGGTAGAGCTGGTAGAATATCATCTCCTCCAATGAGACGTCACTACACAACTTCAACAGGAAGAAACATAAAAATTAACAATATCATGAAGTTAATTAACATGGTATTGAGTGACCAATATGTTAGAAAATGCAAGTTCTTAACCACATCCTGTCTGTAACTACTTCCTTGGCATCTCACTTCTTTCATAATTATTCCTTGTTTTCACTGAGTATTTATCTCTAAGAGTTAATAATATAACCATTTAATTCAGTTCATGAACATTTATCTTGTTCCCTTCTTTGGAATGTCTTTATCTGATTTTCTCATTTTCCTTGAGTCTCTCTATTGAGATATACACAATAGATTATGTAGCAATCTCTCCCAATCTTTACAGACTATCCTTGCACCAGAGAAGAACTCCACCAATCACCCAGCCAGAGGTTCTGGGAATCTCTCAAACCTTTGTGCTTGTCTAACTTGCTTGTTTTGTTTCTTTGAAAACCTTAGGCATTGGGATATTTGGTCATATCAACGCATCAGTTCCAATGAGACTGAAACCAGTTTCTCAGTTTACTCCAGTAAATCTGGATTATTGGAACTTTGTCCAACTCTTTCACCAGACAGAAGCCTGGAACTGAGGCTTCTTGTACACTTACTGTGTGTTGAATCAGGGGGTACTGAGGAGTCTATGGTAACTGCCAGCTAACATTTCCATCTGTTCTCACCCCTAGGTAGCTAGATTATTTCAGGTCCCATAAGCACCCTTAAATTGTTAAGGCAGAAATCAGTCTTTTGGATAGCACATAGGAAAGCTGGTGGTGGTAGATGAAGCAACTCCTTCCCTCCCTAGTGAGAAGCAGGCAGCTGTGGTTTTTGCATGCTTACTCTATGCTGAACCAAGCAAAGAAACCATGGTATCTCCAAGCCCAAGCCACCACCTCAGTTGTATCCAACTGGCTAGACTCTACTGGACTTGTTAGAGAACCAAGACTAACTTCATAGATGTCCAGTTCTTCAGACAGTCTTAAAGAATTGAGGCATTTAAGGAGACTACGAGGAATTGGAATGCTCTCATAGGCCAAGAACTCTGAGGTCATCCACTCCCGTTCGGATCTCCCACATGGGATGGAAGAAGCCCAGATCCTTCCTCACAGGATCTAATGTCATTGGAACAACAGCTGGGAGTCCTGAGTGATCCTCAGAAACAGAAGAACAGTAAACTTCCTTCGGGACTCGGGAGACAAGTTTTCTCTGGCTCTTACTTAGTTCCAACTTTGGAATCCCACCCTCTCTTGCAACAACCATCAGGGTCATGCCAGAGCCCCCCCAATCCCCCCCCCAAATTAGATCAGATAGAGACCAATAAAGAAAGCTTAGAACCAGACAGGAAACGGTCAGCTTGGACTCACATATACCTTATTAGGTAGAACACAAAGATCAGTTACTCCTCACTAAGGTATTGAACATTTCTTTGCACCCCCCCCCAAAAAAATGTTCTGTGTCTCAATCGTTGACATATGCCTTGTTAGACTTATAAGTCAGTTTGGACTAGCCTAAAATTCACCAAGTTCAGTAAAAATTACGCTTCAATACTATAAACTGCTAAATATAAAAATGAAAATAGACATGAGACAGCTGAAGAGTACCCTATAACCATTCTAAGGTGTACAGCAGCTGGTTGTGCATAAACTAAAATTGAGATGTCAATGAAGTAGTTACAGGATGTAGTTAAGAACTTGCATTTTGTAACATATTGGTCACTTAACTCCATAATGTTGTAAATTGTTGTTGATGTTATGTTGTGGTTTTTCATTGGAAAAATGAAAAACCAGCTCTACCTTCAGACCAGAGATGGTCTTCCCAAAAAACTGTTGAATATATCTGAACAATAAGGATGCTGGACTCTATGCATGGTATATGCTTGCAATGAAGGAATCATGACTGGATTTGAACTGTACTACTGCAGCAATGTGGAGGAATCCAACATAGGGGGAGGGCATGGGGTGGGTTGGGGGATTCCCAGAGCCTATGAAACTGTGTCATAAAACGAAATTAAATAAAAAAAGAAAAAGAAAAAAAAAGAATTGAGACATTGCAAAGATCAGTTCTTTTCCTCTCAGAGAGGAAGCTAGTCAGGATTTTTTTTTAGACTGCTTACTCTGTGCTTACCAAAGATGAATAGCTAGCCATCAGCCCACGCTGCTGTCTCCATGTCCTCCAGGCAGCTAGATTGTCCCTGGCTTGTTAGAGCTCAAACACTGACAATACAGAAGCTAGCTAGTGGGGGTAGTGGATAAAGCCACTATGCGAAACGTTAGCATCCCATACAGGCACTGGTTTGTGTTCTGGCAGCTCTAGTTTCAATCCAGCTGCCTGCTAATGGCATGGGAAAAGCAGCAGAAGATGTCACAAGTGTTTGGGCTCCTGCCACCCACATGACAGACCTGAACAATCTCCTGGCTCCTGGTTTTGACCTGGCCCAATCCTAGCCTTTGGAGCCATCTGGGCAATGAACCAGCAAATAGAAGCTCTCTCTGTGTCATTTCCTCTCTCTAACTCTGGGTCTCAAATAACTAAATAAATACTTTAAAAAGTTAGACCTCTGCCAAATCCTTGGGAAAGTTGGGGATCTGCATATATGAACAAACTCTTTCCTTCTTTATATTTACTTATTTATTACTATTATGATTTTATGATACAGTTCCATAGGTTCCTGGTATTTCCCTTATTCCAGCCCCAATTCCTCCCCCTGACCTATTTCCTCTATATCATTATTAAAGTATAGTTCTTCATACACAGTCATATGTCCATCATTGCGGGCATGGACAGTGGCAGAGAGTCCAGAATCCTATTGTCAAGATATAGGGAACAGTTTCATTGTAAGTCCATATTTTCTGGAAGTAGAAATGCATACCACACTACATCCGCACATCTGAATGTTAGTCTCAATTTCGCAGCTACTGTACATCTCCTTAAATGAAAAGTCATGATTCAAAATCAACAATAGAAAGAAGAAATTTACAATGCCATGAAGTTAAATGACATGTTACTAGATAGGACAATTTCCATTACACAGCTACTATACATCCCCTTAAATGAAAAGCCACAAAACAAAATCAGTATCAGGAAGAAAAAAGAAATTAACAACACCATGAAGTTAAATAACATGCTACTGAATGACTAATGTGTAGCTGAAGAAATGAAAATTAAGAACCTTCTTGCAGAAAATAATGCTACTGTGTGATCAATGAGTCATTGAATAATGCTCCAACCAGAAGTGGGAGAAAGGTTGCAGAGACAACGGTGCAGCCTCAGCATGGTATCACAGGAGGTGGAGAGTGGAGAGCCAAGAGCTGGGGCTGTGGAGACCATGGTGGAAATCTAACATAAGAACCCAAACCTGGAACTTGCTGGAGGGAGTGGCACAATTGGCTGCAAACAAAGAGTTGTGTATCAATTGCAATAAGTAAAATCAAACTGCAGACCTGTGGGTGACACAGCTTAGAAACCTGCCCCAAGGAGAAGACTCTGCTAACCAGAAGTACAATGACCAAGAGCAAAAGAAGAGACAAAGGCACAATGAATATTACCAAAAACTCCCCTGCAAAGGAGCAAAACCCTATGCCAACCTCAGAGTTAACTGAGGAAGACATCGAGAAAATGGGGCATACAGAATTCATAAGACTCATTTTAAAGCTTCTGATCAACAATGAGAAGCACATACAAGAGTTCAAAGAATTTAAGCAATATTTTACACAAGTAGCAGCAACAATAAAGCAGATCAAGGCTGATATATCAGAAATTAAGAACACAGTAGAACAAATTAAAAGTACAATGGAGAGTCTCCAAAATAGAATGAAGCAAGCAGAAGAAAGAATCTCAGAATTGGCAGATATTTCCTGTCATCAGGGAGAAGCAAACAAAAAGCTGGAAGCAGAGCTGGATCAGGCCAAAAAAAAGTGTTCAAGAATTGAAAGACACTATGAAGAGGCTAAATATAAGAGTAATGGGAGTCCCAGAAGGTGCAGAAAGAGAAGCTGAGTTTGCAAATGTATTTAATCAAATAATAAAGGAAAATTTCCCTAATCTAGAGAAAGAATTGGGAAACAAGATCCAGGAGGGGCACAGAACTCCCAACAGGCTTGATCAAAAGCGATCTTCACCAAGACACATGATCATCAAGCTCTCTTTAATCAAACATAAGGAAAAGATCCTTAAATGTGCACGTGAAAAAAATCAATTGACATATAAAGGAATGCCAATTAAGCTCACAGGAGATCTCTCACAGGAAACTCTACAGGCAAGAAGAGAATGGAGTGACATAGTCCAGATTCTAAAAGAAAAAAATTGTTGGCCTAGGATAACATATCTAGCAAAGCTTTCTTTTGTCTTTGAAAATGAAATAAAATTCTTCCACAGTAAAGAAAAGCTAAAAGAATTTGCCTCTTCCAAACCTGCCCTACATACAGATGATACTTCAAGATGTTCTCTTGACAGAGAAGAGGAATAGCACCTACCAAAACCAAAGGCAAATGGGAAGAACATCCCAGTAAAATGACAACAGAAGACTAACCCAATGAACAACCCATTCCTAAAATGACAGGACCAAAGTACCACCCATACATATTAAACTCTGAATATAAATGGCTTAAGCTCAATCAAACATCATAGATTAGTAGACTGGATTAAAAAACAAAACCCATCTGTTTATTGTCTGAAGAAGACACACTTCACCAACAAAAATCAGTGGAAACTATATCGCATGGGTTTTGATGCTTTCTGTAAGTTTCATCTCTTCAAAACACTTTCTTCTGATTAAACTCTTTCTCTTCCTCGATCAAACCTTAAACTTGAAGACTGCTTCCTGATCACATGATATTGTGCCTGGATAGAGACTCTGCTGACAGGGTTTTCCTGAATCCCCCCCAGCCAGCTGTGATGAATCTGATTACACAATTTCCCAGGCTGCAGGAATCTGGTCAGGTTCAGAATCTGTTCCCAAGGGAATTTATTAATAAACTGTTGCTGAATTACTGTGTTCACTGGGTAAAGCAGGCTCCAAAGTTTCTTATTCTATCATCTTGCTAATGTCACTCCCAAGATAGTGTCACATTTTAAATGAAAAAATAATTCAAGTTTTACATTTCTAGAGAACAGAAAAGAATACTCTTCAACTTATTTTATGAAGCCAGTCTTCACATCAAAACCCAAAAAAGACAATATGAAAAAGAAAAATAAAGACTAACTTCATTCATAAACAAAGATGCAAATATTCTAAGCAAAATCAAGTATATTGAGAAAAAAACAATGCCAGATTTTTTTTCCAGAAATTCAAGGTTGGTTTAAACCTCCCGTGCCCCAATTTAACTCAACATTCTAATAAAATGAAGGAGGAAAAAATGATATGATGATCTCAACAAAACAGAAATGATCAAGGAAATGAGCCGTCTATGACAACTCTCCTATTCTGATGCATAATATCTGCACTGAGCTGAATGCTGTGCCCCCAAAATTCATGCCCACCATGGAACCTCATAACCTCATAACATGATCCAATTAAAAAGAGTCTTTCTACATACAATCACATCATCATGAGATCAGACTGTATAAGATAAGCCTTATTCTAATGACTGATATCCATATAAGATGATGAAAATTTGGAGGAGGGTACTGTGGTATAGTGGGTTAAGCTGTCTTTTGGGATGCCCAACACCTATTACTGGAGTGCCTGGAATCCAGTTGTGCCTCCACTTCCAGCCCATGTTGCTGTTAATGTGTACCATGAGGGGCAGCAGATGATCAAGTGCTTCTATCCTTACCACTCATATGAGAAATCTGGATTGTGTTTAAGGCACCTCTCTTTGTATTGGCAGAGACTTGTCTGTTGATGATATTTATAGGGTGAATTAACAAAGATTTTTTCTTTTTCTCTTTTTTGAAGATTTAATATTAGAAAGGCAGATTTACAGGGAGAAGGAGAGAGAAAGACCTTCTGTCCACTGATTTACTCCCCAAATGGCTGCAAAGGCTAGAGCTGAGCTGTTGTGAAACTAGGAATCAGAAGATTTTTCCGAGTCTCCCACACCTGGTGCAGGGTCCCAAAGCCCTGGGCTGTCCTTTACTGGTTTCCCAGGTCACAAACAAGGAGCTGGATGGGAAGTGGAGCAGCCTGGACACGAACCGGCACCCATATGGGATCCTGGCATGTGCAACGTGAAGATTTAGCCACTGAGCCATTGCACCGGGCCACTCTTTCTCTCTGTCAAATAAATAAATGAATAAGCTTTAGATAAAAAATAAGATGGAAATTCGGATTAAGATACAGAGAAAACAGGAAAAGAGAAGCCAAGAGAAGTTGAAGAGTGCTGGTAAGCAATTGAAATTGGGGAAGAGGCAATGAGGCAATCTCCCCTTAAGCCTTCAAAGCAATCATGGTCTTAGAGACACTTTGAGTTTCGACTTCAAACCTCCAGAGCTGTAAGAGTTAATTTCACTGTTTGTTTAAGCCACCTAACTTGCAACTTTGTTACAGCATCCTTACAAGAACTCATTCAGTATCTATAAAATAAGTATACGTAATGATAATTTATAGTAAGGTTCCCTTTTAGATGAGGAACATCAACTTTCCCCATTCAACAAAATACTTCTTAATCAATACAATAAGGCAGGAAATATAAAGTGTGCATTGGAAATAAATAAAACCAAACATATATGATTGGATATAATTGGATCTGAAGAAAGCCTAGAATTTGTAAGTAAATTATTGTAAATGATTGAGAGACTTTAAGGAAAGTAGCGATGTAAAAGAATCAACATAGAAAGGAATTATATGAAAGAGTTTTAGAAATATAGTGGTGAAGGCAACATATTTTTGAATCTCTGAAACCTCATATGAAAACAAATGCAATGAAAGAATCTTGACTGAATTTGAACTGTAATACTGCAAAAAGGTGGAGGAATCCACCATGGGGGAATCCCAGAGCCTATGAAACTGTGTCACATAATGCAATGTAATTAACAATAAAAAAGAAAACAAATTGAACTCATAAATGAGACATCAAAAACTCATAGAAAACATTTACACCAAAACTGACAAAACTGACAAAACATTTACACAACACTGACATTGTATCAGTATCTGTACAGGACAAAGAAAAAAGGGAAGTATTTAATGGACTATAGAAAATGAGAACCCCAAAACAGCTCATGGAAGTGCACTGAATAGCAATGGCAAGGAAATTTGAGAACAGTAGAAACTTGGTAGGACCTTGCTTTTTTCCACAATTAAACAAGTGCAAAGGTTCATAGCAAAGACAGATCAAAGTATCTGAAATAGTCTAGACCCACTGAACCCTCAAGCCTGACTCACTGGAGCTTCCCTCTAAGTCAGGATCCACATTGAGGATAGAGAGCTGAGAATACAGTCAAAAATTGAATAGGACAGGGACAACAAAGATGAAATACAGAAAGCATACACGTAGGTGTTGCCCAGTAGAACTCTATGCTGGCAGAAATATGCTGTATCTGCACTATCCAATACAGAATACAATAGCCACTAGTCATATATGCCTATTGAGCACTTGAAATGTGGCTAACGCAACTAAAGAAATAAAATTTTAGCACATTAGTGTGAATTAAACGTGGATAGTTGCTTTTACAGTGCATAGTATAGGTGTGCATCAAAAGACAAGAAAGAATACAGCCAGGAAATTTCAGAACCTGAGCTGTTTTATTTTCAGTCTCTACCAAATCAGACAGAACCAAGTCAAAAACGCCCCCAAAAAAGAGAAAAAAGAAAGCTTTGTGAGGTTAATAATAATTTCCAAAACTCCACCTCATTATACAGGTTAAATTAATTTCACATTAAATGAGAAACATGAAATCATTAGAGAATCCAAAACATAAGAGAAAAAAGGAACAAGCAGCAGAAAACACCTCCACAGAAAATAAAAATATTTCAGGAAAATGTGCTAACAAACAGGTCAAAAGTCTAACTCACTATTTTTAAATGAATTTTTAAAAATTTAGAAGTGGGGCCTGGTGCAGTAGCCCAGTGCCTAAAGTCCTTGCCTTGCTTGCGCCAGGATCTCATATGGGTGCTGGTTCGTGTCCTGGCTGCCCCATTTCCCATCCAGCTCCATGCCTGTGGCCTGGAAAAGCAGTCAAGGACGTACCAAAGCCTTGGGACTGCACCAGGTGTGGGAGACTCGGAAGAAGCTCCTGGCTTCTGGCTTTGGATTGGCTCAGCTCTGGCCATTGGGGCCACTTGGGGAGTGAACCAACAGATGGAGGATCTTCCTCTCTGTCTCTCCTCTCTATATCTGGCTTTGCAATAAAGATAAGTAAATCTTAAAAGAATTAAAAATGAGTTAAAACATTGATAAAACAATAAAGATAGGAAAAGGAAACATAAATCAGAAAATTCAGAAACAAGAAATAACAGCTCAGAAAAATTTAGAGCTAAAAGAAGTAATGCAAGGATGACACTGGAGGTAATTAATTAATTAATTAAGTGCAAGCTAATCCTCTGCTGTGTTGGCATCCCATATAGGCATGGATTCGAGTCCCAGCTGCTCCACTTCCCATCCAGCTCCCTACTTGTAGCCTGGGAAAGTAGTGGAGGACAGCCCAAAGCCTTGGGACTCCGCACTCTAATGTGGGAGACCCAGAATTAGCTCCTCACCCCCAGCTTTAGCTCAGACGGGCTCTGGCCATTGCAACTATTTGGGGAATTAATCAGCGGGTAGAGGATCTCTCTAGCTCTATCTCTTAATCTATGTAACACTGACCTTTTTTTTAAAGAAGTAATTAAGACTGACAACAAGAAACTCATAGTAAATGCATACAACCAATAACGTCACAACGAACAGAAAAAATGGAGAAAAAATTAAAGAAATCAACATATGTCTTATTATCACATTAACAAATAATATTAAAAGGAAATGAAAGTACAAAGTGATCTACCCATTTAATATATTCCCTATGAAAAACTCACGGGTATTTTTTGCACAGAAATGTATCTGAAAGTTTAATGGAATTTCAAGCAAACTTGGATAGCATAGAACAATTCTGAAAAACTCAATTGGAGGATTGACACTTGCTAATTTCAAAACTTAGCAAAATGCTATAGTAATCAAAGAACAGACTTATAGACTAATGTGATATTAGTCTATATAGAAACCAGAAATGTGACATTAGTCTATAAAGAAACCAGAAATAAACTTCCATACTGGGGCACTTCAAAAAGTTTGTGCAAAATGAAATTAAAAGGTAAGTTTATTTCAATGCAAAAAAATGCAATTCATGCATAATTCTTTCATAATATGCATTTGACATGATTTGTGGAAGAATCCTCATATGTGTGAAGTTCAAAAGTCTGCACCACAGTAAACTTATTAGGTGCTGCAATTTGGCTTAGCAGTTGAGACGATGGTTATGACATCAACATGCCATAACAGAGTTCCTGAGTTTACTGTCTTCCGTGGACTCCTGTTTCCAATTTTCTGCCAGTACAGACCCTGGGAGGCTGCAGGAGAAGCCTCAACTATTTGTTAAATTGGAAGACCTGGATTTCATTCCTAGCTTCTGCCTCTTTCTCTGTAACTCTGCCTTTCAAATAAATATTTGAAAAACAACAAGACATTGCTTAAAATGTGTGCCTTGGTCTGAGTCTTAACTCTGCTTCTGATTCTAGTATTCTTACACAACTGCAGGTGCAGATGATGGCTTAAGTACTAGGGTCCCTGCACACAACATGGGAGACCTGGGGTTCCTAGGTGCTGGATTTTTTTTTTTTTTTGCTTTTCTTTTTTTAAGAGATATATTTTTAAATTATTTATTATTTTTAATTCATTAATTACATTGTATTATGTGACACAGTTTCATAGGTACTTGGGTTCTCCCCACCCCTCCCCAAACCCTCCCACCATGGTGTATATATTTACTTGTATTTGAAAGGCAGAGTCATATGACAGCGTGTGCACACGCACAGAGAGAGAGAGAGAATATCTTTTTACAGGTTCACTCCCCAAATGACTGCAATGGCAGGGGTTGGACCAGTTCGAAACCAGAAGCCAAGAGCTTTTTTGGGGGTCTCTCACGTGAGTGCAGGAGCATTGTGATGCAGTAAGTTAAGCAACTTTCTTGAAGGTGGCACCCCATATTGCAGCACTGATATGAGTCTCAGTTGTTTCCTGATCTCGTTCTTTGTTAATGTTAATGTTAGAGGACCCACAAACCACATGGCTGACCTGGATGAATTTCTGGGTTCATGGCTTTGACTTGTCTCAGCCCTAGTTGTGGCCATTTGGGGAGTAAACTGGTAGATGGACATTTTATTGCCTCTCTTTCTCTTACTCTTGTCATTTTTCTTTTTAAATAGATTAGCTTACAAAAGTAATCAATTTTTTTTTAAAAAGCATATGTTTTTATTTGAAAGGCAGATTTTACAGAGGAGAGACAGGGAAATCTTCCATCCTTTGCTTCACTCCCCAAATGGCAGCAACAGCCAGAGCTGAGGTGGTCCTAAGGCAGGAGCCTGGAGCTTTTTCTGAATCTCCAATGTGGGTGCAGGGGCCCAAGGATTTGGGTCATCCTCTGCTGTATTCCCAGGATGTAAGCAGGGAACTGAATGGGAAGTGAAGCAGCCAAGACATGAACTGGTTACCCATGTGGGATGCCAGCACTGTAGGTGGAAGCTTAACTTGCTGCACCATGGTGCAAGTTCCAGATGCTGGCTTTTGTGCATTAGGTATTATAAATCCAGTCATTAGAGATTGTTTCCCCTTCATAAACGGTAATTTTACTCCCTGTAAGTCTCACTCATGGGAACACCCATGGAATAAATCTAATTCCTTTTCTCTGTGAAAGTCATCCAGGTATTAAATGAAAGCTCTCCCATTACTCCTAAGTCTTCCAATTTTCAAGTTTAGCCTTTAAATTTGCTTTAACTATTCTTCAGATAAGATTGCATTTAGTGCTCTCATTCTTGAGTGTTTTCCTCTTGGCACTTTAGTGTTTGTCAATATCTGTCTTTAAAAGTGTTGCCCTGCAGTCCAACACAATACTTCAGATATTCTCTAACAAGAACAGGCTAGAGGGTGATTGCTCCTTTTCTCTCTGTGTGCATTAAATTATACAGTTCTCCCTTGTTATCTTTGTAGTGTTGGCATCACCACTGAGAAAAACATATGCAGATGCTCAAATCCCTTGTATAAAATGACTTGATATTTACATATTGCCTAGACAATCCTCCTGTACACTTTTAATCATCTCTAGATTACTTATAATACCTAATTAAAATATAAGTTCTGTACAAATGGTTATTGTATTGTTTAGAAAATAATGAAAAGAAAAAGTCTGTATCTGTTCAGTACAGATGCATTTTTGTTTCAAATATTTTCGATCTGTAGTTAGTTGCATCCATGGATGTGAACCTGCTGATATAAGAGGGCCAATTGTATTTTTATTGATTCAACCTAATTTGAGTAAACTTTCTTAGTGTTATTGGCTAATGTTGGGCTCACTGTCAACACAAAGGTCCAATAGCATGTGTTGCTATTAAAGCCAAATTTTATTTATTCTGCTCTTGTACAGTTGGCTTTTAGTATCATGTTTTGTCATTCCTTGTTCGTCTTTTTTTTTTTAACAATAGGCTCAGATTTCAGCCTATTAAAACTGTTCAGATCTCTGTTTTCCAATATATCATTTTTCTTCTCAACTTTGGGTTAAGTTATATACACATTTAATCAAAATTTACAAAAAAATCTCCATATTTCTATTCTAAAATTGTTATGTATACTGCACAATTTGACACTTGAATGAACATTGTCTCCTTACTTTCTAATGATTCAATACATGTACATCTCATCTCTGCATCTATATTGTAAGCTCATCTTTAGACTGTATCATGTATTCTATTTATTCTGTAATACCAGGCACTCATTAGGCATCCAATAATATTTGTTGACTTAACATGGTACCTCAATTAGGGTATTGGTATATACTACATACAGATGTATCAGGTAAGCCACAGTCGACCTTCATTTCATGTTTTCTTAAGAGCTGTCATTTATATCTGCCTAGCTGCTTCAGTGGGAAAGGTTATATCTATCAAAGCATAACAGAATAATTTCAAAAAGAGTCAATGAGAAGCTGGTATATCACAGTGAGACACCACAGTGCCATCTAGTGAACACTAGTTGACATCTGCTAATCAATCACAAGCTTATTTTTCAGTCCTATAATTGAAGGACAGGATTTTTATAACTACATAGTAAGTAGAAATAATATATAACCAGCACATGAGACAGTTGCTTCTATTTTGTGTCATATAATAGTCTATAAATCGTCTCATATTAATGGCTTAATGTTATAAGCCTTACACCGTGTGGCTTGATATTTTTTTTGTGTGTGTGCTTTAGTTTTAGGAGCCTCTGGTAGTACTAATGATACCCATGTACCTATACTGGGTCTGCAAGCTAAGGGTGGGATTTCTGTACTGAGCGAAAGAGCACTCAGTGGTGTGTTGCCATGAATATACACAGACTATTACCAAAACAACCCACTATCCATCTGTCAACTAACACTAAGGTTTCATTATGCCTCACAGCAAAATCCCACTGTATCAATATGTGATGAACTGCTCCTGTATTTAAAACTCAATCTTCTTTCTTTCCCAGTTAAGTCTATTCACACCTATGACTTGCAGAAACCGAACCTTTTAAAATCTCCCAAAATAATGTATCAAGGTTAAGACCTGGGACTTAAAGTACAATGATTTTCCCAAAGACAGAACTGCTGTCTATGAAACTATGTTTGTTTATTTTTGTTTCATGCAAAGTACTAGTGATAACTCAATGATACTAGCTATTTGAAATTCCATATTTATGCAGCTTAGAAAATAAACCAAAGTAATCACCTATCTTAAGTATTACTTCAAAACAATGTTGCCAAACGTGTAACTTAATGAATCAGTAACCCAATCTAATAAAATCTCAAAGAATTCTATTCCCTAGCTCCACTGGTTCAATCAAATTAGCTTTTGGTCTATGGCTTAATATTTCATTGTAAGGCAAAATTAAAACAGTTTTCTCCTCCCAAATGAGAAATGAATAGTGCTATAGAAAACAATAGTAAGATGATTTTAATAATATAATTGCATTCAGTTATGGTAATCAAAGGATACTTATAGGCATCCATCACTAATAATTTCCAATTAGGCATACTACCAAGGACTGAATAAATTGATTGACAAATATTTATTGAATATTATTATTTTTTCAGGTAATAAGTGCCTACTCTGCACTTGGCACTATGTTTGGTACCTGAGAAAATAGATATTTTCCCTGTCCTCAAAGAGGTGGCAGTCTAACAAAGGGCTAAGACAAGCACACAAATAATTAGAATATAAAACAGAACATAAGCAACTCAGAGTAAACAGAAGTGCTTCAAAGTGTTAGAAGAAGGGCAAGACAAGAAAATTTCCTTAGAATGTTAAAATTATCACTAGGAGCTTTACTTTGAAAAGAGGACATTCAAAGCGTAAGAAAAAAGTAATTCGCATTGAGGAACCATAGGAAAAGCAAAGCATATGAATCATGGCTAGCAAGCAGTGATTGTAGACACAGTATACAGTAGTTCCCCCTCCTTTACCATTTTTGCTCTCTTCAGTTTCAGTTATGCACAATCACAGCCTAAAAATATTAAATGGAAAATTTCAGAAATGAACAATTCACAAGTTTTAAGTTGCATGCCAATCTGAACAATGAGAGGCAATCTCATTCTGAGCCATCCCATCCCATCCCACCTGGTACATAAATCACCTCCTTGTCCAGCATGTTCACACTACATACATGGCCTGTCCATCAGGCACTTGATAGCCATCTTAGTTATCAGATTGACTGCCATACTATCACAATGTTTTGGCTCAAGTAATCCTTATTTTACTCCACAATCACCTTAAAGCACAAGAATAGGGGCCAGTGCTTGGCACAATGTGTTAAACCACTAACTGTTTTGTGGGCATCCCATATAGAAGTGCTGGTTCACATAAGCTAGCTGCTTTGCTTCCCCATTTAGTTCCCTGCTAATGTGCCAGGAAAAGCAGCCAAACAAAACAAAACAAAACAAAAAGCCACAGTACCTAGGTCTCTGTCACCTATATGGGAAATCCAGAGGGAATTTCTGGGTCCTGTGATCACTTGTGAGTGAACCAGTGGATGGATGAATGATCTTTCTGTCTCTGACCTCTCTCTGTGTCTCTACCTTTCAATTACATGTTTTGTTTTTATTTTATTTATTTTATTTCTTCTTCTTCATTTTATGAAACAGTTCCATAAGGCCTGGAATTTCCCTTTCTTCCCTCCCCGATTCTTTCCCCCCTCACCGAGTTCCCCTATATTATTACTATAGTATAGTTCTTCATACACAGTCATATGTCCAAGATACAGTAAACAAGTTTCATTGGGAGTCCATCTTTGGCCTGGAAGTAGAGATGCACACTGCATTGTATCCTCACATCTGGATATGATAACCTCCATTACAGTTACTATACATCCCCTTAAATGAAAAGTCACAATACAAAATCAACAAAAGGAAGAAAAAAGAAATTAACAACACCATGAAGTTAAATAACATACAGCTGAGTGACTAATTAAATGGCTTTTAAAAAAAGATTTATTTATTTTTATTGCAAAGTCAGATATACAGAGAGGAGAGACAGAGAGGAAGATCTTCCATCCGATGATTCACTCCCCTAGCAGCCACAACGGCTGGAGCTGAGCCAACCCAAAGCCAGGAGCCAGGAGCTCTTCTGGGTCTCCCACGTGGGTGCACAGGGTCCCAAGGCTTTGGGCCGTCCTTGACTGCTTTCCCAGGCCACAAGCAGGGAGCTGGATGGGAAGAGGACTGCTGGGATTAGAACCAGCGCCCATATGGGATCCCAGCGCGTGCAAGGCGAGGACTTTAACCACTACACTATCGTGCCGGGCCTTAATCAAATGTTTCTTAAAAACATACAAAAATTATTTTTTAATAAAAGGCACAAGAGTAGTCTTGCTGGAAATTTGATTATGCCACAGAGAAGCTATAAAAATGCTCCCTTTAACTATCAACTCATAGCACCATAATGAGAGAGACAGAGAGAAAAAGAGAGATTACCTTATATAGCTTTTATTAAAGTAAGTGTTTTAGGGGCCAGAACTATGGAGTAGTAGGCTAAGCTTCGATCTGCAGCACTGGCATCATTCATGGGCACCAGACCAAGTTCCAGCTGCCCTTCTTCCAATCCAGCTCCCTGTTTACAGCCTGGGAAAGCAGCAAAAGATGGCTCAAGTGCTTGGGACCCTGTAACCACATGGGAGACCCAGAGGAAGTTACTGGTTCCTGGCTCCTAGCTTCAGACTGACCTAACTCTGGCCATTGCAGCCATTTTGGGGAATGAACCAGCAGATGAAAGATTTGTCTCTGTTTCTCTTTCTCTCTGTAACTTTGTTTTTCAAATAAAAGTAAAACAAATCTTTAAAGTGCATTTTAATAATTATTCTATTTTATTATTGTTATTAATCTTTTACTGTACTTAATCTGTAAGGTATATTTTTTAAGTTTTTTTATTTTTTTAAAAAAGATTTATTTGTTTTTATTGGAAAGGCATATGTACAGAGAGGAAGCAATAGAGACAGAAAGATCTTCCATCTGCTGGCTCACTCCCAAAGTGGCCACAATGGCTTTGGGTCATCCTCTATTGCTTTCTCCGGCTACAGGCAGAAAGCTGGAAGAGAAGTGGAGCAGCCGGGACTAGAACTGGCACCCATATGGGATTCTGGCGCATGCAAGGCGAGGACTTTGGCCAATAGGCTACCATGCCAGGTCTGATTTTTTAAAATTCTTCTTCTTTTATCATTGAGTATGCATGTAAAGGAAAAGTGTAGCATATATAGGGTTCAGCACTATTTGCAGTCTCAGGCATCCACTTGGGGTCTTGAAATGTGTCCCATGCAGGTGAGAGTAAACTACTGTACAAGTAAAGAAAATAATATAGGACTGATTTATTTATGAATTAACAAGAGTCTTAAGTGCTAAGGAATTTGGCTCTTATTTGCAGGGAACCACTGAAGATTGTTGAGCAAGAGACAAAAATTAATTCTTCCAATAGTTTTAGAGATAATGATGATTTGGACTAGTATAATGAGATGAAGCAAGAAAAGACATCACAGAAGTAGAGTTGATCAGACTTGACTGGACAGATAGTTGATTGTACCCCAAAACAGTACAAAAGTAGATCTGACCGATGACACACACATGTATTTCAAAAATGGGGAGTTTAAATTAAGAAAACAGTTGATAGAAGCACACATTTGGCACACTGGTTGAAGATTACACTTAGCATGCCCACATCCAATGTTACACTGCCTGGTTCAAATCCCAGGTAGTATCTCTGCCCACCCAACTTCCTGCTAATGTGCATCCTGGAAGACAGCAGACAATGGCATCCTGCCGCCCACGTGAGAGACTTAGATTTCCAGACTCCTGACTTCAACCTAGCCCATCTCTGATGTCGTGACATCTGAACAGTGAATCAGCATTTGGAAAATCTCTCCTGGTCTGTTTCTGTGTGTCTCTACACGTATGTGTGCCTTTCAAATAAAATGCATATAAATAAGTAAATAAACACTTAAAAAGAAAGAAACTGGTGGATTATTGAGGAGAGAGTGTCAGAAGAAAGAAAAGGAGGGACTAAAGAACAAATACATTTAATAAATGGTTACTAAAAACTTACAATGTACCAAGCATGGCTGTGGATACTAGGAATAAAATGGTGAAAAGACAGACACAGTGCGTGCCCAGTTCCAACATTTGCTTCATTGAAAAAAAGAGAATTAGCTTGTCACAAAAATGGAAGAGAATCAGTTACAGCAGTAAGATTAATAGCAGATTTATAGAAGCCACAGAGAAAGCTTCCAGAATGAAGTACTTGACGGTGTTGCAGTGTTTTGTGCTACAAAACTCAGAGGACAAGGGGGACTGAGAAAAGATCATTAAACTTCATCATTAAAAGAGCACTAATTATTTTCAAGAGTAGTTAGTAGAATCATAGAAGCAAAAATCACCAAAAGGGGAGTAGATAATGAGGTCAAAAGCCTTGCAGTCATACTTGCCTCTTCTTTCATATCTTTTATGTCATACAATCCTGTAACCTTTATTTTTACAATGTCTAGAATCTGACCACTTCTAAACATTTAAACTGTTTCTGCCCTGCTTCACTCTACTATTGCCACTTGTTTTAAATTATATCAAAGACTGATTCCTTGCTTCCACCCATCCACCCGATCTATTCCACACAGTAGCACCGGTGATCCTATTAAATACAGGTAAGGGCCTGGTGCAGTAGCCTAATGGCTAAAGTCCTCACTTTGCAAGCGCCAGGATCCCATTTGGGAACTGGTTCATGTCCCAGCTGCTGAACTTCCCAGGCAGCTCCCTGCTTGTAGCCTGGGAAAGCAGAAGAGCACGGCCCAAAGCCTTGGGACTCGCACCTGTGTGGGAGACCTGGAAGAAGCTCCAGGTTCCTGACTTCAGATTGGCTCAGCTCTGGCTATTGTGCTGCTTGGGGAGTGAACCAGTGGATGGAAGATTTTTCTCTGTATCTCCTTCTCTCTGTATATCTGACTTTGCAATAAAAATAAATGAATATTTTAAAAAGTAAAATACAGGTGAGACCAAAACTATTATCTGCTCAAAATCCTTCAGTGGCTCCACATTCCACTTAGAGTTAATGCTACACATCTTCACTATGGACAACATCCTTCTTATATGATATCTTTCCTCAATATTTCCCCTGACATTCTACCTTCCCTGACATTTTTTTCTTTCAGCTACCCCAGCCTCTTTGCTATTCTTCAAATACCTCAAGCCCTTTGCACATTCCAGTCCCTCAATCTGGAATACTTTTTTCTAGATATTCATATAACCAAATTCCTCATTTGGGCCCGGCGGCGTGGCCTAGCGGCTAAAGTCCTCGCCTTGAAAGCCCCAGGATCCCATATGGGCGCTGGTTCTAATCCCGGCAGCTCCACTTCCCATCCAGCTCCCTGCTTGTGGCCTGGGAAAGCAGTTGAGGACGGCCCAATGCATTGGGACACTGCACCTGCGTGGGAGACCCGGAAGAGGTTCCAGGTTCCCGGCATCGGATCGGCACGCATCGGCCCGTTGCGGCTCACTTGGGGAGTGAATCATCGGACGGAAGATCTTCCTCTCTGTCTCTCCTCCTCTGTGTATATCTGGCTGTAATAAAATGAATAAATCTTTAAAAAAATTCCTCATTTCTTCAAATATTTGCTAAAACATCCTACTGGGGCTGGTGCCATGGTGTAGCAGTTTAAGCCTCTGTCTGCAGTGCCAGCATTCCATATGGGCATCAGTTTGTGACCCGGCTGCCCCACATCTGATACAGCTCCCTTAATGCGCATGGGAAAGCAATGAAAGACGGTCCAAGTCCTGGGGACTCTGCACCCATGTGGGAGACCCAGAGGAAGCTCCTGGAATGCTGCTTCAGAATGGACCAGATCTGGCCACTGAGGCTATTTGCACAGTGATCCAGCAGATGGAAGATCCATCTCTGTTTCTCCCCTTTCTGTAACTCTGCTTTTCAAATAATAAGTAAAAGAATATTTTTAAAAAAAACCTACCTTCTCAGTGAGGTCTTCCTTTCTCACCCTTTCTAAAATTCCAATCATTCACATCTTACCTCTAAAATATTTAATATGACTCATTCTGCTTAGTTTTCTCTTTAATACTTATCCGTAGTTAGTATACAAGGTTCAATAGACAAATTATGGCCCTAGAATGAAATCTGGAGCACCATCTGTTTTTTATAGAGCCCCAAAGAATAATTTTTATTTGATTGACTGATAACATTCTAGATGGCTGAAAAAAATACTATTTAGTGACACATAAAAATTATATGAAATTCAACTTTCAATATTGCAAAATACAAAAGGTTTACTGGAACACAGTCATGCCCATTTGTTTACCTATTATCTATGGCTGCTTTCAGATACCAGTTGTAGAGACTGCACGGCCTACAAACAAAGTGTTTACTTTGGTTCTTTCCATAAAATTAGCTGACCTCTGTAACATACCTTAATAATGATCTTTCTGTTGTCTCCCTCTTCCAGCAGAATACAAACTTCATGAAGCTTGGGACTGTCTATTTTGTTATTACTATGTCCCCAACACCCAGAACTACATCTAAGATGTAGATAGTTATCAAAACTTTTGAATGAGTGAATACTCCAAAAATATTTACAGTACTTTTGTGTTAGAACATTTGGCAATGAAACGATTATTTAAAATGAGGTTTGAGGAGAATGGCAATGTTGAAGGATGATTTTGGATAAAGAAGACCTGAAAACAATTGTGAGAGGGGCAAGAAACTGAAAAGAAAAATTAACGAACTATAGTTGAGATCTGTGGAGTTGGTTCTCCAGGGAAAATTTTTCTTCCAATAATAACAGAAAAGACAGGATGGGAAAAAAGGAGAGAAACTGATGGGGTCTTTGCCAGTGGCTGCAAGCTCAGCAAATTACTTAATACGATCTTTTGCTAAAAAACAGGAGAAGGCTTGGTGGCTTAAGGACTGAAAAAGTATTTAGAATCAATACCGTAAGGAGTATGATGGAAAGTCAACAACAGTCACTCTTATTGTCTGCCTAGCTGAAAAGCTATAAACTTTGAGAAGTTCTAATAAATATGGTTTCATAAGTTTTCTTAACAATGCTCAAAGGAAGGAGAGAAAAAGAAGGTAATGAAAATTAATGAAGAGTAGGCACCAGTAAAGTGGGAATAGTGAACTATGATGAATTGTGGTTTTTTTTTTCACCCATCTTTCTGTCCTAGTGCACAGGAGAGTATTTTTCATATATAAGGAGTGTCCAACTAATGCCTGCTAAATTCAAAACAGGAAGGATTAAGTGGAGAAACACATTAACAGTGATCAACAGGGTTACCCTGAATATATTCAGAACAACCTTTGGCTTCATCAGCAATATGTTTTAAATTATCCATTTACACACAGAGTTACACTATCAAGATATATCTGGTTGCCTACCTCCTTTCACTACTAACACTATTTGAATACTCAATTACAGGTTAAGTCCTGTACTACACTCTAAGAGTAAACTTAACATCAGTGAGAGGTGATTTAAGAAGTGCCAAAATCTGGGAAAGCTGTACCAAGTTAGTTTGTATTCCTCATCTGAAAAATGAATCCCTGCCTGAATCTCTTGTCAGGACTCGTCCTAAAACAGTCTAACAACCCAGTCCCTTGCAGCTTGTAGCTCTATCTTGCTCTTTCCAGCCTGTCTACCTCCATCCATTACCAGGCCTCAAAGATTTCAGTACTGCCTCTGAATCCTAATTTCTGTGGTTGAAGCCCTGTTCACTGCTGATATGCTTACATGAAGCCAACTGTTGGTATGCCTGACTTAAGGAATATTCTCAATACTTAAATTTCCCTCATTGCCATGCTATGCTTATATTCCCATTAGGATATCCTGATAACAGTTGCTTTGCTGAGTTGAAAACAAAAATGCCTTGCTCATCTCTGTATGCTTAGAACCTAGCTCAGCATCTAGTACTGTGACTTTTCGTTTTGTACTAACTAGCTCATTAGATACCCTCCTTCAAGATGGCTTGCAAATGTAGCCATTCCCTAAATGGCATATCTGCAATTAGGTATAGCCAAAGGCCTAGCTATTAAATCATGGAAAGTACAAAATCCATGCCTTGGGCCCAGTGTGTGGTGCCGCAGGGTAAGACACAGCCTGTGACATCAGGATCCCATATGGGCGCCAATTGCAGTTCTGGCTGTTCCACTTCCGATCTAGCTCCTGCTTGTGGACCGGGAAAGCAGCAGAGGATTGCCCAGGTCCTTGCACCTGGGCCCCTGCACCCACGAGAGAGACCCAGAAGAAGCTCTTGGCTCCTGGCTTCGGTTTAGCCCCGACCTGGCTGTTGTGGCCATTTGGGGAGTAAACCAGTAGATGGACGATCTCTGTCTCTCCTTCTCTCTCAAAATTCTCCCTTTCAAAAGATAAGCAGGGCCCAGCATGATGCCTCAGTGGTTAAATCCTCGCCTTACACACACTGGGATCCCATTTGGCTGCTGGTTTATATCCTGGCTGTGCCACTTCCCATCCAGCTACCTGCTCGTGGCCTGGGAAAGTAGTAGAAGATGACCTAAAGCCTTGGGACCATGCATGCATGTGGGAGACCAGAAGAAACTCTTGGCTCCTGACTTTGGATCAGCTCAGCTCCAGCTATTGTGGCCACTTGGGGAGTGAGCCAGCAGATGGAAGACCTTTCTTTCTGTCTCTCCTTCTTTATATAAATCTGCCTTTCCAATAAAAACAAAATATTTAAAATAAATAAAGAAGTAAAGAGTAGACCACTATCTTCCTTGAAGTAGACAATGTATCCTGCGCAGAAATATAGTAAGTGGTAATCTGTACGATATCCTCTTTGTAGGTCTTAAATAGAACTAACTCTCTAAAGCTGTTAAATTCCATGCTTGTACAGAAATATGACAAATTAAGTAACATTTCAGCTTCTCTTCTAGTACTATGAATTCAAAAAATACAAACCAACCAACCAATATTCTTTGAAAGAAAAGCTAAAGTCTTTACTCATATGAACAATGCTTCAAAACATTAAACAGATCTTCAAAGAAAATGCCTGAAAGTATTACCCTTAATTAAAAATTTCTTCCTGAAACTGCTATTAAAACTTTAAAAGACAACACAAAATTTTCACATTTCATTTGAGTCTACTCTTGTCCTTCTAATTTTTGTCCTTCCCAGAACCTCCTTATAAATGTGCATTTGTATGATACTCAAAGGCAAGCACTTTAAGAAGTATGAATGTCTCTAACTATACAAACTTTTTATCTGATTTACCTTTTAGAATTTTATCCTGATAAGAAATAATTTACTCAATATTTTCTAGAGTTGTTGAAAAGGCCAGAGATAACATATCAAGAAAGTAAAAGAATGGTCACTTCATTCATCCAAATATTTTCTCTGAATGATTGCTTAAGAAAAAAAAATGTGTATCTTAAAACTTCATCTGCTTTAAAGGACAACACTGCAGATGGTTAATAGCAGATAACTTTGTTCAGGAGCTCCAGTATTACATTTCAGAATAGGGTGCAAGAATAAATAGTAATGAAATTAATCGTTGTCTAAATTCTCTATCCCTTCGGGAAACTGCCACTCAATGTTTACAGTGTAATGGAATTCATTGTCGTCTAAATCCTCTACCCCTTTACCAACTTCCACTTAATGCTTGTAGAGTAAAAATCAAGAAAAGGTTAATTTGACCTTGATCTGTATGAAGGAACTCTCAGATATCCTAAACTGACAGAGAGGAAGTCACAACATTATATGTACTTATTTGTCACTGCACTTAAGAATATCTTATCCCTGAAAATAGATAAATTAAAGGACCTTTTCATATTGTTTCAACCGCATGTAACAGGAAGCCATGTTTCTCTGCAGCTTGGCCACATCCAGATCTGTTTTATCAGATTTATAAATCTCCAGAGAATAATTATACCAATGGAGGGCATCTTCGTAATCTTGCGCCTGAAGTTTAAAAAGAAGTAACAAAAATCACAGAAATATCTTTATATTTTACCATAGTTTATCCTATCACCTCTGAACAAAACTACAAGATAGTATTGTTACTTTTTTAGGCAATCAAAACACAATACCCTTTCTATTGAATTCAAAGTGTCTTTTACATAAGTCTTGATCCGTCTAAGTTTTCAGTAAAATGGAAATCAATATTCTGTTTTTCATATGCATCACACATTTCATATATAGGTAAAAAGAGTCCGAGAGGGTGGTGAACAAACCCAAGAAACTCAAAACCCATTTTTATGAGTTATTAAAACAACAACAGGGATTTGAAAACACCCATTATTCACCATACTAACACAGCTATTTTTACATTTCTACGTTCCACTTTGTCTTTCTCCTTTTGTGTATTTGCAGCTTTAAGTCATAGCTTATATGGAATTTCATGTTCTATTTTTTCCACTTAATTTTGCTATATACATACAAAATCTGTACTACCTAGTCATTGATTTTAAGGACATACAATATTTAAACAAAGGCTGAAGTCAGAAGACTAGAACTCCATCTGGATCTATGTGGGTGGCATGGGCCCAAGCACTTGTCTGTCATCCAATCCACAAGGGACTCATATTGGTGCCCACATGGGATGCCAGAACTATAGGAGGATTAGCCTTCCGAGCTACCATGCCCACCACATACTACAACTTCGTTCATTTATTTAAAGGGGAGGGAGAGTAAGGGGGAGGCCTGCAAGGTCACAAGGCTTTAGGTCATCTTTTACTGCTATCCCAGGCCACAGGCAAGAAGCTGGATGGGAAGTTGAACATCCAGAACACGAACCAATGCACATATGGGATCCCAGGGCATGCAAGGAGGGGACTTTAGCCACTAGGCTACCACGCCAGGTCCTTCACCATAACTTTTTAAAAAGGGAACAAAATATGACTCTCTTGTGCTTTGGGTTAAAATAAATTGCATTGCTATATCAATATCATGATGTCATTTCCTCACATTGTAACCTCCCTATGGAAAGAAATTATTATTTTTAAATGTTTATTCAGTTTTATTTATCTGAAATCCAGCGAGAGAGAGAGAGAGAGAGAGAGAGAGACAGAGACAGAGAGAGACATGAGACAGAGAAGCAGAGAGAGACACGAGACAGAGAAGCAGAGAGAGAGAGAGACAGTGAGAGAGAAGAGAGATCTTCCATCCTCTAGTTCACTCTGTAAATACCCACAACAACTGGAGATGAATCAGGCTGAAGCCAGGAGAACACCACCATCCTGGTCTCTCACACAAATGGTAGAGATCTAAGCCAACACTTACTGCCTTCCAGGCAATAGCAGGAATCTGTACTACAAACAGAAGTGAGATGGGACTTGTCCCAGGCACTCTGATATAATATACAGGCAGCCCAAACGGCAGTTTAAGTTGATGTATAACAGTTCCCGCCCCACGTCTTACTATTTCTGCATGAACTCCTGTATAATTCTCATTAACATTCTACATTATAAATACTTACTAAAACACAGTGTGTGAATAGAATGATTATTAAGGTATGTGATGCTCTATGATTTTTAGTTTGAACATACTGTTACCTGTTACAATAGAGAAAATATATAAAGAATGAAAAGATTATTCTCAAACCTCAAAACTTCTGGCAGCTTTTTTCCACAGAATGTCTTGCAATGAGGTTATTAAGTCTGTCGGCAGCTTCCTTCCTGCTTGGTGAGCTAATGAAAAAGAAACCAAAGCGTTGAAAACAGAATCCAGATCTACTGCATTAAAGAGTACTAACTATGCACAGAATCTGTAGTCTTTAAGGAATGGTTACAAAAACAATCACACTGCAGATAGGTTTTCATCAATTTAGCCTTACTACCAAAATGCATTATATAATACAATCAGAGTTTACTAGATTCTCAGTAATTCCCCCCATCAATCTTTGATGGTTTTCCAGCCTAGTTCCTTTTAAACTTATTTTACACATTCCAAATTAGATCATCATCTGGGGCTTTAATAAGGTTATTGTGAGTGAGCATACAGCAATGCCAGAAGTCATTAATAAGAAGTGTTTATACTATTATGTACTAAATAGATCAGATCAAGTTCACAAGAAAGGCTAATTATACCTTAAAGCCTTTGTAAAATATGTTAAGACACATTTACACATAAACTTTGTTACTTTAATTGCAACTTGCACCTGACTGTTTCTGGTCTAGACATTTACAAGGTTCAAATACATTAGTAGATTAAGGTAAAATCTAAACTGTAAGAGAATTCTATAACCCTTCTCAATTCTGCCCCCCGGCACAAACTGTCGGTATCTACAAAGAACATTAAGAATCTCTGACCTGCTGGCTCAGTCAGCACATATGGTTTGTTCTGTGACTTGGTTTAATATATTCACACATGAATGAAGAGCTGATAGCACTCAAAGATTATAAGTGTTATATTAGACATCATAATAAAATTTTGTCTAAGTTAAATGTTAGGAAAATAACTTATTTCATGTAATCAAGTTTTTAGTTAGGTGACAATTTACGTTAATTAGAAAACATTTTTTTCACTTTAGAAGTCTGAATCTTTATAGGAAAGTTATGTTTACTCAGAAATTATATCTGTTAAGCACAATCTAATCTTTTCTTGACTGCTCAAGATCAACAGCACTAACAACTATTGTATTTTATTACCTTAAAATACCAATGCCTTTGGGAGTTTCAGTATAATTATAGACTGCTGTATTTTTAAAAAATATTTCAGTCTGTTTTTACCAAAGTTCTAACCTTTTGCCTTCCCTTCTAATCAAATTACCTATTTTGCCCTGTTAACCCCTTCTCTATTTCTTTTTTTAAAATATTTCTTTTCTTTTTAGTGGAAAGGCAGATTCACAAAGAGTGGGAGAGACAGAAAGAGAGAGAAAGAGATCCTCCATCTGCTGGTTTACTTCCCAAATGGCTGCAATAGCCAGAGCTACTCTCATTGGAAGCCAGAATCCAGACGCCTTCTCCAAGTCTGCCATGTGGGTACAGAGTCCTAAGGCTTTGGGCAATCCTCAACTGCTTTCCTAGGTCGCAAGCAGAGAGCTGGATTGGAAGTGGAGTAGCTGGGACATAAACTGGCCACCCATACAGGACGCCAGCACCACAGGGTAGAGGATTAGTCTGCTGATTCATTGTGTCAGCTCCTGATCTGCTTTTCATTCTGCTTTCTGCTAAGGCAACTGGAAGCCAGCAATAAACAAACAGCCCAAGAGCTTGGGCCACTGATACCCAGGTGGGGATCAGGATGAATTTGGCTTGGTCCATATTAGCCATTTGCGGAATGAGCCAGTGGATGGAAGGAAGATCTTGCTCTCACTTTGCCTTTCAAATAAATCTTAAAAAGAAAGAAAGGCAAGGTATGCAAGATCTAGGAGACTTCACTGTCAAGTCATACCCACCGACAAGACCCTCCTTCCTCCCAAAAAGAGCCAGAGATACTGACTTGCCCAAAGGCAAACAGCCAATCTGAGATTAAACTGAAGGTGTGAAATTTATGCTACTAATCTCACAAAATTTTTTTACAATATTTGAGCTTTAATTTCACTTTATCTGTTTTTGCTGATGTCTACTTATCTTTGCTCAGTTTCACATTCTAATGTGCTAGTTTGTGAAATATGGACAGATGAGGTGTTATTGCTAAAAATCATCAGGGAGGGGTAAAGGGAAAGTTGGAGAAATCAGTTAACCTCAAGATCTGCTACTGTTCTTAGAACTTACTTACTTAGAACTGCATGCAAATTACCACTTCTCTAAAACATGCACAGACATCCTACTGACCTATGACAATTTCTTCAATCTTCTCCATGGCTTGCAGTTCTTCCTTCCTTTCTAAAAGCATATCAGCGTAGAATAGTAGAGCTCTTCCAGAATTTTCTGATGATTTAAATTTTTCACAGACAATCTCCAGGAACTGAAATCCAATGGATTCTCTGTTCAATGAAACAAAATTTCAAGCAGCATGAATAAAACTGATTTATTTTTATCAATGAGACTAAATTTTCAGTATGAGAAAAAGCAGCCATACAAAAGTATATCTGAGCTTCTATTACCACAACGTGGTAATAGAACATTCGTAAGCCCATCATTCTACCATTTAAGTGTATCCTGACATTATAGGTATGGGCGATGGCACAGTTCAGTATCCCACTGTCAAGATATATGTAACACTACTATGCACCGTGATAATAGAGGGGAAGTCAGTGGGTGCGGGGGAGAAGGGATGGGCAGGGGATGGGAAATCCCTGAGCCTACAGAGCTGTACCATAAAATAATAATAAAGAAAAAATTAATTTTAAAAATGTATCTGAACTGAACTAATGTCATTAAATGTCTAAATAAGTCTATTTGGTAATATCAAACCATTTTAGTTCAGTTCAGTTTAATTTATGAGTTCATGAACATTTCATTTTGCCAGCAGTCATATTTACACAATCATTTCTTTCTTAATACCAAATGTGTACTTCTTCCAAGAACTGATACCAAATTTTAAAATTAGTAACTGAGATCTAGTGAAATGAATGAAATGGCATGAAAAACTTAATAGTTCTTCCTGCCAACAACCCTTTCAAAATTTTATTTATATTTTATCATGCAAGTAATATGTCAGTACATTCTGACTACTTAAAAATGCAAACAGTTCATACATTAAAATACTTAACATCCTTGTCAATAATCTCCAAATAATCTATAGGTTAATATAATTCCTACTAAAATCCCAATGACTTTTTAAAAAAACATTTATTGTTTTTTGTTGGAAAGGCAGATGTACAGAGAGGAAGAGCTTCTGTTCGATGATTTGCTCTCCAAGTGACCGCAACGGCCAGTGCTGCGCCGATCTGAAGCCAGGAGCCAGGAACTTCTTTCCAGGTCTACCATGCTGGTGCAGGGTCATAATGCTCTGGGCCGTCCTCAACTGCTTTCCCAGGCCACAAGCAAGGAGCTGGATGGGAAGTGGAGCTGTTGGGACTAGAACCAGCGCCCATATGGGATCTTGGCACGTTCAAAGCGAGGACCTTAACCACTACACTATTGTGCTGGGCTCTCCCAATGACTTTAAAAAAAAAAAAAAAATATATATATATATATATATATATATATGTATTTATATATATTTATATATATATTTTAAAGCATGGTGTGATAACCTAATGACTTAAAGTCCTTGCCTGATACTCACCATGATCCCATATGGGCGTCGGTTCTAATCCCGGCAGCTCCACTTCCCATCTAGCTCCCTGCTTGTGACCTGGGAAAGCAGTCAAGGATGGCCCAAAGCCTTGGGACCCTGCACCTGCATGGGAGACCAGGAAGAGGTTCCAGGCTCCTGGCTCCTCACTTAGGATCAGCTCAGTTCCAGCCATTGTGGCCGCTTGGGGAGTGAATCATCGGATGAAAGATCTTCCTCTCTGTCTCTCCTCTGTATATCTCACTTTACAATAAAAATAAATAAATCTTAAAAAAAGAAAAAGAAAAAGGCAGATTTTACAGAGAAAGAAGGAGAGACTGAGAAAGATCTTCCATCTGCCGGTTCACTCCCCAAATTGCTACAATAGCCAGAGTGGAGCCCATCTAAAGTCAGAAACTAGGAGCTTCTTCTGGGTCTTCCACATAGTGCAAAGGCTCAAGGACTTGAGCCATCCTCTGCGGCGTTCCCAGGCTGTAGCAGAGAGCTGAATCGGAAGTGCAGCAGGCAGAACCAGCACACGTGGGACTGCCAGTACAACACGGTTGGGGATTGGCCTGGATAAACCACTTTTTTTTTTAAAGAAATATCTATACCAAAATTGATGTAGAATGTCATAACAATCTTTCTGTTCAAGAAATAATTTCTGACATACAATAATTGGTTCTAAAATAATCTTGAAAATGAAAAACAAAGTTGGAAAATTCATACTTCTCAATTTCAAAACTTATAAAATTATAGTTATAGAAAAAAATCGAACTGGCATAAAGACAAACTGATACACCAATGGAATAGAATAAATAAACTTTAGCACACAATGTCGGATAATTTTCAACAATTGTTCCAGTATCATTCACTGAACAAGTCTCTTCAGTAAGTGACAAAATGGCAAAGGAGTAAAAAGAAGAGTTTGTAAAAAAGTAGAGATGGTGAAAAGATCAATGGTTGCCATCACCTTGGGAAGTTTAAAAGGTGGGAAAGAGGGCTTTTTACACCAATGCAACTACATGCCTGATATTTTAATGGTGAATGCATGGCACCATGCATTTGTCAAAACCCACAGAACTTTACAGAACAAACTGTCCTTAATATATGAACGTTCTTTAAATATAATATTTAGGAAGTTGAGGAATTATGCGCTGCAGTGCAGATGCTAACAACAAAATCTAACAAATGGAAAGCCGCAGCACTGTGGTGTAACTGGTTAAATTGCCACCTAAAGGATGCTGGCATCCTATATAGGTACCCACTCAGGTCCAGATGTTCCATTTCCAATCTTTTCTTGCTAGTGCACTTGTGAAAGTACCAGATGATGGCCCAAACATGGGCCCCTGCATCCATGTGAGAAACCCAGAAGGAGCTCTTGGCTCCTAGCTTTGGCCTGACCCAGCTCTGGCTGTTGCAATCATTTGGGAAGTAAACCAGTGGATTAAAGGTATTCTTTCATTTATTCTCTCTCTGTAATTTTGATTTCCAAATAAATAACTCTCTTAAAAAAACAGAATCTAACAAATGTACAGATCTGTACAAAGATATGAAAATAAAGAGGGTGAGGGGTAAAAGCACTGACCTAAGTACCTCTGAAAACAAGTAGATTCTATAAGACTTAAAGGCCCAAGAATCTCCATGTAAGTACTATTCTATGGGTTAACAATGCTGATGTTACTATACTTGTGTACTGGAATTGAACAATTAAATAAACACTTTAAGCGGAAAGGTAGTATATGATCTCATTTATATGTGAAATCTAAACAAGTAGTAACATACGGTAGAATGGTTGGTAATATGATTCAAAGGGTGGCAGGAAAATGGGAGATACTGAGTAAAGGACACACATTTCCAATTGCAAGATAAATAAGAGCTGATAACTAATATACAGCATGCTAACTATATAAAATTAAATGAGGACCCTTCAATAAGTTTGCTGAAAATAAAGTTAGAAGTTAGTTACAGAGCAAAAATCATGAAGTGTATGCATTTGAGGGAGTCTTCAAAAATTGATGAAAATGCATATTATGACAAAATTATACATAGATTTCAAATTTGTTTTTTATTACTAGTGGCTTACAGTAGAAAACAAGAAAATCTGTAGTATATTGTGTTAAGTCATATAGACAGACACAGAAAGACAAATACTAAACAATCTTATTGATATGTGGAATCTAAAAATGTCAAAACTCTTAGAAAGTAGAAGTAGAATAGTGGTGCCAAGGTCAGCATGGGGAGAGAGAACGGTGTCAAAAAGTACAAACTCAGGCATGAAGGGTAAATGGATAGGGCTGCCATTGTGGCATAGTAGGTGAAGACTCCACATGTGATGCCACATCTCATATGGGCACTGGTCTGCGTCCGAGCAGTTTCTGATCCAGCTGCCTAGTGTGCTTGAAAAAGCGGTAGAAGACAGCCCAAGCACTTGGGACACTGCACCCATCTGAGACCTGGAAAAAGCTCTGAGTCCGAACTTTGGCCTGGCCTATCTTGACCAACTGTGGCCTTCCGGCGAGTAAATCAGCAGGTAGAAGATTCTCTGTCTTTCCTCTTTTTCTCTAATTTTGCCTTTCAATTAAATCTAAAAAAAGGAAATCTCTTTTAGATAAAAAAAAAAAGGAAAGGTAAACAGATTCTTGAGACCAGAGCATGGTGACTATGGTTAATAATGTGTACAGCTGTCCCATAGCATCCTTGGTTCCAGGGCCCTCTGAGGTCACTAAAATCCATGAATGTTCATGAGCATTATATAAAGTGGTTTAGTATTTGAACCTACAATTGCACACACTCCTATATACTTTAAATCATCTCTAGACTATTCACAACATTTTCTGGGGAATAATGGCTGGGAAAAAGTACATGTTCAATGCAGACTGTATGTTTTCCCAATTGCTTTCTTTTGTAATTTTTAAAAAGATTTATCTATTTTTATTGGAAAGGCAGATATACAGAGGAGGAGAGACAGAGAGGAAGGTCTTCCATCCGATGGTTCACTCCCCAAGTGACCACAATGACTGGAGCTGATCCAGTCCAAAGCCAGGAGCCAGGAGCTCTTCCGGGTCTCCCATGCGGGTACAGGGTCCCAAAGCTTTGGGCCGTCCTCAACTGCTTTCCCAGGCCACAGGCAGGGAGCTGGATGGGAAACGGGGCTGCTGGGATTAGAACCAGTGCCCATATGGGATCCCGGGCGTGCAAGGCGAGGACCTTAACCACTACGCTATTGCGCCAGGCCCTCTTTTTAAATTTTTTATTATATCTTTACAGAGAGTAGAGATAAAGATAATGATCTTTCATCCACTGGTTCATACCCCAAATGGCGGCAACAGCTGGAGCCAATCTGAAGTCAAGAACTAGGAGCTTCTTCTGGGTCTCCTACATGGGTGCAGGGTCCCAAGGCTTTGGGCCATCCTCGACTGCTTTCCCCGGCCACAAGCAGGGAGCTGGAAGGGAGCAGCCAGGACACGAACCAGCACCTATATGGGAACCCAGTGCTTGGAGGTGGAGGATTAGCCAATGGAGCCATTGCAGTGGACCCCCAATTATTTTCAATCAATGTAGAAAACATGGATACGGAAAATAATGCACTGATCCTAAGTAGTCTTGTCAGGAAAAAAGGGCAACTATGTGAAATGCTGAATGTTAATTAGCTGGATTGTAGTAATCAACTCGCAATCTTTAGGTATATCAAAACATCACATCGTTCATCTTGAATCTATATACATTTTAATAATTACACCTCAATAAAGCTGAAAAACACCTTGTTTATAAAATAAATACCAAGGAAATACCCCAATTAAAAAAAACATGCCAAAGATTTTAACGGATATTTCATCATAAAAGCCATATGGATGACAAGCATATGGAAAATGCTTTATATTATTTGTCATTATAAAAACACACATTAAAACTGCAATGATATATCATTTTATGGCTATTAAATTCAAAAGATTGCTCAGTACTAAATGTGGACCAAGAAGTGAAGGAACTGGAGCTCTTCTACACCACTGACGGGAATATAAAACAGCATGCTGTGACTGATCTGGACAACAGTTCAGCAGATGATTGACAAGTGAAATTACTTACCATCCAAACCAGCTGTTTAATAACTTTTGCACCTTATTTAAAGAGGCTTGCTGAATGCTCTTAAAGAGGTATAGTATCTTTAAAGAATGTGCTAAGTATTCATTTCCCAATTACATTGAAGTCTCTGCTCCTTTGTGTAAGTTTTGCGGAAGGGTATGTTTGCCAAATACAGCAAAATGAAGAAACGTACCAGAAACATGGCTTATACAATCAATCATTTAAACGAGTAACAGCTATATCATAATGCTGATACAGTTCATTCATTTCAGAGTACACACAATTGGCACATAAGAAGTCACCTTTTCACTGAATCCCATCCAGCTGAAGGATCTGGCTGTGGTTGCATTTGCTTTGCAATTGGAAAACTCCATCCAATGTCTAGTTGGTTGATCTGATATTATGGAGTCGGCCTAAGTCTTTAGATTTGTCATATTGTATCTGTGTGTTTGTGTCCATCCTTTTTGTGGGTGCTAAACTTTAGCTCACAAACTAGCAGCTGCATGAGGATCTTGCAATCATAGAAGTTTGAGCTACATGGAACGTTAAGATTCATTTATTTATTTATTCAAATCTCCTCTGCCCCACTTCTTACTATTTCTTAATTGATATAAGCAACTGAGGTCTCATTATTTTTTATTGCTGCTATTAAATATATACCTCCGTGCAGGTACTGCAATGTAATGGATAAAGCTGCGTGCAATGCTGGCATGCCTATGGGCACCGGTTTCCGTCTCAGCTACTCTAATTCCAATCTAGCTCCTGTTAATGTGCCTGAGAAAGTAGCAGAAGATGGCCCAAGTACTTGTGCCTCTACAACTACATGGGAGAGCCAGAAGAAGCTCCTGGCTCCTGGATTCAGACTGGTCCAGCCCTGGCCACTGCAGTCATTTAGAGAGTTAATCAGCAGATAGAAGATTTCTCTCTGTAACCCTTTCAGACAAGTAAGCAAATAAATCTTAAAACAATATTCATTTGTTATCTCACAATTGTGTGAGTCAGAAACTCATAACTGGAATTATGCTTAAGCTCTCACAAGGCCATCCTGGGCTCTTCTCTGGAGGCTCTGGGGTGATTCTACATCTAGACTCACTCCAGCTGGTGGCAGAACTCATTTTGTAAGGCACTCGGACTGAAGTCCTACATCCTGTCAGTAAAGACTTGTTGTCAGCTCCTGGAGGCCACCCATATTTCTTGGCTCATGGCTCACTCTCCTCTAATCTGGTCTGTTGAATACTTTTTAAGCTATGAATCTATCTAACTTCCCCTTCTACATTCTTTACCTGCTTTGAATGGGTCACATGAGTTTAATACCATAGCACCCTGAACGTGCCTGATATAATCTGAAAGGCCCATATGATTATACCACACCGCTCAGATAATCCGGGATAATCTATTTAAAATTTACTTGATTAGGAATTTTAAATACGGAACTAAAGTCTCTTTCCACGTAATATAATACATTCAGGGTCCTAGAGATTAGAGTACAAAAGCCTCTTAGGGGGCATTATTCTGTTTAGCACATTTTCTAGTTATCTAATTTGCCTGAGGTCCTCCTGGGCATTAAGTTAGTTAGTCATTCCAATACGCCACCACACAGTCTCTTACTGACATACACTCACTGTTCACTTTAACAGCCCAGTCAATGCCTATAAATAATTAGTAACACTGTTCTGCAACTTGCTCTTAAAGCTCACAAATGATGCTGATTAAATTATGAAAGCTGAATGCAGCACCTCAATCCTGTCTTGAACTACTAAAATTCTGGATGTGAATTCCATTGTGCAGATAGACAACTCAACCTAAAAATACTATATTAATTCCAAAATTTTTCCCAAAATAATAACTAAAGTCTATTGAATACCTATCATTGATGGCTGCCACAGGTTCAGGAGTGGGGCTGGTCTTAGTTCAGACCTGACATGTCACCCAGGCCTCAGCCCGGAACCGGAAAGGGTCACAGGAACCAGACACATCATTGGATTAGCAGGGCTCCAGCCAGCAAATAATGAGCCTAGGCTGACATTCCTTAACTTATTAGGACTTAAACAGAGCCTGTGCCAACTTCTGGGTTGGAAGGGGTATAAAACCGTCCCGCAAGTCCCTCTACTCTTTAGATTAAAACAGCAGATTGGGGCCCGGCGCGATACTGTAGTGGTTAAAGTCCTCGCCTTGCATGCCTGGGATTCCATATGGACGCCGGTTCTAATCCCGGCAGCTCCACTTCCCATCCAGCTCCCTGCCTGTGGCCTGAGAAAGCAGTTGAGGATTGCCTAAAGCCTTGGGACCCTGCACCAGCGTGGGAGACCCGGAAGAGGCTCCTGGCTTCGGATTGGCTCAGCTTCAGTCATTGCAGCCACTTGGGGAGTGAACCATCGGACGGAAGAACTTCCTCTCTGTCTCTCCTCCTCTCTGTATATCTGCCTTTCCAATGAAAAAACAATAAATAAATCTTTAAAAAAACAAAACAACAGATTGAACTCATCTATTTATTTCAAAAAATAGTAAAACAACTGTAAGAATAAACCCACAGCAGAATTAGAGACCAGGAAAATATATTGTCAGGGGTAAGGAACTTGATGGACTTCTGTAATCAAAATTAAATGCAATTCGAGAAATTCAAACGTGTTGAAGATATAAATGAGCAGACCCTCAAGAAAGCCTAGGAAAACCCACAAAATCAGGAATTATAATGAAGGGTAGGAACTACTGATGATGGTCACAGAGAAACTACAGAAACTAACCCAATTCCCTATTGTGTACATATGGAGTAGAGGACACTGATATGTGACCCAGGTTCTGCTGCTGAGCAGTTTTGTAAATAATACACGGAATAAGTTATTGGGGCCTCCTAGCCTGGACATAGTGGGGCAGGAGATTGCAGCTGTAGCAAAAAAGGTAAAAGAAAAGCAAATCAGCCCACACAGTCATAGCAATCCTTACCTGGCAAGAGAACTCATTTCCTACTTTCCACTTCAAGGGGGTATTGGGGGTTAGAGTCCCTAGCCTACTGAAAAAGCTAGTTTCAAAAGACTTCCTCCTATGCTTCCCATTATCCATATTCTCATGTAGTCTCCTGTCTCTTTAATATGGATTGGCATTGTACGTGCACTAATTCTGAAGCTAAGACACAAGAAATCATGCAGCTTCAGCTTGGTTTGTTGGAACTCTGCATGAGGCTAGCACCACTCACTATTTGACTACAACCTACTGAGAACTCAAGAAACAACCAATCAGATTGAGCCCAATAAATTCACAGAACCAGAAGATAGTAATAAATCAGTGCTTCAAAGCACTATCAGGATGTTGCATTACAAAGCAGTAACCAAAAACCTGACACAGCCTGAAATTTTACCTGTCTGTATGTGCAATGATGATCGGTGGAGCCATCTACAACTAGAAAGATAGACGACAGTGGGGAGATCAAAAGCATGAAGCCATAGAATTACTGGTAGTAGATACTGTCTCTAAAAAATGCAAAGAAAACTAAGATCATATGAAGAAATAAGACACTGGAAGAGGGGGCCCACACAATGGCTCAACAGCTAAATCCTAACCTTATAAGTGCCAGGATTTCATATGGGTGCCAGTTTGTGTCCCGGCTGCCCCACCTCTGATCCAGCTGCCTGCCTGTGGCCTGAAAGCAGAGGAGGATGGACCAAAGGCTTGGGACCCTGCACCTGAATGGGAGACCCAGAAGAAGCTCCTGGTTCCTGGCTTCTGCCTTCAGATCAGCTTGACTCTGGCCGTTGGGGCCACGTGGGGAGTGAACCAGCAGACAGAAGATTTTTCTGTGACTCCTTCCAACTATAAACCTGATCTGCTTTTCCGATGAAAATAAAATTTTAAACAAAATACATCTTGGCGCTAGAATGCTGGACTAATACCATTCTCTATACCTACAATATCAGGATACACTTAAATAGAATGATGGACCTGTGACTGGTTTTGAAGGACTATACTGTTGCAATGATATGGGGGAAATCAGTGGGGCAGAGGATTTGGGGAGAGGGGAAGGGGTAATTCTAAAACCTATGCAACTGTATCATGAAATAGATAGATAGATAGATAGATAGATAGATAGATAGATAGATAGATAGATAAACATTAAATGAAAAAGCATTCCCCACAGGGGGAAAATGATATAAAATATATCAATGATGGCATAAAAAGAAATAAAAATTCAGAGTAGCCAGATATCTAAAAAACAAATTGAATGTTATTAGCAGAAAACAAACAGCACCAAAATGTACAAAATTGCTCACAAGGAAACAAAACAAATGTAGGAAACAGAATTTTAAAATGTGTGTCACAGCACATTAGATTGATAATAAGTATGACCACGATCATCACCATCACCACAAAACAATCATCATCATTTTCTAATTGTTACTTGATATACAGTATGGTCTTGATAATTAAAAGTCCGTAACTGATATTTATATAAAGATTAAAAAAAACCTCCCAAAACAGAAAAGGAAACAAAGCCAACAAATACAATTCCATCATGTGTCTGACTTACTAGAAAAATCTTTAGTAAAAACTTTCCAAGCTAGAATTAGAGGCAGAGCTGGGACTAAGACTTGAAGCCAAGAACTCCAATAAGTGATGTAGGCATTTCAAGACATCTTAACCACCATGTGAAATATCTGCCCTTTTACTTTTAAATAGACTCACAGGATGTTACCAAAAGAGGGTACAGAACTGTCATCACCACACACTCTTCACATGTTACCTCTTTATAATCATATTCACCTTCCTCCCCTTTCTACCATCCCTAATCCCTAGCAACCACTAAATCTATTCTCCATTTCTACAATTTTGTTATTTTCATGAATGTCACATAAAGACATTTTGAGGTTGGCTTTTGTCACTCAGCGTTTCTATCACATTTTAAGACTTCTGTAGGGTGAAAGTCTGGGAAGAATATTTGCAATACATGTAACAGACAAGAGTTACCGTTCTTAAGTATGACGGGATCCCAAAATAATGACAATAACAAACTGTGAATAGTGTTGCCAACAAATCAGGCAGAAATAAAGCACTACATATAAATTAATAAATTTAGTCCTCATAGCAAGCTTATGAGGAAGACTTTTTAATATCTCCATCTTGAAATGAATAAGCTAACTAGTTAGCGAGGCCATTAAGCCTTTGAGTATAATGTAAATTTAAAATGCTATCTCAAAACAATAAATGAAATATTGAGGTGAAAAAAATTAAAATAAAAACGAGGAAGCTAGGTTAGACATGTGTTGCAGCACTTCAGAAGCCACTTGGAATGCCTGCATCTCATATGACTGTCTGGATCTGAGTTCCAGCTCAGCTTCCAGCTCCAGCTACCCTCTAAATGCCTACCTTTGGAGAAAGCAAGTAATAGCTCAAGTAGATGAGTCTCTGTCACCCACATGAGAGACCTGAATTGAGTTCTGGGCTCCTGGATTTGGCATGGCCAAGCCCCAGCTGTTGCAGAAACCTGAGGAATCAATCAGCTAATGGGAAAAAAAAAAACTTCTTTCTCTGTTTTTCCAATAAATAAATATTAAATCATTTTTAAAATTTTTTTATTTTAAAGGCAAATTTAACAGAGAGAATGAGAGACAGAGAAAGAGAAGATGTTCCATCCACTGGTTCACTCCCCAGATACCAGCAACAGCCAGACCTTAGCTGATGTGAAGTTGGGAGCCAGAAGCTTCTTACAAGTCTCCCATGTGGGTGCAAGGGCCCAAGCCCTTGGGTCATCTTCCGCTGCTTTACCAGGCCATAAACAGGGAGCTGGATTAGTGAGTAGAGCAGCTGGGACACTGGTTCCTATATAGGATGCTGACATTTGTAGGCAGAAGATTAGCGTGTTGAAGCACTGCACTGGCCCAAAACATACAATACATTTTTTAAATTAAATGAAATCCTTACAGCTAGTTAATGGTGATGCAAGAATTCAAATTAAAGCAGCATACTCATATCACTGCACAACACTGCTTCTTAACAGATAAATACCCAAATATCTGATATTTGATGAATCCTTATCATGGCAAATTCCTTCTATATGCTTTATATGTATGATATCCTGTAATACTGAAAACCTTAGAAAGTGGTTAAGACAATCTTTCGTATTACAGATAAGGAATCACAGTTGCAGAAAGTGAGGTACTAGTGGAGCCTAAAACGATTGAATTTGAAATTAGCCCTCCTTCTCTTTTATTATTATTACTTTTTAAAGATTTATTTTTATTGGAAAGGCAATTACACAGAGAGGAAGAGAGAGATAAAGGAAGATCTTCCATCCGCTGATTCACTCCCCAAGTGGCCACAACAGTCGGAGCTGTGCTGATCTGAAGCCAGGAGCCTGAAATCTGTTCTAGGTCTCCTGCGTGGGTACAGGATCCCCAGGCTTTGGGCCGTCCTCGACTGCTTTCCCAGGCCACAAGCAGGGAGCTGGATGGCAAGTGGGGCTGCCAGGGTTAGAACTGGAATAGATATGAGGCCCTGGCGCATGTAAGGCGAGGACTTTAGCTGCTAGATACCATGCTCTTTTATTATCTAAATACGATCTACTAATACATTATTATGCATTATATACTGCATAATACATATTACTAGTGCCTCTAGAACACTGTACAATCTGTGTCTGTTGCCACCTATTTATACTCTTCTGTCTCCTTGTTCCTCTTCTCCCTAACCAGTTACAAATGTTCTTGATTTTTCTTTCATATTATCTGTGACTTTCATCATTGTTCTATTTCTTATTCCAAAACCTCTGAGAGCAAGATTTCTTATTATAGTTGATTTACATTAGTTCATGGCTCATGGTGAAAATAGAAAAAAGAGAAGTCCTGAAGATAGCAAGAGATTGAAAATTTGCCACTTGGGCTGGTGCCAAGGCTCAACAGGCTAATCCTCCAACTGCAGTATCAGCATTCTATATGGGCACAGGTTCTATTCCTGGATACTCCACTCACTGATCCCTCCTTGTGGCCTGGGAAAGCAGTAGAGGATGGCTCAAGTCCTTGGGACCCTGCATCCATGTAAGTGACCTGGATGAAGCTACTGGCTCCTGGCCTTGGATCAATTCACCTCTGGTTATTGCAGCCATTTGAGGCGTGAACCAGTAGATGGAGGATCCCTCTGTTTCTCCTTCTCCCTGTAAATATTTTACATAAAATAAACAAATAAATCTTTTAAAAAAATTCACTACTAAAAGTTGGTTGAAAATGCAAAAACAGTTGATTAACTAAAAACAATACTAATTGCAATACCAAGTATGTAAGCAGAAAGTGAAATATCCGCTAATTAGCCTTTCTTTGGTAATAGTGAAATATTCTGTGATTGTATCTGTTTTAGAATTATGAGTCATTCCCATAGTATTGCCATTAGCACGTCACTATTTTATTTGAAAACCTTCTTCAGGTCTCCATTTACAAGCATTATAAAGTCTTTTAATCTGACATTCAAGAATGTTTGTAAATGACTTCAATTTACTTCTCTAGCTTTGTGTTTTATAACACTTCTTCAGAAATATTTTTGCTGTAGCCTCTCTGGATCCATTAGTCACCATATTCTGAATAGGCCATTAATGTTTTAACTCTTCTTTTCTAAATCCTACTCCATCTTTAGAATCCAGCTTAAGTCTCTCCAATTCTCCCTGTAATTTTACACTAATATAGTCCCTCAGCTGCAGTCACGATTCCAACATTATGCTATTTATATGTGTCATGACATTGTAGGTATAGGTAATGGTAGAGAATCTAGTTATCTTGTTGTCAAGGTGTATTTAACAGTTTCATGGGGGGAGGTGTCCTTTTCTTTGGGGGGTAGAGATGCACACTGCAATTCTTTGTTTCCCGGTAATCTGGTCTTCCTCACACCATTTGTTTATGAGAATACAAGTGTATACCTGCTTATACTTTTGTTTTGTATTTGACATGAAAGTTGTATCAGAGAGAACATATGACATTCATCCTTTTGGGATTGCTTATTTCATTGAGCATAATGGTATCCAGTTGGGACTACTTTGTTGCAAAGTGTAGAATTTCATTCTTTTTAATGGTTGAATAGCATTCCACAGAGTAGAGTACCTTTATCCAATTCTCTTTTGATGGGCATCCAAGTTGTTTTCACGTCTTTGCTACTGTGGATTGTGTTGCTATGAATACAGAGATGCAGGTTGTTTTCTTATATGTAAGTTTCACTTCCTTTGGATATATTTCCAAGAGTAGGATTACTGGGTCACATGGTAGATACATTTTCAGTTGTCTGAGCACTCTCCATACTGACTTTCATGGTGGCTGCACAAGCTTACAATCCCACCAGCAAGGCAATAGGGTACCTTTTTCCCCACAACCTCACTATTAGGGGGTATGAGATTTCTGTATGTAGGCCATTCTCACTGGAGTTAAGTGGAACATAAGTGTGGTTTTTATTTGTATTTCCCCTTTGCTAGGGTGCCTGAGAATTTTTTTCATATATCTATTAGCCATTTGAATTTATTGTTTTGCAAAATTGTTCATTTCCTTTGCCCATTTCTTAACTGGTTTGTTTTGCTGTCTTTTGTATTTCTGGAGCTCTTTGTAGATGCTGGGTATTAGTCTCCTGCTGTGTAATGTGCAAAGATTTTTCTCCCATTCTGTTGGTTGATTCTTCACTATGTTGATCATTTCCTTCATGCACAGAAGCGTCTTAGTTTGATGTAGTCTCACTTGTTTATTTTGGCTTTGACGTCTACAATTTGATGACTTTTCTAGGAAGTCTATACCTTATAGCATGCTTCCTATATTTTGATCTAATAGTTTGATGATTTCTAAGTGCAGACTTAGATTCTAGACCCATTTAGATTTGGTCTTTGGTGCAGTCCAAAGTGTGTGTGTGGGGGGTCAAGTTTCTTCTATATGAGGTTATTCAATTGTCCCAACAGCATTTGTTGAAGAGACCAGGCTTTTTTCCCTGGGTTATTTTCAGTTCCTCTGCTGAAGATTAGTTGGCTTTACATGTGTTGGCTCTCTTCTGGGGTTTCTACTCTCTTCCATTCATCTTCTTCTCTGTTTCTGTACCAGTACCAGACTGCTTTGATTACCACTGCCATGTAATATATCTTAAGACCTGGAATTATGATTCCTCTGGTTTCATTTTCATTCTTCAAGATAGCTTTGGCTTTCTGTGATCTCTTGTGTTTCCAGATGAATTTTTCTATCATTTTTTTCCGGCTCTGTGAAGTATGTTGTTGGGATTGTACTGAATCTGTATATCACTTTTGGTGATATGGAGAATTTGGTGATGCTGATTCTGCTGCTCCAGGAACAGGGCACATTTCTCCACCTTTTAATGTATTCTTCTATTTCCTTTTAAATGTTTTGTGATTTTCCTCATAGAGGTCCTCCATGTCTTTGGCCAGATTTATTTCGCCGTATGTAAGGCTAGTTCTTTCTTAACCCTGGAGTTGTCGGTGTGTACTAGGGCCATCAATTTGTGCTCCTTGATTTTGTACCTGCTACATTGCCAAACATTTTATAAGTTCTGATAGTCTCTTTACTGAATCTTTTGGTTTACAGAATCATGTCATCTGCAAACAGGAATAAGTTGAATTCCTCTTTTCCGATTTGAATTCCTTGCCAAATATTATGTTGAATAGCAGTGGTGATAACAGATATCTTTGTCTTCAGATATTAGTGGAAAAACTTCCAATCTTTCCCCCATTCAGCAGGATACTGGCATTGGGCTTTTCATAAATTGCTTTAATTGTACTGTAGAATGTTCCTTCTATGCCTTTCTTGCTTAGGGTTTTTAGCATGAAGTGGTGTTGGATTTTATCAAATGGTTTCTCTGCATTTATTAACACAATCACATGATTTTTACTCTTTATTTTGTTAACGTGGTGAATCAAATTTGTTGACTTGTGCATATTAAACCATCCTTGCATGCCTGGGATAAATCCTGCCTGGTCTGGGAGAACGATCCATTTGATGTGTTGTTGGATTCTGTTGGCTAGTATTTTGTTGAGGATTTTTGCCTCTATGTTCATCAGAATATCAGTCCATGGCTCTCTTTTTCTGTTGTGTCTGTCTCTATCTGGCTTTGGTATTATGGTGAAGTTGGCTTCATAAAAACAGTTTGCCTCCTTTTCTATTGTTTTAAATAGATTGTGGAGAATTGGGGTCAGTTTTTCTTGGAATGTTTGGTGGATTTCAGCAATGAAGCCACCTGGTCCTGGACTTTTCTTTGCTGAGAGGTATTTAATTACTGGTTTGATCTCTTTGCTGGTTATTGGTTTATTTAGATCTCGTTTCACATCATAATTGTTTTGGTGAATGGTATGTGTCCAGCAATCTATCAATTTCTTACAGGTTTTTGATTTGTTGGCATATGGTTGCTTGTAACTTGTAACAATTCCTGATTATTCTATGTATGTCTGAGGTACCCTCTATGTTTCCTTCTTCATCTCTAAGTCCACTGGTTTGTGTCCACACCCTCTTTTTTTTTTTTTAATCAGTTGGGCTAGTGGTATATGCTGCTTATACTTTCAAAGAACCAACTCTTTGATTCATTGATTTTTTAAAAAAAATATTTATTTTCTTTTTATTGCAAAGTCAGATATATGGAGAGGAGGAGAGAGAGTTAAGATCCTCCATCCATTGATTCACTCCCCAAGTGGACACAATGGCTGAAGCTGTACTGATCTGAAGTCAGGAGCCTGGAGCCTCTTCCTGGTCTCCCACGCAGGTGCAGAGTGCCAAGGTTATGAGCTGTCCTTTACTGCTTTCCCAGGCCACAAGCAGGGAGCTGGATGGGAAGCAGAGCCACTGAGATTAGAACTGGCACCCATATGGGATCCCAGTGCATACAAGGTGAGGACTTTAGCCACTAGGCTACCACACCAGGTCATGATTCGCTGATTTTATGTATTGTTCTTTTGGTCTTGTTCTATTGATCTTGGGATTATTCTGCTGTTGTTTTTCTAACTCCTTCAGATGTATGGTTAGCTTGTTTACTTGACACCTTTCTCCTTTCTTGGCAGAACACTGACTGCAATTTGCCTCTTAGCACTGCCTTGGTGGCATCCCAGAGGTTTGATACGTAATGTTTATTTCTTCTTTGACTTCTTCAAAATGCATTGTTCATTCAGTAGCATGTTGTTCAGCTTCCAATTATTTCCATATTTTTCAGAGTATTTTGGCTTACTTATCTCCAGTTTCAATCTGTGGTGGTCTGAGAAGATGCACGGGATGATTTCAATTTTTTAAAATTGCCGAGGCTTGTTTTGTGACTTATAATGTGACCAATTCTAAAGAAGAAGATTCCATGTACTAACGAAGAAAAAGTATATTCAGTGTCTGTAGAATGAATGGTCCTATAGATATTAATCAGGCCCTTTTGTTCTATTGTCTGGATGAGGTAGTTACTTCCTTGCTGAGTTTGTCTCTTTGAACTGTACATTGATGTTAGTATGGTGTAAGCTCCCCCACTATTATTGTATTGGAGTCTATATCTCCCTTTAGGTCTGTCAATGGCTGTTTCAGGTAGCTAGGTGTCCTGGCATTTGATGTGTGTGTATTTATTATTGTTACCTTTTCTTACTGTATGAATTCTTTTATCATTATGTGGTATTCGTTTTTGTATATTTTAATACCTTTCATGTTGAAGTCTGTATCATCTGATATTACAATGACTGTATCAGCTTGTATTTCCTTTCAGTCATCATGAAATATCTTTTTCCATCCTTTCACTTTTAGTTTACATGTATCTTTGATGGTGAGATATGTCTCTTCTAGGCAACAGATAGATGGGTCCTGTTTTTTTTTACTTAGAGTGCTGATCTATGTCTTTTGACTGATGAGCTATTATGGTCATGGTTAATATCGACAGATAGTGATTTGGTTCTGTTATTCTTGTACCGGGTTTCTCATTATTTGATTTAGGCTTACTTTATGTTTTTTTGAGGGGGCGGGGAGAGTAAATATACATCCTTTACCATCATAGGATGTGTCTAGCTGCTGTTTTTCTGTCTTCAACATATTTCTGAGCAACGTTTATAGGGCTTGTGTGGTAGTGGCCAGGTCTTTCGGCTTTTGTTTACTTTGGAAGTATTTTATTTCATTTTCAAACACAAATGAGAGCTTTGCTGAACATGTTATTCTAGGCTGACAACTTTTGTTTGCTTGTTTATTGTTTTTAGAAACTGGAGTATATCACTCCATTCTCTTCTGACTTGAAGGATCTCCTCTGAGAAGTCAGCAATGAGTTTGATTGGTGTTTCCTCTGTAGGTTATCTGATTTTTTTTTGTGTATCTTTTTCAATATCTTTAATTTGTTTTCAACTGAAGGGAGCTTGATAATGATGTGTCAGATGAGGATGTTTCTGATCAAATTTGTTTGGGATTCTCTGCCCTTCCTGTATTTGGCCTCCCCTTATGTCTCTAATGTTTGAGAAGTTCTTTTTCATACTTTCAATGAATACATCTTACAATCCTTCTTCTCCTTCCATGAAACAGGCAATTTATGTATAATGTAATTTATACATTCAGAAACAGGTAATTTAAGTATAGTGTAAGTTGGTAGCTGTAACCCTGTGCTAACGTCTCAAATTCATAGCAGGCATTGGACCTCTGGGTAAATGTTTTGTGGAACTGTTATTTGAGAGTTTTTACTTGGTATTGTTACTAAGAGTGAGCAATTGGACTCCATTATTCATTTCTCCTCTAAGGTGCTCAAGAAGTCTCAGGATGTACAATCTGATCTCCAGATCTTATAAAAGGGATGACTAATCTTTTTTCTGTAATAATGCTTGGCCACATACAAAAGACCAAAAAGTCTAATTATATATTTTCATTTGGTGTGCTGATTTTCCGAAATAACTATTTCTAGGCTTCTTTGAAAAAGATTTACTTATTTATTTTAAAGTCAGGGTTACAAAAAGAGAAAAGTAAGATCTTCCATCTGCTGGTTCAATCCCCGAACTAACTACAAGGATTAGGGCTGGGCTAGGAAATAATAAAGAACCCTGTAGCTCCATCTGGGTCTCCCATGGGAGTGGCAGCAGCTCAAGCACTTGGGCTATCTTCTGCTGCTTCCCCAAATGGATTAACAAGAATGATGTATCAGAACTGGAGCAGCTGGACTTGAACTGGCACTCATATGAGATGCTGGCATCACAGGTGGCAGCTTAACCTGCTGTATTACAAAAGTAGCCCTCAACTCTGGGTTTCTAATTCTATTTTAGTGGTCTCATTCTAATTCAAAATCCTTTTATTATTTGATTTGGTAGTCTCATTACTGGAATGAACAATGATTTACTAATCTTACTTCATCCGTGTCAAAGTAAGGGTCTAAACCCTCTTAACAGTAACAACATAAAGTGATTTATGCAAGATTACAAGGAAAAATTATGCACCAACAAAGAAATAGAAAAAACTCCTAGAATCAGAGTATTTTTAGGATAATACAATTATATGTAATCTTTACTTCAACATCCTCATTAATGGAATGGTAAGCCTGTAATTGAGAAGTAAAATGAAAATGTTTTTTTCATTTTAAAATTTAACAAACAAAAGAGATTCAAGAAAGAAAGAGGGTAGGTGGGCAAAGTGGGCAACAGGGAAGGTAGAATGAGAAGTTTTACTGTGCTTTTAAAACAACATTGTGAAACACGTGAAATTTGTTCACTTAAAAATATTTTTTTAGAAGTCATGGTATGCTTGTAGAATTATAAATATTGATACAAAAAGTTAAAAGAAGGTACTAGAGCCCCAGGTGAGGAAGAAATAATAGTAATTTGGTTGTTGTAGGAATTCATGACTCCTGAATCAAACACATTTGTATTGTAGTGGATTAAGATAATTTGCAAATGAAATTAATAAATTTTAAATCCCTTTCAGAAATTAATAAAAAAAACTGACGGAGTGATGAAGACTGGCGATAAGAAATGTCCTCTCCCTCACTTTAAAGGAGGCAATGGATTTCCAAGCCTTGCTACTGGAGGTATGACTCAGACTGACAATATCGACATCACCTAGGAGTCTGGAAGAGATGCAGATCAGAAGCCTACACATAAAGCCACTACCTGAAGCAAAGCTACCACCTGCAGTACCAGTATCCCCTATGGGTGCTGGTTTGAGTCCCAGCTGCTCCACTTTTGATCCAGCTCCCTACTGATACACCTGGGAAAGCAGTTGAGGATTGGTTCAAACGCTTGAATCCCCTGAAGTCATGAGCAAGACCTGGAAGAAACACCAGGCTCCAGACTCTAGTCTGGCCCAGCCCTTGTCTTTGTTGGTGATTGAACCAGCAGATGGAAGATTCTGTTTGTGTCTCCTTTCTGTAACTTTCAAAAAAAAAAGTCTTAAGAACTGAAGGATTCTAAATCAGTGTAAATCCAGATCTACTAAATCACAATTTGCATCTTAACAATTATCTTCAGCTAATACCAAGTTTAATGTTGATATAAAGTTTGAGAAGCACTAACATAAACCAGCAAGCCTCATTCACAAAATAGCATGGAAATTTTATTATACCTTTTACAAGTTCAGTTAAGTGGTAAAGCCATAGAGTAAACAGACATATCAATTTCAGAAAAATGATCCACAATAACATAGTATCAGTTCATCCACCTGCTTTTTCAGAATCTAAAATATACAGGTAAGTGCTTCTCTAAAATAACATTATAGATTACCAGGATCTCTTAAATGTATAACCTGGAATTGTCTGCTCTGTTTCCTAATGAAGCTTGACCACAAAAGATAAAATTTTTCAAAAATCACTAGACACACTGCATTTCTATCTATGCTTTGCAATCAAAGTTTTGGGTATTTAATGTTTACATATTTAAAATTGTATCCTTGTATCAAGGTGATTATCAGAAAACAGTATCTGGACGGAATTTTCTTAATCCACTGCAGAAATGCACTTACTTTCTAACAATTAATGTTCTGCACACTTAAATTTTGTTAGTAAAAGAAACTGCTCTGCATAAAATATACTTAGGTTTTTGCTCTAGAATTATTATTAACAGTTTTTTCCATTACATAACATAACTTCCTATACTGTATATGGATGTCAAATGTGTGACACAAAGGGGCAAAGAAGACTAAAAAAAAAACTGACTGCCAAATATGTAGTCAAAATGTTTTATTACCCAAATGATGATATAAGCACATTGCCAATCAGGTAAGAAAACAAAATCCATATTTTAAGTTTGAAATCTAAGAATATAAAGACTTAATTTATCACATTTTCCTTTTGAAATCGATTATTCCATTAATTTGGAAATAAAAACCTGAAACCTGTTCTTCAATACCCATAATCACTTATTTCCAAATGGGCTGATATAGAGACGAGGATACACAAATGAAAATTCAGGAGCTATTTTTAAGAGGAAGCTAGAATGAATGAGTGGACAATGGTCAAAGTTATCAAATGTCTACTACATCTAATATTCCAGAGTTATCTAATAGGATTTAGTAATACACTACACTGAAGTTCAAGTTCTTCAATTTGTAGTTCTTTACTCACATCAGTAATATTGAGAAAGGCAAAATGAGCAACATTTTTCATTATAATAACATTAGACATCAGAAATGTTTTCTTAAGGATTCAATCTTTAACTCTACAATTGTAAGTATATCGTTAGGTAATCGCTTCCATCTCTGTAAACCAATTTCAGTTCAGAAAAATGAGCCAGCTTACCCTTTGCTAAATTAGTTTTCCAAAAAAGACTTCACTAAGAATACATGAGTTAAATTTTTCATTTGTATAATAACTACTTTAGGAGCACTTTCACAGAGATTCAAAGCATTTACATAGGTTGTCATTATTCAACAGAAAGATCAAGCTGATGAGCTGAGGTAGTGATTTTCCTTTGGATGACATGAACAAGTTGAACTAGTCCCACAGTCCAGAAAAAAACAACAAACAAAAAACCTCACTTTCGCTGTGCTACATTGTTCAGGTAGCCCCTTCAGTGCTGAAGTATTCCTTTCCCAGTTGCTTTCCAGCTCTAGGCTGAAGGTAGCTACCACACCCAAGATTAGGTTCCTTTTCCAGCACAGCCACCCTACAATCAGTAGTTAACATTAGACTGTAAGATCTGATCTTCTCACACCAATTGAGGACAATTCTAGAGGACCATCCTAATATCAGAGCCACAAATATTACGGCCAAGACCTTGAGATTATACCACAGCCCAACTTCTTCCTTTACTCCTTCCTCCTTCATTCACTTCATAGCCTCAGAATACCCAGGCACATCAACCTCCAACTCAAAATCTGCTTCCAGGGCTACCCAAGCTGTGACAGCACTACATTCTAAGCACTACATAGCTAATATCCTTAACCTCCAGCTCCAAGTAGAGTCAGTTGCTGCACTGTGCATCGTATTTAGCAAACAAGGCAATAATCTCTGTGAAGCCACAGAAGAATATCCAGTATACATAATACAATGTATTATTATTATTATCATCGTATCCAAGTGTCCCATTTTTAGATTTTTAGTATAAAATGGTTCATGGCAAATTATTTAATAAGTGAAGTTTTTAAAAATGTTCATGGAAAACGTGGACCATGAAAAAGTAAGCACATATTTCAGCAAAGATTTTACACCCAAATAAACCTATTTTCATTTTCATTTTTTAATTACACTTTTGAAGTATCCTCCTTTTAAAAAAGGATTTCTTTTCTTTCAAAATCAGAGACAAAGAGGGAGGAGGGTTGGGGAAAAGAAAAGGCAAGCCCTTCCATACATTGGCCCACTCCCCTAGATGTCCGCAAAGGCCAGAGTTGGGACAGGCTGCAACCAGAAGCTAAGAGATTCCTTTGGGTCTCTCACACAGTTGTAGGGATGCAAGCATGTGGGCCATCTTCCACTGCTTTCCCAGGTCAATAGCACTGAGCTGGATGAGAAGTGGAGCAGCTGGGAAATGAACTGGCACCCATTTGGGATGCCAGCATCACAAGCAGCAGTTTTATGTGCAACATCACAACACTGGCACCGAAGTAACCATCTGCCAGTATCTACCTTCCATCTGCCAGTTCGCTTCCCAAATGGCCACAATGGCCAGGGCTGGGCCAAGGCAAATCTAGGAGCAAGGAGCTTCCTCTCAATCTCCCACATGAGTACAGGGTCCCAAGTACTTGGACTATACTCCACTGCCTTTTCTAGGCACAAAAAGCCAAGGAGTTGGATCGGAAGTAGAGTAGCAGGGAATCAAACTGTTGTCTGTCTGTATGGGATGCGTGTGCTGCAGGCAGCGACTTAACCATTATGCCACAACACTAGTCCCAATACTCAAATTATATATCCTTAACAAAGAGTGACACCACCCTTCAAGCCAGAACCACCAATAATTTATCAAAATGACTAACAAAGAGAATAGGAGCGGCACCAGACATATATTCTGTAGGCCTTTCATAAAAAAATAGTTCCTTTAGTCACATATATGCAAATCTACTGGAAAAGTGATAATGAGCTTATCAAGGGAATGAGTACTGTTCAAAGAATGATGCCCCATAAATGTTGCCATGGCAAAATCGCAACGGTCTATCACAGCATGCTGTCAGCAATGCTATAAACAAGCATGTTTAGAGCAAGATTCTTGTCAAAAGAATTAATTTATGCGTTGATCATATTAAGTGCTTGAAAAGCTATTAGCTTACTGAAATATGCAAAGAAAATGATCAGAAAAAGAAGGAAGCCTGGAACAAGCACTGTGATGAACCAGGTTAAGCCACTGCTTGTGATACAGCAACCCATCATCAGAGTGCCAGTCCAAGTCCCAGGTGTGTGAGCATCCTGCCATACATGTGGGTTCCTGCCTCCTGGCTTCAGCCTGGCCAGACATGGTTGTTGAGGGAGTGTGTAAGTAGATGGTAGTGTGTTCTCTCTCTCTCTCTCTCTCTCTCTCTCTCTCTCTCCCCCCTTCTCCCTGCTTGCTTGTTGCTCTTTCAAACAAACAAATGGTTAAAATATAAAAAGAAGAAGATACATACACAGAGGAAGGTACCTGGTTCAACTGAAGCACAACTGTGCTCCTTTCAGAGCAGCTCACTTGATGAGAACCAATGGAAAGGGGTCTGAGCTGCTGGAATCTGTTCCCATCAATGCACATTGTAGTAAGTATTAAACAAAAACTTCAGGCCACAAAACAAAACAAAACAAAACAAAACAAAACAAAACAAAAACCCTGACACTGGAGTTAGGTTCATATTGTATCTTCTGTTAGCAGCAACCATTATAGAAATATTGCTTGTAGTCATGCTTACTTTGACTAGGCTACACTAAACCTAAGCTACAGGCACTGTGCTCCAAAGTTCTGTCACAGTGGGCTGGCACTGTGATGCAGCGGGAAAAGCCACTGCTTGCGATGCTGGCATCCCACATCAGAAATTAGGGTCCAGTTCCTGGCCAACTGTTCTACTTGTGGCTCAGATTCACGTCTAATGTGCCTGGTAAAGAAGCAGAAGAGATGATGGTCAAAGTCCTTGTGTCACTGCTACCCACATGGGAGACCCAGATGGCTTTGGCTTAGGTCAGCTCTGGAACCAGCACATGGAAGATTCTCTCTCTTTTTCCTTCTCCCCTCCCTACCCTCTCTCTTTGTAGCTCTACCTTTAATACAAAACACATCTTTAAAAGAAACTATCATGTTGACGTTCTCACTGACACCACCAACAAATACACTTCACTGAGTAGTGTCATTTATGTTTGGACAGCAGAAAATATCACAAATAAATTATCCTCTTCAAGCAATCTGTACAGTAAATTTTCTCCCATATCTTTAACATGCCAGACAATAGCATTTCCAGTTACACTTGCATTTAAAACTCAAGAGAACATTGTGTGTTCCATTCAGCAAACAGTCTTTAGTAAATGTGCCACTTGCAAAAGCTAATTCCTTAACAATGCCCCCTTTGCTTAATACATAGCAACAGAGCTGCATTTTAGAAGACTGCTTATTTTTTTCACTTTCTGAAGTAAATTCAGTGAAAATTTTAATCCTTTATTTCATTTTTTTACTAGGCAGCTTTTCTGTGTACTGGCTATAATTGCTATTATATTTCACTTCAAAATAGGCTTTTACTTGGTATTCATTTGACACAACCATTGGTGTCTGCATTACTAAACATATGATAGGATTTTTGATGTTTCATCATAAAGATATATTGCAAAACTTGGAAAACAGACAAATGTCCTTGATTGGACATTATACAATGTACTTACGTGTTAAAGCAAAATATAGTATCCAAGACAAATTTTAATTAAAAACAAAAAACCAGTTCTGTGGTGTAGCAGATAAAATCTTCTATGCTATGCCTGGAGCGGCAGCCTAGTGGCTAAATCCAAACCTTGTATGCACTGGGTTCCCATATGGGTGCCAGTTCATGTTCCACCTGCCCCACTTCCCACCCAGATTCCTGCCTGTGGCCTGGGAAAGCAGTAGAGGATGGCCCAAAGCCTGGGACCCTGTACCTGCATGGAAAACCCTGAGGAGGCTCCTGGCTCCTGTTCAGATCAGCTCAGCTCTGGCCATTATGGCCACTTGAGGAGTGAACCAGTGGATGGAAGATCTTTCTATCTGTATCTCCTTTTTTCTGTATATCTGCCTTTCAAATAAAATAAAATAAATATTTTTTAAAACACCTGCTATGTTACCATCCAGTATGGGTGCCAGTTTAAGTCCTACTGCTCCACTTGCAATCCAGCTCCCTGAGAATGAACCTGGGAAAGCAGCAGAAGATGGCTCAAGTACTTGTGTCTCTGCCACCTATGTGAGAGACCTGAATAAAGTGTCAGACTCCTGGGTGTGGCTGGCCAGGTTTTGATGATTGTAGCCATTTGGGGAGTGAACCAGTTCAAGCAAAAGTATTGTCCCATTCATTAAATCAGAAAATGATGGCACATTGTCCAGCTCTTTGTTTTTTAAAATATAGTTTTATTAGAGCACAGTCATACACATTAGTTTATGTTCCATCTAAGGCTGTTTTTGCAGTGCAATGTCAAATTTAAATGTGATGGAAACTGTGGTCTGCAAACCTGAGATATTCATACTATCTTGTCCTTTAAAAAGAAGTGCTGACCTCTGAACTATGTGAACATAAATGACATGACTAGTAAATCTGCAGATGACACAAACAGGGAGGAATGGTTAAGACACTGCATGACAGAATCAAAATTTAGAAAGATAAGACCAACTGAAAAAGATAGGCTCTATCAGGCTGAAACTTAATGAAGTATGACTCCTGGATGTTTCATCAATTATGCATACACATAGAGGGTGTAGAATACAGGCACTAAGGACAAATGATATTGAAATGATCTAGTTTTTCCCATTATTATTATTTTTATGATACAGTTCTCAGGCTGAAATGATCTAGTTTTAAAGTCCCATAAAATAATCCTATGACAGATATTTCAGGAAAGTGACACCAATAACTGCCTACTTGAAAAGAACTCTAGAACCTAGAACAGTTCCATTTAATGAAATTTCCTGTGCTAATGAAAATGCTCTCTATCTGTACTACTGAATGAGGTAGCCATAAGTACAAGTGGCAACTGAGGCATCATATGTGGTTATTGTGATTGACAGACTACATGTTAACATTTTTCTATACTTGTTCTTAGCCAAAAGCCAAGAAAATAAAAGTTACCATTTTGGATAGCACAAATTTGCAACTCTTAGAAACCAAGAGGTATATACCATTGTTGAGATCACATCTGCAGTGTTGTGTGCAGTTGCAGCTGCCATGCTAACAGACGGGTTAATTAACATCCAGAATGTGACCATATCATGGACTATGTCAAAATGATCTTGAGCTACCCTGTAATAGCATGCGTAAGCTTAGAGATTACTCATGATTATTAGAAAATAAAAAGCCACAGCAACAAAGTCAGAAGAAAAAAAAGAAATTACTAGAAAATGTTTTCAACTGTATATTAGGAAGAATCATCTGTTCAAATGTTATAAAACACAATAGGCTCCATTTTTATAGGCATATCAGAAAAGACTGAATTACTTTTCATTGAAGAAACTGGCAAATTCGTCTATCAGGTAGTAGAGTGGTCAAGCCTGTGACCAAATTCAACCAGGCATCCGTATTTGCAAATAACTTGTATTGGATTAAACCACATTCACTCTTTTATATATTATCTATGGCTAATTTCACATTACAACAACAGCTTGAGTAAGTGTTGTTGTAAGTGTGACAGAGGCTAAATTATTTACTACCTGAGCCCTTACAGAAAATGTTTGCTGCCCTCTGGGCTATAACAGTGGTTCTCAGAACCACTTGTAGAATAAAGGATACAGACATCTGGGCTTATGGGCTTATTGAAATAAGTTAGGACCTGATCTCTATATTTTTATCCTTATTAGGGTTTAACGCATGTACCATACCGTGTGTTCGTTGAAAGCATACAATTCAGCGGTTTTTAGTATATTCTCAGAGTTGTGCAACCAGCACTCAACTTTAGAACATTTTAATCATGCCCCCCCCAAAAAACCCACAACCATTAGCAGTTACTCTCCATTCTCTCCCAATTTTTACAGACCTAGCCACCACTTACCTGCTTTGTGTCTACAAATTTACCTATTCTTGACATATCCTATAAGTGGAATACTGCCTTATGTGATTATTTTTTTGACTGACTTCTTTCACTCGGCATATTTTTTCAAGGTTTTTCCATGTTGTGAAATGTTATTATCACTCTGTTTCTTCTTACTGACAAGTAATATTTCACAATATGGATCTGCTACATTTTGCTTATCCCATTTATAAGCTGACAAACAAGTGAGTTGTTTTTACTTTTTGACCATCACAAATAATGCTAATAATGAATGGTAGTGTGCAAATGTTTTGTGGATAAATTCTTTCATGTCTCTTGGTTTTAAAACTAAAAGTAAAATTACTGGGCTATATAGTGACTCCATATTTAACTCACCGGAACAAATAGGCTACTTTCCAAAGCAGCTCTGCCATCTCATATACCTACCAGCAGCATATGAAAGTTATTCATTTCCACACATCCTTGCCAATATATGCTATTGTCTGTCTTTATTATTAAAGTCATCCTAATGAGTGGGAAGTTGCCCTTCATCGTGATTCTGATTTGTATTTCCCCTATGGGCAATGACACTGAGCATCTTTTCAAATGCTTCAATATTTTTCCCAGCAATTCTTTTTTTTTCCCCCAGCAATTCTTGATAACATATTTTGAGAGCTTCTAAGAGGTCTATAAAAACTTTGAAGTCCTTTTGGCCATCAAGGATTCCACAGAATTAAAGCCCGAGACATATCACTTGCCTAACTTCTGCTTGATAAGACCTGATCGATTCCATCTTCATTTTATTTCATTTTTTTAAAAATTAATATAAAATTTAATCTTGAAATTATTGTTGTTTAGGTAACTAAGTAAACTATTCCATCATCTAAATTAATCAACACAATGGCAAATATTGTGTTCTTGGACTATGAGTGTATATACACAATTCATGCATTAATGGGAACCATAGAAAATTCTTCTGTACCTGTCATGATCCATCAGCAGTTTGGCAACATTCAGACACAAGTCCAAAGGCATGTCAATACACTGTATTTCTTTGACAACTAAGAAAGTGAAAAATGAAATAAAATTAGTCTCATTTTTAAGAAGTTTACCCAATTTCAACAATTTCCCTCTATCCAAAACCTACTTAGTAAATGTTTATCGTATATATCATGTTTTACTTGGCAGTATACCAAAAGACTTTTCTTTGCAAAGTACTAATACCCCATACTAGAGAGAAAGTATTCACAGAGGTACTTTGATATGGATGGTAAAGCAAACCACTATAATTCTTCCCAAAAGCAATTTGGTTACACTTCAATGTTAAAAAAACCCCATAGTGGTTTGGGGATAAGTCATACAAATCAATTTGAGATCACTTGCCATCTATACGGCCACAGGCAAGTTATTCAATTTTTCTACACTTTAGTTAACGCCAACCTCTGAAGATTACTGAGAAGATTGAATGAGTAATGTAGGGAAATTGCATAACAAATCACTTAACACTTAATAACTGTGCAATACTCTGTTACACCCCTTTACTTCAGAAATTGTATTTCTGAAAAGTATTTAAAATAACTGTGGGAATAAAGCTATTCAAAACAGTATATGATTACAGTAACAAAAGAAAGGAAATGCATTCTGAATGACCACTGAGTTAGCTATAAACTATTAATGCAAATATTGAAAGTGTTGAGTCACACGGAATATATACTAATAGAAAATGTTTTTAGGATTATTAAGTGAGGGGCTCGGCAGTATGGCCTGGTGGCTAAGTCTCGCCTTGATCCCATATGGCCGCTGGTTCTGGTCCCAGCAGTTCCACTTCCTCTCTGTCTCTCCTCCTCTCAGTATATCTGACTTTGTAATAAAAATAAAATAAATCTTTAAAAGAAAGATTATTAAGTGAAAAATTAGAAAGCAATATTATACTTATTATTGGTCACAATGCTGGAAAACAAGATAAATAAGCTAAATAAAAGACACTGAAAACAAAGTATCAAATTGCTAAAAGTTACCATTTTTAGAATCAAGTATTTATTCAACCAATATTTAATTTTTGTATCCTCTGTGTTAGCCACTGTGATTAGTGCTGGGATTCTAGCAGTATACAAGACACATAAAATTATTTGATGTTAAAGAGTTTATATTTTAGTGTTTGGTAGCACTGTTGGTATTTTTGTCATTTTCCAAATATGCCTTTATTGAATATGTGCTACTCCTTTACAATAAAAATGTATACTTTTTAAAAAAGATTTATTTTTATTGCAAAGTCAGATATACAGAGAGGAGGAGAGACAGAGAGGAAGATCTTCCTTCTGATGATTCACTCCCCAAGTGGCCACAACAGCTGGAGCTGAGCCAACACGAAGCCAGGAGCTTCTTCCAGGTCTCCCACACAGGTGCAGGGTCCCAAGGCTTTGGGCTGACCTTGACTGCTTTCCCCGGCCACAAGCAGGGAGCTAGGTGGGAAGCAGGGCTGCTGGGATTAGAACCGGCACCCAGATGGGATTCCGGTGTGTTCAAGGTGAGGTCTTTAAGCACCATGCTGTCGCGCTAGACCCAAAAATTGTATGCTTTTAAATTTCCATTTTTCTACTACAAAAAATAGTAGTGAAATTTTTATCCCAGCAATCAGACTGACAACTCCATGAGAAAAAAATTTCACAAGGAGCAGACTATAAAAGTAAATTTCATAATTCCTAATACAATAAAAATAAACAACAGTTTTATTATTTTTCAATATAAAAAACTTGGATTCAGAGAAGTCTTATAATCAGCAATCAATCAATGATTGACATTGCAAATTCATTACTATGAACATTACGAGTATCTACATTGAATTAAGTAAAAATAATCTGGAAATAAAGACTAACTTCATCCCCAGACCCTGTTTATGGGCCATGCATTGCCCAGGGAAGAGGATCTGGGTGAAAATCTGAATAGGAGCTACTGAGGGTGTGTTTGACATGTATGGAATGACTTCTAGGAACTTTCATGGAACTGTAACTGTAGGTAATTGAGGGAACTGAGATGGGGTGGATTAGAAGGGGGAATCTAGAGGGCCCACCTGGGTCAGGCCAATGCACTGGCCCAAGTGCACGAAAGCTTGGACTGGAAGCAGACAGGCTAGGTTGGGTCACAGCATCTCCTGGTGATGAAAGCTGTGCTTTGGCACCAATCTGGTAGCGGATCTTTAGGATTGCCCCAACTAGAATGCAGTGCCTGCTGGCACACATGAGGACTGAGGCTGGGGACAGGCTAGGCTGGACTAGGCCACAGAATGTACCAGTGAAAGCTAGGACTGGGAGCAGTCTGAGCCAGGATAGGCCATAGCACCTGCAAGTGAGTGCTGGGGCTGGAGGTGGGCTTGGTAGGGGATCTTTAGAGTCATCCCTAGCAGACTGCAGTTTTTGCTGATGTGCCTTAGAGCTGAGGCTGGGGCATGCCAGGTCAGTCAAGGTTGCAGAACCTGGCAATGCACAAGAGAGCTGGGGCTGGGGGCAGCCTAAGCTGGGCTGGGTCGTAGTACCAGCCAGCACATTTAAGAACCAGGCCTGGGGGCAAGCAAGACAGTAGTTATTTGGGATCATTCAAACCAGGCCACAGTACCTACTGGTGCATGTGAGAACTGGGGTTGAGGGCAGGTTGGGCTGGGCTAAGCCCATAGCACCCACTGACATGCATGAAAGCCAGGTAGGGGTTCCTTCAGGATAGCTCTGACAGGATGCAACACTGGCTGGTGCAAGTGGGACCTGGGCCTGGGGGAGGGCCCAGCCCCAGAGCTCCCAGCACATGTGAGAACCAGGGATGGGCATGGTAGGGGTTATAGGGGATTACCCTGACCAGGTGGCAGCACCTGCAGGTGTGTGCAAGAACTGGCACATGGGGCAAGCCAGAACGAGCAAAAGCCAGGGCTGGGAACAGGCCAGATAGGGGTTGGGGGGGTTGCTCTAACTATGCCACAGCACCCACTGGTGGGAGCATTGAGCCTGTCTTCGTGGCAATGGTGGGGGATAGGAGACTGACCAGGCAGATGAACCCACTGGTTATGTGCATTGGCTGGTGCAGTGGACAGCCTGAACCTAGCACTATATCATCTGGCACATGCAAGAGTCAGGTCTGAGGGCCTCCCAGACAAGGTTTCTTAGGGGGTTCCCCAAGTGGACCACTATACTTGAAACCCCAACCTCAGAGAATATCACAAGGACATGCGGTCTGAACCAGAAACACATGTTGTAGGACTGGACCACCTTGGTTGCTAACTCCCCCGCAAGTATACCCAGATCCACAGGAAACACAAGATAGCTAGCTTATCTAAGCAGCAGAGGACTTCAAGAAACTCATTAAAAGATGAGAAACAGGACAAGCTGAACAACACTCCAGGCCAAGCTCTGTAACACAGCACCTAGGTCTGTGGACCTAGGTAGACAAGGACAGCCGGCAGGCCTTAGAATTTCTCAACTCTGGTGTACTGGTGACATCTCAGAACAATCAAGACTACTCAAGTAACACCCTTGGAACATTCTTCCCCACATACAAATATCCAGAGTGACATCAAATGACTGTCCCTAAGCACTGATGTAGTTTGACAGCAAGGAGCAGGGCACCCGCTCAACAGCCTCCCTTACCCCTCCCCCACACAGGAGAAAAGACAAATATATCTATCTCACCCACCTTCCCCCGCATCCTGACCCACTGCATTCCAATTGGAGGCCCACATGAGTCTGCAACCCTCTTCACTCATGTAACCAAAATTAAAATAACAAGAAAAATAAACAAGAAAAAAAAGAATAACAACTTTCAATTGCTTCTTGTTTACCTACATTTGGATAAACATAATAGAAAACAAATAACCAAATTCAAAATTCATAGATACCACATGTTTGCCTTAATTTAAGAGGATATGATGTTATGTAAAACATGTTATTTTATGAATATTATGTTATGTTATGCATAAACTAAATTGAAATGTCAATGAGGTGGTCACAGAATGTGGTTAAGAACCAGCATTTATTTTTAACATATTGGTTACTCATTGCTATGTCAATTAATTCCATAACGATGTAAATTTTTGCTGATGGTATATTGGAAGGGTCTCCCTAAGGAGCCGTTGAACTAGGCTGGACAGTAAGATGCTGGACTCTATGTTTGGTATATGCTTGCAATGAGGGAATCTCAACTGAACTTAAACTGTGGTCATGTAACAAAGTGGAGCAATCCACCATGGGGGGAGGGCGTGGGGAGGGGTGCGGGAAATACCAGTACCTATGAAACTAATACAATGTAATTAATGAATAAAAAAAAATTCATGAGTTCAATTATTTTCCCTAGTTTAAGTTAACCTTTTCCCTTACTGCTTAAGTGAATTTATTTGCTTCACTAACGCAGACGGTGGAGTAGCTTTGCTGATTCTTAACAATTTTCAACTTGTGTGTGCTGAGGTGACACTATGCCTAGACGTGCAGATTCTTCTATGAATTTGAGCTTCTGAGGTCTCTTAAATGATTTGCTAAATTTTAAGAGGCCACAGAAAAACTCAGGATAACTGAATTAGCTGTAATTTAGGCTTTCTACTGTATTTGATTATTATCCTGACTATACATTTATTTTTATTTATTGAATAATCAATAATTTTACTAACATAATCATGATACTACAAATAATAAAGCTCTTATGTATTATTAATATACTAAAGCATATGCATATTAAATAATTTCGAAAAAACATTTTATGACTACATGACATTGAAATATATTAAGAGCCAGTATACATAGACTTTGCCTCATTTATTGCATCCATAAGAATAATAAGGGTACAGTAATAACAACTACAATGATACATATTACATATGATGCACCAGGTATGATACTAAATCTTTTTTTTTTTTTTTTACTTTTTTTACATTTTTAAGTTTCATTTTATGACACTGTTCCATAGGCTCTGGGATTCCCCCACCCCCTCTCCCTACACTGATTTCCTCCATATTGTTACAGTAGTACAGGTCATAACCAGTCATGCTTCCTTCATTGCAGGCATGGACCATGCAGGGAGTCCAGCATCTTATTGTCCAGATAAATTCAACAGTTTCATTGGGAGACCATCCTTGGTCTGAAAGTAGAGCTGGCAGAATATCATCTCCTCCAAAGAAAAGCCACAACACAACTTCAACAACAGGAAGAAACATGGAAATTTACAACAGCATGAAGTCAACTGACATGGTACTGAGTGACCAATTATGTTAGAAAATGGAAGTTGTTAACTGCATCCGGTAACTACTTCATTGACACCTCAATTTTAGTTTATACATAACTGACTACTATAAACCTTAAAATGGTTATCTGGCACTATTCAGCTGTCTCGTGTCTTTTTTTTTTTTTCCTTTTTTTCTTCGTATTTATATTTAGCAGCTTATAGTATTCAAGCGTGATTTTTACTGAGCTTTGTGAATTTTAGGACACTCCAAACAGGCTTGTAACTCTAGCAAGCCATGTTAACGATTAACGAGAAAAACAGTTTTAGGAGGGGTGTGCAGAGAAATCTTCAATACCTTAGTAAGGAGTAACTGATCTTTGTGTCCTACCTAGTAAGGTATAGGGGAGTCCAAGCTGACTTGTTCTTGTCTGTTCTAAGCTCTCCTTATTGGTCTCTCTCTGTCTATCTGATCTAATTTGTGGGGCTCCGGAGCGACCCTGATGGTCATTGCAAGAGAGGGTGGGGAGCCAAAGTTGGAGCTAAGTAAGCACCAGAGAAGATTCCTCTCCCAAGTTCCAAAGGAAGCTTACTGTTTTGTTACTGAGGACCGCTCAGGGCTCCTGGCTGTTGTTCTGATGTCATTAGACCCTGTGAAGAGGGTTCTGGGCTTCTTCCATCCCATGTGGGAGATCCGATAGGGAATGGTTGACCTCAGAGTTCTCGGCCTATGAGGGCACTCCGATTCCCTGTGATCTCCTTGGTGGTTGGGAGATACTAATTTCTTAACATATTTTTTCTCATGCCATTCTTAAAACAACATGATGAGGTAGAAATTATCAATATTATAGCTCTTTTAAAGATGAAGAAACTGAAGCATAGAGAAGTGATTTACCCAGTGGTCCACAGATATGTATTGTATGTATATTTTACACCATATGTGCATTCTATGTCCCTTGAGAATTATGACAAACAGCAATATTTATACATGTAATTACAAAAAGCACAGCATGACAAAGCATTACTCATCCCATTGGTAAGTTTGCTTTCTTCATGATGGTAGGTAACTGCAGAAGGGTTGGGCAGCTGCAATTCCTTCCACTGATTTTATTTATTCAGCTTTTTTACTACCCTTTAAATTTGCTACTATTCTTTCTCCTTCTTCCTAGCTAACAGTCCTTTCCCTTTCCTATGTGATTAAATTACACTTCTTGTTAGTATACTACAAAAGATTTCCTATTCAACAAATCTGAAGTAACATTTCAACATTGTTGCTCTTCACATATGGAGATGATACCTTTAAGGAGTTCTTCATTAGGTACTTCGCCTTTCAGGAAGAGTTTCATCTTTAAGCAAAGCCCAGCTGGATGTAAATGTTCCTGTTTTAAACAAAGAAATCACAATGATATTATAGCTGTGGAATGTAAAAGACAATTTTCAAGTGATTGTTTGATTCAACCACTGCAAGATGACTCAAGATCAAATGAAATCAAAATTATAGAAGATCAAATAATAGCATCCTGTCTATCCCTGAGGATGTTTTCTGATATTTTATTCTTTCTAAGTGAAATAATATGACGAAAGAGAATGTAAACATTTCTGAGTTACAACTACTTCACCGCATGGTCAGTACTTAAAAACTGTGAGTCTCAGGCCATGTTCTGGATTTACAAAACTTCAAACTTCATTAAATGTCCTTTCTTTTGAGATTTTAATAACTAAAAGTCCTTTGTAAACAGTGGTAGCAATGAAATAGAAGGGGGACTGTCTTTTCTATAAAATCAACCTGTCACATCAACCATTAGTAATGTACTCTAAATCTTGTTTCTAAGTCATTGTTAGCTGTCTCTTCCTTGAACCTCTACGATCTCTCCTCTGGTTCCTCTTTCGCTTACAGGGTAGGGTACACCTTTTAAACAGCTGGTTAACATTAAAACTGCACTGTAGATCCACAGAAAATACAGATGGCACCAATACAAAAAGTAAAGTTGTCAATTTTAATTTATTGCAGTACCACCATTCCCACAGGCACAATAATACAAACTGGGTAAAATTGTCATTTAGTTTCAGAGATCTACAGATCATTCCAGATCTTGGCAGAGTCTGTTTTCCTTAAGTCTGAAATACTCAAGTTAACATTGTTTTCCTCTTTGACTTCATTACTAAACAGCTTCAGAGTGTATACTTTCCATCCTATCATCCCCTCCCATTTCTATCAACATTTTCTGTATTATTATACATCCTGTCTCCGAACGTCACACTTTCAGAAGTCATAAACAATTGCCTGCTAAATCCATCAACTTTCTTCCATCAATATCCTTGTCTTCTCACTGTTGTTTCTGTTTTATTTAGATTTTTGTTTGTTTTTTCACACTTTTTGCCACATAATTACAATGAAATAGTCTCCAGGATTGGCAGCAATACAGAACTGCTGAACTATCAAAACCAGCTGAGCAAGATCCTCGGAGCGTGCCCCTCACTGGGGACCCTGGAATGGTTGGGAAGCTGGGTGTGGTTTCTCCCCTATCTTTCACTTCCCCCCAGATACAGCAAGAATAAAAGAAAATGTCAAAACAATGGTTCCACCCACTTTCCTTTAGCTCTTGACCCTTCACACCCTAATCAAATATGTAAAAATTTTCAAAAAGAAAAAGAAAAAAATATCTTCCAGGTACAACAAACATACAAAGTTAGTAACTGTGAATCCTGCTTTTCAAATGAGGAAACATGAGGCCCATATGCAGTTAAGTAACTTACTCATGGATGTTCAGTTGGTAAGTGGTACAGCTAAAGTCTGAGTTCAGATCCGGGTGACTCTCCACTTGAAGCTCTGACCATGTATGCTGGACCTCCACATTACTACACTGCCAGTTTTCTTACAAGCTCCAAACATAATGCACCCATTTTATTATAAAATCTATCATATACACAATAATATAAAATAATGTATATTTATAGTCCACTGAAAAATAAACTCAGGTAAAGAAACAGCTGTACATTACCTTAAAAACCACCAATATACCTTTGCTCATTTTGCATTCTCACTTCTTCACAGATTTAAATGTCATTCTGAATTGTATGCAGTAATTGCTTTGCTTTTTGTTATACATACACAGCATCTTGTTGGTCTGTACTGAATGTTGTGCTCTCCTCCATATTCATATGTTGAAGATCCCAATGTGATGACATATAAGGGTAAGGTCCTTAGATTATGAGATTAGGTGGGGCTTTCACGAATGTGATTAGCAATACAATAAGAGACCTTACAATAAGAGACAAGAGAGAGATAATCTCTATTTATTCCCTGACCTCCAAGTGAGGACACAGTACAAAAGTGGCCATCTTTGGGCCCGGCACAGTAGCCTAGCAGGTAAGTCCTTGCCTTGAATGTACGAGGATCCCATATGGACACAGGTTCTAATCCCAGCAGCCCCGCTTCCCATCCAGCTCCCTGCTTGTGGCCTGGGAAAGCAATCGAGGATGGCCCAAAGTCTTGGGACTCTGCACCCACGCAGGAGAGACCAGAAGAGGCTCTGGGCTCCGAATTGGCCCAGTCCAGCCATTGTGGCCACTTGGGAAGTGAACCAGTGGATGGAAGATCTTCCTCTCTGCCTCTTTTCCTCTGTGCATATCTGACTTACCAATAAAAATAAATCTTTTTTAAAAAGTGGCCATCTTCAACCCAGAAAAAGGGTTCCACACAAGGAACTAAATGGACTTGCATGTTGATCTTGCACTTACCATATCCTAAAACTGTGAGAAACAAACGCCTGTTATTTAGCCTGCACAGCAAGCATCTTTGCAGAAATAAACAATGACTCCAAAAACATGAAAATGCAACAGAACCTGAATTGCCAGAATAAGCCAGAAAAACAACAAAGCTGTGCTTTATATCTTTTCATGTGTTTGATTAACCATTGATATACTTTTCTAAACTATTTTTGTTTGGTTGCTTGCTTGTTTGTTTATTTGAAGGCAGAGAGAGAGACACACACAGAGAGAATCTTCTATTCACTAGTTCACTTTCCCAAATTGCCACAGTGACCGGGGTGGGCCAGGCTGAAGCAACAGTCAGGAACTTCATCAGGATCTCCCATGTAAGTGTCAAGCTCCCAAATACATGGGCCACCTTATGTTCTCTTCAGAGGCACATTAGCAGAAGTTAGATCAGAAGTGTAACAGCATTCTGGTATGGAATACCAGCATGGCAAGTGACAACTTAACTTGCGGTGCTACAGTACCATCCCCCATTTGTATATATTCTTTGGAGAAATGTCTATGTGGACCCTCTGAACATTTTCAGTTGTGTTCTGAGACATTTTTCACATACATGATCTGCAAATATTTTCTCCCATTTCACTGGGCGTATTCCCACAGAGTGCATGAGGATACTTCAAAATTTTGTGAAAAAAAAAAATAATTAAAATATAAGCTTAGGGCCCAGCGTGGTGGCCTAGTGGCTAAAGTCCTCGCTTTGCAAGCACCAGGATCCCATATACCACTGGTTCTAATCCTAGCCACCCTGCTTCCCATCCAGCTCCCTGCTTGTGGCCTGGGAAAGCAGTCCAGGACAGCCCAAAGCCTTGGGACCCTGTACCCGCATGAGAGACCCAGAGGAGGTTCCTGGCTCCTGGCTCCTGGCTTCGGATCAGCTCAGCTCCAGTCATTGTGTTCACTTGGGGAGTGAATCATCAGGCAGAAGATCTTGTCTGTCTCTCCTCTCTGTGTGCCTGATTTACCAATAAAAAAATAAGTATTTTTAAAAACAAGCCTATTTGGTGCAAAATAATTTTAAAATCCATGATTATTAAAGGTCTTCGGAAAGTCCACGAAGGGGTGGGCTGAGAAGAAAATGAATATGTCTGTGTTCCATACTGGAGTTCCTAAGTTCTATACCATTGTTAGCTACTGACTTCAGGTTCCTCCTAAGGCAGACTCTTGAAGGCAGTGGATAAGGGCTCAAGTGACTAAATTCCTACTGCTCATGCGAGAGACTTGGATTGACTTCCAAGATCCTGGTTTCATGTAAATGTCAGGAAAAACAGTTGAAATAAATGCAGTGTTGGGAGATTTAATATCCTGGTTAACTGAACTACCTATTTTCATGTTTCTCTTCTGGCTGCAGAAATGACTTCTTTTTTAAAAAAGAAATATTTGTTTTTAGTAGAAAGGCAGATTTACAGAGAGAAGGAAATTCAGAGAGAGGTGTCTTCTATCCTCTGATTTTCTCCCCAAATGGTCACAAAGGCTGAAGCTGAGCCAGTCCCAAGCCAGCAGGCAGGAGCTTCTTCCATGTTAACCATGTGGGTGCAGGGCCCAGGGATCTGCGACATCTTTCGCTGCTTTCCCAGAAACATTAACAAGCAACTGTGTAAGTTTACCTTGCAGGTCCCTAGAGGGAGAGTGGAAAATGACCTAAAAGAAATGTGGGGACACACCTCTCATGGGCTACTGACAAAGTTTATTTCCAGGTTCTAGTTCTTATACACTTAGTCTAACAATAGTTCAAACACAACTCAGACTTAGTTCGTGTCTGTAAGCAGGGAGTTCAAGGAAAGTTAACAAGGTGCCTTCGTCCAAGCACTATTGAAATGGGGAATGTCCTTGGTTAGCTGACTAGACAGCACAGATGTCTGCCTTTTATCAAGGAGGGCATGAAAACACCTCCAAGGACTCACTCGTGACAGCATGCACTCTTGGCAAGGGGCCCTTCATCTCTTCCTGGAGCCTCTTCTCAACAGGTTCCCAATCTTGCATCATCTGTCAGCTCAGCTTATCCTGTTGGATGTGTTCCAACAACACAGCTGGATTGGAAGTGGAGCAGCCAGACTTGAACCAGTGCCATTATGAGATGCTGGCTCCACAGGTGGAAGCTTAACCTACTATGCCATGGTGCCAGTCCAATGGAAATTATTTCTAAAATACATCAGTATATTTGTTTTATTTTATTGCATATATATATATATACACACACATATAAAGTAAAATATTGATAACAACTGAATCTGTTTTAAAGGGTCACCAGCAAACTTGTCTTCCTTGCCAAGAAATCCAACCATATGTATGTTTATACATAATATGAGCATGAACTGAAATGAACCACTAAAATTGCTTCTTAAATTAAATCCATTTTCATCTACTCCATGGAATACTACTCAGCTATTAAAAAAAACAAAATGCAGTTCTTTGTGGCCAAATGGGCCAAACTGGAAACCATAATGCTAAGGGAAATGAGCCAATCCCAAAAGGTTAAATACCACATGTTTGCCTTAATTTGATATGATGTTATGTATAACAAGTTATGTTATGAATGTTATATGTTGTGTATAAACCAAAATTGAAATGTCAATGAGGTGGTCACAGAAGGTGGATAAGAAATCGCATTTACTTTTACCATATTGGTTACTCATTACTATGTCAATTAATTTCATAATGATGCAAATTTTTGCTGATGGTATGTTGGAGCTTTTAATTGATCGGGATGATACTCTGCTGGCTCTGTTTTCAGACCAGAGAGGGTATACCTAAGAAGCCGTTGAACTTGACTAGACAATAAGATGCTGGACTCTATGTTTGGTATATGCTTGCAATGGGGGAATCTCAACTGAACTTGAACTGTGGTTATGCAACAAGGTGGAGGAATCCACCATGGTGGGAGGGTTTGGGGAGGGGTGGGGAGAATCCCAGTACCTATGAAACTGTGTCACATAATACAATGTAATTAATGAATTTAAAATAAAATTAAAAATAAATAAATAAATAAATAAAATCCATTATCTGGCTATTTTTTAATCACCATTACATCTTTATTCTACAAATTCACAGTGAGTCTTTTCTGTTTTGTAGTACCAAAAAGTTTCTTATGTTATCTCTGGTATTTAAGAGGAACATCTGTTTTAGTCCATTCAGAGTACCTACTGCAAAATATCATGAACTGTATAGTTTATATACAATACAAATTTATTTTCCACAGTACTGGAGGCCAGGAACTTCAAGATGAACGCATCAGCAGATTCAGCATCTGGTGAGAACCTGCTTCCTCATGGACACTATCTGGTAGAGTGTGTGTCTAAGCTCCCACATACCTTTTTTTTATAACAGCATTAATGTCACTCAAGAGGGGTTCAACTTCATGAATTAACCAACTCTCAAAGCTGTCATCTCCTAATATCATCATACTTTTGAGTGGCATATCAACATGAGTTTGAGGGGGACACATTTAGACTATAGCAATATTTTTCCCTTCTGTGTTGTATATGAGACTGTAAAATCTGTTAGAAAACAATAAATACTGAAACCAGTGTCTAAATTGGGTATCAAGATGTGAATCAGGGGCCAATGCCATGGCGTGGTAGCCTAAGCCTCTGCCTGCAACATCAGTATCCCATATGGGTGCTGGTTCAAGACCCAGCAGCTCCATTTCTGATCCATCTCCCTGCTAATGGCTGTGGGCAGCAGAAGAGACCAAGTCCTTCTGTCCCTTATATCCATATGGGAGACCTTGAAGAAGTTCCTGGCTCTTGGCTTTGGAGCAGCCCAGCTCTGGCCATTTGGGGAGTGAACTAGTGAATGGAGGATCTCTCTCTGTCTCTCCTCTCTCTGTGTAACTCTGCCTTTCAAATAAAAATAAATACATGTTTTAAAAACATGAGAATCAAGGGGCCAGTGCTTTGGCTCAACTGACTAATTTTCCAGCTCCAAGCACCGGCATTCCATATGGGCACCAGCTTATGTGCCACCTGCTCCACTTCCTGTCCAGATCCGTTTGTTGGCTGGGAAAACAGTAGAGGAAGACCCAATGCCTTGGGATCCTGCACCCACATGGAAGACATAAAGGAAGCTCCTGGCTCCTGGCTTTGGATAGCTTCAGTTCTGGACATTAAAGCTATTTGGGGAGTAAGCCAGTGGATGGAAGACCTTTCTCTCTGTCTCTCCTTCTCTTTGTGGATCTGCCTTTCCAATAAAAATTTTAAAAATAAATAAAACACACAGTTAAAATGTGAATCAAAACTTCAAAAAATCTGTTACATGAAGGAACAAAATGGCAGCTCAGTAAACACATTCCATTGTACATTACCCCACAGAGACACCAACTGGAATGTCTATTCACACTCAAAGTAATCGTCACAAGAGCTAAAAAAGCAGGTAAGAGACCATAGTACTTGATTTTAGTATAATAGTGAGAAAAGTTGTGTTTTTAAAAGAAGCAAGAAGGTCGGAGTTGCCCATATTCCTCCTTCTCCAGCTCCAAGTAGCCCACCTGGGAAAAAGCTATCCCCTATTTGTGGGAAAGAGACAGGACTAAATAGCGATTCCAGGCCCACTACAATAAAATTCAGAACTGGATAGAGCGCCATTGCCCTGTCGCCAGATTCATGAGTATTTAGAGTGTTCATAGCCAGGCAGACTCTGATTCCTTTCCCCCAAACTCCAGCAGAAAGCAGAATAAGACTTCAGCTTCTGTGGATCAGAGTGCTGGAGAGAGTTTAGGACCTCGCCTTAGATCTCAAAGCCAGCATGCTGCCATGAGACTCGTGCTTGATAAAGCCCAATGGCCACTACCCCCGAGCCACTGCACACAGACTCTCTGGACTTGTCCCAGCATGCAGCAAAGACTTGCCCTCTAATGCAACAGACTCATTCTGGCATGTGCCGTCATAAGACCCAAGTGGGTCTGGTATACATCCCTGAAGTCTGTAGAGTCCAAAGACAATGTGACAGAGACATGACCCAGCCTAGTATACCAGTCTGGGAAACCAAAATGATGCCTTTATCACCTGCCCACAGCCTTCACTTCCCAGCAAGGAACCATATTACTATTTTAGAACTCAGTGCCAGACTGATAAAACCCAAAAGTGAGCAGATACTAACAGCACTTGTGGACAGAGGGACCTGCTTAAGTGCCAAGTAGAACTCTGTCGTCCAGTTAATCAGTCTTAGTATCTCCAATCACTGGTAGGAGGTGTATTAGGCAGCGAATCCACTTCTGCAGCAGACAGAATGTTGTAGGATGTGCTTTGGACCTACCACCAGGCTGCAATGAGCTCAGTGAGCAGTGGGCTCCAGGTATAAAATGCCATTGTGGCACTGGTGGCCACAAGACTAGTTGGCTGGGCTACCTCAATCACAGAAACAGGCTTATATGAAGGGAATATTCTTTTTAAAATACCTCCCCAGTTTATTCTGAGCAGCAAACAACTGTAGATCTGGGACAAATTGAGTTCTGGGAGTCCTCTGGGACTGAAATAGTGGTGGTACACTGACAATGGACTTAGAACAGTCCTCAACCTAGGGCACCATCTAGTGCTGAAATGCCAGAAGTACCCACAGGTTCAGAGAAAATAAGTAGATGGTGTTCTGATCAGGATACGATTGTAATCTCACTTGGCACAAGTATGGACTGGGACTGGAAGCACCAAGCCGGGCCAGACTCCAACACCATCTGGTGCTCTAGCGGACCAGGGGAAATGTGTGACCGACTAGGCTAGGTCTCAGCCCTTACTGAACCATGTGTGAGCTGTATGGGGGTATGGAAGAGCTGTGGCTGGGTTGAAACATCCAACAGCAAGAACCAGATTGGGTTGAAGACCAGTCAGAAAAGCCACTGTTCCTGCTAGGACAGGAGGTGAATTGAGCAGGGCTGGCTCATGGACTCACTGGTATGCGCGAAATCTGGCACTGGGAGAGTTTCTGATGGAGGAGCCTGGACAACTTCTCTGGCAGGACACAATCCCTGCAGCTAAGTGCAAGAAGCATAATACGAAACAGCCCAGAACAGGCAATGGAAATTATCCCACTGGCATACACATGGCATGGATTAGGGGCAGACCAGGCTGAACCTGTTCACATCAACCACTGGCGAGTCCGAGCACCAGAACAGAGTGTGGATCGAGCCAGGTTCAGTTGTGACACATACCAGTACACATTAAGGAATGCCAAGGTGAGATGAGCCGTACCAGATGTGGTTGCAGCACCCAAACAGCACATGTGATCATCAGGGGAAGGAGGCAAAGCTGACAGGGGAATGTGGGCTCCCCTGCTAGACAACTACTTACATTGGAAATTGTGAGTCAGGATGGGGGCAAATCAGACTGGGCAGGGCTATAACACCTGTGGACCTCATGTGAGCTAGATAAGGGAAGGGCCACGCTGGGCTGACTGTTCCGACTGGTGCAAACAAAAATTAGAGTGGGTGAGGGTTGGTTGGGCTTAGCCGCAGCATTTAGCTGGCAGAGGCTGGCACTGGGAGCTAATTCTGTCAAGTCAAATGCCAGAACTACCTGGAGATTGCATAATCTGGGAGTGGGTGTGTTCTAGAAGGGAAATAGTGGGCACCTCCCTCGGGGTTACCACTCTCATTGGACAGCACGAAAACCAGGACAGGGGCAGAGGTGGCTGGACAGAAAGGCACCTGCCAGTAGGTGTATGGGCTGGATAGTAGGTTGATTGGGTTGAACTAGGCTTCAATGCCCATTGATATGTCCGAGAGCTAAATGGGATGTGGGACAGACTGGACAAGCCTGCAGTACATGCTGCCAAGCATGGGAACCAGAGCAGGGGGCAGAACTGGTGGGGATTATGGGGAGTCGCCCCAACTAGGCTGCAGCTCCAACTGGTTTGCGTGAGGACCGAGTATGAAGTGGGTAGGATCGAGCTGGACTACAACACCCGTTGGTTCACGAGGAAGACAGGGCTGGAAACAGAACTGACCCAGTAATCGCAACGATCAGCATGTGTATAAGCTGATTGGTGTGACGGACGGTGTTGGACTGTGTACTAGCAAACTCATGCAGTAATCAGGTCTGGGATCATCTCAGATGAAGTTTCTTTGGAGATCCCTCCAACTGAACTGCTGATCTCAGAACCCCAACCATGAAGAGACTGTCAGCCAGTGGACTCTGAATAGGTTTCACTCCGATTGGAACAGCGACATTGGCAGCAATCCAGAACTGATGAACTATCAAAACTGTTTGAGCAGGACCCTCGGAGCGCGCCTCCCCTTGGGGATCTGGGATGGGTGGGAAGTTGGGTGGGGCTTTTCCCTTTGTTACTCCCCTAACCCCAGATACAGGGGAAAATGATAATATTAGTGTGGAAACAACGGTATTACCCACTTTCACCCTGTAGCCCTTGACCCTTTGTACCCTAATTAACTAAGTAAGATTATTAAAAAATAATTTTAAAAAAGGAAAATTCTGGAAGGACAACCATAAAGGAATCCAGACTACCATAACTAATATCTCATTGTGCAGATAACATCATATACCAACAAGTGTCAAGAATTTCCAAGAACCAAGATCTCACATTGTGAATAAAATACAGTGTCAGAAACCTACCATCTATGAGCTGGAATTTTGAAATACTCAGATTTCAAAACATCCTTTTTAAGGAAACTTGATAAACTTCAAAAGAACACAGAAAAGTGATTTAATACTCTCCCAGATACCTATGACAGACTTGGAAGTAATATTTAAAACGCAAAGCATACAAACCAAAATGTAAACCATCATAGAAAACATCGATTTCAAAATAGAACGAACTGAACAAATAATCAGAAAACTTCAAGACCGGTTGTTTAAACAAATACAATTTAAAAAGAGAAGAGAATAAAGACACAGGTGGCATGAAGAAAGCCTGCAGGAACTTTGGGGCAAATTGAAAAGAGAAAATACTCATGTTAGGGGGGTCCAGGAGGAATTTAAAATGTCAAAGGGATAAAAAGCATATTAAACGGAGTAACAACAGAGAACTTCTCAAACCTGAGAAAAAGATACAACTATCTATGTGCAGGAAAACCAAAGGTCATGACTCACATTCAACCATTCAAGTTTACCCCCAAGACATATTATAATCAAGCTCTGGTAGGCTGAAGAAAAAGAAGGGATCTCAAAACTACAGAAGAAGCGAATAACACATTCAGGGTTCCTAGTTTGTCCAACTGTGGACTTCTCCACATAAATCCTACAAGCTGAGAGAGAATGACATAAGATTTCACAGAACCTGAGGGAAAAAAGTTGCTGGACAAAAATCCTGTATCCAGAGAAAATATCCCTCTTGTGTGAGGGAGAAAGATAATCCAAAGCAAAAGTTCAGAGTATATTTCTACCAGGCCTGTCTTACAAGAAATGTTAAAAGGGGATTCTTCAAAATGAAAGAAAGACACTAAAAGCAAGAAGAAAATAGTGGAAGGTAGAAAACTCACTGGTAAGAAAAACTATAAAATTCAAAATGACTGAATATTGTAAATAGGGTACACAAACTAATCACATCTTTAGGGTGAAGATTTAAAAGCAAAACAATAAAAACAACGATAATTGCTTTAAAATACTACTGTGATAATTTACAGAATAATAGCAGGAGGGGAAATGGGGAGAGAGAAAGAAGAGGGGAAGGGAAGAACACCTATATAAAATTTTATCATGATAAATAATACATTTATATTTAAATGTTTTTTATTTTTCTTGGAAACACATATTTGCAGATAGAAGGAGAGACAGAAAGATCTTCTGTCTGCTGGTTCACTCCCCAAGTGGCCACAATGGTCAGAGCTGAGCTGATCTGAAGCCAGGAGCCAGGAACTTTTCTGGTTTCCCACATGGATGCAGGGTCCCAGGTTTTGGGCCATCCTCTACTGATTTCCCAGGCTACAAGAGGGATCAGCTGTATGGAAAATGGAGCAGCCAGGACATAAATCAGTGCCCATATGGGATCTTGGTGTGTACAACGCAAGGATTTAGCCACTGAGCCATTGCGCCAAACCCTAATAAATATGTTTTTAAAAACTATGGACACTGGGGAGGAAAGGCAAGATGGCAGTACAGGGTTTGCAGAGGTTTAAACTGAGAGAGAATCACCAGCCAGGGGGAAGCAGAGAAGGCACATTCCAGGAAATAGGAGAGGGCAGGCCAACAGCAGAGGGGTACCTGGAGACCTGTGGACACAGGGAAGCAGCGGGGAAAATGGAGTGGTGTTGCAGTGACCAGATACCCCAGCAGTGATCATCAAGTGGTGATCCAAGCTCCCCTAGTGACCAGAGCTCCATCAGGAGTAAGGTAGGAAAGGAAATTCATTGGGAGCTCAGGAGGTGAACCTAGGCAAAGAACTGCCTGTGCTGCTAATTTATTTGATCCAGCCACGAACAGAGCAGAATGGCAGAGCTCAAGCAGACGGGTGCAGAAACAGGGTGGATTTCACAACTCATCACCACCAGTGCCACATCAGGTGCCATTTTTGTAAAGTGAGGCAAAGACCGTGGGACTACAAGGACAACAGTAAGTTGCGCATGCGCTAAGCCAGAAGCAAACTTATTTCTGGCCCAGAGCATTGCATTAATCCCACAAGAAAAACAGTACCAAGTTGGCATCCTACAGGTCCCACCCAAAACAGGTCCAGGTAGCCCCCAGACCTAACAGCCAGCAAATCCAGAAGTCTACTAGACCACTGCCATGTCAGGAACCATTTTTGCATAGTTTGGCAAAGGCTGTGGGACTAGAGGGCAACAGTGAGCTGCACATGCGCTTAGTTGGGAGCAAACTCACTAATGGCTCATGGATTGCACTGGTCACACAGGAAAAACAGTACCAACGTGACATGCCACAGGTTCCACCCAAATAGGTCTGGGTAACCCCCAGACCTAACAGCCAGCAGATTCAGAATTCCACCAGTACCATGTCAAACGCCATTTTGTATAGTATGGCAAAGGCTGTGGGACTGGAGGGACAACAGTGAGCTGCAAACATGTTTAGCTAGGAGCAAACTCACTTACGGTTCAGTGCATTGCACTGATCGCACAGAGAAAACAGTACTGAAGTTGTATCCTACAAGTTCCACCCAAAATAGGTCCAGATGGCCCTCAGACACACTACAGGGCAGTGGTAACCAAAACAGTCTGGTACTGGTACAGAAACAAAGAAGATCATTGGAACAGAACAGAAACACCAGAAGGGAGCCCACGCATGTACAGCTAACTAATATTTGATGAGAAAACTGAAAACAATCCAGAGGAAAAGCCTGCTCTCTTTAACAAATGCTGCGGGGACAATTGCAAAGATAAGAAGCAAAACTCACACCTGTCACCTTATACAAAATCAGCTCTAAACACATCAAGGGCCTAAATCTGTACCAGAAACAAACTATTAGAGGGAAACATAGGAAGCACTCTGCAATATAGAGGCATTGGTGAAGATTTCTTTAAAAAAATCACCAACAGGGCCCAGTGCAGTAGCCTAGTGGCTAAAGTCCTGCCTTGCACGTGCCGGGATCCCATATGGGCGCCAGTTCTAATCCCAGTGGCCCAATTTCCTATCCAGCTCCATGCCTGTGGCCTGGGAAAGCAGCTGAGGACAGCCCAAACTTGGCATATTACACCCATGTGGAAGACCTGGTAGAGGCTCAGGGCTCCTGCCTTCAGACTGACGCAGCTCTGGCTGTTGCAGCCACTTGGGGAGTGAATCAACGGATGAAAGATCTTCCTCTCTGTCTCTCCTCCACTCTGCAAATCTGACTTTCCAATAAAAACAAAGTAAATCTTTTTTAAAAAAAAAGTGGCCAAAAGCATAGGCAGTCAAAGCCAGACTACATCAAACTAAGAAGCTTCTGTATAGCAAAGGAAACAGTCAACAAAGTGAGGAAGCAACCAACAAAATGGGAGAAAATCTTTGTACACTACACAACTGATAGGAGACTAATAGGATTTACAAAGAGCTTCAAAAACTCAATGACAGCAAAACAAGCAACCCTGTGAAGAAATGGGTGAAAGAAATGAATAGACATTTTTCAAAAACAAATACAAATGGCTAATAGACATAAGAAAAATTGCTCAGGCTCCCTAGCTATCAGGGAGATACAAATAAAAAACCACATTGAGGTTCCTCCTAACTCCAGTAAGATTGGCTTATGTTCAGATTTCTACTAACAGCACCTATTGGTGTGGATGTGGGGAGAAATGTACCCTCTTTCACTGTTAGTAAGAGTGCAGGGTAGTACAACCACGACGGAAGACAGCTGGAGAGTGCTAACAGAACTGGAAAATGATCTACTGTATAATCCAGCTATCCCACAACTAAGAATATATCCAAGGGAAATAAAATACACATATGAGAATGTAACCTGTAATAAGGTTACAAAGGTTACAAAATAACCTGTAATAAGGTTAAAAAGAGCAGCACAATCTGCAATGCAAAGACATAGAAACAACCAAAACGCCCATATAAAGAGGAGTAGATTAAAAAAAAAATAAAGGTATCATATCTACTCCATGGAATACTATTCAGCCATTAAAAAAATTAAATTTTGGGCCCAGCACTGTGGCCTAGCGGCTAAAATCCTCGGCTTGAGCTCACCAGGATACCATATGGGTGCCAGTTTTGAACCTGGAGGCCCTGCTTCCCATCCAGCTCCCTGCCTGTGGCCTGGGAAAGCAGTCGAGAATGGCCCAAAGCCTTTAAACCCTGTGTGGGAGACCCGGAAGAGGCTCCTGGCTTCTGGCTTCTGACTGGCTCAGCTCCAGCTGTTGTGGCCACTTGGGGAATGAATCATTGAATGGAAGATCTTCCTCTCTGTATCTCCTCCTCTATATATATCTGACTTTGCAATAAAATAAATCTTTAAAAAGTGAAATTCTACCATTTGCAAACAGATGGTCCCAACTAGAGACCATTATGCTCAGTGAGCAAGTCAATCTCAAAAACACAAATATCCTATGCTTTCCCTGATAAAGGCAACCTACTTGCAACTCACAAGATCAATAGCCCTTTCAATACTATTTCAATACCCTTTCAATACTGTTTTTGCTACATCTCATGAATTTTGTTACTTTTAATTTTTCATTTCTTCGAAAGTTTTTTTCTTCACTTGCAACTCACAAGTCATACTTTTTCATTTCTTTCATCAATACGTTGGTCATTCAGTAGCATGTTATGTAATTTCATGTTGTTGTAAATTTTCTATTTTTCTTCCTGTTGTTGATTTTGTTTTATGGCTTTTCATTTAATGGGATGTATAGTAACTGTGTAAAAGAGACTATCGTATCCAGATGTGAAGATAAAATGCAGTATGCATCTCTAATTCCAAATCTTACCTGGACTCCCAATGAAACTGTTAAATTTATCTTTACAATATCTTGACAGGATGCTGGACTCTCTGTTGTTCATACATACAATGTTAAGATACATTTAAATAGCAGAATGAAGGACTTGTGACTATGAAAGAATACTATTGTAATTACGTTGTGGAAATTAATGGGGGGGGGATTTGAGGAGGGGGTAAGGTAAATTCTAGAGCCTATGGAAATCCATAATAAAAAAAATGGAAGTAGAAACAAGATGGCAGAATAGGGTAAGGACATGTTTAAAGAGACAGAGAAACATTAGCCAGTGTGAAGCAAAGGGTACATTCAGGAAACAAGAGTGGACAGAATGACAGCAGAGGGGAACCTGGAGACTGACAGACACAGGAAAGCAGCGGACAAAACAGTGTGGTGTTGAAGTGACCGATATCCCAGTGGTATCCAGCAATCAACCATCTGAACTCCAACGGCATCCAGAACTCCACCAGCAACAAGGTGGGAAAGGAATTCACCAGGAGCTCAGGAGATGATCCCAGACGAAGAACTGCCCATCCTGCCGGGAGACCCGGAAGAGGCTCCTGGCTTCTGGCTTCTGACTGGCTCAGCTCCAGCTGTTGCGACCGCTTGGGTAGTGAATCATTGAACGGAAGATCTTCCTCTCTATCTCCTCCTCTCTATATCTCTGACTTTGCAATAAAAATAAATAAATCTTTAAAAAAAGAATTAAGAGACGGTAACTATTAAAAGGCCAAATATAAGAGTTATGGAAGTCCCAGAAGGTGCAGAAAGAGAAGCTGGGTTTACAAATGTGTTCAAAGAAATAATAAATGGAAATTTCCCTAATCTGGAGAAAGAATTGGGAAATAACATCCAGGAGGGGCACAGAACTCCTAACAGGGTTGATCAAAAGCGATCTTCACTATGACACGTGATAATCAAGCTCTCTTCAATTGAACATAAGGAAAAGATCCTTAAATATACACATGAAAAGAAATCAACATATAAAGGAATGCCAGTTAAACTCACAGGAGACCTCTCACAGGAAACTCTACAGGCCAGAAGACAATGCAGCGACATATTCCAGATTCTAAAAGCTGATCTTGCTAACAAAGATCAGTGGAAACTATTTTATGGATTTTGATTTTTTTTTGTTCATTTGTTTCATCTCTTCAAAGCACTTTCTTTGTCATTAAATTCTTCACTCATAGATCATACAACAGCGTTGCGAACGATGGTTTGATCCACTTTGCCACAAAACCAACACACCACTTTACTTCTATCTAGTCACCAATTTTTTTAAGTTTTATTATTATTATCATTTTAAGATACAGTATCATAGGCCTTGGAATTTCACTTACCTCCTCCCCACGTGCCCTCCCTCCTCACTGAATGCCCCTAAATCATTAGTATAGTATAGTCCTTCATACACAGTAATATGTCCATCTGTGCTCTGTCCCGTTTCCTACTAATACACCTGGGAAAACAGTAAAAAACAGTCCAAGTGCAAAAGACCTTCTCCTAGTCAAGGATGGGATTCTTGTTTCCTGGCTTCAGCTTGGCCAAGTTCTTGCTGTTACAAAAGACAGAAGCGTTTCTCTCTCACACACACCAACCCCATGTCTCTCCCACTCTTCTTTTGAACAAATAGGTCTTTTTTTCCAAAAGTGGTAAAGTGGAACATTAAAAATTAAAAATGAGGAGGCTAGCACCATGGCAAAACCTCTGTCTGCAGCAACAACTCAAATATCGGCCCCAGTTTGAGTCCCAGTGGCTCCATCTCTAATGCAACTCCCTGCTCACAGCCTGGGATGACACTGGTGGAGGGCCGAAGAACTTGGGCCTCTGTACCCACATGAGAGACCTGGAGGAAGATTTTGGCTTCAGTCCAGCACCAGCTGTGCAGCCATTTGGGGAGTAAACAGATAGATGGAAGATCTCTCTCTGTGTTTCTAACTTTGCCTGTCAAACATAAATGAATCTTTTTAAAAAAAAAAATCAATATGAATGGAGGAATGAAGTGCAAATATGGATTCTTTATCATTAGTGTTTCTCTTTTCACAAGACAGGTGCTCTAACCAACTAAGCTATAGGGCCCAGTGATTCTCTTTTCTATTTTCCTATGTTTGCAACCAACATTAAATTGTCATTTTCAAAATAGCTTCTTATAAAACATCATAAGTTTTTCGTAAGCCTGATAACATAAAACAAAAATATATCATAGATACCAAAATAATAATCAAATAATCAAAATATCCTGCTAAACAAAATCAGTTAATCACAAAGGAAGGTTGGAAGAGAGAAGAGACAGGAAAAACTAGAAGGCAAGTTATCAAAATGGCAGTAGTAAGACTGGTACAGTGGCTCAACAGGCTAATCCTTCACCTTGTGGTGCCAGTATCCCAAATGGGTGCCAGTTCTAGCCCTGGCTGCTCCACTTTCAAAGCATCTCTCTGCTTGTGGCCTAGGAAGGCAGCATAGGATAGTCCAGGTCCTTGGGACCTTGCACCCACATAGAGACCCAGATGAGGCTCTCAGCTCCTGGCTTCGGATTTGCTCAGCTCTGACCATTGCAGCCGTTTTGGGGAACAAGCCAGTAGATAGAAGATCCTCTCTGTAAATCTGGTGCCAGCCCCAGGTAAAATATATTTTCAAATAAAAAAATAATAAAATGAAACAAGGAAGTTCATTAATAAGTTCGATTTAGTATGAGGAAATAACAACTATAGGTATATACAGTCAAAATCAAAACAAATACATAAAGCAAATATTAATAGACATGAGCGAGGGCGAGACCTCAATACAGTAATAGTAAGCGGAGCTGAACATGCCGCCTTCAGAAATGGGTAGATCATTCAGATAAAAAAAATTCAACAAACAGCAGAGTTAAATTTCACTCAATGTTCATCAGATCTAACAAACAACTAAGTTTTAAAATATTTTTTAAACTATAAGAGAGAAGAAGCCAAACAACACTTAGACACAGGACACAGACAACATGCTATCCAATAGCTGCAGAATACACACAGTTCGCAATAGCACATGGAACATTCTCCAAGATAGATCATGTGGTAAGTCAGTCATAAAATAAGCCTCAACAAACTCAAAAATAGAATCATGTTGAGTATCTTTTCTGATCACAATGCAGTGAAGCTAGAAGTCAATAACAAGTAAAACATTGAAAATTATGTAAGTTTCTAGAAATTAAACACTGTGTCCCCATGACAACCAATAGATCAAGGAAGAAATTATGGAGGAAATTTAGTTTTCTTGAAATGAATGAAAATTGGAACAAGACACACCAAAAACCTATGGGACACAACAAAAGCAGTACTCAGAGGGTAGTTTACAGCAATCAAAGCCTGCAAGAAAGAACGCAAACAAACAGCTTCTACTGTACCTAAAGAAACTAGAAAAAGAACAAATCAATTCCAAAATCAGCCCAAAGAAATAACAAAACTGAAAGTACAAATAAATGACACACTGCCTAAGAAAATAAATACCAAAAAATCAATGACACAAAAAGCTGCTTCTTTGAAAAAATAAACAAAACTGAAGAACCCCTAAGTAGACTAAGGAAAAAAGAAGATTCAACTGCATAAAATCAAGAGATGAAAACAAATACATTACAGCTGACACCACGGAAACACAAAGGATCTTTAAAGATTAATATGAAAAGTTAAATGACAACAAATTGGATATCCTAGGGACTGGCATAGTAGCACATTACTTGCAATGCTGCCATCAAATACTGATGCATCAGTTCAGATTCAGCGCCTTACTAAGGAACCTTGGAAAGCAGTGGGAGATGGCCCATGATGGGACCCCTGCCATCCATGTGAATGACACAGATGGAGTTCTAGGTCCTGGTTGCCTTACTTCCATTAAGCTCCTTGCTAATATGCCTTAAAGAAACCAACAGATGATGGTTCAAGTACTTGGGCCTCTTTCACCCATGCAGGAGGTCCAGACGGAGTTCCAGATTCCTGGCTTCAGCCTGTCCCAGTCCTGGCTGTTGCTCCCATTTAAAGAGTGACCAGTAAATAACAGATCTCTTTCTTTCTTTGTCTCTCTTTCTTCACCATGCCTTCCAAATAAAAATTCTTTTAAAAACATATCATGAAATTCTTCCTCTTTAAGATTTATTTTTACTGGAGAGTTAGATATACAGAGGAGGAGGAGAGACAGAGAAGAAGATCTTTCATCCATTGATTCACTCCCCAAGCAGCTGCAATGACCAGAGCTGTTCGATCTGAAGCCAGGAGCCTGGAGCCTCTTCTGGGCCTTCCACGTGGGTGCAAGGCCCCAAAGCTTTGGGCCATTCTTAACTACTTTCTTAGGCTACGGGCAGGGAGCTGGATGGGAAGCAGGCCCTCTGGGATTAGAACTAATGCCAATACGGGATTCCAGTGAGTGCAAGGTGAGGACTTTAGTCACTAGGTTACTGTTCTGGGCCGAAATTGTTCTTTTAATTTTTTGGTTTTTAAATGTTTGCTACATAGGTGAAACATTTTTTTTTTCACAGAAATAGGAAAAGCACTACTGAAATTTGTATGGAACCACAAAAGACCACAAAGAACCAAAGCAACCGTGAGTAAAAAACAGTAAGTTATATATTGTACAACTTTAAAATGCAGTACAAAGCTGTAGCAATAAAAACAGCATGGAACTTGGCATAAAAGCACACCCACAGAGCAGTGAAACAGAATACAGACCCTAAAAGTGAGCCAACACATTTACAACCGATTTTGACAAAGATGTTAAGAACATGAATTATGGGGCCAGTGTGGTAGCCTAGTGGCTTAAGTTCTCGCCTTGCACGCACTGAGATCCCATAACATGCCGTTCGTGTCCTGGCCGCCCCACTTCCCATCCAGCTCCCTGCTTGTGACCTGAGAAAACAGTCGAGGATGGTCCAAGGGCTTGGGACCCTGCACCCTTGTGGGAGGCCCGGAAGAGGCTTCGCGCTCCTGGCTTCAGATTGGTGCAGCTCTGGCCATTGTGGCCAGTTGGACAGTGGATCAGTGGATGGAGAATTTTCATCTCTGTCTCTCCTTCTTTCTGTATAACTGCCTTTCCAATAAAAATAAATAAATCTTTAAAAAAAGAACATGAATTAGAAAACAGACAGTTTTTTTCAATAAATGGTGCTGGGAAAACTGGCTGTCCACATGCTGAAGAATAAAAACTAGATGCCTATTTTTTCACCAAGTGCAAAAAAAAAAAAAAAATCAACACAAAACGCATTAGAGATCTCAATGTAAGTCCTGAAATTTTGTAACTGTTAGAAGGAAAACATGCTAGGACACTGGAATGGGAAAGGATTTTTTTAATCAGACTCTAAAATCAAATAGAAGCAAAAATTACAAAATGGGATTTCACCAAACCAAAAATTTTGAAAGCCAAAAGAAAAAATCAACAGAGTGAGAATACAACCTACAAAATGGAAGAAAAAAGTTTTACAACTGATGAGTGGTTAGTATCAAACTGTGTAGGGTAACGTTTTGAATATTTTCACTATAAAGAAACTTAAATGTTTGAGAAGACAGACATATTTACATTGGCTCGACACTACACAATAGAACACATATCCAAACATCGTATTAGGTCTATATGTGTGTTTGTTTTATAGTTTTTCTTGACTCTGTAAATAGATACAATCTTACATATCTAATAAAGTTTTTCATCAGTTCATTTCTGACAATTACTAATCTGAAAAGCAAAAATTTCTTATACCTTATTTGCCAGGGCTAAAGCGCTGAGAGCCTTATCATAATGTTCTCTGTAATCCCATTCCAAATAATTGGTAGCTAGTAAACGTAGAACTTTAGCCTATAATTAAAAATAGAAAGCACTTAGTTGAAGGTTAAATGCCACTAAAACTATTGAATAGCACTCATGAAGAAAGAAGTGTCTTCATAAACTAAGTTATAATTACAACATAGCATTTCCTGAAGCAACTGCATAATCTTAGCATAAGTCTCATCATTATACTATTGATACCAGATATTATCTAAGGATTATATGATATTGATTATATTCCTGAGTTATAATTTAATTGTGTTAGTAAATTTTAAACAGTGTTTGGCATTAAAATATTCTAGTTACCACTTTTAAATCAGGCTCAGAAATATCTAACTTGATCACTTTATCAACTGCTGTATATGTGGTACTGTACTAGGCCTCCACTGAGTCAGAGAAATAGATATAATCCCTCTTTCAAAGGTTTTACCGTCTAGTTGTAATTAACTTGTTGGACTAAGGGAATTCACAGCACCACTTCCGAAAGTACAGTTATAATTTCCTACAGAGAATACTTCTCCTAGCTCAGGTATATTTTACAATAGATAATGCATCACTCAGTCAAGTTAGATTCTCCAGACATATCTGCATTGATGAGGGGAGTGATTCTAGCTAGTGTGCACATGTTTAACCACAGATGCACAGTTTCAAAAGAGGAACCCTATTCAATAAAGTATGCTTCTAAGTATAATGAAGATGGTAGGCCCAGAAAAAAGTGTTGAGCACATTAAGGAAATGTGATTGTGCCAAACATTTGCTGTATTTTACCTCTGAATTTTTCATTCCTAAGCTAAGATGGAGCCAACAAAATGCATATAAGGTTTATAACATATCGTTATTATTACAAACTAGCTTTCTAAGAATTTATAAGCTCGCCTAGAGGACTTTCATGGAATAAAAAGGGAACCTCTGAAAAATACAAGGGTACCTCAACAAATTTATGGAAAATATAATTAAAAGATAAACTTATTTTGATGGAATTTTTTAAATCCAGGCAATTTTTCATATCATGCAATCCCATGAAGACCCTCATACTATAGTGAACTCATAATAATAAAAGGGTCAAAAGAGTAGCAACCCATAAAATGGATGAATATCAAATGAAATGAAAGTTGAAAAAGACATAAAATAGTACACAGTTCATCAATCTATTTATACAAGACTGAAGAACAGCCGGATGAAAGCTGTGATGAAAGTCTGAATTGGCACGGGATGCTTGCATCCTGTCTTAAAGTACTGATTCAAGTTTTCCCCTACATCATTTACAACCCAGCTCCCTGAAAACGTGCTCTAGTTCTTGTGATCATTTTACTTTCTGTCTATGACTCTGACTATTCTAGGTACCTTATAAAAGTAGAATTTGTTAGGCGCAGCGCAGTAGTCTAGTGGTTAAAGTCTTCGTTTTACATGTGCCTGCATCCTGTATGGGTGATGGTTCCCTGTCCCAGCTGCTCCACTTCCCATCCAACTCCCTGCTTGTGGCCTGGGGAAGCAGTATAGGAGAGCCCACATCCTTGGGACCCTGCACCCACGTGGGAGACCTGGAAGAAGCTCCTGGCTCCTGACATTAGATCAGCTCAGTTCCAGCCGTTATGACTGCTTGGGAGTGAACCAGTGGATGGAAGATCTTTCTCTCTGTCTCCTTCTCTCTGTAAATCTGACTTTCCAATAAAAATAAATAAATCTCATTTTTAAAAGTAGAATTTGTTGTTCTATGGATGAATTATTCTTAGTTTAATGTCTTCACAGTTCATACAATAGCATACGTCAGAATTTGCTTCCTTTTAAAACATGAATAACATTTCATTATATACACTTCTGCTAGTTTTATTCTTAAAACATAAGCTTTTTAGTAAGGGTAAATGCTATATTTTGTGTGTCTTTTTTATTTCCTATATATTACAATGTTAGCTATACAATATGCTCCATTATATTTTGGCCAATTAATTTTGGTAAATTAATGCAGAGATGAACTTTTTTCAAGGCTTTTAGGATCAGATATATTTTAACCAGCTTATTAATTTATAAAATTTGAAATACAAAGAGAGAGAAACAGACAGAGAGCTCCTATCTGCTAGTTCATCCCCAACAAACTTTGGACCAAGCCAAAGTTGGGAACTAGGAACTCGATTCAGGTCTCCAACGTAAGTATCAGTGACCCAATTACTTGAACCAATGCTTCTGTCTCCCGAGGTGCTCAATAGTCAGAAGCTAGAATCAGGAGTGAAACCAGGACTCTCATACAGGATGTGATATTCCAGCGGTGTCTTACTTGCTAGGCCAAATGCCCGGATCCAAATGGATGCTTTCAAAATTCGATTTTACTATGACAAGTAGCAAATTTATATCAAATTTATTCACATTGTCTGTGCTTTGCTTGCTTAAATATTAGAATTAGCGTTCATAATCAAGTATATTCTATCTGGATGGTTGGGGAACAACCTGGAATTTTAAAGTGTACAATAATAAAATCTAAAACTTACATATAGCCAAATATTTTTACTGAGCTTTATACATATTAACACATGGGTAGGCTTATAAGGGTAGGTTATATTATTGTACAAATATAGAGAAAAATGCACTGACATATTAAATGATGTACCCAATAGATTCATAAATTCGGAGTAAATTATTACAAGTTTTTAACACCATAAAAAGTGTTTCTTCAACCTACTTCTCCAAAATTTAAGATGATACTTACTATCATTTCAGATTTAGCAAGACTTCTATTCATCTTCCCAATATCAAAGCTTTGTCTAAAAAATTAAAATGGAAAAAAAGCTATGTGTGTATAAATTCATTCAAATTATATATAACTTTTCATTATATGTTAGAAATAAGATATTATCATGGTATGTTCCAATTTTTCACTATCATATATTATTAGTAAATTAATGCATGAAAACCAACTGTAAAAAACAAAGCTTTTTAACTTCAGAAAATCACAATTTCCTCAGGAGATAGATACTAAGTCAACATTATAATTATGTTTATATTCTTGTTTCTACTATCAAAACAGTTTATAAATGTATTCAAGTTATTACCTAATGCACACATTTTAAACTCTTGGAATTATCAATATACTTTAAACAAATGTAGCTTTTATCATAGAAGCAAATGTGCTGTCAATATTCATTAAGTCTCCCAATATCCTTGGTTCCACTCTTGGTTCCCTTTTGCAGTTGAATGAGTCAATGCAACAGCGGAGTAATTTCTAATATAGCCTATACTGGTACTGAAAAGAGAATCAGAGATTGGGAAACAGAATTTTGACTTTCTGTTTTCTGCTTTAATTAACAAACCATATTGTCTGAGGGACATTTTCATACACAAATAATATGAGTCTCAGTGTTTAAAAACCTAAACCTAAACCTAAAAAGCAAAAATAATAATAATAATAATAACAACAATAATGTACCATAAAATGGTAAAATATTTCAGTGAAATCTTGGTAAATTTAACTAAATTGAAGACAACACTTTAGAATGAGTGAATTCAAAATGAGCTGACAAAAGAACCAATGAAGTTGAAGATGGAACACTTTAAATTATCTAATCAGAGCAGAAAAAAGAATGAAGAAGATCCACGGGAATTATCAGATACTATCAAGAGATCTCACTTAGGCATAACAGGAATTAAAGACAGTAAAGAAAGAGAAATGGGGCCAGAAAGCATATTTAAAGAAATACTAGATGAAAACTCACCAAGCCTGAAAAAAGAAGCCAAAACCCAGGTAGCACAGAAATCTTTAATCAAATACAACACAAACAACAGGTCACCATATATAACTATCAAAAACAAACACAAAGAAAAACTTTTAAAAGCTGCAGGAGATAAGAAACATATCACCTATAAACAGAACCCATTATGGAAACATTACATATTGAAGCTTATGGGATAGAGCAAAAGCAATTCTAAGAGGGAAGTTCATTGCAACAAATGCCTGCACCAGGAATGTAGAAACAGCTCAAGTGAAAAAAAACCACACCTAGCAATGCATCATCTCACGGACCTAGAAAAACAAGAAACTAAATGCAAAATTAGTAGAAAGAAAGAAATAGCAACAATTACAGCAGAAATAAAAGACAAGTTTGAAAAACAACACAAAGATTTGATTTTTAGAAACAAAAAAATCAACAAATCTTTAGGTAGAGTATGTAAAGAAAGATACAGACTCAATGATGAAGACACTACAGTTGATTTTGTATATATAAAAAGGATAAAAGACTACTGTGGCATCAACACTGTGGCAAAGCAGGTCAAATCACTGCTTGAGATGCTGCCGTTCAATTTCAGAAGGATCAGTTCAAATCCTGGCTGTTCCGCTTCTCATTGAGCTTCCTACTTAATGTGCCTGGCAAAGCAGTGGTAGATGGCCTAAGTAACTGGACCTGCTATACATGTGGGAGAACATATTGCAAAGAGTTCCTAGTTCCTGGCTTTGGCCTGGCCCAGCTCTAACTATTGCAGCCATTTAAAGAGTGAATCAGCTGATGGAACAGCTCACTTTCCACCTCTCCATCTTTCCAATAAATAAACTATTTTTTTAAAAAAATCATTATGAACATATGTAAACAAACTACAAAACTTAGGAAAAAGTGGGTACGTGGAAGATCAGGAAGAAGCTCCTGGCTCCCAGCTTTGCATCAGCTCAGCTATGTCCAGTGCAGCCATTTGGGGAGTGTTCACAGTGGATAGAAGATCTCTGTTTCTGTCTCTCCTTATCTCTACATAAAATCTGCCTTTCAAAGCGTAAAAAAAAAGTCTAAAGAAAGAAAGAAAAAACTGGATAAATTCCTGGGCACATACAAGTTGGCAAAATCGAAACATGATAAAAAGAAACTAAATGAGATTTAATCTGTAATTGAAAATTTAACATCAAAGAAAAATCCAACCCTGATAATTTCATTGCTTAATTCTATCAAACATTTAAAGAATTAATACCAATTTGTCTCAAACTATTCAGAAAAATTGAAGACAAGAGTTCTTCCAAACTCATAGTATAAAGCCAGAACTACCCTGAAACCAAACCAAATAAAGAAACAGCAATCAAATACAGGCCAATACATCTAATGCAAACCTAAACCTTTAAGAAAGTTTACAAAGAATATAAATAAAATAGATCAGTGAAAACAACAGAAAAAAAATCAACAATCCCAAAAGTTAATGCTTTAAAAACATAAGAAAAAAATCTGATGAACACAGATACAAAAACCCTCAATACTCTAACAAACAAATAAACACACACACACACACATTTTAAAACATCATTCAGGGCCCTGTGGTGTGGCCTAGCAGCTAAAGTCCTTGCCTTGAACGTGCCGGGATCCCATATGAGCGCCAGTTCTAACCCCGGAAGATCCACTTCCCATCCAGCTCCCTGCTTGTGGCCTGGGAAAGCAGTCGAGGATGGCCCAAAGCCTTGGGACCCTGCACCCATGTGGGAGACCTGGAGGAAGTTCCTGGCTCCTGGCTCCGGATCAGCACAGCACCGGCCGTTGCGGCTCACTTGGGGAGTGAATCATCGGATGGAAGATCTTCCTCTCTGTCTCTCCTCTCTGTATATCTGACTTTGTAATAAAAATAAATAAATCTTTTAAAAAAATCATTCAAGGTGTGCATTTTTTCTAGTGGTTAAGATACCCATTAGGTTGTTGTGTCTTTATTTTAGAAATAGTGTATTTCAAAACAATAAAGGCCATTTGTGACAAAACCACAGCTAACATAATGTTGAACACACACACAAAAACAGTTTAAAAACTTTTCCTCTAAGATCCAAAACAAGTAAGGATGCTTATTTTCATACTTTGACCAACATTCAAGAGGATTTAAAAAAGTCACAAATAAATAGAATCAGAAGATAAGTTCATTTTGATGTAAAACTCTTTGAAATTATAACCCCTGCCTAGTTTTTCATAATACACATATTCCAAAAATTTCTGAAAATCCCTTTTATGCATAGGCTCAAGGCAAAACATCATGCATATTTTTTAAAGGTGTAATTGTTTTTATTGGAAAGTCAAATATACAGAGAGGAGGAGAGACAGACAGAAGTATCTTCCAACTGCTGAGGCACTCCCCAAGTGGCCGCAACAGCCAGAGCTGAACCGATTTGAAGCCAGGAGTCAGGAGCTTCTCCTGGGTCTCCTGCGCGGGTGCAGGGTCCCAAAGCTTTGGGCAGTCCTCAATTGCTTTTCCAGGCCATGAGCAGAGAGCTGGATGGGAAGTAGAGTCACTGGAATTAGAACCGGTGCCCATATGGGATCCTGGTGAGTGCAAGGCGAAGACCTTAGCCGCTAGGCTACTATGCTGGGCCCACATCATGCATGATTCTAACAATATTAACATTAAACATGAACATATTAAATAATACAATGAAGTGGTAAAAATTTTCAGGCTGAATTTCAAAACAAGATCCAATATTGAATCTAAAAGAAATTGAAAGTAAAAGGATGAAAAAAGTATATCATGTAAATAATAAGTTTGAGAGTAGCTGTGCTAATATTACATAACATGGACTTCAAGACAACAAATATTATTAGATATAAAGAAGGATATTTGTAATGATAAAAACAACCAACCCATTAAGAGTATATACATGCCCGGGCCCGGCGGCGTGGCCTAGCAGCTAAAGTCCTCACCTTGAAAGCCCCGGGATCCCATATGGGCGCCGGTTCTAATCCCGGCAGCTCCACTTCCCATCCAGCTTCCTGCTTGTGGCCTGGGAAAGCAGTCGAGGACGGCCCAAAGATTTGGAACCCTGCACCCGCGTGGGAGACCCGGAAGAGGTTCCAGGTTCCCGGCATCGGATCGGCGCGCATCGGCCGTTGCGGCTCACTTGGGGAGTGAATCATTGGACGAAAGATCTTCCTCTCTATCTCTCCTCCTCTCTGTATATCCGGCTTTGTAATAAAATAATAAATCTTTTTAAAAAAGAGTATATACATGCCCTAAACATATAAAACAAATAGTCACAAAATTGTGAAATTTGATGATAATAGCTGGAAACTTCATCAACTCTATTTTAGCAATGCATCAACCAGGCAGAATATTAAAAAAAGAAGAGTTAAATAATATTATAAACCTACTACACCCTAACACACATTTTTAGCATATTCCACTCAGTTCTGATAAGATGATAGATTCTTCCCAAGTGCATACAAAATCTTATTCAGGACAGAACATATGTTGCCCACAAAAAGCCACAGATTTAAGAGTATTGAAACCAATAAACTGTGGTCTGTGTTCACATGTAATTAAATTTAGAAATCAACAATAACAACAAATTGAGGAAATCAACAAGTGTGAAAATTAAACAATACTCATCTAAACAATCAATGAGTCAAATAATAAAATGCTAAAAGAGTTATAAAATATCTTGGGATAAGTGAAAAAGGAAAATGCAAAACACCATAACTTACTGGATGCAGCTAAAGCAGTGCTTAGAGGAAAATTTATAGTTATGAGCAGCAATGTTAATAAAGACTTAAGATCTCAAGTTAATATCCTAACTTCTCACCTTAGAAAAATGTTGAAGGAAGAGCAAACTAAACCTTTAGGTTTGTAAGCACAAAGAGGAAGAAATCCTAAAGGTTACAAAGAATGTTAACAAAATAGATCACTGGAAGAAATAGAAAAAAATCAACAAGCCCAAAAGTTAATGCTCTAAAAAGATAAGAAAAAAATCTGAAAAACCTTGAGCTGCACTGACCGAGACTCAAATTATTAAAACAGGATGGAATACGGGACATCACTCTTGCCTTTGTGAAAATGATTCTTAAAATACTAAAAACCTATGGCCTACTTAAATTTCCTTGACCAAATCTGCTGTTCTGCCTACATTTCTGTATCCTCCTCTGTACAAAGTTGAAATTTATCTAAATAAGTCATATTCAAACTTTCTGTAAGCAAGTGAATCATTTCTACAACAAAATCTTAAAAAGACATGTTGGATGAGATGTTGAATAAAGCCTGACATCCTTATCCATGGAGTTTCTCAAAGAAATGAAACTCTTTTCCCTCTTAAAGAAGATCCTGATACTCCCGCAGCAGAATTCATGGGCCCCACAGAACATTTTCTGAATTATTCAGCTAGATTGTATCCAGGATTTCTTCCAGTTCTAAAGTGTTATCTATCTTAAATTATATTCTGTATTGAAATTGCAAATATAAATTTCATCATATTTCCACTAGATGGTGCTAATACACCCCATTTTCCATTAAAACAGGCTTCTATATAATCATTTTAGCATTTATAATTTTATTATAATGTATTATTTATACACATTTATTTTACTTTTGCAAAATACTATGACTTTCATGTTATCCTCATTACAAGTCTATGACACATAATGTGCTTATTTTTCAGGAGACGACATTGTAGTTAAATGATTTAATGTTACAGTTGATCAGTAACAGATTTTTCTGCAACTGTTGATATCTTCCCCTATATCACACACACATATATATATAATAAAACAAGATAAAAGAAAGAAATTACTATTAAGTTGTACTAAAACTGTTACAAATTTCCTTTTGACTTACATGGTTTATATTCGTGCATATAAATATTTCTATTATTATAAACATCTGTTAATATATATATTCACTGTAACAATAGTAAAGGTTAAGCAATGATAAGTAAGATATTACATATTTAATTATCCTTATGGTAAATATAATCACTACTTTAAAGTCCCGAACAGAAGTTACATAATCCAGGTTTCCTAGACTTCAGCCCTGTGGCTTTACGAGCACCAGTAAAATTTTGCTGAATTCACCCCTTTTGATTCCATGAAGTATACAGAACATTTTTACCTAAGTGGAAAAAAAACACATTTCTCTTCCTGCTTGGGAACACTATATCCACAATAAAAATTTTTCCTAAACGACAGGAAACAACTCTTGTTAGCAACTTACATTACCAACTGAGACAAGTTTCAGACTACTGTTAGAGAATGAAAACTGGTGTTTGAAAGGCATCTCAAAGATTACAACAGACTGCTTAACCAATCATTCATGCACATCCAAAGCACTTATCCCTGAATTTACTTTTTTTAAAAAAGTGGCAAGGAAAGATAGATGCTGCAGAAACTGCTCGATTTGCATTCTATCAGGAGAAAGCCAGAACAGGGTTCCCTTATCAAAGTCCAAAAAATACTGCTATCCTATAACCTCTTTGTGAATTTATAAGCACCTAGCCTTTAATCTGTAGGTCAAAAAGTTAAGTTTATTTCAGTTCATTTACTGAAGTCAACTGTAGGTTATTTTTCATAGAAGAATCTTCAGGGTTTTATCCAATTCTCAAGGGTGTTGTCCATTTCAAATATCTCCTGTCACTTCTCCCAATTTATTTCATTGTATTTAATATAAAGAGATTATCAATTAAGAATTTTCTTGGGGCTGGCATTGTGGTACAGTAGTTAAGCTTCCTCTTGTGAAATCAACAATCATATGAGCACCAGTTACCTTGCTTTTGATTCAGTTCTCTGCTACTGTACCTGGGACAGCACTAGAAGATGGCCCAAGAGCTCTGGCCCCCGCACCCATGTGGGAGACCAGGATGGAGTTTCCAACTTCTGGCTTTGGCTTGAGCCAGCCCCAGCACCGAAGCCATTAACAAACTGAACCAATAGATTGGATAATAATCTATTATATATCTGCCTTTCAAATCAGTAAGAAAACAGTATTTTTTAAAAAACAGAATTTTCCCATGTAATTCTTTGGCTTGATTCAGTCACACTAATCTTTATTTACAATCCATTTTGAAAAAACTCAGCTCTCCAAATCCTCAAATCTTCCAAATGAATTTCAATGATTTTTTTTTCTTTTTTCCGAATCGTGGTAAGGCTTTATGAATATGGGATTACAGGGAACATTTACCTTCCATGTGATACATTTTATGATATTTAATGAAAATAACTTCTTTAATTAAAAAAGATTTAAACTTTATTTTTACTGTATCCATGGCAACTTTCATTTTTAATTTTCACTGTTCTACCACATATTTCATTTGACATTATGAGGAAAGAAGAGATCTTGGGCCCACCACTGTAGACACAGGCTTCAAGTCTCTCCCAGAACTATATTGGTGCACATGGACCCAGGAATGAAGCATATTCCAGTGCCAGACTTGCCACTGAGCTCAAGGCTCAAGTCCTATTCCTGAGGCTCCAAGCTCCAAACCCATTCCTGAATAAGACTGGTCCCATAGCCAGGCATATTCAAGAGGCAAGACAGTCCTTATGGCATCAGGCTCTAGGCCAGTTTCACTGGTTCAAGTTCTAGGCACACCTCGGAAGCAAAGACTGTTCAAGTCTGTCAGAGTTCAAAAACAGCTATCACGACCTCACACTCCAGCCAATGCAGGATACAGGCCCACTCTGATGAACCTTGGCATTGGCTGGCTCCCACAGATCTAGGCTCCAGTCTGGCCCTCACAGATATAGGCAACAGACCAGCACACCTTAGAAATCCAACAGCAAGTCTTCCAATGAATCTTTTCACATGCCCATTCAGAATTACTCACTACTAAAGGCTTTTTTTTTTAATTTGTTTTTGTCTTACTACAGACAGACTTTAATGATTAAAAGAGATGACTGCTTGCTCAAATGTGCAAACTCCAGTGCGAAGCCATAAAAATCAGGAATAATCAGGGAAACCTGCCATCATCAAAGAAGAAAATCAAAACAGAAGTCACTGCCTAAAAAAACGGCAGGGTTAGTGGCTAAGACAGAGCTTGTGATGCCTATGCTCCACATCAGAGTGCCTCTGTTCCCAATTCCAGATTCCTGCTAAGGTGTACCCTTGGAGGCAGCAGTGACAGCTCGAGTTTTATAGTGGCTTCCACCCATGTGGGAGACCAGCACTGAGTTCCAAGCTCCTAGCTTTGGTCTGGCCCAGACTGGAAGTTAGAGGCATTTGAGAAGTAAACCAGTGGATGGGAGATTTTCTCTTTCAGATAAATACTTCATTCAATAACACTTTTTAAAAGACTTATTTATTTTTATTAGAAAGACAGATTTACAGAGAGGAGATATAGAAAGATCTTCCATCTCCCAGTCCACTACCCAAATGATCACAACGGCCAGGCTAAACCAATCCGAAGTGAGCAGCCAGGAGCCAGGAGCAGTCCAGGTCTCCCACATGGGTACACGGTCTCAAGGCTTCAGGCAATCCTCTACCACCCTCCCAGGCCACAGGCAGGGAGCTGGATGGGAAGTGGAGCAATCAGGACATGAACCAGTGTCAATATGGGATCCTGGCACATGCAAGGCAAGGAACTAGACAATCAACAACATTTTAAAAATTAGGCTATGAACTTATTTTTAAATAATTCAAAAAAACCACGTTTGAAAATCTCAATGAATTGGTAAAACAGTATCGATAACTAAATGAAATATATAAAGAGATTAATAAAATGAGAATAAGTTCAATAAAAACAAGTCATAAAAAAGAATCAAATTCTAAAGCTGAAGAACACAATGGTTGGTGAAGGTAAAAACAGTAGAAACCCTCAATACCAGACTTGATGAAGCTGAACAAAGACTTACCAAGCTTGAAGACAGGGTATTTGAAATCATCAAAGAGACAAAAAGAAAAGGGAAGTTTAAAAAGCATGAAGAAAACCTATGGAACTCCTGATTGCCATCAAGCAAAATACGTGTGTGTGTGTGTATGTGTGTGTGTTACAAGAAGTCCAAAAGGAATCAAAGAAAGGAACATGAAAAGAGAAAAGGTAAGAAAGCTTTAAGAAAATACTTAATATTCAAAAATATTGAAATATTAGTATGTAAGGAAATAATACCTGAAAACTTCAAATCTGGAGTGGAAAGAGAACATGGAGATTCACAAAGCAGAAAACATGTTAAATAGATTATTACATATTAAAGAGATCATCACTGAGACGTATTAAAATTAACTTCTTAAAAATCAAAGAAAATTGGAAATTTTGAAAGTAGCTAGAGAATAGTGACTTGTCACATAAAAGGGAACCCTGAGTTTATCTATCATCAGATTTCTCAGCAGAAACCTGACAGCCCTGGAGAGGGTGGGATGATGTATTAAAAATGATGAAAGAAGAAGTGCCAGAAAAGAACACTGTACCCATTGAAGTCATCCTTCAGAAATGAAGGAGAGATAAAGATTTCCTTCAACAAATGGAAAGCTGTGGGGCTTCATCATAATTAGAGCTGCATTATAAGAAATTGAGACTTTTAAAAGTTAGAATAATAATATGCTAATAATATGAAAGCATGGGAAAGTATAAACTCATTATTAAAGACAGAACACATTCAAATACATATCTTAATATTGTAATGGTAGTACGTAAATCACTTTAAACTGTAGTATAAAATTTAAAACAAAAGCTTTAAGAATAAACTATACATTAACTTGCTAATTGATATAAAGTATTTAAAAAACAAACTGACATCAAAAATAACTTGGGGGAATAAAACAGAGAGCTTCTGTATGTGATCAAAGTTAATTATCAGCTTAAAAATACTTAGCTGAACAATAAGATGTCTTATATAAGCTTCATGGTAGCCACAAAACAAAAACTTGCAGTTGATACATAAAGATAAAGAGGTAACAATCTAAGCCTACCACCGCGACAAACAAATCACAAATAAAGCGAGCAAGAAAGTTAGAAACAAAGGAATTCAAAAGATTCTGAAAATACTTAACAAAACGACAATAACTTTACCTATAGAATTTAAATACAAATGGCTTCTATTCTCCAATCAAAAGGCAGAAAAAGACCTGAGTATCAGATACAACAGCTTCCTATGAGGCAGTCACTTAGCTTTAAGAAAACAGGCTAAAGATGAAGAGATGGAAAACGTATTTCATTTAAATAACAAGTGAAAGGAACAGGGAGTGGCTATATGTGTAACAGGAAAAATAGGCTTTAAGTCAAAGACTATATAACAGAAGACAAAGGAAGCTGTTATATTATGCTAAAGGGGCAAATTCATCAAGATGATATTACTGTAGTTATAGAAAAGCAGCACATCAGAGTACTTAAACATAAAACAAATAGTAATTGAAGAAAGAAAGATACAGCAGTACAGTAATAGTTGGTAACTTCAATATCCCACTTTCAGTAATGGACAGATCATCAACAGAGAAAATCAGTAAGTTCTGTGTCTCAATGTATTCTCCCAAAATGTCTATGCTGAAATCCTAAACATCAATGTGACAGTGTTATGAGGCAGGTATTTGGCAAGATGATTAGATCATGAATACCCCTAATGTCTGTGTAAAATATGTCCAAGAGACATCCCTAGTCACTTACTCCATGTCAAGTTACGGCTTGTTTGTTTTGCATTTATTATTGCTATTATTTCCTAAGATGCAGTTTCACAGGTATAGGGATTTCTCCTTCCTCCTCCCCTTCCTCTCTCCCCATAGTTACTACATGTTAATGGTTTGACTTTGTCCCCAAGGACTTATGTTTTGAAAGCTGAGAACAGTGTGGTGATATAAAAAGGTGGTGGGACTTTTCAAAAGGTAGAGCTAAGTGAGGGTGCTGCACTAGAAAGGAGTTGGTGTAAATTTCTTGAGATTTCAGCTAGTTCTTAAAAGAGGTATGTTATAAAAGAGCAAGTAACACGAGCAACAATGCAGAATATGAAGTCTCAGTCTACATTCTCCACACTGAAAATTCAACTAGCAATCGTCCACAGACTTGAACGTTCTTTTAAAAAAAAATCACTTGTGTATTTAAATTGTAGAAACCGCGCGCGCGCACGCACACACACACACACACACACACACACACACACACACACAAGTAGAGAATGAGAGAGAGAAAAACTATTCTATCCACTGGTTGGCCAAATCCATCAAGGCCAGACCAGGTTTGAGTACTTAAGGATTCCATCCTGATATCATACATGCTGGCAAAGTCCAAGCACTTGGACTACCATCTGCTGCCTTCCCAGGCATATCATCAGGATGCTAGATTGGAAGCAGAATAGCCAGAACTCAAATCGGTGCTCCAGCGTGGGATGCCTGTGTCACAAGCAGCAGTACCAAAAACCACTAAATCACAATGAGCTCCTGAGTATCTTTTTGAAAACCTCAACGCTTGGAAACAATCCCAAGACACTCCTGTGTGTCACAAAACTGAACAGCAACTGGATTAGAAAGGGAAAAGGAAGTCACTGTGATGGCATCATCCTACTTCTCCCATCAGTCATGACAGTATCACATGGAGGTTCCCCTTGGCCCTTGGTTTCTGCATATGGAAAAAAAACAGAACTAGAGGGCATTATTTAGTTTCCTAGGGAAACAACTATAATCTCACCTTATAGGAACACTGCATTCAACAGCGTGATTAGAGTGCCTAGCGTGAGACATACAAAGCAAGGAGGTATGAGTCAGTGACCAAAGCTTGAATCTTGGTAGTACCTCTGTATTCCTGTCAACCACAATAACCCATCAGCAGCACCATCCAACTGACCAGTCACTTTCGGAAGCAGGTAGGGGAGTTCAACTCCAAATCCCTATGGACTATATCTATCCTTAAAATGCACTCCAATGATATGGCAGGGAAATAACCACATCTACTCATCAGAGAAGCATAGGAGCTACACCTATCTAACCACAGAAACCAGCAGCAACTCCTACTTCCTCAAAACAAACAAAACACCCAACAAACCCCACACTGGCACAAGAGTACTACCTCTGTGCATTTCAACAAAGCATAGCAGTTCAATTCTGCCAAAGCTCATCCCAAGGCTCCACCTAGACAAGAAAGTAATTGTGAATCACACAAGTGTAAGATAATCTCTTGCCCATTTTGAGCATTAGTCTTATATGATGTTGGTGTGGTGTAACATTTCCACTTCTGGGTATGTATTCAAAGGAAATAAAATCAGTATCATCATGAAGAGATACAGGCACTCCTACGTTGACTCACAGTGGCCAAGACATGGAATCATCTCAGGTGTTCATAGACAAATTAATGGATAGTGTGTGTCTGTCTGTCTGTCTCTGTGTGTGTGGTGGGAGAGGCAGGAGAAAGAAAGAGACACAGAGTGGAAAAGTAGAAAGAAAAACTAAATGATAGGAAAAAGGAAATGTTTCCATTTGCAGTAATATAGGTAAATCTGGAGGACATCATGTTTAAAGTGAAATAAATCAGGCAAAGAAACAAACAAGCCTGGCATAGTCTCATATGTGGAACCAAAAAAATTTGAACTCAGGGCTGACCCATGGCTTAGTAAGTTAGGCCTCTGTCTGTGGTGTCAGAATCCCAAATGGATGCCAGTTTGAGTCCCAGCTGCTCCATTTCTGATCCAGTTCCCTGCTAATGTGCCTGTGAAAGCAGGAGAGGATGACTTGGGCCCCTGCACCCACATGGGAAGCCCGGAAGAAGCTACTGGCTTCTAGCTCCTGGTTTTGTACCAACCCAACTCCAACTATTGCAGTCATTTATGGAGTGAACCAGCAAATGGAAGATCTTTCTCTGTCTCTCCTCTTTCTGTAAATCTGCCTTTCAAATAAAAGATTAAATCTTAAAAAATTCATATAAGCAAAGAGTACAATGGTGACCATGTGACTGACCAAGGGTGAGGTAGAGGAAATGCAGAGATATTGGTCAGATAGTATCAAGTTTCATCTATGTTGATGAATAAGTTCTGGAGATCTAACCCACAATTTGGTTATTATACTTAATGATATACTTGAATTCTGCTAAGAGTAGATTTTAAATGTGTGCAGTACAAAAGCATGATAACCTTGTAAAATTATTTAACTATATTAATTAATTAATCATAACCATTTCACAATGCTATATATATATATACACACACACATAAAACACACATTACACACTGCAAAAACATACAATTTTTATTTGCCAATTTTATCTAAAGAAAGCCTAAAAGGAAAAAGAAAATACATTTTACATCAAAAGGAATAGAGTGAACTGCCTAGGTATTTACCAGCTGCAGAGACGCTTGATTTGCTACAGGCCGGGAGCCCCAAGGAATGTAGTTCAATAAATTAGAAAGAACTATTAGAAATACAGATAAAATCATTTTGAATTAGGAATATGATTAAGGTTTAATTTTTAATGCATTTTTCCCAAGAGAAAAGAAATCTGTAGTCATTGTGCTAAAATAACTAACTTTCTTTCAATTGGATTTATTTGTATGTTAGTTTACAATTCTTACTTGTATAATACTAACCTGGTACGCTGAATTTTCTGTATCTCAGTCAAATTGGGCAAAATATATGGTCAATGATTAGGCAGGACTCAAAGAAGGACACAATATAAATTCCAGCAGGGCAACTGAGAAGTCAACCAAACCTCCAGAATGTTGAGGAAAGTTCAATCTCTTCCTATCTAATTATGCTTGCCTTTTGCTAGCAGGACATCATACTACCAAATTATAAAAGAGGGGAATGGAAGAGGGAGACAGCATGGTATTCCATTAAGAAAAAAAAATCTTTTTAACACATTATTTCCAAAGGTGACATTTCAAAAATCTGCAGGTTTGTATTTTATAAAAGCCTAATGAAATTTACCACTGTCACTGACTACACTAAAGCAGGTACACTGACAATGAAGTGAGCTGAAGGAATCATAATTTCATTCATAATTACAGCAGCCTATTCTTAATTGGTGGTATCTATAATAAGGGTACATAATCAAAAGAGTGGCAGAAAGCAAGAAGAGCAGCAGCTGTTCATGAATGTTCCATAGTAAAAGAAAAGTAAGGAGGAGACAAAAACAGAGAAATCCTGAACTGAGACCTGTTAACAGAAACCAAGGGAAGAATTGAACTTTCTAAACTATACTCATTGTCACCCTTTATATTTAGATAGGTCTAGGTCTCCATTTCAACAAGATTGTAATATACAAGCAATTTTCATGTATTATCACTTGTACAAAAACATAGTTTTTATACTGAATGGGTACCTCTGGGCTAAGATATTCACTGTTCTCAAAAGAGTTAAGCCTTTAGAAAGTACACTCATTTTCCATAGCTTCCTTCTGGCATAAAATCTACAGAGAAGGGTGCTTAATTAGCAGCTATTCATTTCTGCTTGTATCACCAACTGCTTCCAACAGTTTTCTCAACACATGGATATAATTAAAGCATGAAAAAATTGCGCAAAGGACTGGAAGTGTATGATAGAGGATGTGAGTACTTGGTTTTTTATGACATTTTCACTGGGAAGTCAGTTAACTCAAGCTTAACTTTGATGACAACAAATTTGACAAAAACTAACAGTGGCCACAGTAGTGTCCATTTTCAGGGAACAGCAAATACATTAGCTGCAGCTACCAGCAACAGCTATCATTTACTGAGGAGTTTCTATTTCCTAGGCATGTTACTGAACATTGTACAATACATGCATCATATTTAAACCCTACAACATTTTGATTTTTAGATTCTTCTGTAAGTATCACAACATTAGCAACTTCACAGTATCATAGAAGACCACAAGTTTTGACTGCAAGTTGGTCTAATATGAGAAAAACTACTATTCACTGTGCTGAAATTCTTGCCAACACTTATGGTTATTTTTTAATATTAAATTACAATTTCTGTCAAAAACCTAAAAGTATTTTATCAAGTAATTTTATAAACATGGAAAAAATCAAGCCGAGATTGAAATCACAAATATAATAAGGGTTGAAATTCAAGTTCTCTTTTCTTTAGTACCGTTCCAGTATATGGAATATAAAAGGCTCATAATGGAGTCTGGTATGATGGTTCAATGGCTAAATCCTTGCCTTGCAGGCCTGGGATCCCATATGAGCTCCAGTTCGTGTCTCATTGCTCCACTTCCCATCCAGCTCCCTGACTATGGCCTGGGAAAGAAGTAGATGATGACCCAAAACCTTGGGACCCTGCACCTGACTAGGAGACCCAGAAGAAGCTCCTTGCTCCTACCTTCAGATTGGCTCAGCTCTGACCACTGTGGCCATTTGAGGAGTGAACCAATGGATGGTTTCTGTCTGTCTCTCCTTCTCTCCATAAATCTGATCTGCCTTTCCAATAAAAACAAAGGCTCATAGCTCATAGTGATGTTCTATAACATAGATTTACAGAATCAATAACGTAGATTTGTATGAAAATTTGACTAGGACAAACTATATTCCTACATACACAGCCACTAAATACAATAACAAACTGATTATGCAGTTAATTTAAAATGTGGATGGCAATTGTGTATCATCATTTTTAATTTTAAAAAATATATATTTTTAAATTTTGTTTGAAAGGCAGAGACAGAGAAACAAAGAGGAACATATTTTTAAAATTATAATAAGAGGCCAAAAATTCATGACATTTGTAAAAATAACCCATGTGGGCCTGATGCAGTGGCCTAGCGGCTAGAGTCCTCGCCTAGAATGTGCCAGGATCCTGTATGGGCACAGGTTCTAACCCTGGTGGCCCCACTTCCCATCCAGCTCTCTGTTTGCGGCCTGGGAAAGCAGTTGAGAATGGACCAAGGCCTTGGGACCCTGCACCCGCATGGGAGACCTAGAAGCTCCGGGCTCCTGATCAGCTCAGCTCTGGCCATTGCAGTCACTTGGGGAATGAGTCAGCAGATAGAAGATACTTCTGTCTGTCTCTCCTCTCTATATATCTGACTTTGCAATAAAAAAAAAGAAAATCTTAAAAAGAAATAATAACCCATGCGTTATGCCATTTCTCAGCCTACTCTTATGACCAATTTCCAGGCAGTGTTTATTTATTCTTAAGACTCCTAATTCACCCTTAGTTTGGCATATACTTCCAAGTCCTAAGTTTCTAAGAAGTCAATCATGACATCGGCATCGCTTTTTATTTAGTTTTGTTTTTGTGACCCCCTCATTCCCTGCCTTTTTGTTATACCATTCTTTTGATATGCTGATACTATAAACTTACTATGCAAGCCTGTAATAGAACTCTCTCATCATACACTTTATATAAGGTTATTCATTTAAAGGAAGCCTGTGGTAAAAACCAATGCTAAATTTCGTTGTTTCTTTAGTACATTTTAAATAATCTGACTACTATGTGATTTATAATAAAAGTTTCAGGTTTATTCCAGGTGTGTGAAGTCTAAATTGAGATAAATCATACACTTAACACTGCATAACCCTGTTCTGTCAGTCACAGTTCTTGGTATAACGTTTGATCAATAATAAGCTGCTTCTTCCATAAATGTTTTGTTAGTAACATATAAGCTCATGAGTGCTATCGTTTCAATGGCCATATTTGTACTTATTTCCTGAAATGACAAATCGAATTTTCACACTGGTTAAAATATATTTAATATAATCATAGGAATATTTCCAAGTAACTAGAACCATCTTAGTACTGAGAAAGCATAAATATTTAGTGAATTAATTTGACATATTTTACTCCAGTACTATCTGATACTCAAAACATCTTATGTGACAGTTCCAAAAAATACATTTTTTTCATGTAAATTCATTTAACCAACAACTACCGAATATCAAATATGTGTTAGACTCTATGCTGGGCGTAGGTTTTTGCTTTATTTTTGTAATATTATCTTTATAATTCCAGATCAATTACAACAGCAGAAATCTTAGAATAGTGCTCAGCATACAGCAGACACTAAGTATATACTTATTTGACTAAGGTTAAAATATAAAAATTCATCTGAAACTAATAATATGTGAGCTGATCCTACTCCCACGTACATACATCGACTCCAACTTCTATTCTGGAGTTGTAAGACAACAGTAAGTACCAAAGCAACAACAAAACAATTTCATGTATTCCCAACGGCGAAACAAAGGCAAACTGGCGGGGTGGGGAGTAAAACTAATACATTCTCCATCAAGTGACAACATGTAAGAATAATCAGCAACATATGTTAAAGGAGTAAATAAATTTAGCATGTTGGCTTCTGAAATGAGAGAAAGTTTAAACTATCAAAATACTTTACGGTACATATTAACTGATCTCTATGTAATAACATTTCTGAATTTACATTTTCATAATTACCTAAGCCAGAAAGAACTCTCTTGAAATTTGCCTTGTTTGTTCATTTCCACTCCAAAATTGTAGCACAGAATATGAAGATTTCCAGCCTGTAAAATTTAAGAAATGCATCAGTTTCATGATTTCCTTAAAGTTAAAGAAACTATAGCTTTTCAGAGTCTCAAAAACATAATTAAAGTATTCTATAAATCAAAATCAAAATCAAAATTACTTTCCTGATCAAAAGCTCTCTCTATATAAAAAAAGAGCTAGAAGCATTCAAATTGGGGCATTAGTTATGTTCGGAAAAATATTGCAATAGAACTTGAAAAGTCCTATGAGACAAGAAACAAGACATTCCATCACTGCCCAGTAGAAGTCCAGGTTAAAACACTGCTATAGATTGCCAAATCCAGTAAACTTCATTAGCACACAGAGTATATTCAAAGCCAAAGTAATCATGACCGGGGGTAGTGTAGGGTGAGTAATTTATTTTTTTCAGAATTATGACAACTTTTTAAAATTCTAGTTTTGAAATGTGTCCAAAATTCACCAGGTCATAGGATTTATTTAGAAATGGTTAATGAACTCTCTTTAGGAACAACAAAACTGGCTTACATAAATTACCACCGAGATCAAAGATAGGAATAAGAATGTGAATTTTGCCACACAACATACCCTCTTCAGGAGTTCATCAACATCTCATTCTCTGCATTAAAATCATGTTTTATAATTTTAATCTCTCAAAATACTAGTAAATATTATGAAGAAATTATTTAAATTCTAATAATTTGCTCAAGCATTCCCTCAGTAATTATAGAAATCATCTCTCCAGAATTTAATTATACCCATATAAAGCAGCTCTTTGTAAGTTTTATCTGAGTTAAGGCTACAGAAGCAGATCCTCAATTAAGAGCCCAAGATCTGAGGCAGGTTATGCATAAGCAAAGTGTAAAAGATCTGCCTTGCTTCAAAAAGTTTTCCTTTGAATTACAGCACATTCAGAAAGCAGCAGTTCAATATGCATGCCTGAACACATCAGAATGCTGTATGCTGGAATCTTTAAAAAAGGGTAGTGTTGGTAATATGGGGACTGGCAATAATCCAGAAGTATTTTAAAAGCATTTGCGACACTTCAGCAAAAACCGCTTAACTCATTATATGCCCCAGATCCCATAGGTTCAAATGGGACCATGCCAATTATGTAGCAATAGTGGAATAAAGTGGCTCACATCCCCTTGCTACATACAGACCTGAAACTGAACTTGTACAGAGGAAAATGGAAAACAGAATTTCTGATGCACATTTAATGTGTATTGAGACTTTATTCAATTTCTTAAATATTTGTCTCTGCCCTTACAATCACTTCAAGTATGTTTACTAAGTGCTACATCCTAGAGGAAGGAAATAACATAAAATAATAAACTAACAACAACAAATCTACAACTGACTAAAAAATCTATCAAGAAACCATCAGCACTTTTTGAATATGACAAAAATGTTTTATTATTAATGCTGTTCCATTCACTCACTTGCAAATTTATATGTCCAATACTATTTATTAAGCATCTCCTACTGGGCACCATTCTAGGCATTGAGGATACATCAGTGAAAAATGAAATCCCAGAAGTCATGAAACATGTCTAAGTTCAGAGATTCATGAAAAATGTCTAAAACCTGTGTCCTACCCTTTCACAAAGTACTAACATTTCATTTGGCAATACAAGACACCATAACACAAACAACTCTAAGAAGGTAATTCTCAGGGCTGAAGGTTATCCCAGGAGTTAAAGGGTTTAGGCACCAGTTAGAATGTCTACATCCCATATTGGATTTGATACCTGCTTCTGTCTGTTAATGCAAACCCTAGCAGGCAACCGTCATAACTCTCAAGTGGCTGAATTCCTACAATTCAATCCTACAATCCTACAACCCTACAATACAAGGAAGAACTGGATTGAGTTCCGAGCTCCTGACACTTGCCCTGGCCCAGCTCTGACCAGTGCAGTCATCTGGAGAGTGAACCACTGAAGGGGAGCATATTTGCATTTTCATTCTCATTCTCTCTGAAAATCTGTCTCTCCCTCTTAAATAAAATAGTTTTTGAAAATATTGTATTTATTTAAAATGCAGAGTTGGTGGTGGTGGTGGGGAAGGAATACAGAAAGAAATCTTCCTGGTTCATTTCCCAATGGTTTCAACTGAAACTAGGTCAAGACAAAGTCAGGAACTCCATCTGAGTCTCTCACAGGGATGGCAGAGACACATGCAGTTGGCCATCATTCACTACTTGTTGTTTTCCCACACACATTAGCAGGAAGCTGAACAGGAGGCATTGTAGTCATGACTTGAACAATTACTCCAACACGGGATGCTAATATTGCTGACCCCAAAATAAATAATTTCTTTAATGGTACACTAGTCATCAAAAAGGGACTTATGAAAGCTCCAGGATCCATGGAAATCTCTACAATGTCCAGCTACTATAAATCCATCAGCCCAGAATTCACAGCTCCAATCTAACGCCTACTTTATAAAGCTACGTAGATGATATGTAGATGATATTAAGAGTACACAAATGATGAATAAACTCTATTAGTCATTGCTGCTACAAATGAGATTAACTTTTTAGTTCAATATAAGCCTTTTATTTTAAATTACCTAAATAACATCATTCTCTAAAATTTTCTTTGTAACTTGGGTTTTCAGATCTCAGAGTAAGCAACCTTGCTGTATTCTCAATATTAAATATCCAAGCTGTTTTTACCTTTGTGATTCTGTTGTCTTTTGAATGCCTTATACATGAGGCTGGTACCATGGCTCAAACAGGCGAATTCTCCACCCTGAAGAGCCAGCATTCCACATGGGCACCAGTTCATGTCTTGATTGCTCCACTTCGCATCCAGCTCCCTGCTTGTGGCCTGGGAAAGCAGTGGAGGATGGCCCAAAGCCCTGGGACCCTGCACCCATGTGGGAGACCCAGAACTTCTGGCTTTGGATTGGCTCCGCTTCGGCCATTGTGACCATTTGGGAAGTGAACTGGAAGACGGAAGATCTTTCTGTCTCTCCTTCTCCCTGTAAATCTGCCTTTCTAATAAAAATAAATCTTTAAATGTCTCCATATATGTATATATGTATGCATATATGTCTATGTTTATATTATATATATACATACACATGTACATAAACACATTTATATATCAGTCATGTATTTTTGCATTTTGTTCAGCTTTAATAGCATAGCAATAATTGAAAATAATTATCTGGATTTAAGATTGCCTTCAAATCCCTCTCGTACCTTTTTCTAATATATAGAAGTCTCAGTAATGATCATCATAATTCATTAATCATTTCTCCTAGTGCTCTAAGATACAAACATATACTCATATATCCGACTTTCCAAGCACATTTTTCTTTGCCTCCTAATAACAATAACGTATTACCTTCTGCTTCCATTCCAATACCTAACATTGATTCCTAATCTAGTTTGGGAATACAAAAAGGAAGTCTCAAAAACATAAAGATTTGGTTTATTCGATTCATTAATTCCTTTTAAGTGAGTAACACTCTCTTAGCTCTTTTCTAACCTCTATCTGATCATTTTCTCTCATTGTAAGATTTCCTGTCCTGGATTTTCAGATCCCTTGTCTAAAAACTTTAAACCCATTAAAAGCCCACACTGTAAATAATTACATTGACCTTTAGAATTAAAAGCATGATTTTCCTAGCAGCAAATGAATAGTTCTATCAAACACCTTCCAAATAAAATAAAACTCTTAACTCCGAAATTATAGTCCTCTTCTAGAAGCCCCAAGCTGAACAAGGCCAAAGTATCGATCTGTTACATATCATCATGTACCTTCTAATTCAGCCCTTTTTTCTCTCTCTAAATTTGATTTTCCCTTTTGCCTCTCTGACACTATACAAGATATTAAGTTTTTTCCCTGAGTTCTCTTTACATATAATTCAATAAAAACTTCAATGTCTACTTTCTGCACAAAACATATTAAAGAAAGGTCTCTGTCCTCTACCAATTTATAATCTGAACAACATAGCAACAGGATCACAGAGAAGGAAACAGCAAAAAACCTGTAAATGTAAATACCAGAAAGACTCCATAGATGAAACTGCTAGCAGTAATAAGAGAGATCAAATTGTTGAATGCTAAATAAACAATTTAAAAGACTTATTTATTTGAAAAGCAGAATTAAAAGAAAGACACAGCCATATCTTTCATCCCCACACTTCACTTCTGAAATGGTCACAATGGCTAGGATTAGGCCAGGCTGAAGCCAAGAGTCCTGTTTCAGGGCTCATACTCCATTTGGTTCTTACACATGAGTGTCAGGATCCCAAGCACACAGACCATCTTCTGTTGCATTCCAATGTGCATTAGAAAGGAGCTGGATTAAAAGCAGAACAGCTGGGACCTGAAGCTGGGCTCTGATGCTAGTTTTGCAGGCTACACCTTATCCAATTGTACTACAAAGCCAGCACTTTGAAAACAACTGCATTCATATATACCAGTGATAACTTAAGAATACAATCTTTAAGATATATTATTTATGATCACTTGAATCTGAAATATCCTCTTAAAATTGTTTGCCCAAGACGCAAAGTGACAGAAACAGGGAAAGAATAAGCACCCATTTGCTAGGTCATTTTCCAAATGTCCAAAGTTACCAAGCCAGATATGACTGAGCTAAAGCCAGGAGCCAGAAATTCAATCAAGCTTCCCACAGGAGTGTTAACAACCCAATTAGTTCAGTCATCATCACTCAGAGTCCTAAATTCTCTATTTCATTCACCTTCCTTAACGCACATCCCATGAGGCAGCAGATGATGGCTCAAGTACTTGGGTCTTTGCCACTTATGTGGGAGACCAGATGAGGCTGTGAGCTCCTGGCTTTGGTTTGACCCTGTCCTGGCTGTTGCAGAAATTTCGAAAACAAAAGATATCTCTCTCTTTCTCTCTCTCCAATTAAGCAAAAACAATTTTTAAAAGAAATTAAAGACTGTACTGAACAATGGCCCCTAAAATTCATCTTGTAGAACCTTTAAATATGACCATATTTGGAAATGAAGAGTTTAAGATGCAATCAAGATATGGTCATATTGGATGAGAACAGGCCTTCAATTCAATACGACCTATGTTTTTATAAGAAGAATTTGCAAGGGGAGGAGGCATCCTCCCCCATCCGTGTCCAGCAGCCTCTCCTGGCCACATGGAGGGTAAGCGGAGGAGGCATCCTGCCCTACCCGGGTCCAGCAGCGCACTATGGGAACTTGGGGTTGTGCATTTGCAGGGAGATTGAGGGATCACACAGGTGAGGGTGAACAATGATCTGTGTATTCATATCCAGGTGAGGAATTACTACCGAGGGACATCCTTGGACAAGGCCACCATACATGTAGGTGAGGAATGACTCCAGAAGGATTCCCAACGACAAGAGGACTGAGACCTGGTGGTTTGAAGGGGGCAGACTGTAAGACCTTTATGGGTCAAACTGATGCACAAGCCCACATGGGAGTTCTGAGCTTGGCTTGTTAGCATGGAACACTGCTGACTGCCACACGCCAATCTACATGGAAGCTAGGGCTGGGGCCCTGTCTGGCAGGGTTAGATCCTAGTATCTGACAGTGAGTGTTGAAACAGGGGACAGGTCACATTAGGCTGGGCCATGACACTAACCATCAGGCAAGAGAATCAGGTCTGGGGATAGATTCTATAGGGGATAATTAGGCCTAACCCTGTGGAAATACAAGCCCCACTGGTTAGCTTGAACTGGGGTGGTGAGGGGATGAACTAGGGATAACCATGGAATCCTCCAACATTCATGGGTACTGGGGTTGGAAACAAGCTGGGCAGGTCCAGGCTACAGCACTTGCATGCACACCCTAAAACAGGGTGTGGAGAGGGGTGGGCCTGGATGCAACATTCACAAAGGCTAGGATGGAGGGGGCAGGCTGTGCCAGGTGGGGGCCTGGGACCCGCTGGCATGTGTAAGATCTGGATCTGGGAGTGAGCCAAGTGGGGGAACCTAGGCAAATCTCCCACTGCACCATAGCTCTCACTGGTGAGCACGTGGTCCAGGCCTGGGTGTTGGGCAAGTTGGGCAAGGTAGCTCTATCCGTTGGCAAGTGTGTGGGTTGGTTTTGAAAGGGGGCAGACCAGGCAGGGCCGAGCAGACCTTAGCCCACTGGCAAATACAGAAACCAGGCTGGAGTACAGGTCATGCCAGGCTAGGCTACCACACCTGCAGGTTTATATGAACCAGGGATGGGAGCAGATTAAGCAGGGCCAGGTTGCAGCACCTGCCAACGAGAGTTGGGACTGGCAGGAACCCAGTTCAGGCCAGGCTGTAGCATCCAAAGGCAAAGGTCAAGATAGGTGAGGGGCTATGCTAAGCTGGGTAAGAGCTACCACTAGCACACGCAAGATCTGTGGCTGGGAACATGCCTGGTTGAGAAGGTAAGGGGATGCCCTCACTGGCTTCTGATTCCCACTGCTAAGTGCGAGGGCTCGAGTGGGGGCGGCTCTCTGGTCTGGACATGGCTGCAGTGTCCCTTGGCACAAGTGTGGACTGGGTCTGAAGTGTGCCAGACTCGGCGAGACTCCAGCACCCACTGGTGCTCGTGAGAACCAGGGTGGGTGTAGGATGGGCTGGGTTGGGCTAGGTCTCTGTCCCTGTAGAGCCATACATAAGCTGTGTCTGGGTGTGGACCAGTCCTGACTGAGCTGTAGCACTCAACAGTAAGAACTGGAATGGGTGAGGGCCGGTCAGGAAAGGTCACTGTTCCTGACAGGACAGGAGGTGGACTAAGTAGGGTTGGCTCATGGACCCACCGGTGGGTGCAAGATCTGGCATTGGGACAGGTTCTGATGGAGGAGCTTGGGTAGCTCCTCTGTTGGGATACAGTCCCTGTAGGTGAGCCCAAGAACCAAGACAGAGAGCAGCCCAAACCAGGCCAGGGAACAGTACCCACCTGCATACATTTGGCTCAGGTCTGGGGCAGGCCAGGCTGGGCCAGTTTATATCACCCATTGGCAAACCCGAGAACCAGAATGGTGTGTGGGTCATACCGGGTCTGGCAATACCAGCCAGTTCATATTAGGGCCTGGACAGGGGACTGGCTGGCCTGGGCTAGGCTGTAACCCCCACCAGTGTGAGCTGGAACTTTGGGTAGAGGGGAGCACCAGGCTGGGCTAGGCTATAGCACCCACTGGCAAATGCCGAGGCGAGGTAGGCCATGCCAGACTGGGCCGCAGCACCCAACCTGCACATGCAAGACCCGGGGGATAGGGAGTGAACATGGTAGGGGAGCTGCATGGGGCTCCTGCTGGACCACTACTCCCACTGGTGGGTGTGAGAGCTGGGATTGAGGACACCAGGTTGGGCAGGGTTACAAAACCTGTTGGTGTGCATGTGAGGCTGGATCAGGGGAAAGTCAGGCTGGGTTGACTGTACCTTCTGGTGCATGCATAAACCAGAGTGGGTATGTGTTGGGTGGGCTTTGCTGCAGCATCAGCTGGCAGAGGATAGCACTTGGGGTTAATTCTGTTAAGCTAAATTGTCTCCCATCCAAGTACTAACCAGGCTTAGTTAACTTAGCTTCCGAGATCAGACGAGATCGGGCGCGTTCAGGGTGGTATGGCCGTAGACTAAGCTAAATTGTAGAATCACCTGGAGAGTGCAAGATCCGGGAGTAGGAGTGGGCCCATTAGGGAAACAATGGGCACCTCCCACTTGGGTTGCCACTCCCACTGGTGAGCACAAGAACCAGGACTAGGACAGGCATGGCTAGACAGGGAGTGGCACCCGCCTGCAGATGTGTGGACTGGATAGTGGGGCTGGATGGGTTGAATTAAGCTTCAATACCCATTGACATGTATGAGAACTGAATGGGATGTGGGATAGGCTGGACCAGTCTGCTGTGCATACTGGCAAGCATGGGAATCAGGATGGGGGCAGGCCTGGTGGGGGTTATTGCGGGCCACTCCAACTAGGCTGCAGCTCCCACTGGTTTATGTGATTGAGTGTGTGGTGGGCAGGACCAGGCTGGGCTCCAACACCAATTGGTTAGCAAAAGACAGGGCTGGAGTTAGAACTGACCCAGCAATTGCAAACACCAGCATATGCATAGGCTGATTGGGGCAACAGACTATGCCAGACCCATAATGGCAAGCACACACAAGAATCAGGTCTTGGATCACCTCAGATGAAGTTTCTTTGGGGATCCCTCAACTAAACCACTGGACTCAGAACTCCAACCATGGAGAGACAGGTTCCATGGTCTGACCGCGGAGTGCATGTGTCAAAGCTGAGCCTCCTCAGTGGCTTAGATGGAGCAGTGGACAGCATAGTCAGTTGCATTTGGAGGATATGGCTGTACATTAGAACCTGCAGGGGATATCTGGTACCATAACAGAGGACGGAGGACAGAACAAATGGATCAACTACCCCAGCAAAGTGTTGGCAGTGAAAATATGGGCAAACAGAAACTCTAAGATGGATTCTGGAGAAATTTCATTGTGCTTGGAGTGGCGAGATTGGCAGCAACTCGGAACTATTGAACTATTGAAACCACTTGAACAGTGCCCCCAGAGCAAGTCCCACATTGGGGACTCTGGGACGGTTGGGAAGCTGGATGTGGCTTCTCACTTTATTTCCCCCTTCCCCCAGATACAGGCAGAGGCTTAGCTTGCTACACCATGATATCAGCCCCAACGTTTGTTGTTTTTGTAGATTGCTTTGGTTATTCAGTCTATTATATTTTGTTTTCTTCTTTGTTTTTGTTGTTGTTCCTGTAATAGGATACCTGAGACTAGGTAATTTATAAAGTTTTAATTCCAGCAGTTAATATGTCCACAAGCCACATGAGAGTGTCTGAGTCTTATTCCTAGTTCCAACTCCATGACTTCAGCTTCCTGCCAACACAGACTCAAAGAAACAGTAACAAAATTTCTCAAGTAATTGGGTTCCGAGCTCCCACGTGGGAAATCCAGATTGCATTCTCAGGTCCTGTCTCCAGCCCTAGCCATATTACAGGCAACTGGGGAGTGAATCAGCAGATGTGAGCTATCTCTCTTGCAAATAAAATGTTTTTTCAATAAAAATAATAGAAGTTTGACTTCACAGATGTGGTGCCTGGAAATCCAAGATTGGGCAGCTGCATTTGCATAGCATCAGATGAGGGCTTCTTGTTGCTTCATATCATTACAGAAAAGCAGAAAGGCAAGCAAACACATATGGAAGAAAGAGGGAAGACTCTGCTAAGACAATCTGCTTTCACAGGAGCTAATCCAGTTCATCAAGTGTGCGACCTCAGGCCTGGTGCGGTAGCCATATGCCAGGGACCAGTTTGTGTCCTGGCTGTCCCACTTCCCATCCAGTTCTCTGTTTGTGGCCTAGGATAGCAGCAGAGGACAGCCCCAAGTCTTGGGACCCTATACCCACATGGCAGACCTGGAAGAAGCTCCTGACTTTGGATTGGCTCAGCTCTGGCCTTTGCAGCCACATGAGGAGTCAACTATCAGACGAAAGATCTTTCTGTCTCTCCTCTCTGTAAATCTGGCTTTCTAATAAAAATAAATAAAATATTTTTAAAAGTGAGTAAAACCCCACTCCCCAGAGAAAAAACCCAATCCTGTGAAACCAATATTAATCCATTCATGAGGGCAGGTGCTCCCATGAACTAATAAACTCCTACCACTAGGACAAGTATTTTGCCTACTAGTTAAGATACCAGTTAAGATGCCTGCAACTCATACCAAAGTGCCTGGTTTTCAGTTCCAGTTCTGGCTCAGGATTTCAACTTCCAGTCAATGTAGACTCTAGGTATACTAGTATAGGTGATGACTCCAATAGTTAGGTCTCTGATAACCACATGGGAGACCTGGATTGAATGCCAAGATCCTGGCTGTGGTCCAGCCTACCCTTGACTACTGTGGGCATTATAAATGTCTGAGACACACATAAACACACAAGGGCATCTGAAACTGCTCCTGGAAAATGGGATTAAAAACTAAGTTTAAAGGCAGGCATTTGGCATAGCAGTTAAGAACTTGGTTAGGATTCTTGTACCCATTATCCAAGTGTCTGGGTTAAATAAATACCTGGTCAATTCCAGTCTGCACCGGCAGAACCTTGGAGAGATCAAATGATGGTCTAAGCAGCTGGGTCTGTGAAACCCATGTGGAAGACCTTGATTGTACTCTCAGGTTAACCCAGCACAGCCCCTGCCACTGAAGGCATTAGGAAGTAAAACAACAGATAGTTCTTTGCATCTCTCTCTTTGCCACTCAAATAGTTTTTAATTAAAAATTTTAAATACAAGCTTATTCTGATGCAAAAATTGTGCAGTGCACATATACAAGGAATCATCAAAAAGTTCATGGAAATGTATATTATAATTTTTAAAAATCTAGGCATGGATTTCAAATTTTTATCTTTTAATTATATTCCCATGAGCTTATTTGAGTTACATATATTACTTTATGTCCATAAATAAAAAATCCATCCTGAAAACTAAGGAAATCTCAAGCATCAGTCAAAAGGTGAAAAGATAAACAAAATGTGGCATATACATTTTACACAACTAGTTTTTAAAAGGAAGGAAATTCTACAGTGTGCTACAACATGGATGAATCTTGAGGAATTTATGGTAACTCAAATAAGCTAACAAAAAAGACAACAAATACGGTATGATTTCACATGTATGAGATATGTGAAGTAGTCAAAAATCGTAAAGACAGAAAGTAGACAGGGGCTGTGTGGACAGGGGAAAGGGCTTGTTGTTTAATGGGTATACAGTTTTAGTTTTACAAAATGAGAAGACTTAATGGAGATGGATGATAGCCGTGGTTTCACATCATGAGTGTATTTAATGACATTATCCTAAGGCCACCATTATAGTGCGGCACTGCAAGTCAACCTGATGCCTGCAACACTGGCATCCCACAAAACCAGCTGTTTTGTACCCCAGTCGCTCCACTTTGGACCCAGGTCTTTGTCAACGCATCTAGGAAAGCAGTGGAAGATGACCCAAGTATTTGGGACTTGGCCATCCACGTGGGATACATAGATGGAGTTCCAGGCTTGCAGGGCTTTGTTTTGGGTTGATGAAAATGTTTTATAATTAGAAATGAATCTTGTATAGCATTCTGAATGCATTGAATGTCACTGAATTGTTCACGTCAAAATACTTTGACGTGTAAATTTTTAAAACCTTGTGCATGAATGTTCACAGTAACTATTCACAACTCAATGTCAATCAAGTGATTAATGCATAAATGAACAGTGCTATATTTCATGGAAGCATCAGGGTAGATAAATCTACATGGACAAAAACAATAGCTTCCAGGTGCTGGTAAGAGGGGAGCATGAGCAGTGACTATAATTGGTATGAGATTTCCTTCAGGGGTTATAAAAATGTTTTGTACTTAGATTAAGGTGCTGCTTACACAAAATTGTGAATACTATACTAAATGTCACTGAACCGGATATTTTAGCTTTAAAAAGGTTTATGCTATATGAATTTCACTTAAACAAAAAAGAACAGAAAATCTACAGAAAAAAGCAGCACAATGGCATTAGACTTTTCTGTAGTCACATCATAAGACACAAGACGATTCACACTTTCAAAATGATCATGGAAAATAATTTCCAACCCCAAGCTGTATATTCAAGTGTAAATTGTGATGCAAGAATACATGTATGGGGCTTGGCAGCGTGGCCTAGTGGCTAAGGTCCTCGCCTTGATCCCATATGGCCGCTGGTTCTAATCCCGGCAGCTCCACTTCCTCTCTATCTCTCCTCCTCTCAGTATATCTGACTTTGTAATAAAAATAAGATAAATCTTTAAAAAAAAAAAAGAATACATGTATGTTTAGACATAAAAGTTTAAACAGTTTACATCTCACTTTCAGTAAACTATTGGAGGATATCCCCTAGAAAAAATGAAGGAGTAAAAACAGAAAAAGGTATAGAATTCCAGAAACAGGGATTCAATATATGAGACAGCTTAAGAGCATTCCAATAACAATGGAGAAAAATTCTAAAATATGCCACATGCTTAAACTGTAACCTGTCCAGATGAGAGCAGATAAGGAATCATGGCAACAATTCCCTCATGGAAACAAAACTGATAAATTAACTAACATGTTCTAACATATTAAAAGGAAAGTTACATAATAAGAGAAATAATACTAACTACATGGAATATACTGTGTTTGAGAAAATCAATTATTAAAACAATGTGCAATAAAGAAAAATTAGACTACCTTTTGCCTGTTTCAAATATTAGTATTTACATAAACATCACAGCCCTAATGCAAAATGATAATCTAATCAAATTATGTGTCATATAAAGGTGATGAAATGACAAGAAGTGAGCATATCTGTGTTAGCGATAGAAGCAGAAAACAGGCTAGATTCATATTCTAAGGTGGGAAATCAATGTATAATATCTAAAAGCAACAAATGAAGAAGCAGCAGTACAAGAACACCATTCAGCAATAAAAAGGCAAATACCAAGAGAACTAGCTAATATAAACTAAAAATAGCTGTTATAATATGAGACGAATGAAGGTGGGTCCTGATGATTTTGTGAAAATATCAGAGAACTATTTTGATCTTTAAACTATGCATGCATACCAATAAAAGTTGAAATTACACACAACTAGTAGGCATAGAAAGTGAACTATGTGCATTACAAACATAACAGTGATGGCCTGAGCTAAAAACAAGCACTGTTATTTCCTAGAAACATTAATGTTCTCATAGCTACATAAAGAGTTTCACTGAAAAGAACATGAACGAGTCTGGCCAGGCTTGCCATATATTGGAGATATCTGACGGAAAAGTACACAGCATTATATACTTTCCAACGAGTCATTTTTAAAGCTCAAATGAATCAAATGAATTTCAGTTTGGAAAGAAAGTAGATACCTTTAAGTAAGTTGCCTGCTCCCAGAATCACAAAGTAGTGGATAGAAAGGGTCAAAAAAAGCAATTACATGCCAGTGAGACATAACAAGAAAACTGAATTTTATTTCTAAAAGAGTAATTTATTCATGTGTCATGAGATTGGATTTGACTGCAGAGGAAAATGTACAAAAGCTTACACATTAAGTTTCAAATACTTGGTCATAAAATGATGAATTCAAATAGACAAAAGAGAATTTTAAAATTATAATAAAGATTAGGCAGCCTAGATCTTACAGTGTTCTGCCTCTACAGAGCAGCAGCTAAATCTAGCTGGATTTTGAATGAATTACTTCAAAGGTTTTCAGAGATCAGTTGGCTGTTTTTCTTTTGCGTAAATAAAAGTCTCACAATGAAGCAAAACTACACTGAAGATAAATTTTAGAGGAAACTAAAGATAAAAATGGGAGATAAAAGCAAGCCAGAACACACAATCCAAGTAATCAAAATAAAATTCTGATTACAGACTAAAATTTTGAGGAGAAAAAGGCAAAGAATTCAGTAAACAAGCTGCTTACAGAAACTTTTGCTATTAAAAAAAAATACACACATGGACATATATAATCCCTAGGCTCTGGCCCAGGCCTTCTCTAAATTGAGGATTTAAGGGCAGACACTTAACCTTGTAGTTAAGATGTCCCCATGTTACCTCTCAGAGCACCTGGATTCACTTCCTGACTCTTACTTCTGATTCCAGCTTCCTGCTATTATGAACACTGGGAGGCAGTGACAACTGATGAAGTAACTGGGTTCCTGCCACTCACATAACAGATGTGGACTGAGTTCCCAGCTACCACTGCAGCTTAATCCAGTCTCACTTGCTGAGAGCTCACTCTCTCCCATTCACTCATTCACTTGTCCTCTGTCCCGCCCTCCTTCTAAATAATTTTTAAGTTTTAACACACATTTTTAAAAGTAAAAATTGAGGGCTGGGACTCTGGGTATTAGAAGGACCTTTGAGATCATGTTAAAGTACATTCTCATTTTACAGATGAAGACACTAATTATTAGAATCGTGACGTGTCTCACAGAACTAGCTATACCATTTAATACCTTCTGCTACAATCCTGTATATAGATAACACACATTGTCTTGAGCAATTATGAGTCTCAAATATTTAAAAAAAAGAATCTATATGTTCTAATTATAAAAGTAAGAACATACGAATAACTTATAAAGAAATTCTCAAAATGGAAAATTTTCTCTCTGCAAGCCAAGAAGTTCTATCGGAAAACTGGGCAATTAATTTCTTAAAGATGTTTTTATTGGAAAGTCAGATATACAGAGAGGAAGACAGACAGAGAGGAAGATCCTCCATCTGTTGATTCACTCCCCAAGTGGCCGCAATGGCTGGAACTGAGCAGATCCAAAACCAGGAGCCCCGTGACTCTTCCGGGTCTCCCATGTGGGTGCAGGGTACCAAGTCTTTGGTCCTTTCTCTACTGCTTTCCCAGGCGACAGGCAGGGAGGGAGCTGGATGGGAAGTGGGGCTGCCGGGATTAGAACCGGCGCCCATATGGGATCCCGGCACGGGCCAGGAGAGGATCCTAGCAGCTAGGCTATCGTGCTAAGCCCTGGGTAATTAATTTTTAATACATACCTTATAGAAGCTGGACACTAATAAAGCATTTCTAATCATTTCATTGCTCGATTTTACAACACTTTTATCAGTTATGTGGCATATATTTCAAAATAAAAGCTAATTAACTTTAATTTATTTTGGAGTTGGTTTTTGTCTTTTTTAGAAATTCACAAAATCAACTTTATCCGAGATGTCTTGATGTCAAGTCAACCATGGCTATTGTTCAGTTATTCTGTACCTTTTATTCCTATGGCAGTAGTCACTTACATTAGTCGCTTTCTATCCTTATTGGCAATAGTCCTTCAGTAGAAGCCTCCTGAATTTCAGGTATTTGGGGAATATTTTTTAGAGTTCTGTAATTTTTCACAGGCACAGAGACTCTGAAGACTGAGTGTTCTCCCTGATAGGCATCTACACAATCATTCTCCCCCCGCCCTTCCTCTCCCTCTCTCTGTAACACTTACAAATAAATAAATCTCTTAAAAGGTGTCATGGTTTTCAATATTTGACATAGACAGATGGATAATTGGTGATATACATAGATGAAATGGAAATGTGAGTATGAATATTTAAGCATGCACATGCATGCTGTTTCTACCAACAGGCCACCCAAAGCAATTAGAATATCTGAAGCTCGGATTTTGCCTTCAATTTCCACTACAAGGAAGAAAAGCTCCTGAGAAAAATAACTAGTTCCATGACTTGAGAAGAAAAGTGCAAATTAGTGTTTTTGTGTCAAAAAGAAAGGGGGCGCTCAATAGGGATAGCAACATGTAAAAGAAACTCACAGAAGTTAAATGACACCAACAAGATGGCTGACTATGAGAGCCCAAACCCTATCTCTCCACAAAAACAACTATTCACAGACCCCCTTCCCCCAAAAAAGAAAAATTTGAAGGGCTCCAAAGTCCATTTAAGAAAGTGACACAATCCATTGGAGCATACAAATTAGGGATAAATATATTTAAAATAGTATAAATATGTTAAAAAATGTATACCTTCATCATCCTGTCCTCGAAGTAAGGACAGGTAGATACCTAGTGGTATCACCTCAGCTGCAAGTTCTAAAGTGAGAGGAAAGGCAAATAGGAAAACCCTAGAGGGATTCGCCACCAAGATCCACTGCAGTCACAGTGGGTCCCAGTGTTGAAGCCACCTGAGGTCACACCACTGTATTTCCCTAGAGCCTGTGATGTGGTACCAGCCACAGTACATGTCAATACACATCCCATGCAGCTCTTGCCAACATATTTTCCCCCAGCACACACACCTTCATGAATTCCCAAGAACTCCTGCATGAATTCAAAACCAGCGCCAACACTCTTCACACACCCATAGACAGGACAAGATCTTTCCCCATGGTCCCTAACATAACAATCTACCAATGTGAACCAAGTAGAAATAGAAAGTTTGAATAAACAAAGATGGCTAGGATTCTTCAATGGTGAATTTACCAAATGTTTAAAGAATTAACATAAATCCTTCTCAAACCCCTCTCAAAAATAACCATATAGCACTTCCAAATTCCTTTTAGGAAGCTAGCATAAGAACACTATAAGAAAAGAAAACTAAAGGTCATTTCCCGGATGAACACACAGATGCAAAAAAAAAAAAAATCCTCAATAAAATACTCGCCAAGTCAGTGGGATTCAAGGTGGTTTGCTGTATCAAGGTGATACATCACATTCCAAAAAAAAAAAAAAAAAAAAAAAAACTGAAAGAGAAATGTCTTTTGATAAAATATACTATGTATGGATGAAATGGTTATCTTTCCACTTGACTGTTGTTTATAGCCACTTGACTATATCATTGAGAACTAGGGTCTCTACTTGCTGATCACTTTATTTAGTGCAATATTAAGCCCGTGAGAACTTGAGCTGTGGTTATGCATCAAGGTGAAGGAACTCACCATGGGGGAGTGGTTTGGGGTGAAGGGGGGAGAATCCCAGTACCTATGAAATTGTGTCATGTAATATAATGTAATTAAGAAAATGAATAAATGAATAGAAAAAAATATTAAGCCCGTGACCGTAATGTTCATTAAAAAATGTCATGTGGCTAAATCTTCGCCTTGCAAGGCCAAGATCCCATATGGGTGTCAGTTCATTTCCCGGCTGCTCCACTTCCCATCCAGCTCCCTGCTTGTGGCCTGGGAAAGCAGTCCAGGATGGCCCAAAGCCTTGGAACACTGTATCCACGTGGGAGACCCAGAAGAATCTCCTGGTTCCTAGCTTCGGACTGGCTCAGCTCTGGCCATTGAAGCCATCTGGGGAGTGAACCAGCAGTTGGAAAATCTTTTCTGACTCCCCTTCTCCCTGTAAATTTGCCTTTCCAATAAAAATAAACAAATATATATTTTTAAAAGCTATCTTGGGGCTGGTGTTGTGGTGTAGCATGTAAAGCCATATGAGCACCAGTTGTAATTCCAGCTGCTTCACTTTCAATTCAGCTCTCTGCTAATATGCCTCGGAAAGGAACAGTGGGCTTCAGCCTGACCCAGTCCTGGCTATTGTGGCCACTTGAGAAGTGGACAAATGGATAGATCTGTCTGTCCCTCCCTCTTTCTCTGGATCTCTGCCTTTCAAATAAATAAATCTTTTTTTAAGGAAAAAAAAGGAAAGCTTATGACTATTTTTTTTTCTAAAAAGCTATAAAAAGAAAGAGACAGGAAGAGAGAAAGGAAGGAAGGCGGGAAGGAAGGGAGGAAGAAGCAGCATATTCTTAAAATTGTACCCATAAGGGGCAACACGGTTGCATAGCAAGCCAGGCTTCCACCTACAATACTAGCATCCCCATATATGGTGTTGGCTCAAGTCCTAGCTGTTCCACTTCTGATCCAGCACCCTGCTTATGGCCTGGGAAAGCAGCAGAAGATGGCTTAAGTACCTGGAACCCTACCCCCACATGGGAGACCCCAAAACGTCCCTGGCTTTGGTTTGGCTCAGCTTCAGCAGTCAAGGCCACTTGGGGACTGAACCAGCAGATGGAAGATCTTTCTCCGCCTCTCCTTCTTTCTATAAATCTACCTTTTCCAATAAAAAGAAATAAATCTTTTTAAAAAGTCTATCTATGAACTATATTGAATCTATTCTTGTTAATACTACATTAATTTGAAAAATAAAACATCAAAAAATAATTTATTTAAAAACCTTAAAAGATACAAACCCACATGATCAGGACTGGCATTGTGGTCCAGTAGGTTAAGCTGCCATTTGGGACAGTGAAAGCCCACGTCAGGGTGCCAGTTTAAATCCAGCTGTCCACCTCTGATCAAGCTCCTTACTTATGCTCCTGCAAAGGCAGTGGAAGATTATCAAGTGCTTGGATCCATGTCACTCACATGGAAGACCAAAATAAAGTTCTTTGGCCTGGCCTCATCCCAGCTATTGTGAGCATTTGGAAAATGAACCATTGGGTCGAAGATCTCTCTCTCTCTCTCTCTCTCTCTCTCTCTCTCTCTCTCTCTCTCAGCCTCTCTCTTTTCCTGTAACTCTGACTTTCAAGTAAATAAATATTTTTTAACAAACAAAAAAAAACTATGCAAAAAAGAAGTAAGGAAACAAATTTATCTATAATATGAATGAAAAGAACAAAACAGTTGTGCTTAAGGATAAAATGAATCCAAGTTGTCAAAGACTTCTATACCAAGAATTATAGCTATATAACTGTAAAGATATATTTATTTGAAAAGTCAAGTGACAGAGACTGAAGGAGGAATGGGGAAGAGAGGAGGGGGGAGAGAGAGAGAGATCTCCCATCTACTGGTTTACTTCCAAATGGCTGCAATAGCCATGGCTGGGCCAGAACCCAAGTCAGGATCCTGGAACTCCATCCTGTTATTCCATGTGAGTGGCAGAAATCCAAGCACTCAGGCTATTTCCACTGCCTTCCCAGGTACATCAACAGAGAACTGGATTGGAAGTAGGACTGAACTCAAACTTTTGCCCATATGGTACGCCAGTTTTTGCAGGTGACAACTTAACATGCTATGCCACAGATATCAATGACAGAAAATAAAGAATGCAGAGATAAATGGAAAAATAGTCTGTACTCTTGGATCACAAGAGTTATTATTAAAAAGTCAATACTACATAAAGCTATCCATATATTCAATGAAATTCTACCAGAATTCAAATAACATTCTTTACAAACAGAAAAAAAAACCCTAAAACTTATTTGAAATCACGAAAGAACACTAATCGCCGAAGCAATCTTTGGCAGCAATTGGGGGGGGGAGAGAAAATGGGGGAAAATATAAAATGTTAACAATACATATACAATTAGAAATTTTGATGAGAGCCAGTCCAGGAAGCAGATTTTATCCTATAAAGTCTCTCGTAGTGTCAATCCTAACACAGAAACGTACCACAGAAGTAACATAACTGCTGTTAACCCTGTCAGTAATAAACCCATTTTTCCTTTCATCATGTAACATGAAATACAGAGGAAATATCATCAAAATGGGTTGACAATAAAAGAAATTTCAAGAAATTACCCATATTGTCATTTCAAGTGCCCTTTCTATACAGAACAAAGGAAGGAAGATATTTTAAACAGCAGCTTAGTAAAGTGGACTGATCTCAAAGAGACTCCAAAAGGTTTCATGAAGTGGTAATCCTCCCAGGAACATGATGTAGCATGTTTTGAAATTTCTGGAGAATAAAGGTAGAGACTGAACTCACCAATTTGGGGAACCTATACAGCATATCTTTACAACGTAATGCACATGTCGATGCTCTCTGAAAATTTCCTTGAGCAACTGCCTGAGGAAAGAATGTCAATTATTAGTTAAAAATGAAATGACAAGGCATATGTAAGTCCATTTTAGCATCTTTTTAAAATTAATATTAACATTTCTCAATTGTAGCACAGCAGGTTAAGCTAACCATTTGGGACACTGGCATCTCATACCAAAATGCCAGTTCAAAGCCTCATCTACTCTGCTTCCAATCCAGCATGAAGTTAATGCACCTAGGAAGGCAGCACATAATGGCCCAAGAACTTGGGTCCCTGCCACGCATGTGGGAGGTCTTTATGGAGTTCCTGGTTCCTGATTTCAGTCTGCCCAGCCCCAGGTGTTGTGGACATTTAGGTAGTAAACCAGCAAATAAAAGATCTCTTTCTCTCTTTGCCTTTCAAATAAATATTTCTTTTGCCTTATTTTTAGGAGCTGGCATTATAGCACTGTGGGTTAAGCCTCTTCAACACCAGCATCCTATATCAGAGAGCAGGTTCAAATCCCAGCTGCTCCACCTCTGATCCAGCTTCCTGTTAATGTTGGCTGGGAAAACTGTGAAAGATGGTCCAATTGTCTGGATTTTTTAAGAGTTATTCTGTTTGTTCACTGGAAAGACAGATATACAGACAGAAATATCTTCCATCTGCTGGTTCACTCCCCATGTGGCTGGCAGAGTCAGGATCCAGTAACTTCTTCTGGGTCTTCTGGGCAGTTACAGGGTCCCAAGATTTTGGGATATCCTCTACTGTTTTCCCAGGTCACAGGCAAGGAGCTGGATGGGAAGCAGAGTGGCCAGGATGCTAATTGGCACCCACATGGGATCCCAGCAGATATAAGGTGAGGATTTAGCTGCTAGGCTATCGTGCCAGGGCCCATGTGATTTAATTTTTGACACCCAACTGAAAGACCTGCATTGAGTTCCAGTTCAAAATACAGAATTAAGTCACAACAGTACTCAGTAACATAGAGCTTAATAAATGTAATCCATTTGTGTGTGTGTGTGTGTGTGTGTGTGTGTGTGTGTGAAAGTCCATGCTTCTTGGATTTGAATAGCTCTTACATTTATCTCCACTGTATAGGAATTAAACAGCGGGTTTTTAAAAAACATTTAACTGTATAGGAATTAAATAGCGAGTTTTTTTAAACCATTTATTTTTATTGGAAAGGCAAATTTACAGAGTGCTTTCCAAGGCCACAAGCAGGGAGCCGGATGGGAAGTGGAGCAGCCAGAAAATGAACCAGTCCCCACATGGGATCCCAGTGCTTGCAAGGCATGAATTCAGTCACTGAGCCATTGTGTTAGGCCCTAAACAGCAGGGGTTTTTTGCCCTACAAATCCACAATAATCTCAGAATCTTGACTGCTTTGAATATCTGCTTTTGAATAACTGTTTGCAATTTAATGCAATTTTATATTGAAACCAGAGGAATCACTTTTGTAGGACTTACTAGGAGCCTTAAGCTCTTACAGCTTCACTCTTCTTCATGAGAAACTGCATTACAGCATCCCTAAGATTCCCATTAAATCTACCATCCTATGGATGAACAGACTTGAACAGAACCCGAGGCAGGTGTTTAGCACAGCAGTGAGGACTCTGCTTTCAATGTCTGATGTCATATTGCCTTCATTCCGTATCAGAATGCTTGAGTCCAGAGTGCCTGGATCTTCTTCTGATCCCAGCATCCCACTAATACAAGCTCTAGTAGGCAATGAAACCAACATTAAGTTCCAGAATCTTGGCTTTGGTTTGGCCCAGCTTTGGCTGTTAGGGATATTTGGGGAGTGAACCTTCAAACAGAGGATGATATTCTCTCTCTCTCCCTCTCAAATAAACATTTAAAGATTGTACACAAATCTATACATGAATGTTCACACAATTATTCACAATAATCAAATGTTGGAAACAATATAAAGGTCCCTCAGTGGATGAACAGATAAACATGACATGACATATCCATCCAGTGGAACATGCTGTAGAATGCACAAACCTTGAAAACATTTATGTTAAGTGAAAAAAGTTGGCTGCAAAAGACTATTCATTGTACTGTTCACTTATATGAAATGTCCAGAAAAGGAAAATGCAGAGACAAAAAATAGGTTAGCATTTTTAGGGGTAGAATCAGGAGGAATGGGGAGCAACTGTTAACAGGTAGGTTTCTTTTTGAGAAGACAAAAACATTCGGAGTTACTTATGATGGGCACTGCAGAATTTTGTGGATACACTAAAAGCCCTGTATTAAATATGGTAAATGGATGAATTCTATAGCACATGAATCATAGCTGAATAAAAACAACAAAAAGTAAAAAAAAAGAAGAAGGATATGCTAAACGATTTTTAAGGCCTCTTTCATCCCCAGGGTCACATAATTACAGAAAGCAAATTTATCACAGCTTATTTTATGTCAACTGAAAATGCACACCTGACTCTTTGACACAGGAAGAAACCCACAATGCAAACAGAGAAAACAACTCTGAACACTGTGTGAACATGACCAAGGGGCCAATACTGTGACACAGTGGGCAAAGCCACTGGCTGCAATGCTAGTGTCCCATATGGGTGCTGGTTCATGTTCTGGCTGCTCCACTTCCGATCCAGCTCTCTGTTAGTGGCCTTGGAAAAACAAGGCCCAAGTGCTTGGGCACCTGTTGCTATTATAGGAGCCCCAGACAAAACTCCTGGCTCCTGGTTTCAACCTGGCCCAATTCTAACTGTTGTGGCTAGAATATACCAGTGGATGGAAGATCTCTCTTTCTCTCCCTTTCTTTCTCTAGCTCTGACTTTCAAACAAAATACATAAATCTTGAACAAAAAAGCCCATATAAATCTTTACTATCATCACAAATTTCAAAATGTCTTCTCAGTCCAGCTTTCATTCTTCTACTTTAGATAAAGATGTGTGTGGGGTATCATAAATATTATGTTTTCCTTCTATATCTGCTACAAGAGAAATAGCAGCACACAGAAAGTAACACCAGAATACAGTAGAATAAAAGGAATGGTGGGGATGACAAACTGAAGAAACGATGGTCTATGTCTAAAGGTGCCAGCTGCTGCTCAGCTCCAAGTGATTGTTGTTTCATATTTTTAAATCTTTCATTTTTTTCAAGAGAAGTCAGAAAACAAGATTTTTAAGCTCAATTTAACACTTAGTCACAATAATATATTAGCCATTGTTTATTTCCCCCTTTTCAGGATTTTTACTCCTTATTTAAATTTTAAAAGCTTTATTATACTGAAACATAGGAAGCTTCAATTTCTTTGTGCAATGAGGTAGGATGTAAACAACGAAAACCTCAAAACAAAAATTGGGGCTGGCATTGTGGTAGAGTGGGTTAAACTGTCTGCAAACTCGTCCATCACTGAGTCCTGGATGCTCCCTTTCCAATCCAGCTTCCTGAGAATGAACCTGTGAAAGCAGCAGAAGATGGCCCAGTACTTGTGCCCCTGCTACCTATGTGGGAGACCTGAAGAGAGTTCCAGGCTCCTGGTTTCAGCTTGACCCAAGCCAAGCCACTGCAGCCATTTTGAGAGTGAACAAATGGAAGATCTCTGTCTCTCCCTCTCTCTGTAACTTTCAAAATAAATAAATCTTCACTCAAAAATATCATCAAACAAGCCCAAAACAACAGCAAATGAGAAGACGCTTTGCAAGCAAATGTTTTAGGCACGCTGAACATGAGAGGCAGTCAAAGACACAGGTGTTGCAAAAAGAGGCTGCTGTCATAAATTAGTGCAGATGTTACATGAAGTGGTTGAAAATTATGTTTAGCTACATGTTAGTCTGTTTACTTCCACACAGATCCAATCACCATTAGTAATCACCTTCAACAACAGATCAAGACTGAAAGGTCAAATACAGCATCCTATTAAAGACAAGTGACATTTGATTTTCTTCTAATAGGTTACCTCTCATAAATTGTGTTTACATATACAAAACGTCCCACTGCAAGGCCCAAATGCCTATGATACCTACTGATTCTGCTTGGTAGGAATAGACTCTGAAGAGGTCCTTCTCTACAGCAAACTTTTGAATGATGGTATGGACTTCAGTGTAGCTCCTGTTAACTAATTTGGCATATAACTGCTCCAGATCCTGGGAAATAAAAATGCAATACAATGTGGAGATGAGAATATTTTTTTACAAAAAATTTAAAAAGAAAGAGAATAACCAAAGTTATTACTAATTATTGTCACAGCTAAATAAATCAAAGATAACTTACTACAATGGCAGCTTCAAAAAATTCGTCAGACATCACAGCATTTCCAGTATCTATCCAGGCTTTTCCTGCTTTAATTTCCATCTACAAGAGAAAAGTTAGAACATGTATTTTTAAAAATTCACACCCTACCCAAACTGGTTAGGACATTCTGGAGAAAATAGTCTTCTATTAATATTCAGTCACATAACCCACAGAAAACAAAAAGTAACAGTCAGCATTTAGGAAAGGTTTTTGTTCTATTCTGAATTCCATAATTTAAGAAAAAAAATCTTAAGAAAAGCAATAATAACAAAAAAGAATAGGCCTAAAATACATCTGTGAGAATACTTTAAAAGTCACCATTTGGGATACCTGCACTCCATATCAGAGTCAGTTCAGGCCCTGGCTACTCCATGCTTCTAATCCAGCTTCCTGCTAATGCACCTGGAAAGCAGTAGTTAATTGCTAAAGTACTTGGGTTCCCGCCAACTATGTGGGAGACCTGAATGGAGTTACAGGCTCATGGCTTTGGCCTTGCCCTAGTCATGGTTGTGTGGCCTTTTGGCAAGTTAATCAATGGATGATAGATCTCTCTCTCTCTCTCTCTCTCAATCTCTCTCTTTCTCTCAATCTCTCTTTCTTTATGTCTCTCTCTCTCTGACTTTCAAGTAAATATTTTTTTAAAAAAATATATCTGGAATAATTTAGGCAGGGAGAGAAAATTCTGAAAATTCAATGTTTAAAAAAATTGAAGTTGGGCTCGGTAGCGTGGCCTAGTGGCTAAGGTCCTCGCCTTGATCCCATGTGGCTGCTGGTTCTAATCCCGGCAGCTCCACTTCCTCTCTGTCTCTCCTCCTCTCAGTACGTCTGACTTTGTAATAAAAATAAAATAAATTTTTTTAAAAAATTGAAGTTATATAACATTAATCTATGAATCAACACACCTGGGTACTTTTTTTTAATGTTTATTTATTTTCATCTACTTAAAAGGGAGAAGAAAAAGAGAAATAACTTCCATCCACTGGTTCATTCTTCAAATGCCCATAATAACCAGAGACAGGCCTGGCCAGAGCCAGGAACCAAGAATACCCAGATCTCCAACATGGATGGTAAGCGCCCAACCTCTTCAGCTGCCTCCAAGGATGCTGTATCAGAATCAGAGTATCCAGGACTCCATTAGCTCTCTGACACATGTTACAGGCATCCCAACCTCCAGCTTAACCCATTACCACAATGCCCAATGTTGGTTCCAGTTTTAATATCATCATCTCTTATAACGGTTTTTATCAACCTAACTGATGTTTACTAAACGTATGTCACAGCCAAGGTACCCCTGAATAAGCTCACATTATTATATCTGACAGATATCCAAATTAGTAACTGATATGTAATATATATAAATGCTGTAGAAACAAACAAGGATTAAATCAAGGTGCAAGACTACACTACAGTCACACCTTTTACCATCACACCCTAAAAATGATAGTATATTGAAACATAAGAGAAAATTCATACATGGTTTTTGTTATTCAATGAGAGTATCGAGGGCCAAGTGCAGTAGCCTAGTGGCTAAAGTCCTTGCCTTGCATGCACCAGGATCCCATATGGGCGCCGATTCTAATTCCGGCAGTCCTACCTCCCATCCAGATCTCTGCCTGTGGCCTGGGAAAGCAGTCAAGGATGACCCAAAGCCTTGGGACCCTGCACCCGCATGGGAGACCCAGAAGAAGCTCCTGGCTCCTGGCTTCGGATCGGCTCAGCTCTGGCCATTGCAGTCACTTGGGGTGTGAACCAGTGGATGGAAGGTCTTCCTCTCTGTCTCTCCTCCTCTCTGTATATCTGCCTTTCCAATAAAAATAAGCAAATCTTTTTTTTTTTTTTAAGAGTACTGGGTGGCAGGTTTGATGCAGCTGGTTAAGCTGCCACGTGGAAATACATACATCCCATATTGAAGTGGCTGGAACTGTCACTTCTGCTTATGATATGTACTCTTGTTAATGTGCCTGTGAAGCAAAAAGACGATAACCCAACTCCTTGGATCCCTGCCACACACAGGAAGGAGTTGGGAGGAAGATAAAGGAAGACAGAGAAGGTAAGGCTCCTGGATTTGGTCTGGCCCAACAGTGGCTGATGTGAGTATTTGAGGAATAAATCAGCAAATGGAAAATCAGTCTCTCTCGTGCTCTCTCCTCCTTCCCCGCTCGATCACTCTGCCTTTTGAATAGATAAACCTTTAAAAAATTTAAATAAGAGTCCTGGAAAGTAAGGGGCATTTTTCGATGGACCTGAAATTACAAAGAACCACTGAAACAAATAAGATGAAGTAGAAAATCACACTCAAGCATGCACAACCATGTAAAATATGGTTGGTAACAACCCTAAATGTGAACAGTGGAAACAAAAGGCAGTTAGCCTCCCCTTGAAAGTTGTCTTTTCCCTTACTCTCTAAAAAAGGGACAATGGTGATCATTGTCAGTAATCTCACATTTTGTGATATCATCATCCCTGCTTGCAAGAAAAATGCCATATATGCATATCTATGCAATTTACACATATGAAGGGAATGTGGCAAAATGTTACAAATTGTTAAATCATAAAATTAAATGTGTTAAGCATTTTAACTAAAGAAAACTGCAACTAGGAGCAGGCATTATGGTGCAGCAAGTTAAGCTACCACTTGTGACAACTGCATCTCATACTGGAGTACCATTTCAAATTCTGGCTGCCTTGCTTTCAGTCCATGTTGCAGAAGTCTGGGGAATGGACCAGAGGATAGAAGACGTCTCTCTGTCTCTCTCTGCCTCTGTCTGTCCCTCCTTCTCTCCTATCACTTTTTCAAATAAAAAATCTTATTTCAAAAATTATGTTAATAAAAATCAGGAATATCACATATATAATGTTATAGAATGATAACTAAGACATAATGCTAAGTGGTTAAATGGAGCAAAAATCCAGTACAGAAGAGAATATACTGAAATGTTACCACTGGTCTAAGAAACTAGGGATGGGCACATTAGAGACACAAAGGGGAGAGCTAAGCTCTGAGCTTCAGCCTGGCCCAGCCCCAGCTATTGCAGCATTTGAGAAGTGAACCAGCAGATAAGAGATTCTCTCTCTATCTCTCCAGGATCTATCTATCTCTCTGGTGTGTGTGTGTGTGTGTGTGTGTGTGTGTGTGTCTGTCTGTCTGTCTGTCAAATAAATATATAAAAAAAGGTTTATTTATTTGTATTGGAAATGCAAATGCATATACAGAGAGAAGGAAATACACAGAGAAAGACATTCCATCCACTGATTCACTCCCCAAGTCTCCGCAACGGCTGGAGCTGAGTCAAGGCAAAGCCGGGAGTCAAGAACCTCCTCTGGATCTCCCACGCGGGTGCGGGGTCCCAAGCCTTTGGGCCGTCCTCGACTGCTTTCCCAGGCCACAAGCAGGGAGCTGAAAAGGAAATAGAGCAGCCAGGATATCGGCACCCAGGCAGGTACATGCAAGGCAAGGATGTTAGCTACTAGTCTATTGTGCTGGGCCCATAAATAAATATTTAAAAAGTGGGGTAGAAAAATGAGTATATCCTCCTGTTTACTTCTATTTAAAAATCAAAAAAATAAATCATAAAATAAAATGGTTATCTACAAAAAGGAAGGATCAGAGCAGACATAACAGATAAGCTAAATATATCTGAATACTCTAGATTTGTTCTTGAAATCATACAAATGCTTCACCCATTACACAACAAAATTTAATCAAAACGTTTAAAATTATCATTGCAAATCAAAAGAAAATTACAACAACTATGCAACAAGATATAGCTAAACCGCAGAGAAAGAGACTCTTTAAAGTAACTTATATTTTAATAATATTAAAATGATAATTTGACTGTACATCCCTGATAGAATATATCCTAAGAATATAAGCAGTACAAAAAATTCTTAAACTGCTTTTTTTTGGAGAGTATATAATTAGGAATAATACGGGTAGTGCTATATTCTGAAATTATTATAAATACACATTTTTAGGATAGAGCAAATGATGCATTATGTTAATGCTGCTGGGCACCAAGATGGCCTACGGGGAAGAAAAGAGACCCATACAGAAAATCTAAGACACTAAAAATAAAACTTCTACAGCATTAAATGTCAATTATATATATAAGAATGAACTCATTTTGGGCTTCTTCTTTTTAGATTTATTTATTTTTATTGGAAAGACAAATTGTTACAGAGAGGAGAGATGGAGAGAAAGACCTTCCTCTGGTTCACTCCCCAAATGGCCACAACAGCCAAAGCTGAGCTGATCCGAAGCCAGGAACCAAGAGCCTCCTTTGGGTCTCGCACATGAGTGCAGGGTCCCAAGGCTTTGGGCCATCCTCGACTACTTTCCCAGATCCATCCCACTCCGATCAACCACGTTAACATCATCTAAAATTAAAAATAAATTTAAAAAATAAAAATAAGTAAAAGCAAACCACAGTTCACAAATCCAGAATTGTAAATCCCCTATTTAATTCACTGCAAACTGGTCATGACAAGTATAATCCCGCTGAAACCTTTAACTATAGCAGTTATCCCAACCACAAAAAGAACACAGACATCATTGCAGATTAAACCTGATCATGGTATCTCCCCTGCCAGGTAAGTATTCATCATTGCAGATTAAACCTCCTTCTAGTGTTGCACTTACTTCAGCCATTTTCACAGGAATAATAACCATTTCAATGCATCTACACTTCATCCTCAATTAATGAGAACTTACGTAAATCTGTCTTCGAAGAGTGTCTTCTGTAGCCATCAAATTTTCACACATAGATAACAACTTGCAAGCTACATGACGTGCTGAAAAACAGTAATTAGACATGCATAAACACAAAATATTCATTCTCCTTTTATACATTCCAGTAGAGAAAAAAAAGATGATTGAAGTCATGCCGGTTTTGTTAGTTGACTAAAATCACAAATTTTAGAGGTACTTTAAAAAAAATCACTTTTCAAAAGTAAATGACCTGAAATTTATGTGAATAATTTGCTTAATGTTAGATAAATATTTAATTCTCAAATTCTAATTTCTGAAGTTGTTAAGTCCCAAAATCTAAGTGAAGATACCTGATTCCATGATTATCATATGTACCATGCTAGCAGAATTCTAATAATTGAGATCTAAAACTAAACCTGAAGACATCAAGACAGTTCTAGGCTTTTCTCCTAAAATGTGGTGCTTGCTTTCTTTTTTTTTATTATTCATTAATTACATTGTATTATGTGACACAGTTTCATAGGTACTGGGATTCTCCCCACCCCTCCCCAAACCCTCCCACCATGGTGGATTCCTCCACCTTGTTGCATAACCACAGTTCAAGTTCAGTTGAGATTCCCCCATTGCAAGCATATACCAAACATAGAGTCCAGCATCTTCTTGTCCAGTCAAGTTCAATGGCTTCTTAGGTAGACCCTCTCTGGTTTGAAGACAGAGCCAGCAGAGTATCATCCCGATCAATTAAAAGCTCCAGCATACCATCAGTAAAAATTTACATCATTATGGAATTAATTGACATAGTAATGAATAGACAATATGTTAAAAATAAATGCCAGTTCTTAACCACCACCTCATTGACATTTAAATTTTAGTTCATACACAACATATAACATACATAACATAACACGTTATACAAAACATCATACCAAATAATATTTTTATCGGAAAGGAAGATTTACAGAGGAGAGATAGAGAAAAAGACCTTTTATTCAGTGGTTCACTCCCCAAATGGTCACAAGGGCCAGAGCTAAGCTGATCTGAACCCAGGAGCGAGGAGCTTCTCCCGAGTCTCCCATGTGGGTACAGGGTCCCAAGGCATTAGGCCATTCACTACTGCTTTCCCAGGCACGTTTAGGAGGGAGCTGGATGAGAAATGGAGCAGCCAGAGTATGAACCGGCCCCCATATGGGATCCTAGTGCTTGGAGATGGAGAATCAGCCAGCTGAGGCCAAAGTGCAGGTCCAAAAATACACTCTATGTTGTAGATGATTTTGGACTTCTTGAAGTATAATATAATATAAAAATGCAGATACCTTCACTGCAAAATCAATTCTCTGAAAATAGGCTTGAATATCTTTATTTCCATAGTTTATTCCATTGTAAAATATATCCAAATTTTTCAAAATGATTCCACATACAGCTGAAATAGCCTAATACCATTTCTAATTAATATTCCATTGAAAATGAGATTTGCTCAGTTGAAATTGCAGGTAGTGTGGTGCAGTAAGTTAAGCCAGTACCTGTGGCGCAGTATCCCATACAAATGCCAGTTTGAGTCCCACTGCTCCACTTCCAATTCAGTTCCCTGCTAATGAGTCTGGAAAGGAAGTGCAAGATGTCTCAGATGCTTGGGCCCCTGCACTCATGTGGCAGAACTGGAAAAATCTCTGGGCTCCTGGCTTTGGCCTGATCCCGCCCCAACCATTGAAGCCATTTAGGGAGTGAAACAGAGGATAGATGATCTCTCCTTCTGTCTCCTCTCTCTAACTTTGCTTTTCAAATAAATGAATAGATAAATAACTTTTTTCAAAAAGGAAATTACAAGAAAATTGGTCAAAATTCACTATTCGTCATTTATAATCTACTTACCTCTTAACAAAACTACCTCGGGGGGGAGGGAACAGCATTGTGGCATTGTGGGTGAAATGACTGAAATGCCTTCACCCCATTAGCATGAGTTCGAGTCCCATTTACTCCACTTTCCATCCAGCTCTCTGCTTATAGTCTGGGAAAGCAGCAGAAGATGGACCAAGACCTTGGACCCCAGCACCCACGTAGGAGACCCAGAAGAGCCTCCTGGCTTCCAGCTTCAGATTAGCTCAGCACCAGCCGTCACGGTCATTTGTAGAGTGAACTAGTGAATAAAATCTCTCTCTCTCTCTCTCTCTCTCTCTCACTCTCTCTCTCCATCTCTTTCTGTAACTCTGTTTCAAGCAATTGTGAGATTTTATATATATATATATATATATATATACATATATATATTTGTGTGTGTAAAAGTCATATGTATAAAAGTTTTATATATATGAAAAAGTTTTATATATATATATATATATTTATGTGGAAAAACTAATCTGTGGGGGCAGGCATTTGGCACAATAATTAAATTGTTTCTTGATGCTTCCAAATTCCAGGCTGGATCCCCTGATTCAAGTTTTTGATTACTGTGCTTCCAATCCAACTTCCTACTAGCACACACCCAGGGAGGCTGAAGGTGATGCATCAAATACTTGAGTCCCTCGCACCCATGATGGAAAGCTGGATTAAGTTTTGGTCTCCTGGATCTTAAGCTCACTCTCTTTCTCTCTGCCTTTCAAATAAAGTATTTTTTTAATATCCACATAAGAACTAGCCAAAACAATATTTAAACTGTGTACAAATATTACCAAATGTACAGTGAATGAATCTATACGTACCTTTAGCCTTCTGTTCATCACTTACAGTGATATCTGCTCGCTTTGCAACTGTCCAGTTCCACAGATTTACTGACATTTTTTCAATCTGGACAAAGAAAAACATTTCCTTAGCCAGTTAAAATGTTGTCTACCTGAAACGATGCTTTCATTCTTGAGTTTTATGCTTATGTAAAAATTGTGGTTCATTTTTACGTCCTCCATGATCTAATCTCATTCTACCACTCCCCCCAAAATCTCCTCACTATTAGAATATTGTTAGATCATTTAAATCATGGTCATGGAAATTATGTTTTAAATATGAGAAAATGTGTATCTAGTGAAGAAAATGAGAAATTGTGTTACAAATGATTATATATGTAAATTTAACTTCAAAAGAGCTATGATAAAATACTGAATTTTAGTTAATACACTACATGCTGGATCATTTACAGGGACATTGTACTAATGCTGGTGTCTCACTTTGAAATGTATATGCAAAAGACGTTTTTGTTGCGAAGAGATGTATATGTAATATTACAGTAAAATGTATAGAACTGTAGCAACTAAGTACTTCATTTATATATGACCACCACAAAATTCTTTCAACTTTACTATCTGAATATTTCTGTAGTAAATTTTGAGGGAAATATGGGAGATTTCCCTTTATGATATCAAAAACATTACACATATAATACATAGATATATAAATTTTAGATATGGAAGCCAATAAGGAAAATATAAGTAATATTAGAGTATTTTGAATACAAGGTTATTTTTAAGCGTTTTATGTATAGTTATATTACTCTACAATTTGATTTTTTATATTTTTCATATTGTGTAGAAAAGGTAAGTTGAATCGTGGTTTTAAATATTTCAAAGTTTTAAAGTGTATACTTATTCAACAAATGTGTAGTAAAAGCATCTAGCATGTTGCAAGTTTTGTGTTAAGTATATATAAATGTGTTATGATAGACACAGAAAATATATGTAGCAAAAAGAAGTGAATAGTATGAAAATATTTCTTTTTAGGAAGAAAATAAAATTCAAGCATTTCCAAAACTACTATCAAAACAACCCAGATTCAATGCAATCTCTATCAAAATGCCAATGATATTTTTCACAGATATAAAAAAAAAACTACTAAAATCTGTATGGATCCACATCAGACCCCAAATGGCCAAAGCAATTTTGAACAAAAATAACATATATTAGGGAGTGGGGGGGGCGGCTTGTGACACAGCAAGTTAGAGCGCTACTTATAATGCCAGCATGCTATATCAGAACACCAGTGCCAGTCCTGGCCGCTTCACATCCCATCCAGCTCCTCACTAATGTGCCTGAGAAAGTAGCGGAATATGGTCTTAGCAACTGGACCCCTGCCACCCACGTAAAAGGAGGAGTTCCTGACTCCTGGTTTTGGCTTAGATCAGTCCTAGCTGTTGAGGGCATCTGGGTAGTGAACCAGAAGAGAGAAGAGCCTTCTCCCCCTAACTTGTTCTCTCATTCCCTCCTTTCCTCTCCCATTTTCCTGCCTCTAAAATAAATGAAAATAAACCATATGACCCCAGTGGCTTTACTTAGGCATATACCAAAGGAAAATAAAATCATAAAAACCTGCACACAAATATTCTTAGCAGTTTTATTCATGATGGCCAAAGAACAAATCAGTCAAGTTTCATTGGTGGATAAATGGATAAATAAAATATGGAGTTATTCATATAATATAATATTATTTAGTGATTACAAACACACAAAGCATTGTTACATGTAATAACACACATGAATCTTGAAAGCAGTATTATGATAATCAATCATAGAAGACCACACACAGTATCATTTCGTTTATGTAGAATTCCCAGAACAAGATCTGTAGAGACTGGTTGCTTAAGGCTTGGGATGAGAATGGGGAAAAAAATGAAGGAATCTGTGAATGTGTACAAGATTTCAGGGGAGTCATTAAAGTTTTCCAAAATTGTGGTGGTTGGCGCACAACTCTGTGACATACCAAAAACACTGAGTTTTACATTTGAAATGGATGAAGAGTACAGCAAGTGAATTATTAAGGATCTTTAAAAGGATAATATACTGGGCCCAGTGCAGTAGCCTAGTGGCTAAATCCTTGCCTTGCATGTGCCGGCATCCCATTCGAGCACTGTTTCTGTCCCAGCTGCTCCACTTCCTATCCAGCTTCCTGCTTGTGACCTGAGAAAGCAGCAGAGGATAGCCTAAAGCCTTTGGGACCATGCACCCCCCGGGATACCCGGAAGAAGCTCCTGGCTCCTGGCTTCAGATCGGCTAAGCTCAAGTTGTTGCGGTCACTTCAGGAGTGAACCAGCAGAAATAGAGGCTCTTTCTGTCTCTCCTCCTCTCTGGATATCTGATTTTCCAATAAAAATAAATAAATCTTTAAAAAAAGAAGAAGAAGAAGAAGAGGAAGGAAGGAAGGAAGGCAATATACTGGGGCTGACATTATGGCCAGGCAGGTTCAGCCCCAACATGCGAAGTCATCATCCCATATCAGAGCACATGTTAAGAGTTCTGGCTGCTCTACTTCAGATCAGCTTCTTATTAATGTGCTTGGAAAGGCAGCAGAAGGTAGCTCAACGACTTGGGCTCCTGACACCCACATAGGAGACCAGCATGCAGTTTATAGCTCCTGGCTTCAACCTGGCCCAGCCCTGGCTTGTTGTAGCCCTTTGGGGAGTGAACCACCAGCTGGATGATCTCTCTCTCCTTTCTTTCTCTCTGTCATCCTACCTTTCAAATAAATCTTCATTAAGAAACTATGTATTATCTTTCAATTTACTTTTTGTGAACTTTTTGAAGCCCCCTCTGATATCTTAAGTAGTAAGATTATCAAAGAGACTTACAATATACCTTATTCTTATCCTTCCATAAGAACCACCACCAAAATCAAAGTATTGGTCCCTAAGGCAAATGTTACCAAAAGTGCTTCAAAATCTCAAGGAAATTTCCACATTAAGTATGAGGGGACTCCAAAAAATTTATAAAGTGAAATTCAAAGATAAATTTATTTGGGTGCTAAAAATGTTTGAAATCCATGAATATATTAGGTGTTCAAACTGCTCATAAGATGTGCATATGATGAAAAAATTCAGAAATTTCAAAAATTTTTGCATCAAAACACTCCTTTCATTCTATTTTTCCACAAAGTTTTTGAAGTATCTTCATAAGTAACAGAGTTTCATTTAAATATTAGAAAAATTACCACCAAAAAACATCTTTGAAGCCTTATATTCAAATGAATTTCCATTACTAAGTGGCTTCCTATTTGGCTGCAAGGGAAGGAAAGAACTATCATTTGATGACTAGTATATGTCCGGGACCTTATGTAAATTATTTTGTTTACTATTCACAACACTTGGATGCAATATTATTATTATTGCTTAACAGATAAGAAAACTGAAGCCTAGAGTTTAAATAGTAAACTTTTGGGGCTGATACTATGGTCCAGTGGGTTAAGCCACTGCTTGGGATAGCTACGTCTCATTTAGAAGTGTCAAGTTTAACATCCATCTGCTTCTGATGCAGCTTCATGCTAATGTGCCTGGAGGCAGCAGATGGTGGTTAAAGTACTTGAGTTCCTACCACCGACATGGGAGATACAGTTCGCAGCTCCAGGCTTCAAGCTGACCCAGCCTCAGATTTCAAATACTATTACAAACCTGTAGGTATCTGTGGAATTAAACAATAGACAGAACCTCTCTTTCTGTCTCTCCTGCCCACCCCTTTTACTCCGCCTTTCAAATAAGTAAATGAATTGAACTTTAATAAACAGGGGTTGGTGTGGTACAGTAGACTGAGCAGCTGCCTGTCTGGGAAAGCAGCAGAAGATAGCCCAAACTCCTTGGGTTTCTGCAGTTACAAACTCTTGGCTTCTGTCTGGCTCACATCTGGCAGACGCTTGAGGGCGAGAAACAGTAGGTCAGAGATCTCTTTCCCTCTTGCTCCTTCCAACACCATCACTCTGCCTTTCAAATCAATAAATCTTTTGAAAAGTTAGCTCATATTAAATATAAGTACATGTTTTTCCAACTCTAGTTATTTCCCATCATACACTATTCATTAGGCTTGACCATCAAAAAATAATTTCTACATATTTGGCAATGATTAAGTATGAAAAGTATTATACATAGTTAAAATAGTCACTGAAACTTATCATAAAGGAAATTATTTTTATACTCACCTGAATATCCTGTAGTTCCGTTATAGACTGTCTGTTGACATTTCCTATGTCGTAAAAAAGTCTCTCCACTGCGTCAGGTACAATACATCCTTTTAATAACAGGTTTTTTATTATTTCTGAAACAAGATTATAAATGGGCTATGAATTACTACTACCATTGGCCAACAGTAACATTATCTTGAACTATGTTCCTAGACCTTTAGTCAATGATGCAGCAAGAAATGATCCTCAGAGTAAACTCAAATTGGCGACAATGGGTTTCTTTAGCTAAAGGTATAGTTCTCAAATAGAGTGTATGTCTCCTAGGAGGTCACCTACTTACAGTTATCATTGTTCACTCTCAAAAAACAAAACGCACTGACTTCATAAATAGGAATATTATTAAAGGTAGTCTTTAAGAGGACAAAATAGAAGTTAACAATGTCTTCAAAATTAGGAAATATCCAAATTCTGATGGGAAACCTGAATATGCTTGTTTTGTAAAACTAAAATACTTCCTTAATCTGTCAAGCTTTGGACAGACATAACTGTCTTCTGAGGGCTCTGAAGTCCTGACCTTACTTTATGAGGGAAAAAATGACAAGCTCAGCTGGCAACATCAACCACTGATTGAATCTGTACAAATGATGTCACCGATTTCCCAAGCCTGAGCTCTAGACAGTCCATAAGGCTGAAGCTTACTAGACCACAAAATTCCTCAAAATGTAAGTATGATGCAGAATTATAGTTGATCATCCTTCGTATCCACTTTCACGTGATGAGATTTAACCCTTTTCTAAACAAGTATAACAAAATTGTCTCTAGCCATATGCTTGAATTCTTTAAACATTCATGAGCATCAAATTAGTAAAATGTTACTAATATTCGTAACAATACTTTAAAAGCATTAGCCAAAAGATTTCTAAACAGTTTTTTTTTTCAATTTATTAGAGAGGCTAGCAAGATGGAAACAGAAAGATGCAGACAGAGAAGTTAATTATCTGTCACTTCACTCCCCAAATGACTTCAGTGGCCAGGACTGAGCTAGGCCAAAGCCGAGCGTCAGGAACTCAAGCCAGATCTCACATCTGTGTGTCAGGGATCTATTCACGTGAGCCATCACTGCTCAAGTGAGCACTTTGGGAGCTTATTTATTATTTACTATAGAGGATTTTAAAATCTGTTTAGAGGTCGGCATTTGGCCTAACATTTAAGATGTGGCTTAGGACACCCACATCTCATATTGAAGTGCCTGAGTTTGATTCCTGGCTCCGGCTCCAGCTTCCTGGTAGAATACACCGTGGCAGACAACGGTAACAATTCAGGCTGTTGCCTCCCTGTCACCCATATGGAGAACCTGGATTGAATTCCTGGCTCCCAGCTTTGGCGTGACCCAGCTCTAGTAGCTCAGGGAATTTGGGGAGTGAGTCAGAGGATGAAGGGAGCTCACCGTCCATCTGCCTGCCTGGCTACCTCCTTGTCTCTCTCTCATATAAGCAGAACAAACAAATTATTTTAAAAATACTGTTTCAAGAGCTAGTTTTTTTGTGGTACCACAGATTAAGTCACTGCCTGAGACATCAGCATCCCATGTGAACTAGTTTAAGTTCCAGTTGCTTCATTTCTGATTTAACTTCCTAACTGACACACCTGAGAAGGCACCAGAGGATGGCCCAAGCACACGGGCCCTTGTCACCCATGTGTAATACCAAAATGGGGTTCATGGCTCCTGGCTCCAGTCTGGCTCAGCTCAGGATGTTGTGGAAGAGGGAGGAGTGAACTAATATATAGAGTATCTCTTTCTCCCACTTTCTCTGTAACTTTACTTTAAAAAAAAAAAATCATAGAAAGGGCCCGGTGTGGTGGCCTAGTGGCTAAAGTCCTCACCTTGAATGTGCCAGGATCCCACAGGGGCGCCAGTTCTAATCCCGGCAGCCCAGCTTCCCATCCAGCTCCCTACTGGTGGCCTGGGAAAGCAGTTGAGGACAGCCCAGTGCCTTGGGATCCTTCACCCGCTTGGGAGACCCGGAAGAAGCTCCTGGTTCCTGGCTTAAGATCGGTGCAGCACCAGCTGTTGCAGCCACTTGGGGAGTGAATCATCAGAGGGAAGATCTTCCTCTCTGTCTCTCCTCCTCTCTGTATATGGGACTTTCCAATAAAAATAAAATAAATAAGTCTTTAAAAAATCATATTTAAAAATCCCACTATGTTTAAGATTCCTCCAGGAAAAGATTATTGTAAGAAATAAGATAATTCCAGCTGTAGGCAACTGCCTAGGTTGCCTTGTACCTAGGCAAGTGTTACACCGCTGGGAGAAAAGCAGCCGATAGCTGAGGGCATTCTGGGCCAGGCTAATGCCAAATTAGTGTTAACCATACCAGCGTGCTAAAAGAATGTCTATTCTTTTTTTTTTTTTTAAGATGTGTGGAGAGGGTGGGGAACAGTGGGCTGGGACATGCCACCCTGGCTCAAAGCGGTAGCAGTGGGAGGGCGGCAGGGACTGGAATGACAGCATATTTAACAGGGGGGGAAGGGCTTCCGCGGGCTTCCATGCACCAGGCCACTGCACTTACATGTAGGTGAAGGAACTAAGACAAGATGGTATAGAAGGGGGAAACTGAAGGGCATGTGTGCTCAAGCCAAGATACCTGCTCCTGTGGGAGAACTGAGCTGGGCTAAGTAGCATCACTTGCTGCCCACTGGCACACACCAAAGCTGGGCCAGGCTGCAGTACCAGCCATGAGTGTCAGAACAGGGGTTGGCCATGTCAAGCTAGGCTGCAGCATCCACCAGAATTCGAGAGAAGTGCATCTGGGGGAAGCTTTTGCAGGGGACTCTGTAGGAGGCTCTGTGGGACTGCAGCACTGGCTTGTTTGCGCAGAGAGCTGGGGTGGTGACAGGCTGAGCCAGGCTGGACCCCGGAACTCACCTAACACTCATGGGAGCTAGGTCTGAGAGGGGGCAGGTCTGGGCCAGGCACCACTAGCACATCAAAGGCCAGGATTTAGGGCAGACCATGACAAGCAGGACTGTGGCACCTGCTAGCATACATAAGATCTGGGGCACAGAGCAGGACTGGTAGGGAAACATGGGGAACTCCCCTACTAGGCCTCAGGTCCTGCTGGGGAGCTCAAGAGCCAGGGTTGGGGTAAGTCTCCCCCTACAGACACAAGAGAAAAAATTTGAAACATTTGTCCCATTCACCTTCCTCCATACCTCAACCCTCCCCACCTAATCAGAGACCCACATGGATGTGCATCCCTCTCAATGGTGTAAAACGATAGTAAAAACAAAATAAAAATAGTTTTGCAGCCAAGACTGTGGCACAGCTGTGATTTCTGACAAGCCACCACTTGTGACACCAGCATCTCATATTCAAGTGCTGATCTGTAACCCAGCTACCCCAGGTGCTCTACGTCCTAGTCCATTCTCTGTTAATACATGTGGGAAAACAATGGAAGATGACTTAGTATTTGAATCCCTGCAACACATGCACGAGACCTGGATGGAGTCCTGGCCTCCTAGCTTCAATCTGGCCTAGCCCCAGCTGTTGCAGGCTTTTGGGAAGTGAAGTAGCAGATGAAAGATTCTTTCTCTCTCTCTCTCTCTGCCTTTCTCTGTCCCTCTGCCTTTCAAATAAATAAATCCTTAAAAATGTAAATTATAGTTAGAAATCAAAAAACATTCAAACAACAGCAAATTATGCTCAATTTTTTTACAGTATATAGACTCTTTAGTAACCCACATTACATGAGTATTAGGAAACATATACTGAATAATTCAGGTGATAAAACAAATACAAAAAGAACAACGTTTTTCTCCTAAGCAATACTTAACAGAAAGACATATTGGGCTTCCACTGGCATACCACACTGGGCAGGGAGCAAGCAGGCTATGGGTCTCATGCCAGGGTCCTGAGGCAGGCTCCTCCCACACATGGGGCAGGGAGCAGGCAGGCAGGGGGCCACCTGGGATCCTAGTAGCTGCTCTCATGTCATTCCACCATGCTAGACCACAAGCCTGAGGTTAGGGATCTGGGGGAAAGGTAGTGGAGGAGCTGCACTGATGGTCTTCGGTAGGGTTCTAGGCAGGAGCAGTCAGCCAGGGGCCCAACACTGAGGTCCTAGGTGCCACTGAACCAGCCTGAAAGCCAGCAGGCCGGGTGCCTCACAGGTCCTAGACAAGCTGCACCCAGGCTGGGAGCAGGCAGGTAGGGACTCTTACAGTCCTGAGCTGGCTGCACCCATAGCACATCACCAAGCTAAGCCAGTAGCCTGAGGTCGGAGTCTTTGAGTGGGGAAGGGGAGGGGTGGGTAGCACTGACAGGTTTTGGCATTATCAAGAAGCTTGGGCTGTCATGTCCATTGGTTTCAGACATGAAAGGATTTCTAATCTCAGTAACAGAGTCTTGAGGGTGTGTGTCCTAGCATCGGAGCCCACTATACATGTTGTGTTGATTCCTGTGCAGGGAAGATCACGCCCAGGCACACACGAATAATGAGTTTGACTACTCCAGTGAACCAGTCAAGAACCCTGGATGCTGCTTTGAAAGACAAAAAGATAAATGGAGCCTTTGCTTTCACCATTATCAGGGCCATTGCACTTTAAGGCAGATGTGTTTCTTCCTATCTCTTCTCTCAACTCTCTAAGGAAACCTCTATAGGTGGGAGATTTCCATGGTGAGTTCCTCTAATATAATGTTAGTAGATACTAGTGTGGCATATGAACCTAATTATAGAAGCCTGACTGAACTTGTGGAGCAAGGAGGAGCCTGGGCAGTGATTGATAGTCTGTCACCTCTACTCTGACAGGGATGTGTTCACTTGTAAGGAACAATAACAGTCTTTGCACTCAAGCTGCATAGGGGTTTTGTTTCGTTTTGTCTTGTTTTTGTTTTCCAGTCTACACAGGGGCAGTCTATCATCTCCCAGTATTCTGGAAACAAGAGCACAATCACTCTTTTCTAGGGAGCACTCCTCCTGCATTTTCTTTCAAATGTTGTAGAGACCAATGACTTGTCAGAATGGGATGATGATGTGGAGCACATAGCCATTGGTACTGGCTAGAATTTCTCCAGTTTATGAGATGGGATCTTAAGATGAGTTAGGGAGATATTTTTGAACCCAGGATATGAATGGTCTATGCTCCTAACCAGCAGGAAATAACTACAGAAGATGAGAAAAATCTATGTTTTTCAGTAACCCTTAAGAATGAGGATCAGGGGCCTGGTGCAGTAGCCTAGTGGCCCAAGTCCTAGCCTTGCATGCGTCGGCATCCCATATGGGTGCAGGTTCATATCCCAGCTGCTCCACTTCCCATCCAGCTCTCTGTGGCCTGGGAAAGCAGAAAGGACGGCTCAAAGCCTTGGGGTCCTGCATCCACCTGGGAGACCCAGAAGAAGCCCCTGGCTCCTGATCAGCTCATCTCTGGCCATTGCAGCCACTTGGGAAGTGCAGATGGCGTATCTTTTCTCTCTCTCTTCTTCTCTGTGTAAATTTGTCTTTCCAATAAAAATAAATAAATCTTTAAAAAAAAATAAATGAGGCTCAGAGGTCACTGCAGCAGCACAGCAAGCTAATCACCCACCTGTGGTGCTGGGTATCCCATGTGTTCTCTGGTTGTAGTCCTAACTGCTCTACTTTCAATGGAGCAGCCAGCCTGGGATAGCAGCAGAGGCTGGCTGCAGAAGATGACTCAAGTCCTTTGGCCCCTGCATCCATGCTAGATACCTAGAAACAGCTCCTGGTTTCTGACTTCAGATCAAATCGGCTCCAACAGTTGTGGCCATTTGGGGAGTGATTCAGCAGATGAAAGACCTTTTCTTTCTATCTCTCCCTCTCTACATATAACATTTGTCTTTCAAATAAAAGCAGCTTTTAAAGGTGTAATTTTTAAAATATTTATTTTTATTAGAAATGTAGATTTAGAGAGAAGGAGACACAGAGAGAAAGAGCTTCCATCCGCTGGTTCGCTCCCCCAATGGTCAAAATGGCCACAGCCAAGTTGATCTTAAGCCAGGAGCCAGGAGCTTCTTCCATGTCTCCCATGTGGGTGCAGGTTTCCAAGGCTTTGGGCCATCCTCTATTGCTTTCCTAGGCCACAGGCAGGGAGCGAATGGGAAGTAGAATAGCCAGGACACGAACTGGCACCCATATGGGATGCTGGCACTTGGAAGTGAAAGATTAGCCAGTTAAGCCATCGCACCAGGTCCCAAAATAAATCATTAAAACAAAAAAGAATAAGGGTTACTCATCTCTGAGGGGGTAATGAAGTGGGACAACTAGTTCAGAATCACAAGTTGGAAGTCATACCTCTCCTGCCCTACGTAATATTGTCTTCCTACTTGTCAATCAGATTATTTCTTCCTCAGGATATACTCCCCCGCACCTGGGACTTGGTTATGACATCATGTAACCAGTCCCCTTTCCAGGATCACAAAAACCAATCAATGCAGAAGGGTACTCTCTCTTCCCATGCACACAAAATGAAAGTAGTAGCATCTCTCTCCTACCTTTCTCCTCCCTGCCCACTCTCTCTGCATATGGCCCATTCTCTGTGTTTATCTCACCTTTTAAATAAACTTCTGCCCCAAAAAAGAAAGCATACTAAACAAGGACTTATGTTAAGCACCTTGATTCTTATATTTAGGTAAATACTGGGCTAAAGGGCATGTTTTGTAGCCCTTGTTTTAGAATACTAATGGTATATTCTGAAATATCCAAATATTGTTTAGAAGCAGATTTTTAAAAGAAAATGAAAGCAACAATGAATGTAAGGCTTTTTATTTCCCTTTTTAAAAATATATACTGTTATTACTATAGAAACCAATTACAATTTTTGATGACATGGCATATGAAAAAATGAAGACATCAGCTTGGGTTTGTGAGTATTCTTTTAAGCAGCTGATGCTTTATGTAATTCAAGTTTTTTCAAAATAATTCTGGTCCTTTCAAAACATATTCTGGATGTCATTCAGTTGATCAACTTGACTGACAATAGCTGAGGCAATGACAGTACTGCAAGTGTTTACAATAGAATACAGTCAGCAAATCTGGGTAAATTTATAGCAATCGTACAGTTGAATGGTCCAGAGTTACACTACAAAGGAAATTTACTTCTGGTGAATCTCAGAAAAGAGCTTCTGTAAATGCAGTTCACATCTGAGACATGAAGACAATAAGCTGCAGTAAGGTTATATCAAGCAAGATTGTGCAAAGGATGACAAGATAAATTATCTCCCTGGCTATGATTTACAACATGATTTCAGTCTATTTAACTTAGATGAGATGTATTCTAGTTGAAATGCATTCTATTGAAGCAACTGTGCTAATTAGTATCAATTAATTTTAATCAGGTAGACAGCATTCTAGGTCAAATATGATAGAAAATAAACATTTTCCCTGCCCTTGAGTAAGACAGCTTTTGTTACAACATGGAAAAATCTATCAACAGTCTTGCCAAGTCATTCAACAAGTCATTCAAAAGCCAAAGGGTCAATTCAAGATTTTGTTCCAGGTCATAATGATTATATGGAATGTCTTTAGTGAGAAAAGAACCAAGAAATGGCTGGTAAATTAATGTTTTCATTGTGCTTTAAAATCTCAATGCTTTTTCAAATGTACTCATTACATCTTCAATATACCCCAAAAGACAAAAATTTTTAAGTATACAAGGTGTTCAAGCTGAAACAACAAAATGAGGTGACTTCTTGAAAGTCATACAAAGAGGAAGTAGCATGCCAGTACTTGAATTCCATTTTTCTGATTTGAGGGTTTTTTTTTTTATATATATCCCACCATGTGGGATATGGGGAAGGTCCAGGAACAAGCAAAAATCCAGAAATCTGAGACAACTAAAAATCAACAGAGAGGAGAAATGAGTCAAGACCATTCACCCTGCTGCATCAAAAGTCTATTTGTGAGCTAAGAAATACTATTTTAATGCAGAATTTGGTTTCAATGAGAGCAAACAAAATATCAAAATCAGCACCAAAAAGGCATGACAAACTGAGAAATACAGATTTAGTCACAGACTAAAATCACATTGTAAATCACCTGTGGTCAGGAAGATAATCGTTTTTCCTATACAACGTTCAGAGAGGTCTCAAATGACAAACTGAGTGTGATACAAGAGAATTCAAGCAGTGAGTGCTAATGTAGAACTCAGCTCAAGCTACATGCACCACAGTTCCAAGGGCTCTACTCAACAGCAGTGCATCTTACTTCTGAACAGTGTCCTGATCCTAGAGGGAAACTTGGGAAGGATGCCAGGAAGGATTAACCCTATAAAAATCATGAAAAACAGAAAAGAACAATTACAGACCAGGAAAAAAAAAAGAAAAAACTCAGTTCTCAGGTTCCCAGGGGAAGGAGAGAATTGATCCATGTGAGGCCAGTGTCCCAACTTCTCCAGAGCGCCTCAAAGAACTAACCTTTCTCTGTCTGGTCTGAAAGCTCTGAGGAGCCTGACACAGTCTAGCTGCTCAGGGATGAATGGAGACCATGAATTGGAATGGTAGATACCACAGCTCCCTCTCTCTGGCTCAGGCACAGAGCAAGCAGACAAAAATCATGATGGCCTGCTTCTTTCTCCCTGTACACAAACTGATGGAGAGCACCAGAAATCTGATAAGGCTGACTGCGGAAGTCTTCTGAGCAAGGTTAACACATGAAGACTAACAGAGATGTCTTCTTTGTCCATTGCATGGATGCCAAAACAATGAGTCAAGGAGAATGAAGAGCCAGGCAACAGGCAAACATGTTCCAAAGGAACAAAAAAAATCTCCAAGAACTATCCTGATGAAATGGGTATATAGTTTATCTAACGGAAGTAAAAGTAACTTTCATGATACTCACTGTCAAGAAAACAATGTATGAACAAATAATTTCAACAGACAGAAAATATTAAAAGGCACCAGACATTTCTCATAAAAAGCATACAAACAACCAACACATACATGAAAAATGCTTAACATCACTGACTTTCATGGAAATATCAATCAAGAACACAACCAGATACCACGTCATGCTTGACAGCTCACAGCTCATGGTGGCTATTATTTAAAGAACAAAGGCAGATGTTGGTGAGGAAGTAGAAAAACTGGAACCCTGCCATCCTTGCAGACCATATAAACTATGTACACAAAATGATCTTAACTCATTTATTCATTAAACATTTAGTGATGACAGATATTTAGCCAAGCACCAAAGACAGAGCATATATTAACTCCCCTCCCTTGAGGAGCTTACAGTCATTTCCACACAAGATAAATGTGGATATACATGCATCAATCAATCAATGTTTCAGCGTTTTAAGTCACCTTAAAATGCTAGTAACACATAGTTTTACAATTAAAATGAATTATATGTAGATAAGTTAACTAAATTATACAAGATCAAAGCTATTAGCAGCACAACTTTGAAAAGAATCCAAAGTAACTACATTCTTTCTGTTTGGTTGGCATCTCTATCATCTCTGTGTAGATTCAACAAACATTTATTAGATACCCAGTATGCTGGGTAGTATTGCTAGGAATATAAAGATGTGTGAGGCAGTCAAAGCAACAGGCTGTGACTGGGATGAAGTCAAAGCCCAAAGCCTAGAACTTAGGTCTCTTGCACTGGCAGCAGAGACCCAAGTATTCGAGTAATCGCTTGCTGTCTTCCATGGTGCACTTGAGCAGGAAGAAGGAATGGAAAGGGGAACTCAAGCACTCCAAAATGGTATGCAGGCATCCTACACACAGTGTTCTAACCACTATGCCAAATATGCATCCCCAGAACTTCTGACCATTTGCTGTTCATAATTAATACCTGAATAGAGTTGAGAAATAAAGGGGGAGGAATGAAGGAGGAAAGGGGAGAGTGTACGTCAAGAGGGAAAGAAAAAAAAAGTATTTTAATGAGCCAATCCCAGAGGTTGTTCAGTCAGGGGCAGAGGAGCACAGAGCCACATCTACGTTGGTTTAATATCAAGAAGGCAGCCTCAAAGGTGAAGAGGAAAGCTGACAAGAGAAATGCACATTTGAAGGGTCCTTTTGAGAGGAGAATCGGAAAATCCAAACCTATGGATAAAGCCAAGTATAGACTAAGAGACAAGAATAACATACACTGAGCCAACATACACAAGGAGTGATACTTAAGAGACTGATATGAACTTAAAGTGAGATTTTCAATAGCATAACATCGTGCCCTTGGTCCTTACAATTTTTGTCAATGATTTGGACAAAGAGGCTTAGAGGGAGAGATATCAAATAAGACAGATAATATTATCCGAAGTAAAAACTAAATTTCCAGTTGTAGCAATATAAGAAAAAAGTAGACTATTGTATATAAACCTTCAAAACTGTCTGTACCAATACATAAAAAGGCAAAACTTAATAGCTGTATGTATTTTAAAAGACTTACTAGCTGTATGTATTTTTAAAAGGCTGAAGAGCTTTGGGAGGGCTGGTATTCAAAAACAGCCACTAGTGTGGTGTGAAGAAACAAAAAACAAAATCAATCTTAAGTACATTGCTACATCAAGAGAAAGATGATCACCGTCATAGCTAAAGAGAAAGGCTATCTTGTTCTCATCATATCAAATCTAGAAAATTGTGTTCTGTCCTTAAAGTGTTCTGTATTACGCTGCAATAATATGGAAAGAACAGAACATGTTCAGAGGGCTGCAGACAAAATGATTAGAGCACCAGAAGTAAGCAACAAGTAACAAGTGCAAAACTAAGAATGCTCAACTTGGGGGCTCGGCAGTGTGGCCTAGTGGCTAAGGTCCTCGCCTTGATCCCATATGGCCGCTGGTTCTAATCCAGGCAGCTCCACTTCCTCTCTATCTCTCCTCCTCTCAGTATATCTGACTTTGTAATAAAAAAAAATAAAATAAATCTTAAAAAAAAAAAAAAGAATGCTCAACTTGCAGGAGGGCATGGTGAGGTGTTGTTCAGAAACATCAGTGCATTTATTTCACCACAAAAGGTGTGACAACATAAGGGCCGGTGCTGTGCAGAAGTGCTGGCATCCCCTATAGGCACCAGTCCACTTTCGATCCAGCTCCCTGCTAACGTACCTGAGCAAGCATCGGAGGATGGCTCAGGTGCCTGGCCATTGTAGCCAATTAAGAAGTGAACCAGGGCCCGGCGGCATGGCCTAGCGGCTAAAGTCCTCACCTTGAAAGCCCCGGGATCCCATATGGGCGCCGGTTCTAATCCCGGCAGCTCCACTTCCCATCCAGCTCCCTGCTTGTGGCCTGGGAAAGCAGTCGAGGACGGCCGAAAGCTTTGGGACCCTGCACCCACGTGGGAGACCCGGAAGAGGTTCCAGGTTCCCGGCTCCGGATTGGCGCGCATCGGCCCGTTTCAGCTCACTTGGGGAGTGAATCATCGGACGGAAGATCTTCCTCTCTGTCTCTCCTCCTCTGTGTATATCTGGCTGTAATAAAAATGAATAAATCTTTAAAAAAAAAAAAAAAAAGAAGAAGAAGTGAACCAGTACATGAAAAATTCCTCTCCTCTCTCTTCCCTCAATCTTCTTCTCTCTTTCTGCCTCTCACCCTCTCTGTAACTCTGATATTCAAATAAACAATATTTAAAAAAAAAAAGTATAACTTAGACCAGCTTCTAGTTCTTTTTGACCTGCAAGTTGTGGTAGATGAAGACTGGTGTTACATCAATTCTCCCTAAGGAAATAAACTAGACCCATCACTGGCCTTTGTAGTCCATTTTTACAAAACTTGTGACCAAAAGAGAAAATTCAGATAGCCAATAAAAATTTCAACCATACCCAACTTCATTACTTGGCAGGGAAATGTAAATAAAAACAATATCTGCGTAAGATTATAACAGTAGGGTAAGTAAGAGTAACTGGGGGGTACACAGGAACTCTGTACTATTTGTGCAACTTTTCTGAAAAACTATAATTATTCAAACATAAAATGTGAAAAGCAATAACACCATCTATACTTGCAAAAAATTTTAAACACGACATCAAATATTAGCAAGGTTGGGGGGAAAGGAGAAAGTGAAAAGGGAATACAAATTGCTGAAACTCCAGGGCTGATGCACTGACTCAACTGGCTAATCCTCCACCTGCAAGTGCTGCATCCCATATGGGTGCCAGTTTGTGTTCCAGCTATTTCACTTCCCATCCAGCTCCCTGCCTGTGGCCTGGGAAAGTAGTAGAGGATTGCCCAAGGCATTGGGACCCTGTACCCACATAGGAGACCCACAGAGCTCCTGGCTCCTGACTTCAAATCAGTTCACCTCTAGCAATTATGGCCATTTAGGAAGTGAACCAGCAGCTGGAAGATCTTTCTCTCTGTATCTCCTTTCCTGTTTAAATCTGTCTTTCCTAAAACAAAACAAAACAAAATAAATTGCTGAAACTGCAATGAACATCAATTTAGCATTATATACATTAAAGATACTCATAGTTGCATTCCCAACCCCAGCAAAAGCTCACCAATTTTGATGGAGAAGTTGCACTGTTACATACACACCCTAGAAATACACTAAAAGGGAAGTCACTAGCCACATGTGACTATCAGGCACTTAAAATGAACAGCCCAAAGCAGCAAACACTTGAAGTATAAAATACGTATCAGACTCAAAGACTTTTTGCAAAAAGAAAAAGTATATAATATCCCATTAGTGATTTTATACTGTGATTGCATGTTGAAATAAATTGAATATACTGAGCCACATATTTAATCAATAAAATTAATTTATCTGTTTAAACTTTTTTTTAAAAAGTTATTATTTATTTAAGACAGAGTTTCAGAGAAGAGAGGCAGAGAGATCCTTCCACCGTTTCACTCCTCCAATGGCCTGAAATGGCTGAACTGGGCTGGTCCAAGCCAGGAGCTAGCAGTTTCTTCCAGGTTGCCCATGGCGATTGCAGGGACCTTCTCTGGCTATTACCAGGGAGATAGATCAAAAATGAAACAGCTGGGGCCCGGCGCAGTAGCCTAGTAGCTTAAGTCCTCGCCTTGCACACACTGAGATCCCATTTGGTCACCTGTTCATGTCCCGGCAGCCCCACTTCCCATCTAGCTTCCTGCTTGTGGCCTGGGAAAGCAGTCAAGGACAGCCCAAAGCCTTGGGACCCTGCGCCCGCATTGGAGACCCGGAAGAAACTCCTGGTACCTGGCTTCACATTGGCTCAGTTCCAGGCGTTGCAACTACTTGGGGAATGAATCATCAGACAGAAGATCTTCCTCTCTTTTTATCCTCCTCTCTCTTTTAAAAAAAATTATTTTATTTTTTATTGTAAAGTATACCTGACGTAACAATAAAAAATAAAATAAATCTTTAAGAAAAGTGGAACAGCCAAGACTCAAACTTGGTGTCAAAAGAGGACTTACCTACACCATAGCGCCAGCCTCTGTTTAACCTTTTCTCTTTTTTTTTTTTTTTTTATTATTGGAAAGCCGGATATACAGAGAGGAGGAGAGACAGAGAGGAAGACCTTCCATCCAATGATTCACTCCCCAAATGAGCCGCAACGGGCCGGTGCGAGCCAATCCGATGCCGGAAACCAGGAACCTCTTCCGGGTCTCCCATGTGGGTACAGGGTCCCAATGCATTGGGCTGTCCTCGACTGCTTTCCCAGGCCACAAGCAGGGAGCTGGATGGGAAGTGGAGCTGCCGGGATTAGAACCGGCGCCCATATGGGATCCCGGGGCTTTCAAGGCGAGGACTTTAGCCGCTAGGCCACACCGCCGGGCCCAACCTTTTCTCTTTTTTAAGATTTTATTTTATTTTTATTGGAAAGGCAGATATACAGAGAAAAGAGACAGAGAGGAACATCTTCCGTCCACTGATTCACTCTTCAAGCAGCTGCAACAGCTAGAGCTGAGCCAATCCAAAGCCAGGAGCCCAGCGCCTCTTCCGGATCTCCAAAGCACATGCAGGGTCCCAAGGCTTTGAGCCATCTTTGACTGCTTTCCCAGGCCACGAGCAGGGAGCTGGATGGGAAGTGGGACCACCATGATTAGAACCGGTGCCCATAAGGGATCCTGGCACATGCAAGGTGAGGACCTTAGCCACTAGGCTACCACACTGGGTCCGGTTTAACCTTTTCTAATATGGCTAATAGAAAATACATAAAATAATTTACTCAGGTTTCACTACTTTTTTAGCTATATTTCAGTTGGGCAACACTCACCTACAGCATCATCCAAGATGGCTGAACAGAGAAAAGATGTGCTGATTTTGACTACAGGAAAATAACAGAGGAAAAGGGAAGGAATGGCATTTCCAGAGGACAACTGGAGAAAAGCTTGTAGTGGAAATTCTAAAAGGGAAGAGACAAGCTGTGGAACAGTAGGAAGATAAGAATCACACAGCAGTGAGCAGGAAGCTGCCAGCGACTCCCATAGCTGGTGGCCAAAAAGAATGCCATCTTTTGGGACAAAGCTCCCAGCATCCAGGAAATAGAAAATGGTATCTATATCTATATCTATCTATCTATCTATCTATCTATCTATCTATCTATATATATATATATATATATAAAAGATTGCTGGAATGAAGAGCTGTCTATTTTTGAAAAAATACACAAATTTGATACAATGTTGGACCACTAAACAAAAAGGGGGAGAGGGAAACTCAAATTAGTAAATTCAGAGATGATAAAGAAGGTATCAAAATGGATACCACAGAATATTCATCTAAGGGCCCGACGCAATAGCCTAGGGGCTAAATCTTCTCCTTGCATCCAGCAGGATACCATATGAATGCCGGTTTGTGTCCTAGATGCTCCACACTTCCCATCCAGCTCCCTGCTTATGGCCTGGGAAAGCAGTGGAGGACGGCCCAAAGACTTGGGACCTTGGGACATGGGAGACCTGGAAGAAGCTCCTGGCTCCTGGCTTTGTATGGGCTTCGTATTGGGCTCAGCTCTGTTGCAGCCACTTGGGGAGTGAACCAGTGGACAGAAGACCTTTCTCACTCTCCTCCTTGTATATCTGCCTTTCCAATAAAAATAAATAAATCTTTTTTTAAAAAAAGAAAAGAATAATCTGAAATCACTACAAACAACTACATGCCAAAAAAAAACCCTGGAAAATTTACAGAAAATTGATAGAATTCTGGACACACCCAACATACCAAAATTGAGTCAAGAAGACAGGAAACCTAAATAGGCCAATAACCAAGACAGAGATTGGCTCAGTAATAAAGACCCTCCCATCGAAAGAAAAGTCAAGGAGTGAACAGCTTCACAGTTGAATTCTACCAAACTTTTAAATAAGAATTAATTCCATTTTTCTCAAACTAATCAAAACAATATAAAAGGAAGAAATCCTCCCAAACTCTGTGAGATCAGCAATACCTTTCAAAACCAAAGATACAACAATGAAAGATAACTACAAATCAATGTCCCTGATGAACACAGATGTTAATCGAATACAACAACACATCAGAAACAGCATTCACCTCAACAAAGTCGGATTTTCCCCTGGTATGCAGAGAAAACATACTCAATTCAATAAATGTGATACATCACATTAACAAATTGAAGAATAAAAACCATAGGATTATCTCAATAGATGAAGACAACGTTTTGATATAATACAACATCCTTTCTTGATAAAAGCCTTAAGCCAATTGGGTATAGAAGGAACATTCTTGAACATGATCAAGGCTCACAGCCAGCATTATAGTGTATGGGGAAAAGCTGGGAGCATTTCTACTAAGATCTAGAATCAGACAAGGATGTCCACATCAATTATCCACAATGACAACTACAAAACATTAAAGAAAGAAATGAGACAAAAAATGAAAAAAAATCCATGTTTGCAGACTGTAAATCAATATTATCAAAATGTCCTTATTACTCCAAATCAATTATATATTCAACACAATTCCAATCAAAATATCAAGGACATTTTTCTCAGATCTAGAAAAAAAAAGTTGAAATTCATATGGAAACACAAGAGATCCCAAATAGCTAAAGCAATCTTAAATATAACAGAAACAAAGCCAAAGACATCACAATGCCAAATTTCAAGGCATAATATAGGGCAGCTACAATCAAACAACCTGGTACTGGCACAAGAATAGATACGTAGACCAATGAAGCAGAACAGAAACTCCAGAAACTGATCAACACAGCTACAACCAATTAATTTTGACAAATGAGCTAAAAACAATCCCTGGAAATAGGACTGTCTCTTCAACAAAATGCGTTAGGAAGATGGGATCCATGCACGAAGAAATATAAAAGAAGACCTTATGCCTTACACAAAATCAACTCACAATGGATCAAGGATCTAAACACAACCTGATATCCTCAAAATATCAGAGGAAAACGTCAGGGAGACTCTACCAGACATTGGCACAGGCAAAGATTTCATACAAAAGACCCCAAAAGTAGAGGCAAGAAAAACAAAACTCAGCAAGTGGAATTATATCAGGCTAAGAAGCTTAAATATTGCAAAGCAAACAGTCAACAAAATGAAGAGGCAACAGACAGAATGAGTGGGGGGATTTGCAAACTGCAACTGTTAAATTACTATTAAATTACAAATTCAGGATTTACAAATTCAACAGCAAAACCAATAATCTAGTTAAGAAATGGGCAAACTATATAAGCATGCATTTTTCAAAGGATAAACTACAAATGATCAACAGACACATGAAAAACTGATCAGGATCACTAGCCATCAAGGAAATGTAAATAAGAATCACAATGAGATTTTATCTCATCCCAGTTTGAATGGTTATCATCTGAAAATGAAAAATAACAATAAAAGCTGGCATGGATGCGGGTATCCTAATACACCGTATTGATGGGAATGTAAACTAGTAAAACCATTATGGAAGACATCATGGCAATTCCTCAGAAATGTGAAAATACATCTACCACAGATCTACTATGTGACCAGACTATCTCATTCATGGGAATTTGCCCATGCAAAAAGGAAATCAGCAGATGAAAGAATTACCTGAGACCCATGTTTATTGCAGCAGAATTCACAATAGCTAAGATAAGGAATCAATGGATGACTGGATAAAGAAATTGTGGTAAACACTACTCAGCCACAAAAAAAAAAGAGTGAAAAATCCTGACTTTTGCATGAAATGCATACAACTGGAAACCACTACATTTAGTGAAATACCAAAACAAAACAAAAAAACAGACAAACAAAAACCAAATATAGTGTTTTTTTCTCTGGCATGGAATAATTTATATGAAATACAAAAAAATGCATATGCATGCAAACAAAATGGACATCTTGGAATTCAACTGTTGTTTTTAGATTTTGTTTATACTACTGTGGAACTGTAATGTTTTCTATATATTTTTTTACTTGTTGGATATTATGGTTAGGGGCTCATTAAGCCTGTGATCATAAAATGCATTAAAATTCTTTTTTTCAGAAATTTTTAAGAAGGAGGAATAAGGGGGACTGAAGAAGGAAAAGAAGGAGGGAGTAAGTATGGTTATCTTCTCAGGATTATAACTATAAAATAAATGAAATCTTGCTTTATATTAATAAAAAACATTTTAAAAGTAAAATGAGACGAAAAAGTAAATAGATTTTTGGGGGCTATACCAAGCACTTTTCCAAATAAAAATAATGAAACAGTAAAGATCATAGTGCACTACATGTAACAAGGGTAAAAATAATATTTCATTCAACTTTTAATACGATATATATATGCTAAGGCATGATATTCATGCCTGACACTCAGAACCACCATATTCTCTGTAGAACTGATTGTAACAGCAAATATCTGAAATAACTCATACATTGCAAAAAGGAAACTGAACAAATAAATTATAGCACATTTACGCCCAGTGTACCATTACTACCAGCAGTGGAAATGAAAGATCTAGAGCTAAAACATTCATATGAGTAAATATTTAAAACGCAGTGCTGAGCAAAAACAAGAAAAGTCACAGGAGAGAATACCATTTAAAATAATATAATTTATGTGAAGCTTTAAAAGACTAAAATAGTTCTTTGAAACAGTGAAATACTCACAGCACACAGCAAAAAGGTAAACTTGCCAAAATACAATTTTAAGGACACAAGTGTTCATTCTATTACTGTATTTCTGTGTGCTTCAAATATTTATGCAAATACAAGAGTGCAAAAACTATATACTTAACATTCATAAATCCTATTCCATGGTTACACCTTGAACATATCCTAAGTTAAAACTTAAATAAGTCTTGATTATTGTTTTAAACATGACAGGCTACATCGAAATACTGACCTAAAATTTTTTAGTAGTAGCAGTAAGATTATTTTCAAAAAAAAAAGTAAATCTTAAAAAAATATATATCTCCCTTCATAAAAAAATGTATTTTTATTTACCAGTTTACATGTATGTGGAAAAGGCCTATGTTGCAACAATCAGTGGTGTTACTATTTGCAGTTATATGATATTCTTAAAGTAAATTTTAAACTCATTTTCTAGAAAATTGTAGGTTTTTTGGTCCATCCTATTTCAGTCTTAGATTACTAACACTAAAGAGAGAATAAAAAGATCATATTTGCAAGTTAAAAAAATTTTAATAGTAGATGTGTAGCCACCTTCATAACAACATATTCCATTACTACCTGACTAATCATTTCCTCAGAAACAAAGAAAGTACCAGAAATTCTCCCAGGCCCCTGGGCAAATTCCTTTTGCTTATCAGGGGTTCCTATAAATTACCTACTTTTAAAATAGGGAAAATAAAACACGTTTAGATATAAAACTACCCTGGATTTAATTCACAAGGAGACTTCACAAAGTTCGTAGAAAAGGGAATTAAAATAAGTTTATACTGGTATAAAACTGAAATCCTTGCGGTTTTTTTGTAGATAAACGGTAGAACGGCACGGCAGGACCTTGCAGGGTCGGTTTTGTTATTTTTTTTATTATTTCCTTCATGTATGCTTAACACAGCAGATTTCTGTTTCACTTAAAGCAATGATAGTATGCATGCCCTAAGAATCCGGAAAAACCTAAGGTCGGAATTGTGAACTGAATTTTGTTCTCCGTACTTTTACCTCATAAAAGGTCCCCATACCCTTAAATCTCTTACATCGTCACTGGCACAGAAATGAGAAAACCTGGCACTACGGACACTCCCAAAAGACAAAATTCAGAAACAAAATACATTTAGAAGACAAACAATCCCTTTACCACCATGTTCAGGGGCGTACCTTGGAATTCCATGACACGAAAGTCTAGGCTGCTCATTTTGAAAACGCCGGCCCCGGCCTACAAAACAAGAAATGATTTCAAAGTCTGTTCCTTATCCTCCGTTTCCTCATGATATTTCTTTCCAGTCAAAATGTTCTTGTTGAGGAAAATTAAAACTAGTAAACCACAATTAAAGGTGGTTAGAGACGGCTAGAGGCGGTTAACCCGGGGGGGGGGGGGGCGCACCAAGTAAGCCGCTGGCGACACACAAACAACCTCAAAGCTATTTTCTCTATAGATCAGCCCAGAAGCGCCAGAAACACGGCCTAACCGGACAGCTTAGCTGACCCAGCCTTTCCTCACCGCAGCCGCCTATTTGGTTAAAATTCCGTCCCCGTCCCCAGCCCAACCAACTATACTTCGAACACATGGCGACCTCTAGCACCTAGTGATTCCTCGCGGTCAGCAGCAGTGCCGTAGAACTACGTTTGTAGACGACAAAAATCACCATGGCCCACTTTGGGCAGCTAGCACTAGCCTCACACTCTTCTATCCCAACTAAAAATCGCTTTGCCCTCCTCCTTCTCCTCAAGATGGATGCCGCCATGAACACTTGGACAGTTCCACAACGCAGTTACCATGGGGTCACTCTCAAAAATGTTGGCCCAATGGCCACATCTTTTTGCTAGTTACAAACTACCAAAGAAAAAAACCTCACCTGAAGCCTTCTGCAGCCTTTTTACCTACCAAATTGCTCACCTGGTTGGGGACCACTGAGAAACGTGGCGGCTTCTTACCGCCAAGCTTCCTTCCACATCCCCGGATGACGCTTGGAAAGCCCCTCCCCTCCTTGCGGTGTCTTCCACGCCGATTGACCTTTAACCTCTATAAAGGCGCCAAAGGTCCATTCTAGAATTTACTTCCCGAGATGCACGATGATACCTAGTAACGATCACTGAGTTCACAAATATGATGTAATCAAACATTGCAGGAAGAGTGAATGCTGCTAGAATTATGGCAAAGAGCAGAGCCGGACATAAAAACAACAAAAGCAGACGGGAGAGAAAAACGAAAGTGCATGATATTGACTACTCAGGACGTCGTAGACGTGTTTTTGCTGTCCTGAAACTGTCAAAACATCTTAATCTGACTCCCCGTGACTTAATTGTTCACGGCAAATTTGTTGTATCTCACTCATGTCAAAAAAAAAAAAAAAGAAAGAAAAAAGAAAGAAAAGAAACAGTTTTGGGCCCGGCGTGGCCTAGCGGCTAAAGTCCTCCCCTTGAACACACCGGGATCCCATATGGGCGCCGGTTCTAATCCTGGCAGCTCCACTTCCCATCCAGCTCCCTGCTTGTGGCCTGGGAAAGCAGTCAATGATGGCCCAAAGCCTTGGGACCATGCACCCACGTGGGAGACCCGGAAGAGCTCCTGGCTCCTGGTTTGGGATGGGTGCAGCACCGGCCATTTTGGTCACTTGGGGAGTGAATCATCAGACAGAAGATCTTTCTCTCTGTCTCTCCTCCTCTGTGTATATCTGATTTTGCAATAAATATAAATAAATCTTTAAAAATAATAAAATAAATCTTTAAAAAAATTTCTGCAGGTGCTGTGGTACAGTCACATGAGATACCCATATGCTTTATCAGTTGCAGTTGGAGCCAGCTTCCTACTGCTGCACCCTGCGAGACAGCAGGTGCTTCACACCAGAATGGAGCTCCTGGCTTTGCTTTGGCCAAGCCCTGGCTGTTGAGAGCATTTGAAGAGTGAACCAGTGGATGGAAGATTTCTCTTTGCCCTTCAGGTGGATGAAAATAAACATTTTAAAGTTTTTTTATTCATCTGTATCACTGTGCAATGAAAAAAAAAACAAGAAAGAAAATAGAGGAAGTACAGGTGTCTCTTATTGGCAGTTTTTCTTTCTGTGGTTTCAGTTATCTGCAATTAACTCTGGACTGAAATGCTGAGTGGAAAATTATAGAAATAAACAATTCATAAGTTTTTGAGGACTTTTATTAAGTCTACTGTTACCATTGTTCTGTTTTACCAGTGTTGTTATTCTCTTACTGTGCCTAATTTGTGAATTAGACTTTATCCTAAAGCTATAAGAAATAATAGTGTTTCTCAGAGTGTTAACCAATTTTTATAAAAGACACTCTGAGAAATATTTTACTTACTTATACAATAAATTGAAGTAGAATGTGAAATATTTTTAATGACATGTTAGTATTTGATGAATTTAAGTGTTTCGTCACATACTCAGAAGTTCTAAATACTGTACGTAGAAAGAATTTCGAGTACAATGCAATTAAACTTTTAGACAAGTAGCGGTTTTATTCTTAAAAGATTAAATTGACCATTCAATCTCAGTGTTTTTTGAATAATGTATATCTGACCAATATTGAATAAAGAAAACATTTCATGTCTTCAAAAAAAAAAAGAAATAATAGTGTGTGTGCAGAGCGAGAGAGCCAGAGAGTGCTTGTTACTATCTGTAGTTTCAAGCATCCGATGGGGGGTTTGGGAAATATCTCCCCAAAATAAGGGGCAACTACTACACTGCTGCTAACTCTTCTTCTTTTGCATACTGTCCTTTGGCATCTCTTCATTTCATAGTCTTGGGTTGCCAAATTAGGGAAAGAAGCCTGATGGAAAATGGAAGTAGAATATCCCAGGGTTGATGGACTTCCATGTACCACATACTGTTACCTTGTGTTAGCTCTCAGAGTCTTAGTACCTGAATCTACTCATTCATAAAATGGCAATATAAGTAGTCCTTGGCTTTGTTCAAAGGAATAAATGTACATAAACCATTTAGGACAGTCAGTAGGTGGCATGTAGCAGGCACATAACAAAGATACTTGCCATTAATATTCCTTATTTCCTGGTAGGCAAGCTAAGGACTTCTTAATTCCATCATCCCACCCAGGCCCCTGTCTCTACCATAACTTCTTTGTTCATGGATGAATAGATGAATAAACACAGCAGTAATTAGACTTCAGCCCTTAAGCCTACATTAAGTTTCCACATGCATTTTACAGTTATTTATGATTAATAATATCTGTTGCAGGATGGATATTATATTATCCAAAGAAAGTAGAAATCATATGACCCTACTGATTATTAACTGATTGTAGATATGACTCCAAAGTCAATGCTATTGAGCTGACACTGTTACACTGAGAAGGCCAGTGAATAAAGGAAAACAAACAGAAATGGTAAAAGTCTTATGTGCATCCCCATTTTTTAATCTAGGTGTTACAGACAAATGAGAAAACAGAAAATCTAAGAGAGGAAAGAAACAGGAGCGGAAAAGACTAGAGTAAAGGAGGGAGCCAGCAGGGAGGGGTGAAGAGAGGAGATAAAATGCAGGTGCATATTGAGAAGAATATGCAACAATGTAGCAAATTGCCATTAAGTAGCACTTAACATGCTGTGGATTGTCTTCCCTTACTGTAGCATAAACTCAAAATTATCTGTGTCATTCTTTAACAAAATGTTACAGAAATGGTGAAATAGATAGCATATAAGTGGGTGAACAGATTGGAATCTAATGAGAGTCTATTAAGACTCTTATTAATAGAGTGAATTAAAAGAGAGTAAGCAACCAAGAATGCAAATTAGTTAATAAGGTAACATTAACCCTTGTTAAAAGAAGAAAAAGACTTTAGAATAGACATGCAATTATACTCAGGAAAATTCTAAAAGCGAAAGCATTAATGAAACAGAGAATTCTTCTGTCAAACATTAAAGCCATTTTAAATAAAATTGTGTGACAATAGTACAAGCAAAAATGAATGGAGCAGAGCCCAGAAATAGATTCCAATACAAGCCCTGGCTTGTACTGGAGTGAACCAGCAGATGGAAAATTTCTCTCTGCCCTTCAGGTGGATGAAAATAAACATTTTAAAGTTTATTTATTACTTGGTGCTTTTCTTGTTTCTTGAGATAAGCATTAATTGAAATGAACTTTCCTCTCAGCACCACCTTGATTGTGTCCCATAAGTTCTGATAAGTTGTGTTGATGCCTTCATTTGTTTCAAGCAATTTTTTAATTTCCCCTTTGATTTCCTCTCTAACCCATTGCTCATTTAGTAATATATTGTTCAGCCTCCATATGTTTGTAAGTATTCCTTGGTGTTTTGAATTCTTGGTCTCAAACTTCACTCCTTGGTGGTCTGAGAATGTGCATGGTATGATTTCCACTTTTTTAAATTTGCTAAGGCTTGTTTTATGGCCTATAATATAATCAATTCTGGAGAAAGTTCCATGTACTGATGAAAACAACGTGTATTCTCTGTCAGTAGAATGAAAGGTTCGATAGATGTCAACTAAGTCCATTTGCTCTAGAGTTTGAATGAGTTCTATTGTTTCTTTGCTGAGTTTCTGGTTTTTTGATCTGTCCATTTGTGTTAATGGGGTATTAAGGTCCCCCACTATGATCGTATTGGAGTCTATTTCTCCCTTTAATCCCATTAATATTTGTTTCACGTAGCCATATGCTTTGGCATTTGGAGCATAAACATTTATTATGCTGATCTCTTCTTGCTGGAGGTATCCTTTGATCATTATGTGGTATCCTTCTTTATCTCTTTTGATGCTCTTCACATCAAAGTAAATCAGCTAATCTTACAGTTGAAGGAACTAGAAACACAACAACAAAGCAATCCTAAGACTAGTAGGAAAAAAGAAATCATCAAAATAAGGGAGGAAATAAACCAAATAGAGACCAAGAGGACTATACACAAGATTAATCAATCAAAGAGTTGGTTCTTTGAGAAAATCAACAAAATAGACTCCCCACTAGCTCGACTAATTAAAAAAAGGAGGGAGAAAATACACATCAATAGTATTAGAAATGAGAATGGAGATATAACAACAGATACCTTAGAAATACAAAGAATCATCAGGAACTATTATAAGCAACTATATGCGAACAAATCAGAAAACCTAGAGGAAATGGACAGATTTTTGAACATATACAATCCACCAAAATTGAATCAAGAAGCAATTAACAATCTAAATAGCCCAATAACATGCACTGAGATTGAATCAACAATTAAAGCCCTCCCAACCAAGAAAAGCCCAGGACCAGTTGGCTTCACTGCTGAATTCTACCAAACGTTCAAGGAGGAGCTAACCCCAATCTTACACAAGCTTTTTCAAACAATAGAAAAAGAGGCAATTCTTCCAAACTCGTTCTATGAAGCTAATATCACTTTAATACCAAAACCAGAGAGAGAAACAACAGAAAAAGAGAACTACAGACCGATATCCTTGATGAACATAGATGCAAAGATCTTCAATAAAATACTAGCCAACAGACTCCAACAACACATTAGGCAGATCATTCACCCGGACCAGGTGGGATTCATCCCAGGCATGCAGGGATGGTTCAACATTCGCAAAACAATAAATGTGATACATCACATCAACAAGTTGACTCATAAAAACCATATGATCCTCTCAATAGATGCAGAGAAGGCATTTGATAAAATCCAACACCACTTCATGTTAAAAACCCTAAACAAGATAGGCATAGAAGGAACATTCTACAACATAATCAAAGCAATTTACGATAAACCCAATGCCAGTATCATACTAAATGGGGAAAGACTGGAAGCCTTCCCGCTAAAATCTGGAACTAGACAGGGATGTCCACTCTCACCACTACTCTTCAATATAGTTTTGGAAGTCCTTGCCAGAGCTATTAGGCAAGAAAAAGCAATTAAAGGAATACAAATTGGAAATGAAGAATTGAAATTATCGCTATTCGCAGATGACATGATTCTCTACATAGGAGAACCAAAAGACTCAGTCAAAAGACTATTGGAACTCATAAGAGACTTTGGCAAAGTAGCGGGATACAAAATTAATGAACACAAATCAATGGCACTAGTGTATACAAATAATTCCACCGCTGAGAAAGAAATTGTAAGTACAGTTCCCTTTAAAATAGAGGAAAGGAATCTTAAATACCTTAGGAATTAAGTTAAATAAAGATGTGAAAGACCTCTATGATGAAAACTATAAATCATTTTAAAAAGAAATAGAAGAAGACCTTAAAAAATGGAGAACCTTACCATGTTCTTGGATTGGCAGGACCAACATGATCAAAATGGCCATATTACTGAAAGCAATATATAGATTCAATGCAATCCCAATCAAAATCCCAGCAACATTCTTCTCAGAAATAGAAAAGATGATACAGAAGTTCATCTGGACTCACAAAAGACCACGAATGGCTAAAGCTGTCTTGAAAAATAGAAATCAAACCGGAGGAATCACAATTCCAGACCTCAAGACATACTACAGAGCAGTGGTTATCAAAACAGTCTGGTACTGGTACAGAAACAGAGAAGAAGATCAGTGGAACAGAATAGAAACACCAGAAGGGAATTCACACATGAATAGTCAACTAATCTTTGACAAGAAAACAGAAAACAATCCAGGTAAAAAACCTGGTCTATTCAATAAAAGCTATTGGGACAACTGGATAGCAGCTTGCAGAATAAAGAAGCAGGACCCGCACCTGTCGCACTATACAAAAATTAGCTCTAATTGGCTCAAGGACCTAAACCTACACCCAGAAGCCATCAAACTACTAAGGGAAAACATAGGAAGCACACTCCAAAATATAGGAACAGGGAAAGACTTTTTAGAAAAGATGCCTAAAGCAACGGCGATCAAATCCAAAATGAACAAATGGGACTGTATCAAATTAAAAAGTTTCTGTACAGCAAAGGAAATAATTTAAAAAGTGAAGAAGCAACCAACAGAATGGGAGAAAATTTTTGCATTCTACACAAGTGACAGGGGACTAATATCTAGGATCTACAAAGAGCTTCAGAAACCCAGGGATAGTGTAAAAACAAACCCTGTAGCAAAATGGGCAAAGGAAATGAACAGACATTTCTCAAAAGAACAGATTCAAATGGCTAACAAACATATGAAAAGATGCTCAGGCTCTCTAGCCATCAGAGAGATACAAATGAAAACCACCTTGAGGTACCACCTAACTCCTGTGAGACTGGCCTACATTCAGAATTCGAAAAACAACACCTGCTGGCGTGGATGTGGGGAGAAAGGTACCCTCCTTCACTGCTGGTGGGAGTGTAAGCTAGTACAATCATTGTGGAAATCCATATGGAGAGTGCTTGGAAAATTGCAAATAAACCTGCCATATGACCCAGCAATCCCGCTCTTAGGAATATACCCAACTGAAGTAAAATCTGCATATGAGAAGGGAATCTGTAATCCTATATTTACAGCAGCACAATCTACAATAGCAATAACATGGAAACAAACCAGATGTGCGTCCAAGGAAGAATGGTTAAAAAAACTGTGGTAATCTACTCAATGGAATATTATTCAGCTGTCAAGGAGAACGATATTATTCTATTTAAAACCAGGTGGTCCCAACTAGAAACCATTATGCTCAGCGAAATGAGTCAATCACAAAAGAATAAATACCATATATTCTCTCTCATATAAGGAAGCCAACATGGAAAGGGTAACTCCAATAGTCCAATCTATACTGTTTGTTTGAGCGTTTTTTTTGAGTGTTTTTTGGCTGTTTTGGCTGTGTCTCAGATGTTTTGATGTTTTTATGTCAGTTTGTTTGCTTCCAAATAATTTCTTTTCTCTAGTGGAGTTCATCAAGTGCCCATGGAGTATGCAATGGCAACATAGTTCCTAAGAGACTTCTGTGTTTCCTTTTAGTTAAGCATGTGCTGCCTACTCAGTGGCACATTACTTAATCAAGGTGCTACAATTTGTTGTTGACGTTGTTGCTGTTGTTATTCATGTGGCTGTTATGAAATGATGTCAATCCGGAAAATAGTTAAAAAAATGTTCTAGATATGAGAAAAAAATGTCTTTGGTATTTTGAGATTGCAATAAGCTTGTAAATTGCTTTTAAGTGCGATGGGTATTTTAATGATATTAATACTTTCAATACATAGGAATTTGATTTTAACAGATAATTTTGTACTATGAATGTTTACTGTTAGTACCAGGTGTGAAATATAGCTTTTTGTTATTGTTATACTTTTGTTTTCAAAAGATTAATTTTTCTGGCTGAAAGTCTTTATTATTTTAGAGGTAATCTGTGACTACTTTGCCATGTGTGTGTTTTTCCTTTCTTCCTGCGTGTTCCATGAGGAAGATATTCTGACTTTGTAGATGAAACATGCTTATGCTTTATTGTACAAGAAGTCTTATGTTTTTAAAGCAAATAAAGGTGTTTAAAAAAATAAAGTTTATTTATTATTTTGCACCAATACAAAGGGGTCTTAGAAATTCTTTTTAAAAATGTGTATTATTGGGCCTGGCACAGTAGCCTAGCAGCTAAAGTCCTCATCTTACATTGCTGGGATCCCATATCGATCCCGGTTCTAATTCCAGCGGCCCCGCTTCCCATCCAGCTCCCTGCTTGTGACCTGGGCAAGCAGTCAAGGATGACCCAAAGCCTTGGGATCCTGCACCTGTGTGGGAGACCCAGAAGAGGCTCTGGGCTCCTGGCTTCAGATGGGCGCAGCTCTGGCCATTGTGGGCATGTGGGGAGTGAACCAGTGCATGGAAGATCTTCCTCTCTATCTCTCCTCCTCTCTGTATCTCTGACTTTTCAACAAAAAAAATTAAAATTTTTTAAAATGTGTATTATCAAAAAAACTACACTTGGATCTGAAGCAAATTTTTAGCCAAAATAAACATCATTTTTAAACTTATATATAACTTTTATTTTTGATAATGCTTACATAGTTGCTTAGGGTGGGAAAGGTCAAGGTTTAGGGTAAAGTGAGTGAGACCATTATTTCCAAATTTTCTTGTTCTTCTTCCTATGTCTGGGGGAAGGGGGTAAATAAGGAAGGAAGCTACACCCAGCCTCCCAACCGCTCCAATATCTGAACATGGGAAACGATCCCCTGATATCAACCCAGGGTCCTTGATGTGGAGCATGCACCAAGGATTCCCCTCGAGTAGTTTTGATAATTCTGAAATGCTGTAGATCTCACCACTTCAAAGATTAGGAGATCCTTCCAAGGTCCATTGGCTGACATAGTCCACCTTAGAGTCTCCATTTACTCAGATACTTGCTGTCAACGTTTGGCTGGGGTAGTTGATCAATTTATTCTGTCCTCCTTCCTTGCTATGGTAACAGATGTCCTCAGCAGCCCCCCAGTGGCATCTGCGTAGCCATCTACTACTCCATCCAGGCCACTGAGGAGACCCAGTTCTGACTCATGTACTCCACAGTCAGACCATAGATTCTGCGATCCTCCCCATGATTGGAATTCTGAGTCCAATAGTTCAGTTAAAGGGATACTCAAAGAAATCTTGCCTGAAGTGATCCGAGACATGACTCGTGTGCTTGTCAGTATGAGGTTTGGCTCAGTCTATCACCCACATCAGCCTATACACACACTGGTAGTTGCAACTGCTGGGTCAGTTTTGTGTCCAGTCCCGTCTCTTACAGAAAGCAGTAGGTACTGTGGCCCAACCCAACCCTGCCTACCACACACTCAGCCCCCACATACACCAGTGGGAACTGTAGCCTAGTCAGAGCAGCCCCCAATAACCCCTGCTATGCCCACTCCCAGCCCTGGCTCCTGTGCTTGATACGTACAGCAGATATGTCAATGGGTGGTGAAGTGTAGCTCAACCCAACCAAATCCATTATCCAGCACATACTTATGCCTGTGGGTGCCACTACCTGCCTAGCCAGGCCCGCCCCCAGCCTTGGTTTCCATGCTCACCAGTGGGAGTTTCAGCCCATCAGAGAGGTACCCACAGTTTCCCTACTGTATCCACTCACAGTCCAGGGACTTGCACTCTCCAGGTGGTTCTGCAGTCTAGCTTAACAGGACTTTCCCCAGTCCTAATGCTGCGGTAAAGCCCAACCAGTCTGCCCTTACTCTGGCTTGTGCATGCACTGGTGGATACAGTCAGTTAGCTCAGAGTGGCTCTCCCCCAACCCAGTTCACATGCAGGCCAACATGTGCTATGGTTCTGCCTGGCCTGGTCTACTCCCAATCCCAGTTCTCACATTCACCAATGGGAGCAATGGCACAGCAGGGGAGCCCCCCCACGCAGTCTCTCCCCACTGGGCTCGCACCCCCTCACACCCAGGTCTCACATGTGCTGGTAGGTGCTGCAGCTCAGTCTGGCATGGCCTACCTCATCTCCACATTTGCCGGTGGGTGCTATAGCCTGGCTAGTCCTGGTCTGCCCCAGTTCCATCTCATGCTGGTAGGTGCTACAACCTAGCCCTACCCAACCAGACCTCAGTCTTGGCCTTAATGGGAACTGCTGGTGTTGCAGCCCAGCCGGACCCATCCTACACCCCATCCTGGTCCCCTTAGCTCCCAACCAGGCGTGTTTCCAGCAATAGATCTTGCACAGGCCAGTGGTTGCTCTGACCCAACTTGGTATAGCCCATTCCCCATCTTAGTCTTTGCCATCAGATACTGCAGCCTGGCCTAACTGGGCCCACCTCCAGTCGCAACTCTTATTGGTGGTACTGTAGCCTAGCCCTGCCAAATCTGCTCCCTTCCTTGGCTCATGCACATTGGTAGGTTTGACAGCCTAGCCCAGCGTGACCCACACTCTAGCCTGGCTCCCGCACATGCCAGTGACCCTACCCAGTCCACCACCGTCTAGAAACAATCCACACTCTTGCTGATGGATAAAGCTACTTTGCCCTGCCTAACCAACACCAAGGCCTGAATCACATGCTCACCAGCGGGAGCTATATCTCATCAGAGGAGTCTCCCAAGTTCCCATACACAAGGCTCACCCCTGGACCCAGATCTAACATGTGACAGGGAAGTTAGGCCCCCACCCGATGTAGTCTGTGCCCTTCTATTCCTGCCTTTGTATGAGCTGGTGGATGTTGCAGCCTGCCCTACCCCACTCCATTCCTCAGAGGGCCTACAAGTGCTGCAGCCTTGACCAGCCCAGCTTGCTCTAAACCCCAGTATTTATGAGTGTTAGAGGGTTCCATGGTCATGCCTAGCTAAGCCTGTCACTACCCCCAGCTCTTAAACAAACCAATGGAAATTGCAGTTCCACAGAATTGGGCCCACATATCCCACATAGAATCTGTCCCCAAACTTGGTTCTCTCACATGCTGGTCAGTGTTAAGACCCAGCCTGACATCACTCCACTGTCCCGACTCTAACTGGCAGGTACTATCTAGTCCTAGCTTCAGTGTGCGCTGGTGAGTGGTAGTCAGCATTGATCCAATGCTGACTAGTCCAGCTTAGGTCTTTCATCAGTCTAACCCATAAAGGTCTCCAGGCTCCCCTCCTCCAAGCCACTCGATTTCAGACCCCTCATTTTCCTGCAAGTATAGTGGCTTTGTCAATGGCCCTTTGTCCTAATCTAGCCATAGCCCCTGCACACTTGGGTTCCCTACCCAGCCTTCCTAAGCCCAATCTCCCAGTGAGGTGGTGTGTTGGCCCAGAGCTCTCCTGCTCACCAGGATCCCAAGCTGCTGACATGTGTACTGGCACAGGATCCTCCCCCTCCACACACTCAAAACCCAGGACCAATCACACTTCCCCAAGCCTGGTCCACCATGCTATCCTAGGTCTCTCCCCTCCCCCTTACTCTATCCCACCTGAACCAAGGATGTGGGGAAATCCCTAGGCTTGTTCCACCCAACTGTGTGAGAGCCCCCAGATTCCCACATGCCCCCACAGGCTTCATCCACTAGGCCATCTGCAAGCCGGCACCCCCAGGCACTTTTGGCCTGCCAGCCTCCCATGTGGGCACAGAATGGCAGTCCAAAATAAATACCTTTTAATTCTAACTTTCATTGAACATTTGGAAGATCCTATGTGCAGTATAGGAAATAATAAAATCAATGGGTGAAAAATTTATTCAAAAGAAAGCACTGAAAAACATGTAAGAAAACAAAAGCTTCATATGCCAAAACAATTCTATATGAATCAAACACTAAATTCAATCATAAAATTTATATAAGAAAATAAGGAGTGAGGGCCAAGCACAGCAGCCAGTGGCTCAAGTCCTCACCTTGTATGTGCCTGCATCCCATATGGGTGCCGGTTCCTGCCCTGGCTGTCCCACTTTGTATCCAGCTCCCTGCTTATGGCCTGGGAAAGCAGTTGAGGATGACACAAACCCTTGGGACCCTGCACCCACATGGGAGACTCAGAAGAAGCTCCTGGTTCCTGGCTTCAGATCAGCTCAGCTCCAGCCGTTGCGGCCACTTGATGAGTGAATCAGTATACGGAAGATCTTTCTGTCTCTCCTCCTCTATGTTAATCAGGCTTTCCAATAAAAATAACTCTTAAAAAAAAAAACAAAAAAGGAGTGAATGTTATAAAAACATGATGATAACATATAAACACAATTGGGAAACTAGAGTCATAAGGTAAACTTTATAAAACATTTTAGCTATACATTAAAAAAAAGTCTGAAGTGGGCATTTGGTCTTGCAGTTAAGACCCCCGCCTGGAGTGTCCATGTCTCTTATCAGAGTGCCTGGGTTCAATTCCTGACACTGCCTCCTAATTTCAGACTCTTGCTGGTGCCCAGCCTGAAAAGTGGTGGCAGTTGTGGCTCAGTTAGTTGAATTTCTGCCACCCACAAGAAAGGTCTGGGTCACTTTCTCCATCCCAGCTTCCTCTGCTCCCTGGCCATTGCAGTCATTTGTGGAGTGGGCTGGTGCATGGGGCTTCCCAATATTTTAATGCTTTTTTAAAATAACAGTCTTTTAAATAGTACTACAGGTGAGGTTAAATGATAAATCAAGGACTAGAAAAAGAACTTTTGACATATGTAACAAATAGTTAACATCTCTAACATTAAAAAAAAACTTTTTTTAAAGGAGACAAATGCTCTAACAAGGAAATGATCAAAGGACATGATTAGACAATTTGCACAGGAAGAAATGTAGCCAATAACCACGTGAAAGATGCTCAATTTCACCATTAATAACAGAAATGCTAACTAAAACAGTAAACTTTTTTTTATCTGATTGGCAGAGGCTAAAACAACTAACAAAACCTCAACTTTGGCAAGATATAAAAAGAAGGCCCTGGGGGCTGGCATGGTGGTATAACAGTCTAATCTTTTGCCTACAATTGTTTGTATTCTATGGGGGCACTGGTTCATGTCCCAGCTGCTCCACTTTTGATTCAGCTCTCCGTCTCTCTCGCTTTCACACTCTTTTAAAGATTCATTTTTATTTGAAAGGCAGCTAGCTCTCTGCTTATGGCCTGGGAAAACAATGGTCGATGCCTCAAGGCCTTGGGCCCCAGCACCCACATAGGGAGCTGGGAGGAAGCTCTTGGCTCTCAGCTTCAGATTAGGTCAGCTCTGAGCATTGAGAACGTTTGAGGAGTGAACCAGCAAAAGGAAGACAACTTTCTCTGTCCTTTCTTCACTCTATAAAAATATGCATATAAATCTTAAATTGTAGGAGCTAAATTTGTAACATAGCAGATAAAGCCACTGCTTGTGTTGTCAATGTCCCATATGGATGCTGGTTCATTCAAATCCCAGCTGCTCTACTTTCTATACAGCTCCCTGCTAACGCATCTGGGAAAGCAGTTGAAGATGGCCCAAGGGCACGGGCCCTGGCACCTTTATGGGAGATCTCAACGAAGCTCCTGGCTCCTGACTTCGGTCTGTCCAGTCCTAGTTGTTGTGGCCATTTGGTGAACCGATGGATGGGAGATCTTTCCCTGTGTGTCTCTCCCTCTGTCTCTCTTAAATCTGCCTTTCAAATAAATAAATAAATATATATATATATACTTTTAAATTTATATGTGTATAACTTGCTATGTAATAATACCCCTTTCTGGGGATTTCTGAGAAGATAGATAACAGATGTGTTCACCATTAATGACCTAGCTATGCAATTTATATAACAACAATATCCTGTGGTGAAATAGTTGCTGAGCTTTGAATACTTTGTTTTTAAGGGAGTGGACATTGGCTCAGCAGTTAAGATATCACTTGGGATGCTTATATCGCATGACAAAATGCCTGGGCCCACTCCTAGCTCCTCTGCTTCTAATTCAACTTCCTGCTAACAGGGAACCTTGGGAATCAGCATGTGATGGCCCAAGTGCTTCTGTCCCTTCATGTGAAGGATCTAGATTGAGTACCAGGTTCCTGGTTACATTCTGGCCCAGCCAGTACTTTGAGGAGTGAAACAGCAGATCAACGAGATGAAAGGTGTGTGTGTGTGTGTGTGTGTGTGTGTGTGTGTGTGTGTGTGTGTGTGTATCTTTCAAAAAGAAATACATTTTTTAGATGTTGGCCTGCACAATGGTCTAGCAAGCTAAGCCTCTGTCTGTGAAGCCACTTCTGATCCAGCTTCTTTCGTATGGCCTGGTAAAATAGAAGAAGCTGATGCAAGGACTTGGGCCACTGCACCCACATGGGAAATTTGGAAGAACCTCCTGGCTTCAGATCAGCTCAGCTCCAACAGTTGTGCCAGTTTGCAGAATGAACCAGTAGATGGAAGATCTTGCTCTTCCTCCCTCCTTTCTTCCATCTCTGTAATTCTAATAAAAATAAAATAAATGTAAAAAGTAAAAATAATAAATCTTAAAAGAAAAACTTTTAAAGCTTTGTGACATAGAAAGTCTATAACTATAAAATTAAGGAGATACCTACTTTTGTGATTAAAAAGAAAAAAAAAAGAGGAACAAATATTTAGCCTAGTAGTTAAGCCACTGTCTAAAGCAACAAAATCCCACTTCACAGTACCTGTGTTCAATACCAACTCTAGCTCTTGACCAGCTCCCTGCTTTTGTAGACCTTGGGAGACAGTGCCTCAAGTATTTTGGTTTTAGCACCCACATGGGAGACCTTGATTGAGAATTCTCAGTTGTTGGCCTTGGCCCTAGCCCAGACCCAACCCTGGTTGTTGTGGGCGTTTGGAGAGTGAGCCAGTGAATAGCAACTCTGTCCTTTTGCTTCTCCAACAAAACATTGAATTTTTTTATTTTAAAGAAAAAAGGTTTATAGTGCGTATATACATGGGTAAAATTGTATGCATATTTGAACAAAAATGTGTTGAGGGATGTTTGCCAAAATGTTAACAATATTTATCTTTGAGTGGTGGGATTTCAGAGACCTTATTTTCTTCATGCTTTTCAGTGTTTTAGAAGTTTCTACAATGAACACAGATTTTAGCATTAAAGAAGGAAAAAAGAAGCTATTTTCATTTTTAAAAATTCATAGGAAGGTGAAGGAGGTCTTATCAGATGGGCATTTTTTTTTCAATAAAGTACGAAGCAAAGTCAATAGCTGAGAGTAGGAGGAAGCAATTCGAAGAATGCGAATAAGGTAAAAAAGAATTGTTTCAGAGAACGTAAGAATCCAGAGGAAATGAGACTTTTCAGTCCTACTGAAGGCCCAATCAAGATAACTGCTCCTTAAACTGTCCAGAGTAACTGCGTCCAACAATCCCAACCAGCACAGGTATGAAAAAACGGACTGTGTGATTTCCTCTATGAGGTAGAGGGAACCTCTGGAGTATTGCCTAGGGAATGGAAGGTATTTACAATAAGAGTGATAACAGTAATAAATTCTGGAATTTCAGTGGGAAAGAGAGCAAGCGAAGTTCGGAGGGGATTGACAAAAAGAAAAAACTAATGTGTGTGGGAGAGGGAGTCAGTGAATTAATTGAATGTTTATGAGGTGAAAGAATTATTGTAGGGGGATTCTATGAGCGAGTGAGTTGGGGAAGCTTGGGAAGTTGTATTCTGAGAAGTTGGTGTTTGAATGAGTGATTTCAGAGCTCTGTATTCTGGCAAGATATAGAGCATGCCTATGTGACCAGGTAGCTGAGGTAGAATTTCATGAATTAAATCACAGGACCTTTTTTCTCAAATATTTTAAGGTGGTCACTATTTTTTGGCTGCATAATATGCAATTGTGCATACATGTGAGAAATAACATGACAATCGGATACATGCATACAATATATAATGAGCATAATGATCAGTTGTACTGGGAATCATCAAGTGCCTCCCTACTGGCTCACTCTCCAAATACCCTCAATAGACCTTGGCCTAACCCAATCCATGCACTTCCTTACCATTCAGCTGTAGCCCTGGAGTTACTGGCCTTCAATAACCTCACTGGAACCTATCGTTCTTTCCTTATTTCTGCCTTCACTCCTTCAAAATCCTAGGCTTTGAATAAATTGAATCATCAGTGTTCCCATCTGCATGCTTCGTGCAAGCTCCTCTCCTCCTGGAATGTCTTCCCCACCTCCCCTGGTTCCTGAAATGACCCGTTCTACTTATCCTTTAAGCCTCAGCTTAAAACGCTGGACCTCTACAAAGACTTACCAACACTCCCTGCCAGAATTCTCTCATGTGAATTCTCATGGTCCCTCATGCATACTTCTCTTGAAACACTTATCATTTCCTACTTTGAGTCTTTGTACTTATTTGGGTCAACTTTATCTCTGTGTTCTTGATAAAATGAAGAATAGACCATAGCTTGAAGCAATTTTCTACTCTATCTTCAAGCAGAGTGTCTGACAGAGATTATTCAGTGTGCTAACTGCATGAATTGATACAAAGTGTGACATGTGTGATTATTTCAGGCGTTGCGCAGCCATTGTTCAATAGTTGGATATTTTTTAATGTGAACTAGAAAAACACTTTGATTCCATTTATGATAGTGATAGAATATTTTCTCTTTTTAGAAAACCAGTATATTTAAGATTTTAAAATGTGATTTTTAAAATACGAAGTTATGGAATTATACAAACAGAAAAATTCATAAAGTTTAGATGGCTGAAGTCTGAGAAACACTGCATTGGAAAAAAAAGACCAGAGAACAAAACCACAGATTGATTCTGCTTCAGAAGCAATTTACTTAAACATCAGTATGAGGGTTTATTAACACTATGTTGACAAACTTACTTTACTCTTTTACAATTTTAATGTTTTAAGATTTAGTTATTTATTTGAAAAGCAAAGCAACAGAGAGAAGAGAGAGAGAAAGATAAAAAGAGAGAGAGAAAGATCTTCCATCCTGATTCACTTCCCAAATAGCAACAACAGTTAGGTCTAGGCCAGGGGGACACCAGGAACTCCCTTCGGGTCTCTGTCTTGGGTGACAGAGACCTAAGCACTTGGATCATTGGCTGTTGCCTTCCCGGGTGCATTAGCAGGGAGTTGGGTCAAATGCAGAATAGCTCAGATATGGGCTTCAGGTTTCACAGGCTGTGGCTTAATCTACTGCTCCACAACTCTGCCTCCTACAATCTTATTTAAACATATTAATGCAAAAGTCACCTATTTAAAAACTAAACTAAAAGCTCTCCCTGAAATCATTTCAGCTACTGCCTGAAATGCTAGCCAGTGCCCAGTTCCTCACTCCCCAGTCACTCATTCAACCTGCTGTAATGGGGCTTCCATCCCCACCACCAGACTGGTGAAACAATCACCCCCTCCCCGATACAGCCTGTGAACCCTGATCTGGCCTTGTCTGGCTTGACTTGGCTCTCTAAGCAGCATTTCACTATCGATTGTTCCTGAAAAGTTCTTTCCTTTTTAACCTTGCATATCAGTCTTGTTTCTTTGGTCATTCTTTCTTCATCTGCTTCACGGAGTCCTCTTTCTCTGTTGATGTCATTGTTAAGCCTAATATTTTACTTTTATGATCAATATAAAAAGAATGGAAAAATAATGTTTGTGTTTGACATAAATAGAAAATACAGAAGAAAAACCACAGGTTAACTGGAAAAAAAAATGTAAAAAAAAAATATCCTCCTGGGACCAGTGTTACGGTACAGCAATTAGGGCACTGCCTATGATGTGATAGCTCAAGTCCTGGCTACTCCACTTCCAAACCATTGCTGAGCTAACACACCTAGGAAGGCCACTCACATGGGAAACCAAGATGTGCTTCTGGCTTCTGGATTTGATCTTGCCCAGACCTGACTGTTGGGGTCGTTGGATGAATGAACCAGTAGATGAAAGTTATTTCTCTCTCTCTCTCTCTCTCTCTCTCTCTCTTTCTTGCTCTTACTCTGTGTGTGTAATTGCCTTTCAAATAAATAATTTCTAAAAATCTTTTTTTAAGAGAAATACATCCTCTTTGATTCTTTCAAAAATACTCTGCATCGTGGGATTTTCATTTTGTTTCATTTTTTTTTTTATTTTACAGAGCATTTTGAAGATCTTTCCATATCACCTATTGGAAAACATAAGTCTATTTGGTAGTTGTTGCATAAATGTTACATTGAATTGAAGTATTTTTTAAAAGATTTATTTATTTTTTACTGAAAGGTAGATGCAGAGAGAAGGAAAATTAGAAAATATTTTCCATCCACTGGTTCACTCCCCAAGTAGCCACAATGGCCAGAGCTGAGTTGATCCAAAGCCAGGATCTGGGAGCCTCCTCTGATTCCCCTACGCAGATGCAGGGTTCCAAGGCTCTACTGCCTTTCCAGGTCACAAGCAGGGAGCTGGATGGAATATGGAGCAGCCAGGAGTGCTGATACTTAATCTAATTATGGTGTTTAGAGGTGAAGCCTTTGAGAAGCAGTTAGTTTGCCTTAGGTCGTTAGAGTGGGGCCCAACAACTGAAACTTCATGGTTTTTGTGCTTTTTTCTTTTTAAGACTTGTTTATCTTTATTGGAAAGGCAGATCAGATTTATGGAGAGAAGATGAGAGAAGGATCTTCATCTGCTGGTTCAATCCTCAAATGGCTACAATGGCTGTAGTTGAGCCAATCCAAAGCCAGGAGCCTTTTCTAGTTCTCCCACATGGGTGCAAGATCCCAAGGTCTTCAGCCATCCTCTGCTGCTTCCCAGGGCATAAGCAGAGAGCTGGATGGGAAGTAGAGCAGCCGGGACAGATCCCAACACTTGTAAGGTGATTTAAAGAATTGAGCCATTGTGCCAGGCCCAAAGCTGGAGATTTTCTAAGAAGCTACATAGACACGGAGATAGTTATACAGAAATAAGCACTTGCTGACTCTTCATCACCTGATGCCCTATACCACTTTGGAACCATGCCAGAAGGAACCCCATCACCATACACTGAACTAACAGGGGCTTGCCCAGTCTTGGATTGTGATTCTCCAAAATGGTGAACCAAAACAAACCTCTTTATAAATTAGGGTGCCAATCAACTATACATGCTGGCTGGCACAGGAACCAGAGCTGGGGCCAGTCAAGTGGTGGTTATTAGTGGGTTGCTCTGTCTGGGCTACAGCTCCCTTTGGTGTACGTGAGGGCTGAGTGTGTGGTGGGCAGGGCTGGGCTGGGCAGCAGCACCCATTGGTTTGCAGAGGAAGGAGGGCAGAACAAATTGATCAACCACCCCAGTGAAACTTGACAGCAAACTTCTGGGCGAATGGAGACTCAGAAATGGACTAATTCAGCCAATCCACCTTGGAAGGATTTCCTCAGCCTTAGAGAGGTGATATCAACAGCATCTCAGAACTATTGAAATCACTTGAGGGGAACCCTCAGAACATGCTCCATAATGGGGACCCTGGGATGACATCGGGTACTGGAGAGGATAGGTGTGGTCTCTCCCATAGTGTCTTTCCTTCCCCAAGACACAGGAAGAAGAAAAAGAAAATGTGTAAACAATGGTCTTGCCCACTTTCCTCTGATCCTAAACCCTTCCCACTCTGATCAACAATGTAAACATCATAAAAAATAAAATTTAAAAACATTTTTTGAAAAGTTCAATAGATGCTTCACAGTGAAAAAAAACTTTTTAAAGTAAATTAGGGATACTTCAGATGTTTTGTTACTGAGCAGCTGACTCATGCAGCTCCTAAATCTGTAACTCCAGCCAAGACCTCTTTCCTGGCTCTAAGTACTCATTGCCACATATTAGAAATAAAACTCTTATACATTTTTTGTATAAAGATTTATTTATTTTTATTGGAAACACAAATTTATAAAGAGAAGGAGACACAGAGAGAAAGATTTTCCAACCACTGGTTCACTCCCCAAATGGCCTCAATGGCCAGAGCTGAGCCAATCTGAAGTCAGGAGCCAGGAGCTTCTTCCAGGTCTCCCATGTGTCTCTCTTCCCCCCTACTCTCTCCTCTCATCTCTCTCTCTCTCTCTCTCTCTCAATCCCTCCCTCCCTCTCTCTAACTGCTTTTCAAGTAAATTAATCTTTTTAAAAAGATAGTACATGCTAGAGTCAGACAAAACTAAACGTGCACCCTAACCCCAGACTTTCCAAGTTATGCCACCTAGCATCTACGTCCTAGCTAAAGCCTATTTTGTCAACTGTGTTAAATACTGATCCTTACATCTACACTATATGGGTATTGAAAGTATCAAATGAAGTTATATGTAGAATAGCCAGAATATAATAAATATTCAAATATTCAGGTCCAGTGTGTATGATATAGCAAGCTCATCCTCCACTTGCGAAGCCATCATGTCATATGGTTGCCAATTTGACCCCAGTTGCTTTACTTATGATTCAGCTCACTGCTAACATTCCTAGGAAAGCAGTGGAGGATGGCCCAACGCCTTGGGACCTTGCATGTACTTTGGAGACTCGGAAGAAGCCCGTGGCTCCTGGCTTCAGATTGGCTTAGCTCTGGACATTGCAATCATTGGGGAATGAACTAGTAGATGAAAGATCTCTATCTTTCCCTTCTCTTTCTATAACTCTGACTTTCAAATAAAATAAATGGATGTTTACAAAACACAGTTGCTACTATCTCCCTCCCATCTCCTCCAACCCTGCTGTGGGAGTTCCAAAATTTCTCTGCTTGAAATCCTTTGACTCTCTACCTCTTCCATTCACTACCATTTACAAAGTAAAATCTGAATTCTTTAGTCCAATGTCCATAGCCATGCAGAAGGTCTATTATCTTTTATCACAACCCCATACACACACATCTCCAACCACATTAAACTGTATGCTATGACCCCGATACAATCTGCTCCTTCATACTCCCATGGTTTCCTGCACTGTTCATTGACAATTAAGCCTTCCCCTTCAGCCCACCTCCTAAGTACCCACTCCAGATTCAGGGTAAGCATGTCCTTTGTGCTTCCAGAACATGAAGCAATTAACCCTGCATTGCTACAAGTCACATTGTTTTGTCGGCATGCTTACCTATTTATCTCTCCCACTAAATTATTTCCTCAAAGGGCAGGGACTATGTTCATGTTTATATTCCTAGCACCTAGCACAAGGTTGGGCATTTATAAGAACCTCTTAGATGTGTGCTGGAAAAAGGGGTAATTACTAGTTCTTGGTCTAAGCAGTACTCTATTCTCCAGTTCTGTTCCCCTACTTCTGTAGCACCTGGTATCCATTTATACACAGTCCTATACCAAAACCTCCCTACCATCTGTCCCTCTTCCCAGCTGTGCCAAACACCCCAGCCAAAGTTTCTATTACCCAGACAGTCACGGGAGTCTGGGACTGCTCCAGCTAGAAGAGGTGGGACAGAAGACAATAGTCTCAGTGTAGGCCTTAACCAATGCCAGGGCTAAAATCAGAATCCACCCCAAAATCCCAGAGACAAATGTTACTCCCTCCTTTCCCAGTATCTAATCTTTGGTGTAACCAGGGGCAAACACGTCTTGTGATCATTCCTTTAAGCGTGACTACATTTGAGGACTGTAGATGCCACCCTCCCTAAACCCTGAATCAACAAGCAGCACACACAGGCCCTAATAGATAATTGTGTGGTGATTAGAAATAAAAGAAAGGACACTTCTGCTGAAGCTCTCTACCTTCCAGGTCAGGTCCATAATCATCTCTAGCAAATAAAGAACAAGACATGGTTTCTTTTTATCAGCTTTTATTAATGATTTTGTTAAAGCCAGCAAGCAACTACAGAGACCATTTGAAAGTAAGTAAGTTAAAAAAAAAGAGGCAAGAAAGAGGAAAGACACATCTTTACTCTATGATAAATACAGAGCCCACTTAGTATCTTCCATCAACACCACAAGGGAAAGGTCTGGCCCTCCTTGGGGTCAAGAGCACTCCCCATTGTAAGGGGGACTAGAAAATATTCAGATGTGATGGTGTCAAATCTAGTGGCTACAGGAACTGCTAACATGAAGATTTAGAATTTTAGACCTAGACTTAAGTGAGGGTTTGACATTCTTAAGCTCTTCCAGGCTGTGCCAGATTCCATAGCCAAAGTAGATAACAAACCCTAGTGGAAAAAACATAGCAGTTAGGTGGGGAAGTGGTGATCTATATACTTACTAGGCCTCTGAAAAAAGATCAAGATGGAATGGAGTTGGGGTAGGACATGAAAGAAGTTTACTCTTCCAAATGGATACCTACCAATCATCATCCAGACCCCAAATCGAGCCCATGTTCCAGATGTCATCTGCATCATGAGGTAAACATTCACAAACATGCTGATTAGTGGGAGGAGAGGTAAACCAGGCACCTGCAAATAAAGTAAAGGAGAAAATGTCTTTGGCCTAGGTACCTTCGTTATCCTCTGCTTAATGTCCAATTGAGATCTGTGAACTCTGTTGGATCTCAAGGTAACTTATCCTCCCATTAGGGGTTTAGGTTGAGGAGCAGGTCATTTACCTTAAAATGAAGGGGGGTAGAACTCTGTGGCTGTCTCCAAATGATACCAATGATTCCAGTTATGAGTATCAGGAGCAATGCAACCACTGCAATCCACACTGGGTCTCCAGAAAACAGAGGACCTGGCCACTGGGCCAACACCAGGCAAAGGAGAGTCAGCAGCAGAGCTTCAAAGTCAAATTGAGAGACAATTCCTGAGCCCAACATGCTAAGATATTAGGCACCCTTTTTCAAGGAGGGTCATCCTTTCTAGTTCTTTCTCACCAACCAGGTACCATGTACTTCCACCCCATCATGCTGATCTCAGAGCCACCCCAGAGAAAAATTCCACTGCTCACCAACCAATGAAGAGCAAACATAGACAATTTGACCAGAGAGTGGAGTTGGAATTGAATGGACTGGATAAAACAGTCCCTGAAGGGTCAGTTTCTCTGTTGTAGGTGTCTTCTCCTCCTGCAACTGCTCCTCCTCATCCCCAGTTTTCACCTCCTGGTCAGGCTGATACCTGAGGTAAAAATAAGAAGTATTAACAACAACCCTTAACTGCTTTACCACCTTCTCTCAGGTAGCTTAGCATTCCCTGTTAACAATAGAAACTCTTTCGATCTGTAATACTACAGCAAGATGGAGGAATCCACCATGGGAGGAGGGCAAGGGAAGGGGTTGGGGGAATCCCAGAGCCTATTAAACTGTGTCACATAATGCAACATAATAAAAAAAAGAATTTAAAAATTATATTAATAATCTCTAAAAAAAAAAAAAAGAATAGAAACTCTTTTAGATAAGAAGAGCTATCCAGATTCTTCAAGGGAAGCCCAAACGAAAGCAAAGATGATTCCCATTGTTCCTAATTCAGAAACAAAAGCCTAAATCACATTGGGGTGGATGTTGAGGCTAGTAGTTAAAACATCCATATCCCAGACTGGAGGGCCTACACAAGACTCTGGAAAGCAGCATTCATGGCTCAAGTAGCATGGTACCTGCCACCCACAGGGGAGACCTAGATTGGGTTCCTAGCTCAGGGCCTTATGCAGGCCCAGTTCTGGCTATTGCAGTCATTTAGGGAATAAGCCAACAGATGGAAGAATGCATGCTCTCTCTAATTAAAAACAAAACCAAATCACAGTCTGCAGAGGAAGGTAATCTCACCTGAGGATGAGAACACAGATGGCCACAAGAGAGTATGCAAGCAGGGTCCCAATTGACATGAGGTCTACAAGATCACTGAGTTCAAAGAGGAATGCCATGAATGCTAAAATAAATTAATAAAAGGCAAGACATAAGAAAAGGGAATAGCAAGCTTAAAGGGAGTGAGTGAAACAACTAAGGGGTAAGGGAAAAGAGATAAATCTTTACCTGCGATCACTCCAGAAACCACAGTGGCCATGATGGGAGTGTGTGTGCCATGGTGGATCCGGGCAAGGAAATGGAACAAAAGGCCATCCTCTGCCATTGCGTAGATCACCCGAGGCATGGGAAACATGGAGCCTAAGAGGCTGCGAGGGAATGGCCCAGAGTGACATGAGTTGATTGGGACCCTCTTCCCAAGCCTATGTGCTTTTCTACCTCCCCCTCACAGCCCTTTGCAGGTGCAGACTCTGCCACTGAACACTAGAACATGAGAAGCCTCACTGCAGAAGCAAACCAACGTTTGATGCTGACCTGGTAGAAAGAGCACAGAGGGAGCCAACAGCCACAACATAGCGGGCAGGGGCCCATCCGATATAGAGAAATGCCTGAGGCAGAGGGCTCTCAGGCTGCAGCTTGTAGTAAGGCATCATGAGGGTGAGGGCTGAAGAGACACCAAAGTATGCCAAAAAGCAGATGAACAATGAGATCACAATGCCCATGGGTATGGACCGCTGCGGATTCTTGGCCTCTTCCCCTGCAGGGAGGAACACAAAGTTCTGAATCAAGGAAGCAGGCTCACACCACTACCACCCCCAATCAGCATGCAACCTGTGCACACACTATGCCCAAGCCCCAGACAGAATGGAATGCCTGTGTTACCAGTAGTAGCAATGCAGTCGAAACCAACAAATGCATAGAAACAGGTAGCTGCGCCACGGAGAATCCCCACAAAGCCGAAAGGCACAAATCCTCCAGAGCCCAGTGGGCCCAAGCTAGAGTGGAAGAAAAAAATGGAGAAGGTAAAAATGGTGTGTTGAACCATCCCTGTACTTTCTTCTACTTAGCCAGGTCTTTAAGGCCCAGCCTCCCATTTTTTCCTCATTCTCCACCCAGAAACTCTCAACAAAAATCCCCCTTCCCATGTCTCCATCAGGTGCCCAGCTCTGCACACACTCCCCCCTCCCTCCGGAGGTGACTCTAACCTAGAGGTGACATTGAGTCCACTCAGGGCCACCTCATAGTCCTTCTCAGAGAGCCTCCAATTGTCCAGCTTGCCCTTGATGAAACCAGAGATGATGACAAATCCAAGGACCAAAAGGTTAGCTCCAGTGAACAATTTGGTCACCAGGGCCGACTCACTCGCCCCCAGAGCCAGCAACCCTGTGGGAGAAAGGCAGATCGGACCCTGAGAAGATGATCACCGGGCAGACTCCGTTTCTCTGCCTCTCTGAGTATGTGGCAGATCATTCCTCCCTAGCTTCCCTTCTCTCCCACCAATATCACCTCCATAGCCCAGGTCTCATCATCCTTGGCAGTGGGACCCAGTCCCTCTTAGCTACACCCCATTACCAATCAAACCCTGCCCTTTGGCTCACCGGTGAGCAGCAGCACAAGGCCCATAGCAAAAAAATCTGGATATTCTGCAAGGAGATGGGGCACGTGAAGTGAGATGGCCCCTTTCAGAGTCTCAGAGATATGGTTCCCAAACAAGTTGTCAAAAGCAGAGCTCCAGGCCCGAGCCACACTGGCTGTGCCTGTGGGAGCAGAGAGAAACAACCAACCAACCAAACATGAGGCACGTTTCTGCAGTCTCACAACAACCCCTACTTTTTAGGAAATGAAGGCAGAGGTAAGTAGAATGAACAATTGCTTCCCACCTTCAACCCCACCCTCCCCACCACACACACACACTCACTCACCCAGAAGCATTGGGGTCCTGTGCATAATAAAGAACACTTCCACTTTACCCCACACCCTCCCCTAGGTTTGTTGGCCCAGCTCCCCTTCACTGGCTATGCATGCAGCTCCCTCCCTGTCCCACTGTGTCTCACCAATGACATAGGAGAGGATGAGGTTCCAGCCAGTGGTGAAGGCCCAGAGCTCACCAACGGTGACATAGCTGTAGAGATACGCAGAACCAGAACGGGGCACCCGGGCACCAAACTCCGCATAGCACAGCCCAGCCAACACAGAAGACAGAGCAGCCACCAAAAAGCAGATCACAATGGATGGCCCTGCTTTATCTTTGGCCACCTCGCCAGCCAGCACATACACGCCTGCACCCAATGTGCTGCCCACACCTAGGGCCACTAAATCCAGAGTGGTTAGGCATCTGACAAGGCGAGTGTCAGGCATGCCTGGCTCCAGCGTACGTCTGCGTACCAGCTTTTGACCAAATCTGCGAAGTGCTTGCCACCGCATTCTAGCTGGAATTGAAGAGGATGCTAGGCTCTGGTGAAAAACAAGACAAAAGCCCTTCAATAGGGCTCATTATTCTTCAACTCTAAAAGTGAATTACAAAACCCACTCTGCCAAGTAAAACGAGCTGTGGGGTAATAGCCAAGCCGATCAGAAGGGACAAAGGGCGCTTCACCTCTAACCTCAGATGCTTGAAACACAAGTAGGAATTACAGTCTCAGGCGGGGTTTGGGAGGACTTATTTCCTCATAGACACGTGGAAAGCCTCTCTTTAGCAGAGTGTCTGGTGCCTGCTAAGTGTTCAGTCAGTATTAAGTCTCTTCTTTCTCTATGCAGGAACTCAATAAGGATTATCTTACATCCCAACCTGGGACTCAGACACCTCATGTGTCTGGTCCTTGGCCTGCGGTCCTTGGGAGTTAAAACGAACTCCACTCGGGGCAGGTCAGGAACTCTAGGGAGAACCCTCTTCTCACACCCAGTATCCAAGGCCCTATGAGCGCTTGCTCCAGGACTGCCCAGCGGGGGAAGGTGGAGTTGCTGACCTGGCTACAGAGCCCAAATGAGCCCCGACTCCATTCCATCCCTCCTCACCCAGCCTTTACCGCCAGCCTGGCGCTGCTCCTCACCCAGGGGGGTAAGCAAATGTTCCCCCACTTCCTCCCGCTTCCTCAATAGCCTGACCTGCAAGCATCAACCGCGAGGCGGGGCTTCGGCATCTAAAGATTTGGAGATGCACCCCAAGAGGGAGCCCAGAGCAGCCCGAGATCGCCCACACCCTCCTCGGGGTTCTGTCCGATGCTCTCTGACTCTATGAGGATGTTATGCCCACATCAAGAAACGCTCGGGGGCTGGGGTGGGGATGGGAGCCCTTGGTTTCCGGGGTCTCACTAGCAACAGGTCACGGCCGCGTTGATGCAACTGCATGCCGCGATTGACAGAGAATCCTAGGTATGCCGGCACCCTCGCGGTTTCCCCTCCGACACACGTGTCGGCCCCAAAGGCTTACCAGAGAGCTGGTGCAAGCTAAGGGAGCGCAGAGTCTCCGATCGGATTCAAGCAGGCTGAGTTCTGCCGAGTTGGGTTGAAGCTGCCGAGTTCCGTAGCTCAAGCTTCAAGCTTCAAAGCCTCTGCTTGGGGTCGTTGCGCGCCAAGCGGCCCCTATATACACCCAGAGGCGGGGCCGGTAACGTCATGGAATCCCACCTCCAATCCTCCTCCCCATCACATAGACACAACACAGACAGGGCCGCGCACGCATACACACACACACACCACCACCACCTCAACACACGCGCGCACACCCTCCTCGGCTCTGGAAAAGGATTGCGTGGGGCCTGAAACTGGTTCCCGCGGCGACTGGAAACCTGGCGTGGCGGGCAGTGAGAAAGCGCAAGGCAGCTTCTTCTGATTGTCTCGCTCGTTAGACAGAGCAGGACAATCAGCTTCCCAGCCTGACATGTCACAAGATTTTCTGCCTTTGAGCCTTGTTAGAATCGGTGATACTCACAGAGATAGGGAGTCGGGCGAGGGGAGGGCACCCTGGCTGGGTGTGTTCGGGAAGGGTTGGAGGGGCAACAGCAGCCAGTCTTCCCCTCAGTCTTCCTTAGCTGCCTTGGGTATTCAAGATTCTCTTATGGCTAAAACCTTTCACAAGGACAGCCCTATAACCCCAAACTCTCACTTCTCATCCTGGACAATGGAAGAGAATGGAAGATGGTTTCCAACCATCTGTGCCCAGAAATTAATTCCATCTCAATTTCTAGGTCCCAAACTCTCCATCTGGTTGTATTAATCTATTAAACAGGAAATTGGGAAAATATGGAACTGTTAGAGGAGAGGGCTTAATTCCATTTTGCTGATGAATAACCTGAGGTTCAGAGGCCTGACTGGCCTGACCTCCCTCCCAACATCATAATCCCTGACACATACACACCCCAACATCCTCCCACCCCCAACCTGGGAAGAAACCTGCCTGAATGAGGTATAATACCTCATTCAAATGCAATAGAAGAGGAGGCGTGGCTGTGAGAAAGGCCAAAGGAAAGAAGCACCAGCAGAGATGCAGGCCTGCTGAGCAGGCTAGGAGCTACCAGGAAACAAGAGATGCTGAAGAATCCAAGAAGGATGGAGCTGTGTCAGCCCCCTGATCCACTTGTCTTAATCACTTGTTACTCATTAAGGAACTCCAATCATTGTGAAGGTGTGATTGTCTGGCCACCAAAACAGGGAGCACAGGGGGCCAAGGATGAACCCCAACAGCCTTGTTTCCTTTAAGGATCCATGATGACTGTATCACCCACGAATCTAAATCCGAATCCTTTTTTGAGTAATTTGATTTTCAGCTAGCTGCAGCTTCACTTGGGCATTTAGGGAGCCCTGACTGTGTAGAGCAGCTCATGGAGCAGTGAAGAGACTATACAGAGAACACAAAATAAATCCTTTTCCTCCTGGTCATAATGATCTAATTAGAGAACCACAATACAATTGAAGCAGTTATTTATGTAGATGTTAGGGCTGCAGTACTTAGATTTTTACCTAGCTTAAAATTTGAGCTCAGCTACTGCAGCGTTGAGCCAATTACCTAACATCTTTGAGCATCAATCTCTGAAAGTACTATATGACTTAGGCAGGGAAGAATAATAGAACTGAGGACCCCACCACAATAGATATAATTTTACAGGGTGAGATTGTGAAGCCAAGTCTTCCTGTCTGACAAATGGCAAAAAAATGATAACACTGGATCCATCTTCACAATACTATATTCACATACAGCAATTTTGTTGGGGGCCAACATTCACCCACCATGTATAATGCTAACAGCCCATTTGGGAGTCCTGGTTTGGGTCCCAGCTACTCAGTTTCCTGTCCAATTGGCAGTTAATGCTCCTGAGAAAGCAGTAAGCAATGTATGATGTCCCACACGCTTGGGACCCTGCCACTCACATGGAAACATGGAAAACCCAGATGCAGTTTCAGGCTCCAGCTCCAGCCATTCCAGCCATTTAGGGAATGAAACAGTAGCTGGAAGATGTTTCTCTCTCTCTCTCTCTCTCTCTCTCTCTCTCTCTCTCTCTCTCTGCCTTGCAAACAGATAAATCAAAAAAGAAAAAAAGAAAGAAAAAACAAAACAAAAAACCCAAAACCGTGGTTGCTCAGGTCTGATTATGGGGTGGGTTGATAAGCTGATGATGTAAATGTTCAAGGAAAAAAGTCATCAGCACAAACAGAAAATACAAAGAGTATCTTATAATACTTGGGAAGGAAGGTTGGCAGGGACTCAAGCTGAGCCTTGAAAAATGAAAGACAGATGAATTCTGTACCTACAGAGAGGCAAAAAGTGAAGTCAGGAGCCAAAGTGGACAGCAGGCTAGCAAGTACAGCGTTTGGAAGCAGAGAAGGATAAGGTTGAGTAAACGCTCCCTCTTAAAGTAACGGTGCCTTAAACGTATTACCCAATATGCAAACAATACCTCTTGGAAACTCTCTAGGCATGTGATTGGTTCCCTTGGCAACCGGAGCCCATCCTGAGACTATTCAGGAGTCCCCAGCCTTCAGGCGTACATTAACATACAAAAAGACACTTAGTGCTTGGGAGATTCCAAGGATTTTTAGGAAATGAGTACCAGGAAACTGGGATGGAGACCAGATAGGTGCAAATTTTTATACAGTCCACTATCAGAGATGAAGTCTACAGACCATAAAAATCACCCTTTTTAAAAGTGTACGATTTGGTGGTGTTTAGGATATCAGAGTTGCACACACATCATGACAATTTTAGAATATTTTCGCTGTTCTTAAACCCAATATCCATTCCAAGCCACTCTCCATTTCCTCATAATCCCCTCCCCTCTCCCTAAGCAAACCCAAATCTACTTTATGTCTCACATTAATTTGCTTAAGTGTTGGTCGAAGAATACAAAGTTTCACTTACAATGAATACGTTTTGGAGATCTGGAGATCCAATGTAGAGACTGGTGATTGCACTTGATAATGATGTATTTCACTTGTTAATATTTGAAATTATCTCCAGGTGGATCTTGAATGTTCTCACTACACCTAAAAAATGATAACTAAAAAATAATAATAACTATGTGAGGTGAGGAATATGCTGTTTAAATTGATTGTGGTGATCTCTCACAATACATAGTCATGTCAAAACATAGATAATTGGTCAATTACAGGCCAATAAAGCTGAGTGAAAAAATCAGTAAAAATGTAAATCAGTTGAAAAACAGAAGAAAAAAACACCAAATCACCGTTTCACATCCATCAAAGTACTCACTGATTCAGTCAAGAATTATCAATAGAGGACCCTTGGGGGTTATAAAAGAGTATATTGGTGTAGTCTTAAAGTACCACCCACAGGTCACATGTCAAAGTGAAAAGAGCCTGTGTTTGCCTCTTATTTCCACTGTGAAAAAGTACTATGAACTCAGTGGCTTAAAACAGCACAATTTGTTTTATTCTGTTCTGTTCTTTTGATGTTTATTTTATTTATTTGAAAGAGTTACAAAGAGAGGAGAGACAGAGAGAAAGATCTTCCACATCACTCTCCAAATGACAGATGGGCAGGTCTGAAGTCAGGATTCAGATTCTCTTCCAAGTCTTCCATGTGATTGCAGGGACCCAAGACCTTGGACCACCCCCTCTGCTTTCTAAATCCATTGGCAAGGAGCTAGATTGAAAGTGGAGCAGCTGAGACTTGGACTCAAACCTGAGCCAACACCCATATGGAATGAGCTTAATATGCTATGCCACGGCACTGGCCACAACACACATTTATTATTCCCATAATTTATAAAAGTCAGAAGTCCTGAACTGTGGGGCAGGAATCTTACCTCAGGCTCTCATGGAATAAAAACCAGTCAAGGGTTGTCAGCGTGGCCTAGCGGCTAAAGTCCTTGCCTTGGACGCTCCAGGATCCCCTCTGGGCGCTGGTTCTAATCCCAGCAGCTCCACTTCCCATCCAGCTCCAGCTTGTGGCCTGGGAAAGCAGTTGAGGACAGCCCAAGCCTTGGGACCCTGCACCCACTTGGGGGACCCAGAAAAGGCTCCAGGCTCCTGGCTTCGGATTGGGTCAGCTCCAGCTGTTGTGGCCACTTGGGGAGTGAATCATTGGATGGAAGATCTTCCTCTCTGTCTCTCCTCCTCTATGTATGTCTGACTTTCCAATAAAAAAATAATAAATCTTAAAAAAAAAAAACAGTCAAGGTATCAGCAGTTCTGTGTTGCTTTTTAGATGATCTGTGTCTAAGCTCATCCAACTTGGCAGAATTGACTTCCATGCAGTTGTAAAGACTGAGGTGACCAATCCTTGGACCACATGGTCTTCTCCATATTCAAGCCACTATGCATCAAATCCTCTTGCTTTGAATCTCTTACTTACCTTCTTTTATGCTTAAGGGACCATGCGATTACAAAGAAGATAACCATCCTATTTTAAGGCCCCCTGATTGGTAATCTTAATTACTTGTCCAAAATCCCTTTTCTCAAAAAAGGTACCATATTCATGGGTCTCACATCAAGGGAGAAGATCATGGGCACCAAACTTCTGCCTAAAACAATCCTTTGAGATAGAGAGATCTGGTGGAAAACACTTGGACCAACTGATCAAATTTGGCATCTCAAACAATGGGTACATCATCTGCCTCTAGATGTGATACAGTGAGAAGTACATATCACCCATGTGTTTTTGCCAAAAAAAAACAAAAAATCAACTCAGATCTAGGCATGAGAAAGCAATCAGACAAACACAGATTGTGAGAATCTTACCAGACAAGGTAAGTAGCCAGCACTTTGTAAAATGTCTTGAAAGACAAAAGAAAAAGTGGAGGGATTTTTTTAAAAAATACATTTTTGAGTTTTACATTGCAGTCAAGAGTTTAATACTTCACCAATAGACTGTTTCAGATTAAACCAAACTAAAGAAACATGACACTTTGAAGTGCTTCTTCTTTGACTAGAACTTGTTTTAAAAATAGCTGTGTGGGCTCGGCGGCGTGGCCTAGTGGCTAAGGTCCTTGCCTTGATCCCGTATGGCCGCTGGTTCTAATCCCGGCGGCTCCACTTCCTCTCTCTCTCTCCTCCTCTCAGTATATCTGACTTCGTAATAAAAATTAAATAAATGTTTAAAAAATAAATAAATAAAAATAAAAATAGCTGTAGAGGGCGTTATTGGGACTATTGCAGGAATTTCAATGTGGATTGTATATTAGATGATGATAGCATCGCAATATCAATTGCTTGTGTATGGTAACTGTATGCAGGTTATGTATGAGAATATCTTTCTTCCTATGAGACATGGACTGAATCTAGCATTCAGGGTTGAAGAATCATGAACTTGAAAATGACTCAACAAGACCAAAGAGAGAGAGAGAGAGAGAGAGAGAGAGAGAGAGAGAGTGTGTGTGTGTGTGTGTGTGTGTGTGTGGCAGAGGAGAGCAAAACAGCAAATGTGGGGCTGGTGTAATGGCTCAGTTAGTTTATACTCCACCTACAAGTGCCAGTATCCCATATGGGTACTGGTTTGTGTTGTGCCTGCTGCATTTCCAATCCAGCTCAAGCCCTTGGACCCCTGTAACCACATGAGAGACCCAGAAGTTGCTCCTGGTTTCAGACTGGCTTAGTTCTAGTCATTGCGGCCACCTAGCGAGTGAATCAGTGGATGGAAGATATTTCTCTGTGTCTCCATCTCTCTATAAATCTGCCTTAACAAAAATAAAGAACTCATAAAAAAAAGCAAATGTGACAAATGTTGACAATTGTTCTATCTGGGTAAATGGTTTATATTATGCTACTTAAATTATCTGTGGATTTGAATTTTATTAAGTTAAAAATGATAATCTGTCACAGATTATATCTCACTTTCATTACTTTTTAATCCATTTTTTAAAAGATTTATTTATTTTATTACAAAGTTAGATATACAGAGAGGAGGAGAGACAGAGAGGAAGATCTTCCATCCAATGATTCACTCCCCAAGTGAGCCGCAACGGGCCAGTGCGCGTCCATCCAAAGCCAGGAACCAGGAACCTCTCCCGGGTCTCCCACACGGGTGCAGGGTCCCAAAGCTTTGGGCCGTCCTCTCCTGCTTTCCCAGGCCACAAGCAGGGAGCTGGATGGGAAGTGGAGCTGCTGGAATTAGAACCGGCGTCCATATGGGATCCCGGGGCATTCAAGGCGAGGACTTTAGCCGCTAGGCCACGCCACCGGGCCCTTTTTAATCCATTTTTAATTTCTTTCTATGCATAAAATGACACATATATAGATATCTACACACATATACACACGAGCATACTTCAAAAAGTTCATGGAAAATGTGTATTATGACAATACTATGCATGTATTTAAACTTCTTGCACCAAAACAAATTTATCTTTTAATTTTGTTCTTGCACAAATTTTTGAAGTCCTCATGTGTGTTTGTGTGTATATAGATAATGTGATCTGTGTCAAAATATAAATCAAATCAGCCTTACAATTCGTTACTCAGTCTTTTTCTTTCTTTTTTTTTTTTTTTTTTTTTTGGTTATTTGGTGATACTTTACTATGGTTATATGACAAATATTTATATACTTACATATTTCTCAACTGTAAAGAATTATTTATTTAAAAGTCAGAGTTACAGAAGAGAGAGAGATAGAGAGTGAGAGATCTTCCACCTGCTAGTTCACTCTCCAAATGGCTGTAACAACCAGAGATGTGATAATCTGAAGCCAGGAGTCGGGAGCTTCTTCCAAGTCTCCCACATGAGTACAGGTCCTTAAGGCCTTGAGCCATTTTCCACTGCTTTTCCAGGCACATTAGCAGGAAATTGGATGGGAAGCAGAACAGGCAGGACTCAAACTGGCGCCCATATGGGATGTTGGTGCCGGAGGCAGCAGATTCACCTGATTATGGCACAACACCCACTAGGCCATTATGTATAGTGGCTGGTTTTATGGTGCATCAGGTTAAGCTTCTGCCTGTGATGCTGCAATCCTATATGACTGCCCGATTTCTGGCTACTCCACTTCTGATCCAGTTCCCTGCTAATTCACCTGGGAAAGCACCAGAAGATGACTTGAGCACTAGGGTCCCTGCAAGAAAATATATGTAATACAAAAACACTGTCTTGGTTTATCTTTTCATACCACAACAGCAACAAAACCTAAGACAGTTAATTTCATAAACAGAAAAAGGCTTAATAACCTCACAGTTTTAAAGCACAAATCCAAGATCAGTCTGTCCCATTAATGTGGCCTCTGATACGGGCAGCAGATGACAATGGGGATAGGTGACTGAATCCAAATTCAAGTCTTTATAACAATCTTTTTGGGGACTTCACGTCTGGGGGCATGTCTCCAAAGATCCAAGGATTTCCCTTTGGGCCCCATCTCTTAAAATATAAGACTAGGAATTGGGGGGGGGGGTGAGATAAGGGAAATCCCATGACCTATGAAACTGTGTCATAAAATAATAATAATAAAAAGAAGTAAATTAAAAGTAAGTAATTAATTAAAAAAAATATGACTAGGGCCCAGTACAATTGCTCAATAGCTAAATCCTCACCTTGCAGGTGCCCGGTTATCATATGGGTGCTGATTCCTGTCCTGGCTGCTCCACTTCCCATCCAGCTCCCTGCTTTGTGGTCTGGGAAAGCAGTAGAGGATGGCCCAAAGCCTTGGGGCCCTGCACCCATATGGGAGACCTAGAAGAGGCTCCAGGCTCCTGGCTTGACGTTGGTTCAGTTTCAGCTATTGCAGCCATTTGGGCAGTAAGTCAGCAGATGGAAGATCTTTTTCTTCGTCTCGCCTTCGCTCTGAAAATTTACCTTTCCAACAAAAATAAATAAATCTTAGAAATATATATATATATATATATGCTTAGACTACTCTCCAAATCTGTACTCATAGGTCTCCCTCCCACTTTTCTTCCTTCTGCCTTGCCTTACCTTGCCTCCTTTCCCTTCCATTTTCTTCCCTTCCTTTCCCTTCTCCTTCCTTCCCTTCCCTTCCCTTCCCATTTCTTTCCTTCCTTTTCCTTTCTTTGTCTCCCTTTCTCTTTCTTTTGCTTTCCTCTCTTTCTTCCTTCCCTCCTGTATATATTTTCTTATCTAAAAGTCCAAGAGACAGAAAGATCTTCTATCCATTTGTTCATGCCCCATATGCCCACAACAGCCAGGGTTTGACAATATCAAAGCTGGGAGCCAGGAGCCAGTAACTCCATTCACACCTCCCATGTAGCTGGCAGAGATCTAAATACTTCAGCCATCACCCTTGGCCTCCCTGATTGTGCATCTGTGAGAAGCTGAAATCAACATGGGAGCCAGAACCCAAATCCAGGCACATTGCTATGGGACATGGCCATTCGATGTAATATCTTTACTCATGTATCAACATCTGTCCCCACCTTACCCTTTGAGATGTCTGTCTAGCGTTCCACAGTATGAATGGCTCATAATTTGCTTAACCAGCCCCTTATTTATATATACTTAGGTGGTTTTTTTTTTCCTGGTGCAATGTTTTAAATAATAAATGCTTTACTATACTTAAGTATTTGCTAAGGCAAGATTGTTCTTTTTTTAAGATTTATTTTTTTATTTTTATTAGGAAGTCAGATATACAGAGAGGAGGAGAGACAGAGAAGAAGATCTGTCCATTGATTCACTCCCCAAGTGAGCCACAACAGCTAGAGCTGAGCCAATCCGAAGCTAGGAGCCAGGAACCTTTACTTCCAGGTCTCCCACATGGGTGCAGGGTCCCAAGGTTTTAGGCCATCTGCTACTGCTTTCCCAGGCCACGAGCAGGGAGATGGACGGAAAGTGGGGCTGCCGGGATTAGAACCAGTGCCCATATGAGATTTTGGCATGTACAAGGCAAGGACTTTAGCCACTAGGTTAACGTGCCAGGCCCAAGATTGTTCTTTTTATGAAGTACTCCAACGAGTTTCTTTTCAAAGTGAAGCAATCCTTTTACAGTCAGTCCTGCTACAGTGCTTCTTTGAAAAATGCAAATTCGTTCCAAAGTGAATAACAAGGATAAATTAGAGCTGAATGAGAATTTGGCCTTTGTTTACATGCAGTGTGTGGCTTTGTCTACAAGAAACAGGAGGCAAAACTAAACAAACAAATAACAACAACAAAACTGGCCCAATGTCCAAGCCATGTAAGAAAGAATAGACACAATGAGCACATGGACATACTGCCGCATCCACACCGTCTATGGGTTCACCTTCCACATGAGTGCTACAACTTTTCATCGCATTTCAGTTAACCCTCCTTCCACCATTCCCCATAACTCAAAGGCGACAATCTTCTGATGTCCACTTCCACAAGCAAATCTCAGATTTTTTTTTTATCCAAGGAACGTGGCATATTCTTGTAGTATTTATGTACTTCTTAGCATTTAAAGGTGGAAAACTAATCCCATTTTCGTTAGGTTCCTATCTTCTTTGTATGTGTCACTGACAAAGATTTTCAGTGTTAAGTCTCTGATGCCGTTTGTGTGTGTTGCCTGATAGCAAAACTGCTTACATTTCATTTCAAGAAAAATGTTGGTGGGAATCTGAATGAGAACACAGTAAATTCATTTTTACAGACTTATTATTCTTATAGTTCATTTTTGTCCAGAAGCAAAATATGTCTCATTATTAACCTTACATTTCCTAGTGCAAGTTTTGTAGCTTTTCTTAAATTGTATGTATCTCTCATTGAGCTTAATTTAAAATATTTTGTCTTGCTGGGGCTCAACAGGATGATCCTCCATCTGCAGCACTGGCATCCTATATGGGTGCCGATTCAAGTCCTGGGTGCTCTGTATCTGATTCAGCTTATTGCTTATGGACTGAGGAAGCAGTGGAGAACGGCTCAAGTAATTGGGATGTTGCATCCACATGAGAGACTCCTGGCTCCTGGCTTCAAATCGACTCACCTCCGGCTGTTGCAGCCATTTGGGGACTGTACCAGTAGATCGAAGATCTCTCTCTCTCTCTCTCTCTCTCTTTCTGTCTGCAAATCTGCTTTTCAAATAAAAATAAGTAAATATTGTAAGATGTTCTGCCTGTTTTTTAGCATCACGCAGAAGATTTCTTACTGTATTTTCTAATAGAGTATTTTTTTGATATTTAAGACTTACTTATTTTTATTTGAAAGGTAGATTTTTATAGAGAGAAGGAGAGACATAAAGGAAAAGTGTAAAATCTGCTTGTTCATTGCACAAATGGATACAAACGCCAGTGCTGAACTGATCAAAGCCAAAATCCGGGAGCTTCATCCAGTTCTCCTAAATCGGTGCAGGTTCCAAGAACTTGGGTCATTCTCGCTTGCTTGCGTACCCCATAAGCGGGGAACTGGATTGGAAGTGGAGCATTCAGGATACAAACTGGTGCCCATACGGAATACCAGTACTGTAGGAGGAGAACTAGCCTGATATGCCACCATGTTTGCCCCAAAATTCTGCATATTGCTTATATACACACACACATATATAACATACATGTGATATATATAAATTCATACATGTTTGAAAACTGTTGTATGCATATTGCTTACATATATACACATATATAAATTCATACATGTTTGACTCACTTAACTCATTTTAAGGTTTTACATGTTGTGTGGTTTTAATACTTCCTTTCTTTTTTCTAGAGTTAAATTTCATTTATTTGAGAGACATAATGACACAGAGAGAGAGACAGAGAGAAAAACAGATCCACTATCCTTTGTTCTCTCTCCAAGTGAGCAAAGCTTCTCTAATAGAGTATTTACAGTGTTCAAGATTACTACTGATTTTTATCTCTTATCTAGAGAATACTTGAGTATACAATCACATCATCTGGAAGTATTTCTGTCTCTTGAAATAGTGATTGCTCTGCCCCACAATCCCACATCGGGGACCTGGGATGGGTGGGAGGCTGGCTGGGGCTTCTCCCTTTATCTCCTCCTTTACCGCAGATACAGAAAAAATACAGCAATAATGTGGAAACAGTAGTCTTACCCACTTTCCTGTAGCCCTTGACCATTTGTGCCCTAATCAACTATGTAAAGATTGTCAAAAACAAAGAAAAAAATAAGAAATACTGATTGCTCTTATTTATGTTTTGAATCCTAGCACACTAGCTAGTATGTAAGGTAATGTTAAATAATAAATGGCAGCAACAGGCGTCCTTATTTTATTTTCAATTTAAAAGGCAACAGGTATGCTGACTGCTGGTTTGGAAGCCGCCTTACATTAAGAAAATGTCCTTCTATTTCTATTTTATAAAATTGCATTATTAGGAATGGCTGTTACCAATATAGTTGCATGTAAGATGTCTTCTTCCATTGTTCGTGGTCTCTCTCTCTCGTTTGGCATTATGATAGCCACAACTAAATATTCCAAGCCTCCAGGCTGTTATTGTTTCTTACATTTTTCAAAATGTTTATTTATTGTGTTTTTGAAATTAATTTAAAAAGGGATAGAACCGTATCATAAAACAAATACATTATAATTAATAAATGAAAAAAAATTGCAGATGAACCATTGGGTGAAAAAAAAGGAGATGGGGGGAACTCTTTAATCTTCTGGTTCCTTACTCAAATGCCTGCAATAGCCAGAGCTGGGCCAGGTCAAAGCCACGATCCAGGGATTCCATCTGGAACTCCCACACGGGTGGCAAGGGTGGGTGCCACATGAGTGGCAGTACTTGAGCCATCAAGTATGCCTCCCTGGTTATGCATTAGTAGGCATAGAAGCAGCAGCAAGACTCCATCCTACACACTCTGGTATGGGATGTGGGTGTCCCAAGTGGCAGTTTATCCCCTGGTATCACAATATCTTCTCCTCGTGCTATTGGTTTTATCTGAAATATTCTTTCTTTTCTCGTCTAAAAATGCCAATTCACGTTTCAAGACTACATTATCCCAGACATTTTCTTATTGCAAGTGCCAGAAATCCAACTTAGTATTGTATAAGCAAAAAGGGAACTATATGGAGTTATGTAACTAGGAATTATGAGAAAAGATTTCAGTTTAAGATCATGGTTTTGGGGGCAGGTCTTCAGTGTAGTGGTTAATAGACTTCTTGGGTTGCCCGCATACCATATCCAAGTGCTTGGATCCAAGCCCTGAGTCAGGTTCCAAGCCCTGAGTCAGGTTCCAATGCCAGCTTCCTGCTAATGGACTTCCCAGGAGGAAACAGCTGACAACTCAAGGACCTGAGTTCCAAGAACCCTGCTTCAGCCTGGCACAGCCCCAACTCTTGCAAGTATTTGGGGAGTGAACCAGCAAATGAAGGAACTCTCTGTTTCTCTGTTTCAAATAACATTTTTAAAATGAGTAAATTGCACTTAAAAAAAAAAAAAAAAAAAAAAAAAAACAAGGCTAACATCTAATATCTAACATCTGTCCTCTAGTGGTTAAACCACCAGTTGGGATTTTTTTTTTCCTCTGGGCTTGATTCTCAAGTCCAGCTCCTGACTCCATCTTCCTGCAAATGCAAACTCTGGAAGGCAACTGTGATAGCACAAATTACTGGGCTCCTTTCACACACATGAGAGACCTGGATTTAGCTCCCAGTTCCTGGCTTGGCCTGCCCTCCCTTCCCCACCACTTTCAGGCAGTTGAGGTTTCTCTCAATCTCTACCCCTCCCCCATCTCGTGTGTGTGTGTGTGTGTGTGTGTGTGTGTTTTATCGTTGTGTTTAAAAACAGAGAATAGAGATCAAGCAATGACACCTGGACCCCTTCTCTCAGGGATTTGGAACCGTTTTTCTGCCAAAGGGCCATTTGGATATTCATATCATTTGCAGCCCTCACAAAAATGATCAACTTAAAAATTCGCCTGCTACCGATTTGTTGAATTTCAAGCCCCATCTGTGGTTACCACGGCTGGAGCAGTTCCAGTGATTTCACAGGCCTTGTTACGGCCTCGTGGGCCAAACGTTCTTCACTCCTACGAAGCCTTGTTCCTCTCTACTTATTACAGGCTATAATGTTTATGGTATACCCCTATGCTTGTGACCCAAAACAAAGACTGTAGATCACATATGGTCTTTGTCCATCTATCTACTCTCATCTGATGACACTGGCTGGCCCTGCTTGAGTCTTGTGCCTGCACCATGGTTATGGGGTGCAGTGAACACCCAAGTATAGGTCACGTCCTCGGCAGAGAAGAACAAGCTATATGTGACAGAGGGGAGTAAGTCTCCACAAATCAGAGCAAATGGCTGTCTACTCCCTTTCTGCCTCCTCACTATTGCCTTCCAGGGAACAAAATGGGCTAAGCTGATCAATGATTTTGAAAGAAGTTATTGAGTATGTATGGGTCAGTTTTCTCTGGTTCTCACTTTTGAAACCATGATGTCTTCAGAAGGGTGCATTCTGATTTGCTCTCTGTGGGCATGTCTTAGTTTTCCCTAACCAGGTGAATAAGTGTCTAATTGAAGCAGAGAGTGTTTAAAAGGTTCACCTGACCTCAGACCCAAAGTCATGTTCAGCCAACATACTCTTCAGCAAGAAGGTTGGCATTCCTTATCTCCATGTCCTTGTTTTCTATGCCTTGTTTTTCAATGGGTTCAAAACTATAAAGGGGAAATGAGAGTATTATGCACTGATGTTTAAAAACCTTACCATGTGCTACAAAGTCATATCTGAAATATTACTTCCTTGAAGCGATATAACTTACCCTGACTTGTCCACTACCTGGTGTTCATGTCTTTTTCTTCTGCTCATGATGGATCTTCAAAAAGTTTGTGGAAATGTGTATTATGTTTAAAAGGTATACATGAATTCTGAATTTTTTGCACCAAATAAATGTTTCTTTTATTTTTTGAAGTGTCCCTGTATTTATAATACAGCATATCTTAAAGAATAATCATGTTCATCTATGTGTTTCCTTGCCATGAAGGCGTTCCTTCTTCTTTTTTAAGATTTATCCATTTTTTTAAAGATTATTTTTTATTGGGGAGGCAAATTTATACAGAGAATGAGAGACAGAGAGAAAGATCTTCCATCTGCTGATCCACTCCCCAAATGGCTGCAACAGCCGAAACCAAGCTGATCCAAAGCCAGGAATGAGAGAGAAGAGAAATCTTCTATCCACTGGTTTGCTCCCCAAATGGCTACAATGGCCAAAGCTGGGGTGATTCAAAGCTGGGGACCAGTAGCTCCTTCTAGGTCTCCTGTGTGAGTGCAGGGGCCCAAGGTCTTGGGCCATGCTCCACTGCTTTCCTAGGCCATTATCAGGGAGTTGGATCAGAAGTGGAGCAGCCGGGACTTGAACCGGCGACCATTAAAATACAAGCACAACAGGCAGAGGCCACTTGTTAAAGGGCTCGGGCCCCTTAATAAACTCTTATTACTGTGTTAAGAATGCCAACCCTCACATGAAAGCCATGTTGCTCTTTACCTAGAGAATGTTTCCTTAATTACACATCCTACAAGTTTGTCTCTTGGAGGGGAGCCAACATGATCTGAACACTTGTAGCTAAAAGGCAGATGAGAATGGGTGGTAGATCAATAAACCAGCTCCTTCTGAAGAAGGGGCACAATTATTCATACCTCAGAGCTGAGTGTTATAAGAGAGGAAAGAGCCCTAAAAGATGACAATAAGAAAAGAGCAAATTTCCCATGTGTAGGAAATGGAGGCGATTCTGAAGGTATCTAGAAGCAGCGTGGTGACAATGTACTCATGCAATGAGACAGTATGGTAAGTAATGGAGTAAACCTAACAAACCACAGCAAAATGAGGTTCTTGCCCTGTCATGCTATGTAGTTTGGTCCCATAGAAAAAGAAAATCAGAAGGCTAAGGTACTATATACGAGTACCTTAATGTCAGTCAGTGTCTCCAAATGGGAATTTACAATTACATATCAAAGCAGGGACTGGATGAATGCATCTTCTATGAGGACACTGTAAGGTAATACATGGTGTTGTTATCACAGCCCAGAGTCTAATCCCCAGCTTTTCATATTTGAAAGAGAAATGTTCTTCATCATTTAAAAATGATTAAAATGAAATGAGATCCAATCAATATAACCAGTCCCACTAATGCTTGACCTATAATAAAATTCAGCTTATAATTAAACAACTGATACCAACTATTCTGCCACATTTATCTCATCTTGTCTTTCATTCTTAAAGATGAGTCAATTTAGTTTATAAAGCTAAAGAAAAGGGCTTTGAATTGTTAAGTGTAATTTTTATTGCATTTCCTTATTGTAGAATACACGTGCACTGCAGATAATTTGAAAAATGTAGATATGCATAAAGAAGAATTTTTAAAAAGTCATTCACAACTCTCCAAGTCTTAAGAAAATCATTATTAATACTCAAGAGTATTTCCTTCCAGTCTTTTTCTATGTGTGTTTATAGTATTAGCTTCACCTTAAATATTACATTCTGCTTTTTAAAATCATAAAAATTTTCTCTTCCCATGAGTTGAATTGTGCTCTTCCAAAATTCGTATGTTGAAGTCCTAACTGCCAGTATCTCAGAATGTAACTGTATTTGGAATTAGGTCATTAAAAAAAGATATATTTATTTATTTGAAAGGCAGAGCAACAAAGGGAATGGAGAAATGCACAGAGAGAAGGAGAGGCAGAGAAACAGAGAGATTTTCTATTTGCTGATTCACTCCCCCAAACAGTTGCAGCGGCTAAGTCTGGGCCAGGTGGAAACTTGGAACGTTGTCCATGTCTCCCAGGCAGGTGGTAGAGGCTCAGGCACTTGAACCATTTTCCACTGCCTTCTGAGGCATGTTAGAGGCAGCTGACTTGGGAGCATAGTAGCCAGGACTGAAACTGTTGCTCTGATACGAGATGTTGGTGCTACAAGCAGAAGCTTAACCTTCTGTGCCATATACCAGCTCCTGGAGATTATGTCTTCAAAGAAGTGGTTAAAACGACTGTTACAGTGCACTCAAATCCAATATGACTGATGTAATTATGAGAAGAGGAAATTCAAACAAGGTCACATGCACATAGAGGACAGAGTGTATGAAGGTCTTGCAAGAAGGTGGCCACGTGTAATCGTGGAGAAAGGCCTCAATGCAAACCGCACCAGCCAATACTTTGATTTTGGATTTCCAGCCTTTAGAACTATGAGAAAATAAATGCCTTGCTTAAGCCACCTGATCTGTGACACTTTGTTACATCTGCCATAGCAAACTAACATACTTGCCATTGAACAGTCTTTAAAATCTACCATAACATCCTTTTTAAAAGTATGTTAAAGAGTTGCTCCCCTACTGTAAATTTATGTCGCCCTCAAATTACCACTATTATAAACAAGACTCCAATGACTAGGCAGTTAGACTTCCTTGTTATATTTTCACTACATAGCTCAATTAATTCCCTTTTTGTATTATAGAAAAAGTTTTGTGTGCTCTCGAAACCAACCCTAGTGACATATTGACAAATTCTCATGTTGGGTTTGATTATTTTGGTTTTTTATATAAAACATCATTCCTGATAACTTCAAACAAATTATAATATGATTACGTAAATCAATTTTCTTTACTGTAAGTCCATTTGGATCTGAGAATTACCCTGGGCTGTTCCTCAGATTATGGAAGATAGTCATGTTTCCTTGACAAAAACTTGTGACATGTTCTTTTCCAATTAATAAATTACGATCAGAGAGTGACATTTGTTCTTTTTCTTTTTAAAAGATTTTTTAGAAATTTATTTATTTATTTTGAAAGTTGGAAAGAGAGAGGAGACTCTTTCATCTGCTGGCTCACTCCCCAAATTGCTGCCAGGAGCCAGGAGCATTTTCTGGTTCTCCCACAATGGGTGGTAGGGACTCAAATACTTGAGCCATCTTCCACTGCTTTCCCCAGACCATTAGCAGGGAGCTGTATAGGAAGTGGAGCAGCTGGAACATGAACTGATGCCCATATGGGATGTTGGCATTCCAGGCAGCAGCTTTACCAGCTTTGCCAAAATGCCACCAATGTTTCTTGATTTCATTTCCTACCTTCGGGAGCTTACCAGGACAAAGTGAGAAACAAATATTGTTACAGATGGGAGGAAGAGCTGGAAAGATTCCCTCCTTTGCAGACAGAAATGTCATTTATCTTAGTTATGGCTCACCTACTCAGGCTTCATTGTTTTAGTCTAGCATGGACAGGTTAAGGAAGGGACCACCATAAGCCACAGTGGGCAGGGGGCAGTTATGAGTAATAACTCTCCCTAAGTGAGAAAATATGCAGAACTCCCCTTATAAGCGTTTGGAGTTTTCATGGAGATCTCAAATCATACTTTTCTTAAACCCCCTTATGCTTAAGTCTGCTAAGCATTTCCTGTTACTGCTCACTTTTTTCTTCATTTTATTTGTATGACAAAAAGAATTATTGAGCTTCAATTCCATGACAGGTGTTGGGTTAAGAAGCAAAAAGTCAAGGTTCAGGTCATCCAGGAGCTCAGAGTCTAATGTGAAAGATGAGCTGTAGACAGATAATTACAATGCACTATGCTTAGTGCATTGCAAACAAAAAGAAAATTCACAGAAAGGCGAAGAGAAGCCATATAGGAGGATTCACAGAAGAGATGGCACCTGTGAAATAATCTACATGCTAGAACAATGGTTCTAAATCAAGAACGAAGAATTACTCATAATGAACATTTTAAAAGTCATGTTCATTTCAAAACCTGCTCTCACAGGGGTAAGATGGAGTGAACTGATTTAAAATGATGTGAATAAAATCTGAAAGTGTTCATTGATAACAAGCTCTAAATGGATTGACAATTTAAATATACTAGTTTTCTACTGTTGTATAATAAACTACCACCAATTTAGCATGTTAAAAGAATCTGATTTGGGCCCAGCGCGATAGTGTAGTGCTTAAAGTCCTCACTTCAAATGCACCAGCATCCCATACGGGCACCGGTTTTAATCCTGGCAGCTCCACTTTCATCCAGCTCCCTGCTTGTAGCCTGGGAAAGCAGGGACCCTGCACCTGCGTGGGAGACCCGGAAGAGCTCCTGGCTCCTAGCTTCGGATTGGTTCAGCTCCAGCTGTTGGGGAGTGAACCATTGGATGGAAAACCTTCCTCTCTGTCTCTCCTCCTCTCTGTATATCTGCCTTTCCAATAAAAATAAATAAATCTTTTTAAAAAAAAAAAAGAATCTGATTTATTATTTCAGTTTCCCTGGGTAAGGAGTCCGAGCACCTCCTGGCTGAAGCCAGGTATCTGGCTCCATACAGGTCTCTGACAAGGGTGGCAGGATCCCAAGCACTTGGATCACGTTTTGTTGCTTTCCTGGACTCATTAGCAAAGAGCTGAATTAAAAGTGGAGCTCTGGGACTTGAAGGTCTCATATGGGGTACTGGCCTCACAGGTGGTGGCTTAATGCATTACGCCGCAACAACAGTTCCAGAATTCAGCTCTTGGTGGCTGTAGGACTGAAGCCCTCCGCTCCAGGAGGTTGACAGCAGTTCCCTGCCACATGGCCCTCCCCACAGGCAGTTTCAATCATTGCAATTTGCTTCTTCAAGGCTAGTAAGGAGAATTTCTCTCACCCCATTTCACTGAGATGGAATTTTACATAATTGCTGTTATCATGATGGTGACAATCTGTCACCTTGGTCATGTATGTAATCTATTCAAGGGAGTGACATCCCTTTGCTGTATCCAATGGATTAGAAACAAGCCACAGGTTCTGTCTGCACTCAAGAGGAGGAAATTATCAAGGTGTGACTCATTGGGGATCACCTTGAACTGTGTCCACCATAGTAAGGTGAGTACTAAATATGATCAGAGAAAATAATACCTATATGGTCTATTCCAATAACATTGAAAGACCTCCTCCTGTGGATGAAGAATTACATTAGGCACTGAAGGCACTGAGTTGAAGAAAACACTTTCTCTTCCCTTAAGGACAAATACATAGCCATCCAAAAGTAAACAAGAGGGATCCATAGACACATCTTTTTTTTTAGATTTATTTATTTTTATTGGAAAGGTGGATTTTAAAAAGAGAGAGAGAGAGAGAGAGAGTGAGTGATAGGAATTTCTTCCATCCAATGATTCACTCCCCAAGCAGCCACAACAGCCAGAGCTCAACTGATTCAAAGCCAGGAGCCAAGAGCTTCTTCTGGGTCTTCCACATGGGTGCAAGGTCCCAAAACTTTAGGCCATTGTCTGTTGCTTTCCCAGGTCACAAGAATGGAGCTGGATGGGAAGTCGAGCAGCTGAGACAGAACCGGCGCCCATATGTGATCCTGGTGCTTACAAGAGGAGAATTAACCAATTGAGCTATTACACTAGACCCGATAGATACATCTTAAGCCAAAATATTCCCAAATAAAACCCATATGACTGCAAACATTAAATATAAAAAACGAAACCAGGATTAGAAGGTGTTTTCTTTTTAAAACTATTTCAGAACAGTGAGAGGAGAGGTCCTTCTAACTATAATGTAAAATCTAGAAATAACATAAGATTGATCGGTCCAGTGGTATGGCTGCAGTGGTTAAAGCCGCTGCTTGTGACGCCAGCATCCCATGTTAGAGTAATGGTTTGAGTCCTGGTGCTTCGCCTCTGTTCCAGCTTCTAGCTAACTTGCTTTAAAAAGAAGTGGAAGGCGGTTCAAGTGTTTGAGACCCTGCCATCACGCGGGAGATAAAGGTGGAATCTCTGGCTCTTGATTTGAATCTGACCCAGATCTGCCTCTTTCAGACACTTAGGGAACAAATCAGCAGATGAAAGATCTCTCTCTCCTCTCCTTCCACCTTACCTTTGAAATAAATAAATAAATCTTCAAAAATCTATAAACTTGACCACATAAAAAATAAAATCTTTTCTATGGGCCTGGCCTTTAGTGGACTTTAGCGTATTGGTTAAGATGCCCTAGTCTCACATGGACTTCCTGGGCTAGACTCCAGCTCTGGCTCTTGACTCCAGCTTCCTGTTAGAGAAGATCATGAGAAGCAGCAGTGACGGCTTAAATAATTTGGTTCCTATCACCCATGTGGGAGACCTGGATTGGATTCTCAGCTCCTGGCTTTGGGCTAGCCTACAGCCTCAGTTGTGGGCAATTAGGGACTGGACCTGTGCATCTCTCTATATAGAAATGATGCCCCTCTCAAATAAAAATTTTAATGAAATAATTTCTGTTTTCAAAGATTGATTTATTTATTTGAAAGTCAGAGTTATGAAGAAACAGAGGGAAGGAGAGAGACAGAGAGAGAGAGAGAGAGAGAGAGTGGGAGGGAATTAACCATCTGTTAGTTAATTCACAAAATGGCCACATGGTCCAGGTTACACCAGGTCAAACCAGAAACCTGGAACACACCCAGTCTCCCACATAGCTAGCAGGGATCCAAGCATTTGGGCCATCTGCTGCTGCTGTCCCAGGCACATTATCAAGGAGCTGGATTGGAAGTGGAGCAGCCAGGACTCAAATAAGCATTCACATGAGATGCCAGTGACACAGGTGATGCCTTAAACTATTGTGCCACAACAGAGGCCCCCAAAATGATTTCCAAATGGCAAAAAACAAAATTAAAAAATTAAGAGTATACAGAATAAAATAATTTATAATATACATTATAAAAGGTTAATTTTCCTAATATACAAAGAGCTCCTAGAAATCAATAGAAAAAGACCATCATACCTATTCTATTTAATTTTCAAAAAATTTAATTATTTTAAAATGTATTTGAGAAGCAGATAGAGAGAGAGAGGAGTTCCTTCTGTGGGTTCGTCCTCAAATGGCCACAATGACCAAAGCTGGGCCAGAACCAAAGCTAGAAATGCAATACAGATTTCCCACATGGGTGGTGGCAATTCAGTAACTTTGATCCACTACCATTACCTTCCAAGGCCTTAACTGGCAGGAAACTGTTGTTAAGAGCTAGAACCAGGAATCAAATCCAGGTATTCTGATGTGGGACATGTCCATCTTAATTGCTAGACTAAGTGCTCATTCAGCTACCCCAATGTTAAAATGTGCATTTCAAGCAGTACACGATGAAGAAAATGCACATCTGCTAAATCTGATGAAATCATCTTTAACCTCACAACATGAATAATACAGACTAAAGTTATAATCAAAAAACATTCTCATATGAAGTCAGTAAAGACTAAGCATTTTGATAGCACACTATAATAGAGTATAAAAATATACCAATATATCTAAAGGGTTATTAATTACAATGTTTTACAAATTATTAATTTATCTGAGAGATAGAGAGGAAACTTCCATCTTTTGGTTCAGTCCCCAAATGCATGTTATAGAGAGGACTCAGCCGGGCTAAAGCTAGGAACCAGAAACTCCAAGCCTCCTCACATGGGTGCCATCACCATGGTCTCCTCACATGGGTGCCATCACCATGGCCTCTAAAGAGTATGCATTAGCAGGCAGCTGGAGTCAGGAACCAGAGTCAGAGCCAGAGCCAGGGATCAAACCCAGGCACTGCTATATGGGACATCCTAGCTGGAATCTGAACCGCTTGACCGAATACTTCGCCTCTTAGCATAGTTTTTCTTTTTCAAGATTTTAATTTATTTACTTGGAAGTCAGAGTGACAGAGGAGAGGAAAAGAGTGAGAGCAAAAGAGAGTAAGAGAAAGCTTCCATCTCCTGCTTCATTCCCCAAATGGCCTCACCAACCAGCTCTGGGCCAGGCTGAAAATAAAAGCCACAAAACACATCCAGGTATCCTATAGGATGAGCAGAGTCCCAAGAGTTTGGGCCATTTTCTGTTGCTCTTTCCCAGGTGAATTAGCAGCAAATCGAATTGGAAGTAAAGTAGCCAGAACTGAAACAGCTGCAGCCTAACTTGCTATACCACAATGCTGACTCCTTTGCATTCAATTGTATTTAATGGTGAAGCATTTTTTTTAGTGATTTATTTATTTTTATTTGAGAGACAGGGCTTCAGAAAGAAAAAGAGAGACAGATCTTTCATCTGCTGGTTTACTCCCCAAATGATCACAACAACTGGAGTTGGGTCAGTCCAAAGCCAAAAGTCAGGAGTTTCTTCTAGGTCTCCCACATGAGAGCAGGGGCTTAGGCCATCTTTCTCTGCTTTCCCAGAAATATTAGCAGGGGGCTAGATCAGAGGTGAAGCAGCTAGAACTCGAACCGGCACCCATATGGGATTCTAGTGCTGCAGGTGGAGGCTTAACATACAACACCATGGCTCTGGTCCCAATGGAGAAGTATTTTAAATAACCTAAGTGTCAGTCAGTATAGAATTAAACACAATATATTCTGATCAGTGAAAAACAATGTAGTTATTTAAAAAAATAAGGCTGGGGCGAGTATTTGGCACAGCTGTGAAGTCATTGCTTGGAACACCCACACTCCATCTCCAAGTGCTTGAGTTTCAATACTGGCTTCCAGTTCAGCTTGCTGCTAGTAGACAGCCTGGGAGGCAGCAAGTAGTGGTTTAAGGACTTGGATCCCTGCTACTGCCATGGTAGACTCAGCTAGAGTTCTGGGCTTCCAGTTTCAGCCTAGCTCAGCCGTGGCTACTGTAGGCATTTGGGGGAGTGAACTAGCAAATGAAAGATCTCTGTTTGTTTCTGTTTATCGCTCTACCTTTCAAATGAAAAGTAAAGATAAACAAATAGTATTTTTAATAAGGAAGGGTCCACTTCCAAACAGCAAAGTAAGAGTTGTCCCATAACGCCTCCTTATGAAACATCAGCTAGTGAAAAGTACTTTAACACAATCACATATACATTTGAACTCCCTGGAAACCATCCTAAGGGCACATCGCCAATGGGAAAAAGACATTCCTTCAAGAAAATGTACCAAATCTCAGTCAAAAGAGTTTGCGACACTTAAGAGGCCACGCACACCCTCCTTGACCCCAGTTTTTGCATGATGGAAGCTCCACTCTAGCCAGATATGAACAAGAAGACAGTTTCCTCTCCCCACAAGTCCCAGTCAAAAGCTCTGGTATCTCTCCCAGAAAGGAGCCCTCTCATGTTTTTCAGTCTTCTCTTGGCTTGAGCAGAAAAGAATTATATTATTGATGTTTAAAGCCAAGAGGTTCACAGCTTCCTTTCCTTACCCAACTCCCACCCTAGGACAAAAGTTTACCCAGGTGCAAAAGGACAAAAATACTTTTCCCTGATGATTCTTTGCCCAACGATCTTGTAGGGCACAAGTTGTATACTGGCAAGATAGTTGTGGCATAGTAGTTAACCATTGCCTTCTATGCTGGAATCTCATATGAGTAGCACTTTTGAGTTCTGACTGCCCCACTTCCAATACAGCTCCCTGCAAATGCGCCTAGGAAGTCAGGAGAAGATGACCCAATTCTTGTGCCCCTACCACGCATGTGGCAGCTCCAGGCTCCTGGCTTTGAGCTGGCCCAGCTCTGGCTATGTGAGCCATTTATGGAGTGAATCAGTGGTTCTCTCTCTCTCTCTCCCTCCCTCCCTCTCTCTTTCTCTAAGCCTTCCATTCAAAAAAATAATAAATGCATCTTTAAAAAAAAGAAGACAAGAGTTTATTGGCTCTTGTCTGTACTCTGCTCATAAAACTGATATGATACTCCAACAGAATCAAGACCTTCATCTCCAGAGTAGAAATTCAGAGATGTAGCCCAGGGGAGCAGCAGTCCTAGGAAGAACAATCCAAAACCCACAAGGCCAGGCAGAAGAAAATGAAAGCTGTGAATATGATCATCCAGCTCATGTGGCCAGGAGGCAGGGCTTCCAGCCTGCCCAATTGGATGATGAGCCCAGCCCATCTTGTGCCCTTCAGGGGCACAAGTTACTTTCCCAAGGTCAGCATCACATACCATAGAGAAGACTACCTGTAAGCACCTCAATATCTATGTGCCAGCTTGAAGAAAATACAGAAGATGAATCTTTACCCATGACCCATGCAACTATGGTAAGATTATGGATTATTTCCCAGTGAAGCGGAGAAAAGGGGATGTTATGGTAGCTAGGTAGACATCAGTCTATGTGTGTAAGAGGGACAAATGAGATTTTTTTTTAAGAAAAGGGTAATTGCTGTGCAATGCAGCAAGGAAAAATCTGAAAACTTGGCCAGTAATTATACATCTAAAGTATTTCTCTGGTGGGTCCTAGCCCTCTCCCTGGGGGCAGCTTAGGGGAATCTCCTGCCCTGCAGGAAGGGGGGCTATCAGGCCCTTTACACTGTAGATATAAGATCCTTGGAGGATAGATATAAGATCCTTGGAATTTTGGCCATTCCATGCCCAGAAAGTACTCCACACAATAGTTATCAAGAAGAGGGAGGAGGAGAGGAGAAATAGATTTTTATCTCCATTAAAAACTCCAGTCTAAAAACGGACCACACATTCAGATCTTTTTTTAAAGGTTTATTTTTATTGGAAAGTCAGATACACAGAGAGGAGGAGAGACAGACAGGAAGATCTTCCATCCACTGGTTCATTCCCCAAGTGGCCGCAACAACCGGAGTTGAGTTGATCTGAAGTCAGGAGTCAGGAGTTTCTTCTGGGTCTCCCACATGGGTGCAGGATCCCAAGGCTTTGGGCCATCCTCCATTGCTTTTCCGGGCCACAAACAGCAGCTGGATGGGAAGCAGGGTGGCCAGGACACAAACGGGCGCCCATATGGGATCCTGACACATGCAAGGCGAGGACTTTAGCCATTAGGCTACTGCGCCAGGGCCCACACTTTCAGTTCTTTTTTTTTTAAGATTTATTTATTTTTATTACAAAGTCAGATATACAGAGAGGAGGAGAGACAGAGAGGAAGATCCTCCATCCAATGATTCACTCCCCAAGTGAGCTGCAGCGCCGATCCAAAGCCAGGAACCAGGAACCTCCTCCAGGTCTCCCACGCAGGTGCAGGGTCCCAAGGCTTTGGGCCATCCTCAACTGCCCTCCCAGGCCACAAGCAGGGAGCTGGATGGGAAGTGGAGCTGCCGGGATTAGAACCGGCGCCCATATGGGATCCCGGGGCGTTCAAGGCGAGGACTTTAGCTGCTAGGCCACGCCGCCGGGCCTCACTTTCAGTTCTTATTGAAGTGAGATGCCTGCCTAGTCTGCATGGTGTATTCTTCCTTAAACTTGGTCCACATGCTTACTGCTTAAAACAAACAAACAAACAAACAAAAAAAAACTTGAGAGCTTTGCTTCTTTTTTATTATTTTTTTTTATTTGAAAGGCAGAGTTACATACAAATACACACGCACACACACACACACACACACATACAGAAACAGGCAGAGAGATCTTCATCCACTCATTCACTCCCGACATGGCCACATGACTAAGGCTTGGGCAGGCTGAAGGTGAAGCCTGGAACTCCATCTGGGCCTCCCACATGGACGGCAAGGATTCAAGTATTCAGACCATCCTCCAGTGTTTTGATTTTTCTCTTTTATTTTATTTTTAATATTATTTACATAGCTGAGAGGAATGCACACCCACATGGGCCTCTGATGAGGGAGACAAGGGAAGAGGAGCTGAGAGGAGGGAAGAAAGAAGAAAAGAGATGAAAGGCACCTTGATTGGAAAGGAAGAAGTAAACTATCCTTATTTGCTAATGACATTATCTTGCATGTAGAAAATGATAAGGAATCTACTGAAAACAAATAGTAGCAATAAATGAGTTCACTCAGGTTTCAAGATATAAGGACAATTTCTATATAGGAGCCATAAACAACTGCAAATGAAATAAGAAAATAATTCCATTTATAACAGCATCAAAACAACAAAAAAAACTTAGAAGAATTATCAAAATATTTAAAACACAAAACACTGTTGAAGAAAAATAAATAAGCAAATAAATGAAAAGATACTACGTGTCTGTGGATCAAAAGGTTTGTTATCCTTAATAAATAAATTAATCTTAAAAAAGGGGGATGACATAGTGACTCAACAGGCTAACTCTCTGGCTTTAAGTGTTGACATCCCATATGGATGCCAGTTCCAGTTCTACCTGCTCCACTTCTGATCCAGCTCCCTCCTTATAAACTGAGAAAGTAGAAGATGGCCCAAGGCCTTGGGTCCCTGCACCCATATTAGAGGCCCAGAAGAATCTCCTAGCTCTTGGCTTTGGATCAACTCAGCTCTGGACATTACAACCATTTGGGGAATAAACCACTGAATGAGATCTCTCTCTCTCCTCTCTATAAATCAGCCTTTTGAATAAATAAATCTTTTAAAGGCTTGTTATTTTTAGGGCAGATAAATTCCCTAAATTTATCTGTAGGTTTAAGATAATAGCCATCCATCCCCACCCTCTCTTGCAATGACCATCAGGGTTGCTCCAGAGGTCACCCCCCCAAAATTAGATCAGATAGACAGAGAGAGACCAATAAGGAAAGCTTAGAACAGACAGGAAAAAGTCAGCTTGGACTCCCATATACCTTATTAGGTAGGACACAAAGATCAGTTACTCCTCACTAAGGTATTGAAGATTTCTCTGCACACCCCTCCTAAAACTGTTCTCTGCACACCCATCCTAAAATTGTTCTGCTCCTCAATCGTTAACATATGGCTTGTTAGAGTTATAAGCCTGTTTGGAGTATCCTAAAATTCACAAAGCTCAGTAAAAATCATGCTTGAATACTATAAGCTGCTAAATATAAAAATGAAAATAGACACGAGACAACTGAATACTACCCTATAACCATTTTAAGGTTTATAGCAGCTGGTTGTGTATAAACTAAAATGAAGATGTCAATGAAGTAGTTACAGGATGTGGTTAAGAACTTGCATTTTCTAACATATTGGTCACTCAATACCATGTCAATTAACTTCATGACCTTGTAAATTTCCATGTTCTTCCTGTTGTTGAAGTTGTGTTGTGGCTTTTCATTGGAGGGTATGATATTCTGCCAGCTCTACTTTCAGACCAAGGGTAGTCTCCCAATGAAACTGTTGAATTTATCTGGACAATAAGATGCTGGACTCTGCATGGTCCAATCCGCAATGAAGGAATCATGACTGGATATGAACTGTACTACTGTAACAATATGGAGGAATCCACCATGGGGGGAGGGCTTGGGAAGGGGTTGGGAGAGTCCCAGAGCCTATGAAACTGTGTCATAAAATGAAATAATAAATAAAAAAAGTAAAAAAAAAATACATAATAGCCATCCAGATTACAACTGGCATCTTGCAGAAACAAGCAAGATGATCCTAAAATTCACATGGAAATTTAAGAAACTCAGAAGTTGAAACACTCTTGAGAAATAACAAAGTTGCAGGGCTCACATTTCACAATTTAATACTTACTACAATGTCAGCTAACAAGCCTTTGAAGGAATTTCTCGACCTTGGGGTAATGAAATTAAAACCATCTCCGAACTGTTGAAACCACTTGAGCAGTACCCTCAGAACATGCTTCACATTGGGGACCCTGGAATGACATTGGGTGCCCATCCCTGATCCCTGGGTACAAATACAGTTTGGCTACTGGGAGCATCACTCTCCCCTTTTCTCCCCACTTTCCCCGAGTACAGGAACAAAATAGGAGACTGTAGGCAGTTGTCTCATCCACTTTCCCCCATTCCTCGACTCTCCCTACCCTGGTCGATGATCCACATGGGCATGCATCTCTCTCAACTATGTAAACATCATAACAATAAAATTAATTATTTAAAAATTTTGAAATCGAAAATAAACTTACTCCAAAGCTACAGCACTTGAGACAGTGTAATACTGGTATAAGGACAGAAATATACACAGAATAGAAATTGAGAGTCTAGAAACAGTTTCATTTAGAGTCAATTTTTGACAACGCTGCCATGATATTCTAATTGGAGAGAGAATAATCATTTTAACATGTGGTGCTGGGACAACTAGATATCCACATGTAAAAGAATGAATATAGGCTCTTACCACACACTATATTCAAAATAAACTCAAAGTAAGCCAAAGATCTAAATGTAAACAGTAAAAACACAAACCTCTTACAATGAAACACAGGTATAGGGCTGGGTTGATAGCATAGCAGCCAAACTGTTGGTTGGGATGCCTGAATCTTATATTAGAGTGCCTGGTTTTGAGTCCTGGGTCTGCTCCTGATTCCAGCTAGTGTACGCCCAGAGAGATAGCAGGTGATAGCTCAAGTATTGGGGTTTTGCAGCCCACGTGGAGATCTGGATTCTGATCCGAGCTCCTGAGTTTAGCAAGGATTTGGGGAGCGAACCAGCAGATTGAGGCGCTCTCTCCTCTCTGATTCTCAAATAAATCAATTATTTTAAGCAAGCAAAGCTACCAAACAGGCATTGCTACAAAGAGGATATGCAAATAGCCAACAAGAATAGGAAAACATATTTAACACCATTTGCCTTCAGGGAAATACAAATAAAAACCACAAAAAGATACCTCTCCATACTCACTAGGATGACTGTGATTGTAAGTCTTAGTGAAGATGTGGAGTAATTGGCATCCTCATACTTGGGGAAATGTAAAAGCTGTGTAGTCTCTATGGAAGGCAATTTTAAGGTCATTTCCTCAAAAATTTAAACAGAATTACACATAACCCAGGAATTTCACCTCTAGGTAGCTATATACACAAGAGAAATGAAATCAAATATGTTCCCGACCAAAAAAAAAAATGATGCAGAAATACTGATAGCAACATTATTCATAATAGCCCAAAAGGAAAACAACCCAAATGTCCATCAGTCAATGAATAAATAAATAAAATGTGATATATCCATGTAAATGCTATTGAAGGGGCTGACACTGTGGTGCAGGGGATTAAATTACTGATTGCAGTATTGCTAACCCATACCTAAGTGTCAGTTCAAGTGCTGGCTGCTCCACTTCCCACTTCCATCCAACTCTATACAAATGTGCCTGAGAAAGCAGTGAAAGATGGCCCACGTGCTGAGGTCCCTGCACCCGAATAAAAGATCTAGAAGAAGTTCCTGGCTCTTGGCTTCAGTTTGGCCTCACCCTGTCCATGTGAACAGTTGGAGAGTGAACCAGTAGATGGAAGATCTTTTTCTCTCCCTCTTTCTCTCTATAACTCTGCCTTTCAAATAAATACAATAAATGTTTTGTTAAATACTATTTGTGTGACTGTTTTTCTCAATTTTCCCCAAGAGAATTCTCTTCAGACAAATGGGAGATAATTTTTATTCTTTACCCACCCTGAATGCCTTAGGGCAATAGGGCTGAGTCACTGAAGAGTATACAAGGAATGAAAGCCTTCATCGCCGCTGGAAAAGATTAGGAGGGACTTTTTTTTTTAAATGCTCTTTCATATATTTTGAATGTTAAACCAAAAAGTTAACATCAAGTCAAGGAATTTAAGTTTGGCTATAAAAAAGGAAAAAAATACAAGTGGATGTAGGATTACTGATGCTCTCGTTTTCTCTTACAAGCTAGTAGCTACCAGAGCACATTTACTGCTTATTGAACGGACAGGCTTGAGGACTGAAAACTCCAGGATGCCCTGGAGTGATGTGGGCCAGAAAGCTATGGATTAAAGAGTGAGCGGAAGAGCAGGAGAAAGTACAAACTATTCTTCTGAGAAACTAGCTGTGCCACCCAGGAAGGGAGAAAATTAAATTTAGCCAAAGATAAATGCAGAATTCAGGAGAGCTCAGTGTAATAATATCTAATAGCATATTTCCTTTGTTCAAAGATGTGTTTTTCTTCCTTTGAGTTTTTCGGAAATTAAGATACACTTTGACGGTTAAGGGAATCTCAAAATTGCTGTCAATCTGGCAACAGCTATGATACAGTTGTCATCGCCTGACACCTTCTGGTAAAATGAAGGAAGTACTAGCATTCAAAACTCGCAGAACGGGTTTCAGAAACTTAGAAGAAAACAGTAGAATGCTTTGTTTTCTCCTTAGAAATCCAGGATGTTCTTAATGACAAAATAAATAACCTTAAGTGGAAAATCCAAAAACATGTTGGCCGAGCAAGAAAGCGATTTCAGAAGTATTTGCAGGGCCCAGCGCGGTGGCCTAGCGGCTAGGGAGCCGCTTCTAATCCCAGCAGCCTCACTTCCCATCCAGCTCCCTTGCATGCGGCCTGGGAAAGCAGTCAAGGACAGCCCCAAAGCCTTGGGACTCTGCACCCATATGGGAGACTCAGAAAAAGTTCCTGGATCCTGGCTTCGGATCGGTGTAGCACCGGCCGTTGGGGTCACTTGGGGAGTGAATCATCGGACGGAAGATCTTCCTCTCTGTCTCCTCCTCTCTGTATATCTGACTTTCCAATAAAAATAAAATAAATCTTAAAAAAAGAAGTGTTTGCAACTGTGAAGATATTTTAGAAGTACCTTAACCAATTCGTTTGCAATGATCTTTATGTCATGTGTACAAGAATGATATGATAAAAATTCATTTCTAAATAAACATTAAAGAGATCCTGAAATAACTATAAAATACAGATTCTAAATACTAAAATGTCTGTGTTATAATTTAATTGGCAGTATTTTGTTCTTCCTAGTGGTGTATACAATAAGGGTACACTTATTGTCAATAACGTTTCAAATTAGCTGAAATTCTACATCTTGAACATTGAGTATCAATCATACTAAGGATAAAAATATCAACTTATTAAGCACTATTCTATAAATTCTTGTATTGATTCAAAAATATTAGGGCACTTCAGAGAGCTTATGGAAAATGAAATTGAAAGTATGAGCACATTTTGCTACAAAAAGCATTTGAAGCTCTTGCATAGTTTATTCTAGAAACACATTTTTCATACAATTTGTGACATATAGACAATCTTTTGCATCAACAAACTTTTTGCATCGAAATAAATTCATATTCATAATTCCATTTTCAATTAACTTTTTGAAGTGCTTTCTATTCACCAAGTATTTACTGCATGCTCAGTACCAGGTGCTAAATACATAATGCAATGTGATAGATACATAGTCCTTACTCTCAGGAAGCCTAATTGCTAACTAGGATGGAGGAATTGGTCCTACAGAATTAGTTCCTCAAAATACTCCAAGGAAAATATTTCATTTCGAATTATTTATTTATTTATTTATTTATTTATTTATTTATTTATTTATTTATTTGAAAGAGAGAGATTTTCTATTCATTGAGTCATTCTCCAAACACTCACAATAGCCAGAACCGAGCCAGGTCAAAGTCAGGAGCTTGAAACTCAGTCCAGGTTTCCTACATGGGTGCCAGAGGACTGAAGTAGTTGCTTGAGCCATCACTTGCTGTTTCCAAGGGTGCACATCAGCAGAAAGCTAGAATCTGGAGTCAAACTTACCAACTCTGATACTGGATGCCCAAGTCCCAAGTGGAGACTTAAACACAGTGTCAAATGCCTGTCATGAAAAAAAATACTTCTGTGGTTACATCAGTTTGGAAAATGTTGCATACTCGAAACACTTCATAATGTACATTGTCATATTACGCCCTTTTTGAAAATCTTGGAGCAAACAAGCTTGCTTAATTTTACTTCATTCTACAAAATTCAAATTTGTTAATGATGTAAAATGAGAGTCAGAACTGTGATCCTTGACATAAAAAGAGCTTTTACAAATCTATTGAAAAAGACAAACAATAGACAAACAAAAGGACATCAATAGGAAATTCATAGAAGGAATTGGTTGATGAAAATGTTCAACCTCATTCATAATTAGGAGTGCAAATTAAAACCATGTGAAAGCAGATTTTGTGCCTATCTGATTGGCAAAGATGGAAAAAAGATTAATTTTAAGCAGTGTTGTGAAAATGTGAAGAGTATCAACACCTTAAAAGCATAATTTGGCACTAGCTGCCAGTGTTCTTTCTATGAATGTATCCTCCAGAAACACTTGCAGTGGTGCTTGATGACTTAAGTGTGAAGGATATACACTGGAGCATTGCTTGAATAGTAGAAAAAAAAAAACAACCTGGAAATAGCCCAAATGTCCATCACTTGAGTGTTTAATAAACTATATTATATCCACACAAAGGTCTACCGTGAAGCTATTATGAAGATAACAGAGTTCAAACTGAACATGTCTGACCAAAGATCTGTGCTTATCACCTTTCCTTCTGACACCCCATTAAAATGGTAACAAAGGAAGAAATCCTGAAGAAAATGGGCCTAAATTTCTGGAAGATTGGAAATGTGTCAGCTGATGAGCAGGATGGAACAAGCCAATGTGCCTGGCAGAACCCCAGACAGGCTTCCTTTTTAGAGCTGGCAGGTATTCAAAGTCAAAATAAGAAGGGAGTCTGAAAATTAGGGACCAAATTGAAAGCCTGTTGATGAGACAAATACCCCATCATCAGCTCCCCATGATTGGCTCAGACATCATCTCCATATTTAACGTGTTTAACTACATCTTTACAATCTAGCCAGAAAAAAGAGAGGAAGAGGAAAAAGGGAAGAGAAAACCAAAGGATTCAACAGAAACAGAATCCACTTTCTAGGAAAAAAAAAAAAAAGTAAAAGATAAATGTAGATGCTGATGCCCTAGAGCAAATGGAAATTCTTTTTAATCCGGCATTTGGGGGTCCTTCAGCTTAAAGGTAGCTTTCCTAATCCAAGTCTTAAAAAGAAGTTTGCTCCTCACAAACTCTGATCAGTTACACAGATATCCCAGTCAGACTCCCTGCTGAGGGGAGAGACCTAGTGAGAAAATGAATCTATACCACAGAGAAACATTCATCATTCCTTTTCAATTTTATTCGCTTATTTATTTACTTTAAAGACAGAGATAGGTGAATAGATGGAGAGAGAGCTCACATCCGCTGCTACATATCCCACCCTCCCCCCCCACACACAGACATGCCATATTTCTCCAGCACCTCAATCCAGGTCTCCCATGTGGGCGGCAAGGACCCCATCACTTAAGTCATCACCTGCTACCTCTAAGGATGTGCATTAGCAAGAAGCTGGAATCAGGAGCGAAGACCAGATTTGAGCTCAGGAGTTCTCATAGGATACACATGTCCAAAGCAGTATCTTAATTGCTAGGTGAAACACCTGTGCCTCCTTTCATTTGTAAGTATGAAGAGACAAGGACCACCAGAAGAGGCAGGTGTCTGGTGACAGTTAAAATGTATTCGAGTGCCTTGTCCAAGTCTCTGCTCCACTTCTAATCTGGCTTCCTACTAGCATGCACCTTGAGAAAACAGCAGGTGATGGTTCAAGAATTTAGATCTCTGTTGCCCGCGTGGGAGAATCGGAATGAGCTCTGGGCTCCTGGCTTCAGTCTGACCTGACCTTGCCTGTTGTCGGTATTTGGGGAGTGAACCCAATGGATGAAAGAGTCCTCTCTGTGTCTACCTGCCTTTCAAATAAAATCAAAATTTTATGAAAGGGACACTGCAAATATGAAGCAAAATAGAATCATGAAAACAAAAGCCAAGATAAACAAGCAGAATTAACCCCAGGAGGTGCAGACATTTGAAAGAACAGAATATTTTAAAAATCTATCAAGATCAAAAAGAAAGAAAAGACTTGTACATATACATTACATTGTTTTTATGCTGTTAAAAATAGAAAATTATAAATGCTTCCAGGAAGAAAAAGGTCACACAAAAAGAAATGAAAATCATATTTCTCATTAGCAACCCCTGAATGCTAGAACAACACTATAAAATTCCGAGGGAAAATTATTTTGAAATTAGAATTTAAAATCCAGCCAAATAATCTGAGTACAAAAAATTTGTTTTCAGAAATGTTAAGACTCAAAACTAAAACCTCCTGCAAATTTTTTTTCTCATGTTACTGAAAGATGTACTCCAACAAAACCAGGGTAAATATAGAAAAGAAAAGGACATAGGAAACAAATAGTAGACAATAAATACAGTGAGGAAAAGAAAGTGTCAAAATGAGAGCTAGTGCTGTGCTGGAGTAGGCTAAGCTGGCATCCCATATGAATGTCAGTTCGAATCCCGTGCACTCCACTTCCAATATTGCTCCCTATTTATGTCCTGGAAAAGCAGTGAAAGATGATCCAAATCCTTGGGCCCCTGTAACCATTTCAGAAACCCAGAAGTCCCTGGCTTCTGGTTCCTGGCTTGGGAGCAGCTCAGCTCTAGCTATAGCAGTCATTTGGGGAGTAAATCAGTGAATGGAAGATTTCTCTCTCTGTCTCTTCATCTTGTCATAACTCTTTCAAATAAATTTTTTAAGTCTTTTGAAAAAATGTCAGGATGCCAATTGCGTATTGGGCCTGGAAAGTCACATGAGTGAAAATCAGAAGTATGTGACAAAGACTATTGAAAGTAAATCCCGGGCCCGGCGGCGTGACCTAGCGGCTAAAGTCCTCGCCTTGAACACGCCAGGATCCCATATGGACGCCGGTTCTAATCCCGGCAGCTCCACTTCCCATGCAGCTCCCTGCTTGTGGCCTGGGAAAGCAATTGAGGACGGCCCAAGGCTTTGGGACACTGCACCCGCGTGGGAGACCCGGGAGAGGTTCCTGGTTCCCGGCTTCGGATCGGCACGCATCGGCCCGTTGTGGCTCACTTGGGGAGTGAATCATTGGATGGAAGATCTTCCTCTCTGTCTCTCCTCTCTGTATATCTGACCTTGTAATAAAATAAATAAATCTTAAAAAAAAAAAAGAAAGTAAATGCCACAGGGCTGCTTGTGGCACTGCTTGTTGAGCTGTTGCTTGCGATAACAGTATCTCATATCCAAACAGTGGCTCTGCTGCCAGCCTAGCTCCATATAATACATCTGGGAAAGCAACAGAAGATGGTCCCTGCACACCCACATGGGAGACCGGATGAAGCTCCTGGCTCCTGGCTTCAGGCTGCCCAACCCCAGCTGTTGTGGCCATTTGGGAGTAAATCAGTAGATGGAAGATATTTCTCTCTCTATCAAAAAAATAAAATATATTTTTAAGTTCATAATGAATCTTTCCTGGAGCAAATGTGGAATATCTTCTCTGAAGTTCACAGTAGCAAACCAATGGGAAAGGGCCCAGCTTAATAACCTCCAGAGCAAGTGGCAAATATAGTTGAAATATCCACCAGAGTTCCCACTTCTAACATGAATGGTGCCATGGTAGAGTGAGTCAAGGTGATGAAAAATAAAAGATGAAGGGGCCAGCATTGTGACATGACCTAGGAGCAGTACATAATGGTCCAAGTGTGTCAGCTCCTGCCATCCGCAGAGAGAGCTACATAGAATTCCTGGTCTTGGGCCCAGCGGCGTGGCCTAGAGGCTAAAGTCCTCGCCTTGAACAAGCCGGGATCCCATATGGGCGCCAATTCTAATCCCGGCAGCTCCACTTCCCATTCAGCTCCCTGCTTGTGGCCTGGGAAAGCAGTCGAGGACGGCCCATTGCCTTGGGACCCTGCACCACAGCACCGGTCGTTGCGGCCACTTGGGGAGTGAAACATCGGACGGAAGATCTTCCTCTCTGTCTCTGCTCCTCTCTGTATATCTGACTTTGTAATAAAATAGATAAATCTTTCAAAAAAAAAAAAAGAATTCCTGGTCTTGACATTGATCTGACCCAGCCTTAGTCACTGGCGTTACTTGAGAATTAAATCAGGAATGGAAGATCTATCTCTATTCTGCTCTGCACACTGCCTTCCCCATAAATGAATAAATCTTAAAATGAAGAAGAATAAAAGAGGAAGAACAGCAGAACACACAAAAACGAAGAGATGAAATTTAAAATCACCAAGAAAAATTTAAGGAATCAGACGCCTAGGGAATGCAAAAGGGAACAGGGAGTTGAACTTGAGGTGGATGGGGAGGAAAGCCTCAGGACCTACTGCTGGGCTAGCAGAGAAGAGGAGCAAGAAGAGTTAGGGCGAGCACCAGCAGAGGAGGGAGCCGACAGAGCGGGGGATGCCGACAGGGAAGAAGCAAAAGCAACTTCAAGAAAAAAAAAAAAGTAGAAGTATGCGAAGGTTGAAATGTTCTAAGAATAAAAAGATAAAGATCACAAGACACCCCAAGTGCAGAGAACGGAAAGGTCATGAGGCTCCCACAAAGGGTAAATTCACTTGGAAAGGAACTATTAAAGTGGTACTGAAGCTAGCCCCAGACAATGAATTATCTATCAAAGGCTAAAGGAAAAGGTTTATAGCTCAGTATTACACAGGAACTAGTGATCATTTCAGATCAAAAAGACCTGGTCATCTTTCTCTTCTCTCAAATCCATGTCCCTCCCACTAACTCCCCATGTTCACAATACAGATCAGGCACAAAATCTGAGCTGCAGAGAATATGAGCAATGTCTCCTTTACCTCTTCATGGTCATTTAAAAAATAAGAATCAGTAGGGCTGCACTGTTACATAGTGAGTTAAATTACCACCTGTAAGCACCAGCATCCTATATGGGCACCAGTTCAAGTCCTGGCTCCTCCACTTCTGATCCAGCTACCTGCTAATGGATCTGGGAAGGCAACAGAGGATGGCCCAAGTGCTTGGGCTCCTGACATCCATGTGTGAGACCCAAATGAAGCTCCTGGCTTTTGGTCCAGCCCTTCTGGCAAGTGAACCAGTGGACGGAAGATCACCCTGGCTTTCAGATAGATAGATAGATAAATAAGATAGATAGATAGATAGATAGATAGATAGATAGCTAGATAGATAGATAAAACTTCTAAAAAATGAGAATCAGCAAGAATCCCACCTTTATGTTACTGAAGAACAAAATTGGCAGCCATTGTTGTAGCATCCCATGTGGGTGCCAATTCAAGTCCTGGCTGCTGCAGTTCTAGTCCAGCTGCCTCCTAACGCACCTGGGTGTAAGCAGTGGAAGGTGGACCAAGTGCTTGGGCCCCTACCACTCATGTGGAAGACCAGGATGGGGTTTTCTCTGTGTGTGCATCAGACTTCTAAAATGAGAATTTGAATATTTGAATCCATCTTGTTGATTTTTTTCAGGTTTGTTTAGAAACTGTAGTGAATTGTAACAATTCGAATCTTATTCTGTGAAGCTATTTTATTTTCTTTTAAGCAAAACATATCTTGGTTGAACTTTGATAAAAAAAAAAAAAAACAATATATTCTTGTCTCTGCTTTTGACCCAGCTCCTGGCTAATTTACCTGGGAAGGCTGTGGATGGCAGCCCACGTCCTTGGGCTCCTGCCATTCATGTGGGAGACCAGGATGAAGGTCCTGGCATCCAGCATCAGCCTGGCCCAGACCTGGCCATTGTGGCCATTTGGGGAGTGAGCCAGCAGATGTCACTCCTTCGTCCTTAGTCATCCCTTAGATTAGGTAAGCAATAGATCATTTAAAAAAAAAAAGAGAGATGTTGCTTGGAATACCTGCATTCCAGAGTGTCTGGGTTTAAGTTTAGGTTCCACTTTCTTCCTTTGAAGACTTATTTTATAAATTTGAAAGGCAGAGTGACAAGGAGAGTGAAACAAAAAGAGAAAGAAATTTTTCCATCCAATGATTCACTCTCCAAATGGTCAAAATGTCTAGTGTTGGGCCAGGCCAAAACTAGGAACCTAGATCTCTATCCAGGTTTCCCACACTCAGCGGCAGGGGTCCAATCACTTGGGCCATTTTCTATGACTTTTACCAGGTACGTTAGAAGAGAGCCCACTGGGAAGTGGCACAGCCAGGACTTGAATGCACACCATGATCTAGGATGCCAGTGCCACAGGCAGCAGATTAACTTGCTGAGCCACAGCACTGGAACCTCTGGCTCCATTTTTTTTTTAAGTTTAAAATGAAAAATGAAATATGACTCCTATAACATTATTCTGGCCAAATGTGCTACGAATCATTTCTGTATACGTAATATGAGTATCTTCTTCTTGCTGTTTTTAAAAATAATTATTACATGGTTATTCAGGGTGGGAAGGATCAAGGTTTAGGGAAAATTGGGTGGATCCATTGCTTCCAAATTTGCTGTTTCTTCTTGTTGTTCCTGGGGTAAGGAGAGAGACAAAGGGGAAAACCACTCACGACTTTCCACACGTCCCAGTACCCAGAGGTGAGGAACCGCCACCTCCTATCAACCCAGAGTTTCGGTGTGTACATATTCCGAGGGTTCTGTCCAAGTGGTTTGGATAGTTCTGGAATGCTGATTTCACCAATCCAAGGATGATGTCACCCTTCCAACGTCCATTGGCTCCATTCACTGAAATTATTTGCTGTCTTTGTTTGCTTGGGGTTGTTGTCTGGTTAGTTGTTCATCTACTATAGCACCAAATGTGCTGCCTTAATCTCATTTTACATCAGGGCCTGTGTCCACTGCTCCACCTTTTTAATTAAGTAGGATATGCTCTTGCAGGCGAGTCCAAGAAGCTGGGCCAGATGTCTCAAGCATCACTGGCTGCCCCACCCCTGGGGCTCATGAACCCGGCACCCACCTAATATGCCAGCCCTGAGACCCAGACCAGGAGACCCAGTCTCTGCCAGATTCCCCACCATAGGGTTCATAGAGCCAACATCCACCTAGGAGGTGGGTCCCATGATCTGGGCCAAGTGACCCACACCCCATCAGTTCCCCTGTCCCTGGAGCTGAGGAACCCATCCCCCACAACACATGTGGACCCCATAACCTGAGCCAATCTACCTAACCATATCAGACCCCTTGTCCCTGGGATTCATGTACCTGGCTCTCATCTGGCCCAGGCTGGCATGACTCGCCTCACCTGAGCTTCTGAAGTCTCAGTTGTGCCGCCTGGCCTAGTATAGTCTGCCCCCTGTTCCAGCTCCTGTTGGTGGGTACTGCATACCCAGCCCAGCCTAATTGTTGCCCCGGTCCTAATGTGAACTGCTGGCTCCACTCTGGATTCCAGCTTCCTATTAGTGCCCACCCTGGGAGGCAGTAGATGATGGCTCAGCACTCGGATCCCTCACACCTGTGTTGGCCTGTCTTGGCCTGACCCAGTTCCAGTGTTGACTTTCTCTCTGTCTCAAATAAAACAAAAGTAAATACAATTTACAACATTTATGGTCAATCCAAGGTAGGTCTAAAAAGAGGCTCTCTTTCTGTACCCCTAGGTCTCAGCCAGCTCCTAAAAGACTACAGCCTTAAGTAAGGGCAGACTGGAAAGTAACCCCATCTAGTTCTAATCCTACTCCCCAGTCCAAAAGGACTGAAGGATTAGCACTTTTCTGTGAGTAGAGAAGGGAAATATGGTCTAGGTAAAGCAGACAATAAGCTGATCCTTGCACACAATTTAGAGTTAAAATACATGGCACCACGTGGTCTAAAACTCTTGAATTAGCTTACATGGCTTGAGACTAATATTGCCCATAGATGTTTAGCAGAATTGAACACAACTAGTTTCTGAAGGAATCTTTGTGTGTGTGTGCCTTGAAAACTCCCACAATTTCCCAAGGAAAATGACCAAATTGCTACCAAAAATTAGTAAAGGGTGAGCATTTAGTCTAACCAGGTGGGATGTCTACTTCCCATACCCCAAGAAACAAGGCTTGATGCCCAGCTCTGGTTCCGGAATCCAGATTGTAGCCAATGCAGATCCTGGGAGGCAATGGCAATGGACTCCAGCCACTGACGTGGGAGACCTGACCTGAATTTCTGGCACCTGGCTTAAGACCAGCCTAATCTCAAACAACACATGCATTTGCGAATGAGGCCATTTAGGGAGCAAACAAGCAGATAGGGGTGTGTGTGTGTGTGTGTGTGTGTGTGTGTGTGTGTGTGTAGGTGTGTATTGCCCTTTCACTCCATCACTCCACTTTTCAAATAAATCAATAAGTATGTTTTAAAAACTTAATGGAAAGGGGCCTGCATAATGGCTCAATTGGCTAATCTTCCACCTGCAAATACCAACATCCCATATGGGTGCCGGATCATGTCCCAGCTGCTCCACTCTCTATCCAACTCCTCTTGGGAAGGCAATAGCGGATAGCTCAAAGCCTTGAGGCCCTGCACTCATGTGAAAGACCTGGAAGAAATTCCTGGCTCCTGCTTTTGGACTGGCTCAGCTCAGCTCAGCCATTGCAGATGGAAGATCTTTTTCCATCTCTGCTCCTCTCCGTAAATCTGCCTTTTCAATAAAAAACAAATATAATACTAATTAAAAAAAACTTGATCATTTCATTACACCTCACCTTCTCATCTTACACACTCTGGGATCCCATTTGGGTGCCAGTTCATGTCCCAGCAGCCCCACTTCCCACCCAGCTCCCTGCTTGTGGCCTGGGAAAGCAGTCGAGGATGGCCCAAAGCCTTGGGACCCTGCACCTGCGTGGGAGACCCGGAAGAGCTCCCAGCTCCTGACTTCAGATCGGCGCAGCTCTGGTTATTGAGACCAGGTAGGGAGTGAACCATCAGACAGAAGCTCTTCCTCTCTGTCTCTCCTCTCTGTATATCTGACTTTCCACTATAAATAAATAAATAAATAAATAAATCTTTAAAAAAAATTAATGGAGAGGAGCATTCAGAGGTGGTAGAGGTGACATTAAAAAAAAAAAGATTTATTTTAATTTGAACAGCAGATTTACAGAGAAAGAAATCTTCCATTTGCTGGTTCACTACCCAAATGACTGCAGAAACCAGAGCTGTGCTGGTCCAAAGCCAGAAGCCTGGAGCTTTTTCAAGTCTCCCACATGGGCGTAGGGGCTCCAAGGATCTGTGCCATCTTTTGCCGCTTTTCCAGGCACATTAGTAGGTAGCTGGATCAGAACTGGAGCAGCCTAGACTTGAGTCAGCCTCCATCTGGGATGCTAGCTTATCCTCCATCTGGGATGGAGGCTTATCCTGCTACACCATGGTGATGGTCCCAGGAGTAGTTTTTACATCTTCCTCCAAGCCTCTCTGCCCCCATAAAAACAGAGAAAAATGGGATAGAAAAAAAAACATGCCAATGCCTGTAGCAAAGCTAAGTGATAAAGTAACTAGTACTGCCATTAGTTCTAATGATGAGGAAAGGATACAAATTAACAGTGACTATAAGATATATGTGATATTACCAATTGTACAAAAGAAAGCAAAGGAAAGCAGACACTTGAAAGACCAAAGAAACCCCAAATAGACAAAATTACTTATTAGAAAACTTAGAGGGCCAAACTGAGAATAGCAGCTGAAACTGAGTTCAGTTGTACATAGTTCGGTAGCAAGGAAAATCTAACAAGGTTGGAACGCTCTGGGTCTGGAGCAACGGGAACCACATCAGTTTTCAAAACTAACCAGCTTTGTACTCCATTTCAAGAAAAAGCCACATAAGGAGGAGAAAATGCCAAGAATGGAATCCAAACTAAGCAGCATAGCAAGAGAAGGGCCAATAAAAGTGAAAGAGAGGGGAGCAGGGTGTCTAAGAGGGAGCTGCCACAGCTTCGGAAACTACACAAAAGCAACAGAAGGGGGCGCTGAAGTCACAAAATTAGAAAATCTAAGTCCAGCCTCCTAAAAAAATTTTAAAACATGTATAAATGAGCAACAGAAATGATCAACGTTGCATTTATTATACAAAAAGAGAGAGTGGGGGAGAGAGAATAAGCAGGATGATATCCCTGGACAGTGGAAAGCAGCAGAAATAGATATCTGACTATAAACCATGAAAACTATCCCCTACTATCTCAAAGCAAGCAAAGACACTAAAAAATTAATACAACATAGGAAATAAAATCTAAATCAGAATTAGAAAGCTCCCCATATTCCCCTCCGCCTGATGTTTGCCCAGCTTCTCCCACTATCAACCTCGTACATGACAGAGGCTAGGACCTTGGTCGGGATGGTTGAAACTAAACTAACATCATTATCATACCAGGTCTGCTGTTTACATTAGGATTTGTCATTGGTGGGGTCGATCCTATGACTTTCGACAAATAGATAACACACATGCCACCACTACACTGTCATAAGGCGGTGATGTCCAAGAGCTACTCTGTGTTCCCTCAGATCAAAAGTTAGATAATATAGCTAAGGAAGGAATTAGCAATAAATGGGAAAAATCAGAAATAAATTCTAAACTGGGAAGAGCACAAGAGCAAAGAAACTCAAAACATACACCTGAAGGAAAAATAGATGACATTTTAAAAAATAAATCTAAAAGGGAAAAAAATAAAGGCATACAAATAATCTGATAGAACCTGAGAAATATAGAAAATAGTTAAAGAAAATCCAACATGAATAAAAGAAAGGGGAACAGAACAAATACAGATCGTAAAAAAATTTTCCTGAAACAACTCTTAATAAAAAATGTGAAGCAAAATACTTGAAAAACAAATTGTGCATCCGGGAAAATTGAGCAAAAGGGACCAATCCTAGATATATCCTAATCAAAGTACTGAACTTAGAAAAAGATCATATGCATCCAGGCAGAGAGACTAAGAGAAAAGAGAACCAACCAGTCAAGAGAGCAATGCTTTATGCCAGATGAAAAAAAAAGTAACATAGTCAAGGTACAAGGAAAAGAAAATACTGGGGTGGGCATTTGGTGCCACTGCTGAGACACTGGGACAGTATGCATCCCATGGCAGGGTACTTGGTTAGAACCCCAGCTCCTCCACTTTTAATTCAGCTTCCTACTAATTCATACCCTTGGCAGGCAGCAGATAATGGTTGAAGTACTTAAGTCTCTGCCACCATGTGGGAGATTTAGTTAAAGTGCCAGGCTCTTGGCTATGTTATGGCCCAGGCATATGTTGCAGGCATTTAGGAAGTAAATTACTGGATGGAAGAGTTCTTTCTCACTACTTTGCTGACTCACTTTCTCTCTGTGTGCCTTGAAAATAAAATGAAAAGGAAAAAAAGAAAAAGCCAAAGATTTCTACATCCAGCTGAACCTACGGATAGAAGTTGAATTGGGCCCTCTTCCCCCTCTGCCCCAGTGTAATTAAGAGTTAAAGCGTCCTAGTACCTAAAATTGAGGCCATATTTGGACACAGGGCCTTTCAGGAGATGAGCAAGTTAAAATGAGGCTGTTAGCATGGGTCCTACTCAAATCTGACTGGTGCCTTTGTAAGAGGAAACTTGGACACACATACCACCACCACCACCACCACCACCACCACCACCACCACCAAAGAGTAGATGTGTACAAGTCAAGGGGAGAAACCAAACCTGTTAACACCTTAATCTTGAGCTTCTAGCCTTTAAAACTGTAAACAAATATAATATATATATATTTCTGTTGTCTAAATTAGCCGGTTCTCTGGCCTTTTCTACAACATCCCCGAACAAACTAATACATTGACTTTCAAGGCCAGAGGCTACAAACTATTACAGCATGCAATCACTCAGAAAGGAAAGCTCCTGTGAATCAATCCTTCCTGAGGAATCTATCATAGAACAAATCTAGAAAACCAAACAGAAAAGCATTGACATAAGGATTATTGGTAAGCACTATATGACGTTGCTTTTAGGAGATTTACTTATTAGAAAAGCAGAGCTACAGTGAGAGCAGGAGAGTCAGAGAGATCTTTGATCTTGTTCACTCTCAAAATGGCTTGCAACAGCTGAAGCTGGGCCATGCTGGAGCCAGGAACCTGGAACTCCATCTGGCTCTCCCCAAAAGGCAGCAAGGGACCAAATACTTGGGCCATTATCTTCTGCCTTCCCAGGTGCATTACCAGGGAGCTATATCTGAAAAAGAGGAGATGGGACTTGAACCAGCACTATGACGTGGGATGCAAAAGTCCCAAATCGTGGCTTACCGTGCTGCACTACAATACCAACCTTCATTTTACAAAGTTAATAAATATATAAACTCACACAGATACCTGCAGATCTAAGATCCGATGATGGATAAAAGAGAGTACACTATATAATCCCTAAAGGTAGGAGAAGAGTAGGTAGGATATGCAAAAAAATGTTTTTGTTGTTTTACAACCACACTGGTGGTGAGGTCTGTTATGGTGAATAAAGCAAATGAGTAAATTGTGTGCTTTCTTTATCTTCTTGAGAACTACAATTCTCAACTATGAAAAAATAAAAAGGCAAACTAAAGATGTAAGATGTATGGGTAAGAGAAACTCTGTAGATCTAAATAAAAAACTTAAAAGTCAGTATCTACTTTTTAGATTTTTTTACCCCCTTCAAAAAGTCTAGAAATACTGCGCAGCTCAGTAGCTATGAGCATCACTATAGCATTGAGATTGTGGCCTTAAATTATCATTTCCTACTCAAAAGAAATCAGGGCATTTTTGAAGAAGCAGCTGGCTCCAGGTATGGGTCAAGAAATGTACAGTTTAAGCCTGAAGTAGCAATTATGTTTAAATCTACAAGTTCATAATGATTCTGCTTTATAAGTTGTTGGAATTTTAGAATAGCAAAACAATTTACTTTTTTGTAAATGCTAAAGGGGCAAGCATTTATCATGCTTTTCCTTGACAAAAAAAAAAAAAAAAAAAGCATCGGGAAACCAAACAACAGATGCAGGCATGCTTCTCTTTATTCCAGCAAATAAAAGATGAATAATGGAATTCAAATATCACCATTTTACAAACCGTAATGAATGACTAGATCTAGGCTTTGAGAACCAAATGGCAGCTAACATCACAAAAAGAGAGAAAACTAGACATTATGTGTGTCTTGTTGGGAGAATACAAAATCAGCCACAAAGTAGTCCTGTCAAAAAGCTCTCAAACCTTAATCTGATCAAGCCTGTGTAGATTCAACTACTACCTGGGGCGGGGGTCAGCTCAATTGGCTAATCTGCTTGCAAGCACTGAAATCCTATATGGGCATCTGTCTGTGTCCCAGTTGCTTAACTTCCTTTCCAGCTCACTGCTTATGGCCTGGGAAAGAAGTGGAAAATGCACCCACATGGGAGACCTGGAAGAAGATCCTGGCTCCTGGCTTCGAATCAGCTTAGTTCCAACCATTGCAGCCATTTGGGGGTGAACCGCTGAATGGAAGATCTTCCTCTCTGTCTCTCTTTCTTTCTGTAAATCTGCCTTTCCAATAGAAATAAATAAAATTTTTAAAAAGACTCAACTGCTACTATAAAGGAAACACAGAACAAAGAACATGCTAAACTTATATGATGAGGAGGCAATCAGCAAAATCTCTACTGCGAAACTTCACATGTTCGATTACCCCATTTCAGTGAAGTGTAAGAAAAAAAAAAGAATCGAGAAATTTGAGAACAAAGTGAACTTACAGTTGTGTGGACATCACATTTGGGTGATGAGACTACAAAGAAGAGTAAGAAAGAGAGGGATCAACTGAGTGTGTGCATGGTTTTTATAATGTCTGGCAAAGTTCTGTTTTATGACCTGGCTTGTAGTTATAAGAATATTTTTTGTAGTTCCGTTAGGCTCTAAATGAGTTGTTTTGAAGTCTGCTGTGTTTGTTATATTCTATAGTAAGAAGTGTTTAAAATGAAAATTCACTAAATTAGTTTACTAGCAGATTGGACAGAGCTAGAGAATAAGCGTCAGACAAGCCAGAAAGAAACAATGCAACTCAAAGAGACAGAAAAAGAAAATATAAAAACGTGAAAAATATTAAATAGTATGAAGAATACTTGAAGAATAGTATGAAGTCCAATACAAATCTGAGTTCAAAAACAATGAAAGAAAAAATGGATGGCAGAAACATTACATGAGCAAGTAATAGCTGGAGAAAAAAAATCTATAATAAATCTAGATTTACTATATATTATACATATTATATTATATATTATAGCACTGCTTTAATAAATCCTTTCCATTCTTACCTACTACTGTGAACAAAGTTTCTTAGATTTTTAACCTATAAAGATGAAAGTGGCATCATCGATCCTGCGTCTACCATTTTCTAGCAATATCCCTCTGTAGATAAACTATTTAAGTAGTTCCAGCCAAAGCTGACGTTTGGCACAGCAGTGACGTTGTTATTAGGACACCCACATTCCATATCAGAGTGCCTGGGTTTGAGTTCTAGCTCTGCTCCTAATTCCAGTTTCCTGGTAATGCACACCCTGGTAAAACAGCAGATGATGGCTCAAGGACCTGGAGCCCTGCCATTCACATAGGAGAGCAGAAATGAGTGTTCCTGGCCCCTGATTTCAGCCTGGCCCTGTTTCTGGCTGGGATGGACATCTGGGGAATAAACAAACAGAACCAGAGGATGGAGCTCTTGTGCTCTCTCTTCCTCTCTCTTTCGTCCCTTTCTCTCTGTTACTCTGCCTTTCAAATAAATTCTTTTTGAAAGATTTAGATAATATAGAACTGGAAGAAAGGGGGAAAGAACAGTTGGGAAGTGAATAACCTCTCACATAATGGGAGGTTAACAGATAACAATTTCCTGTGCTCTACAAACAAGAAAAATAAATCATTGTTTAATGTAACAGAATAATCTAATATAGCTACAAAAAAAGAAAACATGGAGCAGGATGTAGAGGCAGGGGATAGTATAAGGGAGCTCTATCTGAAGTTGTTGCATCAAGCAGGACAAGTTTGTTATTTGGAGTGAGGAAGCTAAGTAACAGGAGAAGTGAAACGAGAAATCATGAAAAGACTTTGGAGAGCAAAAATGGGGGTGGGAGATACATGTCAAGCAACTTCTTTTAATTTTTTTTTTAATTTAGTTCCTTAAAGGAATGAAAGAGGGGTAGGGGTGGAGGGGAGACAGAAAGAGCGAGCGAGCGAGAGAGAGAGAGAGATCTCCCGTTCACTGATTCATTCTCCAGCTGTTTCCAAAGCCAGATCAGGATCACATTAAACCCATCCAGGTCTCCCACATGGGGAGCAGAGTCTCAAGCACTTGGGCCATTCTCTACTGCTTTTCCAGGTACATTAGCAGGGAGCAGGATTGGAGGCGGAGCTGCTGAGACTGGAGACAGCACGCCAATGAGACAGATGTTGGTGTTGCAGACACTCAAACTAGCATGGCACAAAACTAGCAACCTTAAGTGACTTCTTAAAAATCCTTTCATGGTATATGCTTTTTCATGATGTATTATTTTGACTTAAAATATTCTAATTTTTTTTAACAGTTTAAAACAGTTATTTATTCAAAAGGCGGAGAGAGGAGAGTTTCTCACTTCCCAAATGTCCACAAATACAACAGGGACTGGGATAAACAGGCAGAAGGTGGGATCTAAGCATCCAATCCAGGTCTCCAAGGTGGGTGTTAGGAATCCAGTTACTTGAGTCATTATCACTGCCTCCCAGGGTGTGTATTATCAGGAAGCTGGAGTCAGGAGCTGGTGCCTGATATCAAACACAGACACAATGATATAGGATTAAGGCATGTTAGCATCTTTCTTAACACCAGGCCAAGAACTCATTCCATAAACAATGTTCTAATTTAAGGGAATTAGATCTGCATGAAATAGTGTGGGAAGATGTTCAAATGTTATGACATGAAAGATTGTCACAATGGTATGATCCAATTTTTGCTTAAAGAATAAATAAAACCGCACATATTCACATCATACAAAGGACCTTGTTATAAATATTCAAGAGGGGCTGGCATTGCGGTGCATCAGATTAAATTGCAATTTGGGATGTCTGCACCCCAAACGAGTGCCAGTTCAAGTTCTGGTTGCTCTGCCTCTGATCCAGCTCCCTATTAACGCACATGGAAGGCTCAAGTACGTGGGCCCTTGCAACCCAAGTGGCAAACGCAGAAGTAGTTTCTAGTTCCTGGCTTCAGCCTGGTCGGCCCTGGCCTTTGCAACCATTTGGGAACTGTGAACCAGTGGATGGAAGATAGTTCTCTGTCTCTCTGTTATTCTTCCTTTCAGCAAACAGTCAACAGAGCTTACCTTTTGGGATTACAGAAAGTTTTTCATTCAAATTTGTGACTTTCGATAATGTTTGTTTAAAACTTAATGAGCATACATTATTTGAACTAGTGAAACTAATAATAAAAGAAGACCAATGAAAAATACAGAGACTTATAATAATCTCGTAAGTCTCAAGAATCACTCAGTTTATGAAGCAAGATATTCTGACTGACTTAATAGATATTGAGCATAAGGATTTGGTAAACGCTAAGAATAAAGTTTCATGAACTATAAACTATCAAACTCTTTTTGTATTACTGGTCAAAATTCATAGTTTTAAAATAGCCAATAAATAAAAAAATAAAAAATAAAAAATAAAAATAAAATAGCTAGCAGGTGATCATTATCAGTAAAAAAAAATTCACACATGAAATTCTGAGCAGGTGGCTAAATACTTCTGAAAAATCAAAAAGAATTTCTTTTCCCTGCTGCTTTGATAATTTAAGAAGTCTTCACATTGTTACCCCTTTTGCCTTTCAGTGTTTAATGGGGATGACACTGCAGAATGTGGTCTCTAAAGCAGCAGACAAAATTCTCTGGCCCCATCCAGACCCGCTGAATCAGAATCTCTTAAACCGAGGCCAAAAAAATCTGTGTTTTAGTAAGGCTTCTAGGCAAGACTGGCAGATAAAACACAGGACATCCAGTTAAATTCCAATTTCAGATAAGCTCTGAATAGCTGTTTAGTATAAATATTTGTGGGTAGACATTTGATGCAGCAGGTAATATACCGCTTGGGACACCCACAGCTGTATATATGTGTCTGGGTTTGAGTCCCAGCTCTGTTTCCAACTTCAGCTTCCTGTTAATGTACGCTGGGAGGCAGCTCAAGTGCTTGGGCCTCTGCCATCCATGCAGGAAATGTGGATAGAGTTTCTGGCTCCTGGCTTCAACCTGTGGATGAAAAATTCTCTCTCTCTCTCTCTCTCTCTCTCTCTCTCTCTCAAAAAAGAGGGGGAATAAATGTATTTTTTAAAAAATTAATGGGGCTGGCGTTATGGTATAGTTTATTAAGTTGCTTCTTTAGGTGTCCACATCCCATACTGGATTGCCAGAGATTGAATCCCATCTATGCTTCTGATTCAGCGTCTTTCTAATGTGCACCCTTGGAGGCAACAGATAATTTCTGGGGTACTTGGGTCCCTGCTACCCCTGGGGAAAAGATCAGGATGGGATTCCTGCATTCTGGCTTTGACCTGGTCCAGTCCTGGCTTTTGTGGGCATTTGGGGAATGAACTAGCAGATGGAAAATCTTTCTCTCTCTGTCTCTCCCTCTCTGCCTTTCAAATAAATAAACCTACTTGAATAAATAAATATTTGCAACATTTGGGGACATATATTCAAAGTCAAATCTCAGGCTTCTTGCTTGTTTTTTTCTGAATCTGATAACCAGACCTCAAAGGCATTCTGATGGCTTGAGAAATCCCTGAGGCAGAGGGTACAACAAGGGCCTCAGCTTCAGGTATATCTGATTCCACCACATTTTTTAACCCATGGATGGAATTCCACAGGTATGACTGGTGTCTCTTTGAAATCAAGGAGACCATGGTAGGCAAGCCATATGGGGTAAAACAGTTCATTAACTTCAGGGTCTAGAGTAAAGTTTGGTTGCAGAAAGGGCCCAGATCTCGCCAGAAAATTCAAAACCCCTCTGAGTAATTGCCATGCTAATCTTGGGGTGCTGTTCTCACACCAAATACAACTCTGGCCCATAGGAGAGAAAGGACTGCGGTGGAGATGGAGCAGTACCAGGGAATGGAAAAGGCAAATCCCTCCTAATGGAAGAGGGAAGAGTTTAAAGGACACAGATTTAGAATTGGCCAAGGTCAAGCTGTACTCCCATCAGGTTGGCTGTTGATGGCTTTGAAGGCAGAAAAGACTGGGGACAAGTATAACAAGGCTCCTGGGCAACACCCACCTTGTTCTGTGAGCTTTCAAAGCCAAGGTTCTCAATTTGGGGTGATTTTAACTGCCAGGGAAGTATAGAGACATTTTTGGTTGTCAAAGTGTGGGGGAAGAGGTGGGAAGGGGGTGCATGCTTACTGACATCCAAGTGTGGTGAGAGGCTGGAGGTAACACTGAACACTACACAGTGCAGCACAGCCCCCCCATAACAGTGAATTCCCCAACTACAAATGGCAAGTTCTAGGGCTGAGAAACTGCTCTAAAGCAGGTGTGTGTTCTTGCCCCACAATTTCATCTCTTACCCCAAAACAGTCAATCCTCCTCTAGAACGAGGATATTTTATGCATTCATATCCCCTTAAGTCTGGAGAAGGGAGGTAGCGAATTAGGGCTAGCTAGAAGACTCTCTAGATCTTACTATATGAATCAGTAAACATTCACTTTATAGAGTTGTGGCAAAAGTTAAATGGGGCAGGTTAACAGCTGGCGTTCAAACATTCATTGAGTCCCTACACTATGTGTCAGGTGTTCAGGATCCAAAGTCCTTGCTCTCAAGGAGTTAAATACAGTGAGTACTAAGACATACACATTTTTTAACAAAGTCCAATCTCCTTCACACACAGCCCCTCATCCATGTTCTTGTCCTTTATTATTAGGCAGGGTCCTAGTCCTCTTTCCTCCTTAGCAAAGAACTAGAAGGAAGAGCAGAATTAATACACATTATGAAGAAAAGCTACATATATGCTTATTGCCAGTGTGTGCTATTTTGCTAATGCTTCTCATTAATTCTAAATACAGCATGGAAGTCCATGTACTGTTATTAATAATCCAAAGGAGCTCATTAGCTAGTTAAGGCTGTCATCATCTCAATTCTCAAAACTGACTATGATCCTTGCTCACGATCAGGAAATAAAAAAGCAAGCTCACTCTCTTTCTGACCCTAATCAACCTGGCTCCTAAAATCCTGCTGTGGGAGACTCCAAGAAACAAGATCAGAGATCAGAGTCTTAGATTGCTAGAATATCTCCTGACTCTCCCAACATTCTCTCATGCTCAGGAAATGGAATGACAATCAGGTGAAAAAAGAGACCTCAAAAGTGATGTCTATGTGTTAAACAACTAAGTGATGGTACTGCCATCAGACTGGACATTAAAAAGAAATTTAATACTTATTTATTTACTTTAAATCAGTTGAGAAAGAGAACATCTTCCAACCACCGATTCACTACCCAAATGGCCACAACAGTTGGAGCAGGCCAAATCAAAGCCAACGGCCTGGATCTCCCATGTGGGTGGCAGGGGCCCAAGCACTTGGACCATTCTCTGCCTGTACAGGTGTAAGTGGAGAACTGAATCAGAAACAGAACAGCAAAGCCTCGATTCAGCACTGTGATATGGCACACCAGGAGTGGCTTAACCTGATGTACCACAACACTAGGGGGTGGGAATTTAAATCTCTCTACTCCAAGTGTTTGTAATATCCCCTCTCAGGCTGCACAAACAGTCAAGTTGCTTTTTTTTTTTTTTAATAAGCCATTCTCAAGCCTTATGGTTCCTCTAGCTGTTACCCCTCTTCTTCCCTTTAAATCGAAACTTCTCTAAAGGACCATCAATTTCTCACTATATCTTCAGTAGCCCCCTTTTCCACAGGACATACATTCCACAACACCCAATGGATGCCTAAATTGCAAAGGGTAGTAAATCCTGCATATATTTTCTCTTATATATATACATATATGATAAAATTCTGTTTCTAAGTCAGGCACAATAAGAGATTAATAGCAATAACTAGCAATAAAATACAACAGTTACATTTCTTTGCAAAAAGATATGTGAATGTAGTCTCTCCCAAAATATGTATTGCACTATATCCGCACTTCTTGAGATGGTGTGAGGTGGTACTTAAAGGAAGCAGTTGGGGCCCAGCGGCGTGGCCTAGCGGCTAAAGTCCTCGCCTTGAATGCCCCGGGATCCCATATGGGCGCCGGTTCTAATCCTGGCGGCTCCACTTCCCATCCAGCTCCCTGTTTGTGGCCTGGGAAAGCAGTTGAGGAAGGCCCAAGGCTTTGGGACCCTGCACCCGCATGGGAGACCCGGAGGAGGTTCCTGGTTTCCGGCTTCGGATCGGCATAGCACCGGCCGTTGCAGCTCACTTGGGGAGTGAATCACCGGACAGAAGATCTTCTCTCTGTCTCTCCTCTCCGTATATCTGACTTTGTAATAAACATACTTCTTTTTAAAAAAATGAAAAAAAAAAAGGAAGCACTTTACAGCTTCTCTTTGGAATATCCAAATTGCCAGGATCACTGCCCTGGAGCTTTTATTGCGTAAAACAAGGGTTACTGCAACACCAGTGTTGTGATTCTGCAACAACTGATCTGATAATCAAGGATGGCTACTGAGTGGCTAATGAGCACGTAGCAAACACAGTGTGAATGCTCTGGCCAAAGTAATGGTTCACACCCTATATGGAATTCAGTGGAATGGTGGGTTTCATCACGCTGCTTAAAACAGTGCAGAATTTAAAACTTACAAAAATATTTCTATAATATTTTTAGATGAAAGTTAAACATGAGTAACTGAATCCATGGAAAGCAAACTAGCACATAAGGGGGACTACCTCCCTTGCCTATCTTCATGTCTGCCCTCAATCTCCTTTAGTCTTATTACCTCCCTCACCTTACTATTGAAACTACCATCAGTAAGGTGACAGTGCTCTAATCAACATATCTATTAGATTTTTTTTCAGTCCTGATCTCACTGGATCTCTCCGAAGCTGGTTTGAAAAGCTCTCCTCCCTTGACTTCCCTTGCTTTTCCTTCCTCCCTTCTGTCATTCTCCCTGGTTCTTTCTATAGCTGTTGCTTAACTATTTGTTTTCTATTTTCTTTGGCTATGACAAGATGCCTGAGTTGGCACAATTTATAGAGAACAGTTTATTTAGCTTATGGTTCTGGAAGACGGGGATGTTCAAAAACAGGGCGCTGGCATATGATAAGGGTCTTCTTCCTGCATTGCGACATGACATGGGGAAATTGAGTAAATTTTCCAGAGCTGACTGCCTTTTACAACAAAGCTACTCCCCTGGTAACTCATTAATCCATTAATGTGTAAAGGGATTAGTTCATTCATGAAGTCAGAGCCCTCATAACCCAATCATCTCCCAAAAGTCCCACCTTCAAATATCATTCAATTGGTATCTTCTCTCTCACTCTCGCTCTCACTCATTCTCTCTCCTTTGTCTCTCTGTAACCCGGCCTTTCAAATAAATGTATGTTTTTAATTGAACAGTGTAATTAACTCAACTTGCATCACTGAGGAACTTATAAAATTAACACCAGAGTCTATTTGACCCTAAGGTCTTGTTAGAATTTTTTGCCTCTAACAATAATTCTACAATAAATATCCCTTATATTAATATCTTTATATTGGCAATTAAAGTTCTATGGCATGTATTTTTTTTTAATTGTGGTATCTCCACACACGGACTAGCATACAGTTATTAAGAAAGAATGTATTACAAAGAAATCCATGCTGAAAAAAAAATCATAATTCAACTTTAGAAAACAAATGACAAAAAAGAAACCTGGGATTCAAGCAAAGGGGAAAAATACATCACTTACAGGGGAATACCAATTAAAATGAGAGCAGATTTCTCAGCTTAAGCCATGCTGGCCAGACTGTAGTACTACACTATTTTTCAAGTGCAGCAAGTAAAGAATTGTTAGGTTAGGAGAAGAAATATACAAAATGAGCCTGGAACATCTCTGAATGCCACAAAGTGAGGAAGTACTCAAAAGAAAAAGAACACAATAACAACAGTATGTGAAAGAGGAATAGAGCTCCTAATGGCCAAAGTCAGAATAATTTGAGTAAAATCATAAGAATTTAAGCCAAAGGATAAAACTCATATTCATGAGTCCATGGTGGTATAAATAAATGATTGGCTGATTCAGTGGATAACATACACACACCTGAGCGTGCGCGCACACACACACACACACACACACACACACACACAAGAAGACACAAAACTCTCATGCAGAATTCTGAATATTTTATGTACATATTGTGCCCTCAAAGAGTTGGGGTATAGGTCTGTTTCTTAAATTTGAGTGCAATAGTGACTTCCCAAAGCACAGCATAGAAACGGGGATGAAAGAGTGACTTTATTATAGAGAACCACTACCTTGCTTAGGTGGTCACCATCAACATCAGTAGTGACAAGTCATTATAACAGGCTGTTTATTTGACAGTCTGTATCTGATCAAAATCAGATTACCTCTGAGATTCTCAGCCCCAAACTCAAAATATCAGTTCATACAAGTATCAGATAATTCCAATATTTAACAAAATAGACAATGACCACTCAAAGGTCATCAAAACAGTGAGCCACAGAGAAAATGTTGCAGCTAAGAGAAGCTGAAGAGATACAATGAATCAATGCAATGTGGTGTTCTGCATGCTATCTTGGAATAAAGAAAGTTAGATTTAAAAACCAGGGAATTGTGAATAAAGTTTAGCTTTGCACAATGTGTCACTATTGCTTCATTAATTCTAAAAAATGTACTTCCTAACCCAAGATGTTGATAATAGGGGAAATTGGGGCAGATATCGTAATGCACCATGGTTAAGCCATTGATTAAGGTGCCTGAATCACACAGTGGAATGCCCAATTGGTCAGCAAATCCATGCTTCTGATCCAGCTCCCTGCTAATGCACCGGGGAAACCGTCGAAGATAGCCCAAGTTCTTGGGTTCCTGCCCACCCCCGTGGGAGACCTGGATGGAGTTCTAGGCTCCTTGCTATTGCCTGACACAGCCCTAGCTATTGCTGCCATTTGAAGCATGAGGCTGAGCAAATGGATGGGGTGTGTGTGTGTGTGTGTGTGTGTGAGAGAGAGAGAGAGAGAGAGAGAGAGAGAGAGAGAGAAACATTTTCTCCCAGATACTCTGGGTGGCATGGGTCTACAACAGTCTGAGTTTGTCTTCCAGCCTCCAGAACTATGAAAGAGTAAGCTTCTGTCATTTAAAGCCACCCACCTTATGTTGCTTTGTTACAGCAATCCTAGGAAACTAACACAATTACCTCAAATGTAAATGACCCAAATGCACCAAAGATAGTAATTAAATCAGATTTTTAAAAATCATGAGCCAAATACATGCTATTTACAAGAAACTCACTTGAAACACAATGGTCTAGGTAGACTGACAATACAAATTTATAAGATGATTTAACAGGGCCTGGTGCAGCAATGTAGTGGCTAAAGTCCTTGCCTTGCATGCGTCCCGGATCACATCTGGGCACCGGTTCATGTATCGGTGGCCCTGCTTCCCATCCAACTCCCTGCTTGTGGCCTAGGAAAGCAGTCAAGGTTGGCCCAAAGTCTTAGGCTCCTGCACCTGTGTGGGAGACCAGGCAAGAAGCTCCAGGCTCCTGGCTTCAAATTGGCTCAGCTGTGGCCGTTGCATTCGTTTGGGGGAGTGACCCAGCGGACAGAAGATCTTTCTCTCTGTCTCTCCTCCTTTCTGTAAATCTGACTTTCCAATATAAATAAATAAATAAATAAATAAATAAATAAATAAATAAATCTTTAAACCGGAAAAAAAGGATTTATCACAAAAATACTGATCAATAAAAGTATGGATTACATTGATATGTATTGATCTAGGACTATACCCATTACAGTATTATCAAAAGATTATATATAGCATATGTATATTTTTACATAAAAAATTTTTAAAATATCAGCTCATTGTTCAAAAACAATCGTTGTCAAAATCATATGCATATATATATATATATACACACATACTCATAAAGAAAATGTGAAAGGTTATACATATTGGTACTCTCAGTTACAAGGGAGAGGGTAGAAGGATATGAAAAGATTATTAACTTTATCCTTTCCTATCTTTTGGTTATCTCACTTGTTATAATGAGAATGTAATTTTAATTTAAAAAATAGCAAAAAATGTTTAGAGTAAAAACTATCTTTTCCCACAAACGATAGTTTACTTTTATATTTGCTCTTGATCCCTGCCTCTCTGTAATCTTCCATCCTTCCTCTTAATTAGTCACAGATCCTAGCACATAAATATTTCTGCCTTCCTCTAATTAATAAGGCCCATCCTCTCCAGTTTGTAACTCTCTTTAAATCTCTTCCTTTCTTCACTACCCTTACCAATACAGTCTCCTTAAGTTCAAGATTTATCGTCTCTCAGTATTTCAACAGCCTTTGAAATAATCCCCTGTCTTATTGTCCCACCAATCTCTTTCACATAATGTTCTCAGAGTCAGTTTCCAAACAGCTACAGTGTATACATGTGGCACAAAACAAGTATATTTTGATTTTAATAATTATACTTTTATTTCACTGTATGTAAGAAAAATATAACATGAAATTCATGACTTCAAAGATATTATTGCCTAAATTCAAGAAATTAAGATGATTAAGGTAGGCTACGAGTAAGTAAAATTTTAAAAACATTGCCCTACATGATAAAACCCAAATTCATGAGTCTATGATCCTGTGCTATCCTGTCTTTTCAATTTCATTATCACAAATGTACTAATTCTTGTAAATGTACTAGGGAACTTGCAGATAACCCCAAACATTTTCATAATTCTCATGTTCTTCTATCCTTTCTGCCTTTCCTCATGTTGTTTTCTCCAACATCTGACTAGTAAACCTCTCCTTATGCTTCAATATTTAACTCAAATATTTCTTCCACTAATGCTTTTTCTGACACTCCCAGCCACATTCTGTGTACCCATAGTGCTTCTACGTAATGTGGAAATTGTTTGTTCATGCATTTGCTTCTCCCACAAAGCTCTGTTTTCCCGAAAAGGGATTAAATATTACCCAACTTCTCATCCTGGAGTCTCAAAAAATACCTTACCTAAGTAAATAACATCATACAGTGCATAACTATGTTTTGTTCACTAATGGACTGCATATATGATAGTATATACCATACAGTCAAGGTGTGCAGTAGACTGGGTCATCTAGGTTTGTGTAAGGACCCTATGTTCCCACAATGTTGAAATCACCTAATAATGTATTTCTCAGAGCGCATCCCTGCCATTAAGATATGCATGACAATACTCAAACAATATAAGTAGAGGAATTTGTATTTGCAGTAGGTTTAGGCAGAACTTGGAATACCCACATCTTATACCAGAGTGCTTGGGATAGATAGCATCCTGGTTGCTCTGTTTTTGATTCACTTTCTTGCTAATGTGCCTGGGAAGGCAGCAGATGAGGACCCAAGTACTTTAATCCCAGCCACCCACAGGAAAGATCCAGATAGATCTCTGAGCACCCTGGTTTGGCCTGACCCAGCTCCAGCTATTGTAGGCATTTAGGGAGTGAACCGGCAGATGAGAAATTCTCTCTCTCTTTCAAACAAATAAATGAACCTTTAGCTTCCCTTTTCTTTTACAAATTGCTTTGGTCTCCTGAGAAATTACACAAAGGTCAAAATCATGAAGTTTTCAGGAATGGTGACACAGAACACCAGAAAAGTTTGGTTTATTTCACTTAGTGCAACAGTCTCAATGGTTCATCTATGTTATAGAATATGTCAAAATTTTTTCCTATTAAGGCTGAATATTATACATTTTGCTTATCTATAGAATCCATCAGTGGACATCTGGGTTGCACTCACTTTTAGGTGTTATGGATGATGCTATGAATATAGATGTACAATTATCTGTTCAAGTCTTTAATTCTTTTAGGTATAAACTGAGAAAGGAAATTGTTGCTGGTATTTTAGATTTCATTTCCCAACTTGTGTTTTCCTAAAATGTGGCACATTTAATTAGAGTAAAAATGTATTTAAAAAGCAAAGACAAGAACCGGGGTTGTAGCATAGCTAGTAAAGCCACCACTTGTGACACCATATTGGCTCCATAGTGATGTCAGTTCATGTCCCAGCTGCTCCACTTCTGAACCTGCTCCCTGCTAATGGCCTGATAAAGTATCAGAAGTTGGACCAAGTACCTGGGCCCCTACCACCGACATGGGAAACTCAGAAGCTCCCGGCTCCTGGCTTCAGCTTGGCCCTATGCTGGTCATTGCAACCATCTGGAGAGTGAACCAGCAGATGGAAGATTCTCTCTCTCTCTTTCTCTCTCTCTCATTCTCCTTCTCTTCACTCTAGCACTCTGCCTTTCACTTTCAAATAAGAATATAAATAAATCTTAAAATTTTTAAAGAGTCAGAAGATGATTTAGAATTCAATAAGATTTGTCCTTTTACAAAATAATCTCTGAAATGAATAGATCTTCTGAAAGTGCTTTTAGTGTATAGATATTCAGCCTCCAAAGGCATTAATCAAAGTGTGTCTCCCTTAAGAAATGCAATTACAAGGTTATTATTGTTTTTATAGGATACTATCTCAGGAGATCATTTTTGAATACTCTTTAATTCCATTTATAATAGGAAAGCTATCTTTGAATCGTACACTTTGAATGAGTAAATGTTATGGTATGTGAATTCTGTCTCAACCATACCATTACCAATAAATAAATAGAGTGAAAAAGCAAACACAGAATGGGAGAAAATGTTCACAAATCATGCATATGAAAAGCATTTAGCACACAGAATATATAAAGAGTTACACTTCAACAACAAAAAGATAAAGTGATTTTTAGAAGGGAAAATATTTCAGTGAACATTTCCCCAAAGAAAATTCACAAATGGAAGAATGTTGTTGGGATTTTGATTGGGATTGCATTGGATCTGTATATTACTTTTGGTGATATGGACATTTTGATGATGTTGATCCCTGCTGATCCAGGAACATGGTTTTTTCATTTTTTAAATGTCTTCTTCTATTTCTCTTTTTAATGTTTTATAAGTTTTCATCATAGAGGTCTTCCACATATCTGGTTAAATTAATTCCTGGGTATTTAAGATTCTTCTCCACTGTTTTAAAGGTGACTATAATTTTTTAAACTTTATTCCTGTTGTTCATTTTGTTTTATGGCTTCTCATCTAAGGGAAAGTATAGTAACTGCATAATAGAGACTATCATATCCAGATGTGAGGATGCAATGCAGTGTGCATCTCTACTTCAAAATCAAAGATGGACTCCCAATGAAACTGTTGGATATATCTTGACAATAGGATGCTGGACTCTGACATTGTCCATACCTGCATTGTCAAGATACACTTAAGTAACGGAATGACGGACTTACGACTGCTTATGAAGGACTATACTATTGTAATAATATGGGAACAATAAGTTGAGGGGAGGGAATTTGGGGAGTGGGTAAGGGAAATTCCAGAGCCTATGGAATTGTACCATAAAGTTAAAAATAAAATAGAAGGGAAGAAATGAAATACACAAATGGCCAAAAAGCACATGGGAGGTGGGCATTTGGTACAACAGTTAAAACACCACTTGGGACACCCACATCCCATGTCTAAGTGCTTGCTTTAAGTTCCTGCTTCACTTTCTGATCCAGCTTCCTGGTAATATGCACTCTGGGAAACAATAGATGATGGCCCAAGTCCTAGGCCCATGCCACTCACATGGGAAACCCAAATTAAGTTCTGAGTTCCTTGCTTTAGTCCCAGCAGATGGAAAAGCTCTCTCTGTCCCTCTCTATGTGTCATGCTACCTTTCAAATAAATAAAAATAAACAAAAAGTTTTTAAAGCAGCACATGAAAAGTTGTCCAAAATTATCAGCGATCAGGAAAATACAAATCAAAACCACTGTGGGATACAGCTTCATATCGACTGTGATGGCTATAATCAAAAAGACAAATGATAACTAGTATTAAAGAAATGGTGAGAAATGTGGAGACATTGGAATTCCCATACATTGCTGATAGAAATGTAAAATGGTACAACTGCTGTGGAACACAGCTTGGCAGTTCCTCAGCAAGTTAAACACAGTATCACCATATAATCCAGAAATTCCACTGCTTAGGTATATAGACCAAGAGAATTGAAAACAGGTGTTCAAACAAAATATTGAACAAATGCACTCACAGAGGCATTATGCATAAAAGGGAAAAGGTGATAACAATCCAAATATCCATCAATGCATAAATGGATCATCAAAATTTGGTGTAACCACATAATAAAATACTGTTAAGCAACAGAAAGAAATACAGTAGTGGGCTAAAAATGTGCCACATCAGGTTAAGCCTCCACTTACAAAAATGACATCCCATATCAGAGCACCAGTTGGAGTCCCAGTTACTCTGCTTTTAAATTTGGTTCTTTTAAAATATTTATTCATTTATATTTAAAAGGCAATTTATTTAGAGAAAAGCAGAAAGAGAGAGATCTTCTATCCGCTCTTCACTGGTTCACTCCCCAAATGGCTTTGGGTCATCCCTGACTCCTTTCCCAGGCCACAAGCAGGGAGTTGGATGGGAAGTGGAGCAACTGGAACACGAACCGGTGCCCATATGGGATCCCAGTGCGTGCAAGGTGAGGACTTTAACCACTAGGCTACCGCACTAGGACCCAAGAGTACAGTAACTCTAAAAACATTCATGAAAATGTTAACAAAAATGCATTTCTAGTTACCCCCCAAATTCTAAAATTTCATTTGGGTTAACTTCATTGTTTCTCAGATTTCCGTCACAACACACTTGCAAACAGCTTCTACAGAAAGCTAATCTTATTTCTGAAGTGACAAATATTATTAAAATTTCAACAGTTACTTTTCCAAACTCCTATCTTCCTACATTCTCATTATAGCACTAATCACTGTGCCCCATAATACCTAATTACTAATTAATTCTCAGAATTATTAGATACTGATGCTCAGTAGCAAAAAGGAAAACTTAGAATCCTCAAAAGAGGTTAGGAATATTCTTTCAAATTCAAGATGTATGGAAAATGAAAATGTAAGATTTTGTGATTCCCAGAGGAAATGATATTAACAGTAACCAATACAGTGTGTGGCTGTTCAAATAAGTACTAGAGAAGCCTCAGTGGAACTATCTAGAATCTGACAGAAGCCTTGTGGAAGGGTGTCGTGGAGTTAACCATGCGCATAACCATTAGACACAGAAAAAAGGTTGTAAAAACATAGGAAATTGTGTTACCAATTTTCTTATTTATCTGTACTTTCTAAAATTTCTTAAATATGATAAATAGTATAGAAAAATCCAAGCAATAAAAGCTAACAAAAAGATAGTTGGTTTTTAGGAAATTTGTTTCTTTTATTTGAAAATTAGAGTGACTGGCCTGTCATGATGGCTCAGTGGCTAAATCTTTGCCTTGCAAATGCCAGGATCCCATATGGGATCCCAACTGCTCTACTTCCCATCCAGCTACCTGCTAACAGCCAAGGAAAGCAGTGGAACATGGCCCAAGTCCTTAGAACCCTGTAATCATCCAGGAAACCCAGAAGAAGCTCCTGGCCCCTGGCTTCCGAATGCCCTAGCTCTAGCTAATGCAGCCACCTGGGGGGTGAAATTAGCAGATGGAATCTCTCTCTCTCTCTGTGTGTGTGTATGTGTCCTTCTCTCAGTACAAATACCTTTCAAATAAAAGTAAACATTTTTTTAAAAAAAGAAAATCAGAGTGACAGGAAAAGAAAGATGAAATAATTTTTCATGTGTTGGTTCACTCCCCAAATATCTACAACAGTTGGAGCTAAGTCAGACCAAGTCAGGAGCCAGGAACTCCCTCCAAGTCTCCCATTGAGGTGGCAGGAACTTGAGAACTTGGGCCATCATCTGCTACTTCCTACATTAGCAGGAAGCTTGCTCTGAAGCACAGAGTAGGTGGTACTCAAACCAGCATTCTAATATGGGATGCAACCATCCCAAGGGACTGTTTAACCTAGTGTGCCGAAATAACTGCTCTGAATGGTTGATCATAATAGTAATTGACCTGAGATATATTTTCTTCTCTAAAAATGCATTTATTTGAAAGGCAGAGTTATACACAGAAAGAAATATAACTTTCATTTGCTGGTTAACTCCCCAGAGGTTGCAACAGTCAGAATTGTAACTTCCTCCAGGTTTTCCACATGGGTGCAGAGGCCCAAGTACTTGAACCATCCTCCACTGCTTTCCCAGGCACATTAAGTAGCAGGGAGCTGAATTAGAAGTAGAGCAGACAGGGAATGGTGCAATAGCCTAGCAGCTAAAGTCCTCACCTTACACACGACAGCTTATGGGAATACGGATGCTGATTCTAAAGCCAGCAGCCCTACTTCCCATCCAGCTCCCTGCTTGTAGCCTGGGAAAGCAATCGAGGATGGCCCAAAGCCTTGGGACCTTGCACCCCCGTGGGAAACCCAGAAAAGTCTCCTGGCTCCTGGCTTTGAATCAGCTCAGCTCCAGCCATTGTGGTCACTTGGGAAGTAAATCAATGGATGGAAGATCTTCCTCTCTTGTCTCTCTTCCTCTTTGTATATCTGACTTTTCAATAAAAATAAATACATTAAAAAAAAAAAAAACAAAGAAGTGAAGCACACAGGACCCAAACTGACACCCATATGGAATGCCTGTGCTGCAGGCGATGGCTTAACTTGCTACACGAAGCCAGGCCCCAAACTTATTTTTTCTACTGCCACAATCTACTGGCTTCCTGAATTGTATGATTAGTCTCATTCTTAATTGTAAGCCAGGTTCCTGAGCTAAAAACTTCCAGTTTTGCCTTACCCTTTCTCCCTAGCTTAATCAATCAGCACACAACCCTATTTGATTTTTAATTCATAAATATTGCCAAGCAGGGATTTTCCCTCACCTTGCCAAATCTTGGTTCAGACTCTTTACAATATGTAGCTTGGACAACGACAGCACCTGCTGGGTAGACCTGCCACCAATGTCTCCCCATTCCAAACTAATTCAACTACAAATGACTTTCAGAATGATCTTTACAAAACAAAACACATCCGATCTTTGGCCTTTCCAATAGCTATGGGATAAAATATGAACTTCTTGCTCTTAAACGTCAGGTCAGTCTAATTTGCAAGCCTCACTCTGCTCCATTCCCAACCCTTGCTTTTCACCATCCCATGCACATCCTCGGTTCTTTTATACCTCTATGCCTGCACACACTGCATTTCCTCCTCTTCAAATGTCCTCTTCCTTCCTCCCTGTCAGTGTCCTACTTTAGTACATGCCTTTTTGGGAAACACCAAACTAGCTATCATTTATTGAGCAGCTGTGCTAAGCAATTTTTGTTCATTAGCTTATCATGATCTTCAATCAATTCTGTGAGGTGGAAGCTATTGTCATTATTCTGCACATGATGAAAATGAGACTTAGAAGGGTTAAATAACTTTCCATCTAGTAAGTGGTGAGATTTAAAAGCAGGTCTTCAAAGCCACTGTGTTAATAGGTAATGCACATTATACACAGTTGATTGCTCTGTTCTCATGCTCTCTAAACACTCTGCTCACCTCTCCGTAACGACAGTTAGACCATCAGAATGTAATATTTCTGTTTATGTAATATCATCCCCCGCTAGTCTGGAAGATTCTCAGTAATAGGAACAAAGTCTTACTAAGCTTTGTACTTCCATGTGCTCAGTACATTATAAGCATTCAGTAAATGTTCACTGGATAGATGAAGTCCAAAAGCTCTTTCTTGCAGCAGCCTTTTGTTTGCTACCTTGCTTTTTCTCCTTCTGGCTTTATACTCTCATTGTTTGTTCAGCTATACACATTGAATGTTGACAATTTGATGGTGTTTAATAAAGATCCTCTGCCCTATACTAACTGAATTCATATGAAGTAATCAACAGAGGAACGGATCAAGAGGCTCACCTTTAGAACCTTGCCTTGAGTTAACTTCTCTTTCAGTGCCTTCATTTCACCTGTCAATGTTCTCAGGCCTTTGTGTGCCTTTAAAGAAAAGCATTGCTTCAACTATGCTGTTTTTGTCTAGCTGTAGCTGCTTTCCCTGTTGTCCTTTCACATTGGCAAATTTCTTTAAACTTGAGTCAGCATCTGCGCACCTCCTATTTACTTTTTAAAAATTTGGAAATATGTTGAGCAAAGGAAAAAGGGAGAGAGAATAATACAAGAAAAACCTGTGCACCCAAAACTCAGTTTTCAAATAACATTTTATCACATTTCTTTCCTGTATTTTTAAAGATTTGCTTATTTTTATTTGAGAGAGTTTTTACACAGAGAAGAGACAGAGAGAGGGAGGCATAGCTTCCATCTACTGGTTCACTCCCCAAATGGTCCCAACAGCCTAAGGTAAGCCAATCCGAAGCCAGGAGCTTCTTCCAGGTCTCCTATGTAGGTGCAGGGACGCGAGGACTTGAGCCATTGTCTGCTGCTTTCCAAGTCCATAAGCAAAGAGCTGGATCAGAAATGGAGCAGCTGAGACATAAACCGGTGCCTGTATGGGATGCTAGCACTACAGATAGAGGATCAGCCTGTTATGTCACCACATTCATTTGTTATTTTGAAGAAATAAAACATTATTGGGGCTGGTGGTGTGGTGCAGCATATTAAACTGCTGATAGAGGTGCTGGCATCTCATTTTGGAGTACCAATTCAAGTCTTGGTTGTTCTACTTCTGATCAGGTTCCCTGCTGACGCACTTGGGAAAGCAGAGGAAGATGTCCAAAGTCATCCAGATGGAATTCCAGGCTCCCGACTTTGGCCTGGCCGAACCCTAGCCATTGTGGTCACTTGAGAAGTGAACCAACAGATGGAAGATCTCTTTTTCTCTTGCTCTTGCTCTCTTTCTGCCATTCAAATAACTAAAATACAACTTTCAAAAGACATTAACGATGTAGTTTAAACATCATGTAAAATGATCCCTTCTTTGTTTGTTGGTCCTCTCTCTGTCCCAGAGTTAACCATTATTCAGACTGTTATTCCTTATTTTCATGCATGTTTTTGTGTCTACATAACCCTAAAAATATATAGCTGTAAAAGATATGAGAATAATGGCTCCCAATGAATCATGCCTCCTAAAAAATCATAACTCCCTGAATCCACATCTTTGGGTAGTCTCTTCCCACATGGACACCGGACTTGACTGTGTGATTTGTTTTGGCTGATAATATATATGCAAATGAGATGCAAGCAAGGCCTGAAAAAGCACTTAGCCAGTAGAGTTCGCTCTGTTGAAATACTGCCACCACATTGGCAGTTTCAAACCTTCTGCAGAGGTCATATGGAAGAAACTCTAGGCATCATGGATGACAGCCTCCCTCTCAACTGCTTGACCTGTGAATGATGTTGTCCTCCATCATCCACCCCCCACCAAGCTGCCAGCTGACCGCCGCAGCAAGAGTGAACTTAGGCAAGAGGAGCCAAAGAAATGCCCGGCTAAGTCTAGTCCAAATTATACACAAAGTTTTTAAGAAGATAAATATTATTTTAAGTATCATAATTTGGAAATACTTCAGCCTTGTTCATTTATTTTTAAAAAAGTTATTACTTATATTTGATAGGTTCCCTCTCTAAATGCACAAAACAGCCTTCTCTGGGACTAGGTTGAAGCCCAAAGTCCAGGGCCCAATTCCAATTTCCCACATGGGTGGCAGGGTCCTAGGTTGAACACCCTTAAATGAATCTTCTTGCGCTGTGGCTACAATCACTTGACTGAAAAGTGAAAACATCTTCAATTTTACTACATAGTGCCAAACCTCTTTCAAAAAGGAATTTCTCCTGAAAATCAGAAGTGATCTTCCTAAATTTGGGCTTGCCACTTTATTTATGGTGTAAGGGGATTATTTTTTACTACTTACATTTTTTATTTCATTTTGATGTAGTCAAAATTAAACATGATTTTTATGGTTGTACATAACCTCCTCAACATGTTCTGATGATCATAGCTTCTTCTACATCACTCAACATATGGAGTTAATTCATAATAACTATTCCAACATCATTATCTACTAATTCTGTCATCTATATTCTGTCTGGGTCTGTTTCTATTCATTGATTTGCTCATAATTATGGGAAGCATTTTCCTATTTTGCATACCTGATAATTTGCTACTGGATGTCAAACATTCTGAATTTTTGTCATTGATTGCTTATTCTCCTTTATCATTCCTTTAAATACTGTTTTCAGATTTGTTCTGGGATGCAGTTAAGTTACTTATGAACATGTTAACCCTTTCAAGGCTTTACTTTTAAGTTTTGATAGAGAAGGCTGGAGAAATCTTTGGTCTAGAGTTAATTTGCCACCACTACAGAGGCAATACCTTCTGAGTACCCAACCCCATGCTCTGTGTATTATATACTGGTTTCTAGTAATATGAGAATACTTCAAAATGTCCATGGAGCAAGAGGCATTGTGTCACAGCAGGTTAAATCATTGCCTGTGATTCCAGCATCCCATATGAGCTCTAGTCCAAGTTCCAGTGCCCCACTTTCAACCCAGTTCCCTGCTAAGGTGCCTGGGAATCCAGTAATCTGATTAGTGGGTAGATATCCAAAAGACATTCAATCATTGTGTCAAAGAGATACCTGCCCTACCATATTTATTACAGCAATTGCTCACAAAAGCCAAGATATGGAATCAAGCAAGGTGCCCATCATCAGATGAATGAATAAAGCTTATATGGTACTACATATAATGGAATATTACTCAGCCATAAAAATAGAATCCTATCATTGGCAGCAGAGTGGTTGGAATAGGAGGACATCATGTTACATGAATGAAGACAGAGAGAGAGAAAGAACATTCAATATATTCTCTTTCATATATGGACTCTAAATAATAAAGAGAAAATTTGAATACAGAATAGTGATTAATGGAGGCTGGGAGAAGTGGCAAGAGATAGAGGGAGTTTGGGTAAGTGGTATCAAATTAAGGTCAGATCAAAGGAACTATACTTCACTACTTACGTATTTTATGAAAAAATAGAAGGAGCTTCAAGCCTCCATTATAAAGCAATGTCAAAGAATGAAAACTGTTAATTATCCTTATTTGATCAGTACACAAAATATGCATATATTGAAATGTCACACTGTAACTCATACATATCTACAATTATTATTAATAAAATATTTAAATAGAAGAGAAAAAGAGTTCAAAGTTCTCAGAGAAATGATAAAGGTTAGAAATGGAAATACTAATTATCCTAACATTATTACTACATATTGTGCATATGTATCAAGTCATCATAACGTATCCTATAAATATGTATAAGTATGTATCAATTACATCTTTATTTTAAAAGAAAAATGTTTTTAAAAATAGAATTGTAGGCCACATGGAATTGGAAGATACGCTGGGATCTGGCATTGTGGCACAGTGAATTAAGCCACTTACACTTGCCCAAGTATTTAGGCTCCTGCTATCCACATGGGAGATCCAGATGTAGGTCTCCAAGCTTTGGCTTGGCCCAGCCTTGGCTATTATGGTCATTTTCATTTATTCTGGTTAAATGGGATTCATTTACATATCATTCGATGTTATTGGGACCATTTTCCTCCAGGATCTCATTGCCTCACACTTGGATTACTGTAACAGATTCCTACCCTGTCTCCCAATGCATCTTATACACCATCATCGAGAAACTCTTGAAAGCAGTTTTCATCATACTGTTCTCTTGCTCAAGCAAGCTCAATGGCTCTCTAGCTGTCAGGACTCTTCAGCTCCCCTCTCTAATGCTTCCATTATCTGCTCTTCTACCAATATAATACTGCCTTGTTTCCTAGTACTCTCACACTTGGACCTGCAACCACATTTACATCAACTTTTTCACTCTTCCTGTGACTTAGGAGGCACTTTCCCATCTCCACACCTTTCTTCATATTTACCTTTCTTCATATTATTCCCACTTCCAAGAATGTCTTTGTCTTCCTACAACCTTTATCTACGTCTAAATCACCCTTTTGTTGACTAGCCAACCCAAGTCCCTCTTCAGTATGTTTTTTCCAGTTGCTATAACTTTGAGAACACAGTGTATCCCAAATTCTAGATGACTCCCGAAGTACCTGGAACAATAGTGGGCATAAGGAATCCATGTAGGTACTTTCCCTAAGTGATGAGTATATAAATTAACAAGAATAAAATTCCCATGTAATGAACATAATTGCAATCTCCTTCACCGGCTGCTTATTATCTGATCATTTCTTATTTATTATTATAAAAATGATTATTACAATCTACCTATGCAGTGAATGTGGCAGAATCAAAAATGGTTAAATCCCAAAACTAAAAAAGACAAATTTCTAAAACAAAGAATTCAAGAGTTTTAGTTGCAAAATAAATTTATGTCATTGAAAAAATTATGTGCTATCTTTTATATTTGAAAGACCACTTATTAACTATTTTTATCAAATTCCTCTATAGATACTGAATATACAGCATCTATTGAAATCAAATGTCTGAAAATTTCCCCCCAAATTATAAACTAATGACTGCTTCATTTAAGGCTACTGTGATAATTAATGATCAAGTGTGCATAAAGAATTTAGTATAGTGCCTCTACACAGTAGGTTCTCAGTAAATGTTAGCTCTGTTAGCACCATCACCACTCTCCTGGTTTATTTTACTGCCAATAGTCTCATTCTTGGTTAACTTTCTTGCTACTGAGCCAGGCTTCTAAACAAGGCCCTTCACAGCTTTAAGCCCTTCTTAAGTCTTCCTTCTCACACTCTTCACATTCACTTAGTCATTGATTCTTCTTGAGAAGTACCTCTCGGAATCTGTCACCTGCTCTCTTTTGTTCAAGCTCTCATTTCTCTCTTGAGATTCTAATAGTCTTCTACACTATTCTCCCTATCTCTGGCCTTTCCCCTACCCGGCCTTTTCTTACACTGTAACCAGTCATCTAAAACGCAGTTCACTTTTCCCTTTAAAACTCCCCAACAGCTACTGATCACACAAAACAGTCTGACGCACAAGGCCCTTTCATGCTCTGTCCTCTTCCTACCAATCCAAATTTATCTGCTATGCATTCCTTGCCTCCCTTATTTTTTTATACCTATAGTTTAGCGAAACTGGTCAATGTCCAGTTAAAAACGGGTCATGTGTTTACCCCAGTATGCCTGGGTAGTTTAATTTTTCTTCCTAAAATGCACATTCATACCTTGTTTACTTTGCAAATGTTCATTCATTCTCTGTGTTTCCAATTCATTGCCTTCTCTGTGATGATGTCTCAGATTTCAGTGTGCACTGTCACACTTTCTCATGTTTTGTCTGTTTATGTTTCCGCACTGCTAGATAACTCTTACTCCTTAAAAGCAAAAGCCATTTCTTACTCATGCTTTTATTCATGATGTTGCACAGTATCTGGCAGATTGTATGAGCATGATGGTTATTTAAGAACTAAATAAATCTCTTCTTTTTCTATTTTTATTTATTTTCTTTATTTTTCGAAAAGCAGAGACACAGAGAAACGAGAGAGAGAGAGAAAGAGAGAGAGTGTGAGAGGCTGGATCAGGCCAAAACCAGCAGCCAGAAATTCAATCCAAGTCTTCTATCTAAGTGGTAAGGACCCAAGTACACCGTCTAGTATGCATGTTAACAGGAAGTTGGATCAGAAGTGCAGTAGTGAGTCCAGCGTGGCAGACTAGTGGCTAAAGTCCTCACCTTGCTAGCGCCAGGATCCCATATAGGTGCCTGTTCTAATCCCAGAAGCCCCGCTTCCCATCCAGTTTCCTACTGTGGCCTTGGAAAGCAGTTGAGGACGGCACAAAGCCTTGGGACCCTGCGCTGCATGGGAGAACTGGAAGAGACTTGGTGCTCCTGGCTTCAGATCGGCACAACCATAGCCGTTGAGGTCACTTGGGGAGTGAATCATCGGATGAAAGATCTTCCTCTCTGTCTCTCCTCCTCTCTGTATACCTGACTTTCCAATAAAAAAAAAAAAAGTGCAATAGCTAGGACTGAAACCAGCAATTTCAAAACGGGATTCAGACATCTCAAATGTCAGCCGAATGGCTGTACCAAATGCCCATGCTTAAATAAATGCCCTGTTTGACCTTATTTGTTACTATTCTCCTGGCCTGGTATGCTCATTTAAGGTGTTTGAACTTTATCCTATAAGTAATAGAAAAACAATAGTATTTTTAATTGAGGCAAAAATTCCATAACATAAAATTCACCATTTTAGCCAATTAAAGGTGCATTGTTCAATTGCTTCCTGTATATTGACAATGTAATGCAATAATCACCATTATCTACTTGCAGCGTTCTTCATCACCCAAAAAGAAATCCTGTATCCATTAAGCAACCACTCCCCATTTCTCCATGCCTCCAGTCCCTTAGCAACCACTAATTTGTATTCTGTCTCTAAGGATTCACCTATTCTGGACTTCATGTATAAATGGAAACAGACAATATGAGAGGGTGTTTTTTCTACCTGGCTTTTCACTTAGAATGATGTTTAGTTCATTCATTTTATGGCATATATCTCCAATACATTCATTTTATGGCATATTCCACTGTATGAATATGTCATATTCATCTGTTCATTCACCTGTGCATGAACAATGGGATTGCTTCTTCTTTTTGACTACAGTTAATAATTCTGCAATGAAGATTTGTGTATGAGTTTCTATTTTAAAACCTTTTGTTAATTCACTTGGATATATACCTAAAAGTGGCATCATCAGGTCATTTTTTTATAATTCTATGTTTAATTTTTTGGGTATGCCCAACAGAGGTTTGTAAGCAAAGGTATGATTAGCAGACAATAGCTGCTGAAACAGTGCAGAAGAAAGCTGGAATTGGAAAAAGACAGGAGGTAGGAATGCCACCAACAGTCTATGTAAAAGCAACAGCAGCTAAGGGCATGAATTTAAGAGAGTCACAAAACCAAAAGGAGGGGAGAAAATAACACGTCTAACTATTACCATTGTATACATCTGAAAACGATCATTTACTGTTTTTTTGCTTGTGTTTTTATTTTTAAGATAAATGGCATTTATTTGGAAGGCAGAGGACAGAGAGATCTTCCATTCACTAGTTCAATCCTCAAATGGCCACAACAGTCAGTTCTGGGTCACACCAAAACCAGGAGTCAAAATCTCCATCTGGGTTTCCCTCACGGCTGCAGTGGCCCAAACACTCGGGCCATCTTCCACAACTTTCCTGGGTGCGTTAACAGGGAGCTGGACCCAGAATAGCACCCAGGACTTGAACTAGCATTCCAATATGGGATGTCAATGCTGCAAACAGCAGCTGAACCCATAATACTGCAATGCAGGCCCCAGCTTGTGCTTTTATTAAATACTAATTAATTACATATAAAAACAGAACAGAAGTAAAATTGATAGTACAGTTATGTTCAGAATACGGAATAGCAGTAAGTTAAGGTGATAACACAGAACTTGACAGCTAAGGAAATCAGAATGCTGTGACAATATTCACTGAAATTGAGAATATAGAATGATAAAAATGTTTTGAAAGTATTAAAACACAGTGGTTAAGAGTATTGGCCACCAAGAGTGCAGATGTTATGGTGCAATGAGTTAAGTCACTGCTTAGGACACCCACATCATGTTTCAGAGTACTGACTAAAGTCCTGGCTATTCCACTTCTTATCCAGCTTCTTGCTAATATGCACCTTGAGTGACAGCAAAATCAAGTAGTTACGTCCTGACACCTGCATGGGAGACCTAAAATGGAGTTCCTGGCTCCTGGCTTCTGCCTGGCCCAGCCCTAACTATTGTGGGCCTATGGGGAATAACCCAGCAGATGAAGATTCTCTCTCTGATTATTCTGCCTCTACCCTTCAAATAGTTATTAAAAAAATAAATAATTGGGCCTGGCACGGAAGCCCAGTGGCTAAAGTCCTGTCCCTGCGAGCATCAGGATTTCATATGGATGCCAGTTCATATCCCAGCAGCCCTGCTTCCCATCCAGGTCCCTGCCTGTGGCCTGGGAAAGCAGTCGAGGACAGCCCAAAGCCTAGGGACCCTGTACCTGCGTGGGCTCCTGGCTTCAGATTGGTTTGGCTCCATCCGTTGCAGCCACTTGGAGAGTGAATCAACGAACGGAAGATCTCCTTCACTGTATCTCTTCTCTGTATATCTCTACTTACTTCCAATAAAAATAAATAAATCTTTAAAAAAGTAAAATACATATATAAATAATCTTTTTTTTTTTCTAAGAAAGAGTATTGGCCAGTAAGCACTGGAATTAGATGCCTTGGTTCAAATTCAGTCATTTAGTAGCTGTGTTACCTTAAGCAGGTTACTTGTCTTTCTGTGTGTCAGCTTTTTCATCTGTAAAGTGATGATAATAATACTAACATTTCATGATTGGTTATGATAATTCATAAAAGACTCAGTACCAAGCATACTTGTACAGTCAATAGTTAATGTTGTCTGTGTTTGTTACTGTTGTTGATGATGGAGTTTTGGGGGGGTGGGGGTGGCAGAGTAACCAACTAGTTTTTTCAAATATATCTAGATATACATATATAGAGAGATATAGATATTATTTATCTAAAAGTCAGAATTATACAGCAGGGGCAGAGAGAGGGAGATCTTTCATCTGTTGGTTCACTTCCCAAAAGACTACAATGGCCACAGCTTGACCAGTTTGAAGCCAGGATGCAGGAACTTCTTCCAGATTTGCCATGTGGGCGCAGGAGCCCAAGCATTTGGGTCATTATATGCTGCTTTCACAGGTGCATTAGGGGAACTGGACTGCAAGTGCAGCAGTCAGGACTGGTGCCAATTTGGGATACTGGTGTTACAGGTAGAAGCTTTACTTGCTATGCCACAATGTCAGCTCAGCAACCATTTTTCTATTTTATTTTTTGATGGTTTTTACATAGTTGACTAGGGTGCAAAGGCTCAAGGCTTAGAGGAAAGTGGGAGAGACCATGGTTTCCACATTCTCTTTTTTCCATCCCGTATCTGGAGGAAGAAAGGACACAAGGAGAGAAGCCACACCCATTATCTAAACAATACCAGGAACCGATGAGGGGCACGGTCCTAGGGTCCTGCTCAAGTGGTTCTGATAGTTCAGTTCTGAATTGCTGTCAGTATTGCCACTCCAAGCACAATGAAATCTCTCCAGAATCCACTGGCTGACACAGTCCACCTTAGAGTCTCTGTTTGCCCAGATGTTCACCGCCAACACTTCACTGGGGTAGTTGATCCATTTGTTCTGTCCTCTGCTATGGTACCAGGTGTCCTCTGCAGGTTCCGATATATTATCATATCCTCCATATATACCTGGATATGCTGTCCACTGCTCCATCGGAGCCACTGAGGAAGCCCAGCTCTGACACAAGCATTCCAATGTCAGATCATGGAACCTGCAATTCTCTCCATGGTTGGAGTTCTGAGTACAGCAGTTCAGCTGAGGGGTGGCGGGAGAGAATCCCCAAAGAACTTCATCTGAGGTGATCCCTGGCCTAATTCTTGTGTGTGCTTGCCAACACAGGGTCTGACACAGTCTGTCACCCCCAATTAAGCTTATGCACATGTTGGTGGATGCAATTGCTGGGTCGGTTCTGCCTCCAGCCCTGTCTTCTACACAATGCAATGGTGTTGGAGTCCACATTCTATCCTCATGCAGACCAGTGGGACCTACAGCCTAGCTGGAGCAACCCTCAATAACCCCCAAATGCTCACCTCCTGCACTGGTTTCCATGCTTGTTAGTATGTACAGCAGACTGGTCCAGTCTGGCCCACTTTGGCATTGAAGCCTAGTTTAACCCAACCAGCCCCACTATCCAGTCCACACTGATGCTGGTGGGTGTCACTCTCTATCTAGCCATGCCTGCCCCTAGTCCTGGTTCTCATGCTCACCAGTCGGAGTGGCAATCCAAGAGAGAGGTGCCCACTGTTTCCCTGCTGGGCCCACTCACACCCCAGGATCTTGCATTCTCCAGGGGGTTCTGCTGTTTAGCCTGACAGAATCAGGCCCCCATGCCAGTATCTGCCAGCTGATGCTGCAGCAAAGCCCAACCAACCCACACACACTCTGGTTTATGCATGCACCAGAAGGTACAGTCAACCCAGCCTGGCTTTCCCTTGATCCAGCTCACATGAGGCCAACAGGTGTTGTATCCATGCCTGGTCCGGTCTATGCCCAATCCCAGCTCCCATGCTCACCAGTGGGAGTAGTGGCCCAGCATGGGGAGTCCCACTCAGCCCCCCCTACCAGGTTTACCCCGCCCCACTGGATCTCACATGTGCTGGTTTGTGCTGTGGCCCAGACTGGCATGGTCTACCTCACCTTGGCATTTGCCAGTAGGTGTTGTGGCCTGGCGGGGCCCGGCCTGACCCCAATTCCAGCTCACGCTGGTGGGACTACATCCTAGCCCAGCCCTGCCAGCCACCAGTCCCAGCCCTCATGAGTCCTGGACTGGCTGGTATTGCAGCCTGACCACCCCTAACCCACAACCCATTCTGGTTTTTCAGGTTTGCAAGCGGGTGACATGAACTGGCCCAGCCTGACCTGCCCCAGACCTGAGCCAAATGTATGCCGGTGGGTAATGTACCTGGCCTGGTTGGGACTGCTCCCTGTCTTGGTTCTTGTGCTCACCTGCAGAAACTCTGCCCCAACAGAGGAGCTCCCCAAGCTTCTCCATCAGGATCTCTCCCAGTGCCAGAACTTGCACCCACCGGTGGGTTCATGGGCCAATCCTACTTAGTCCACCTCCTGTCCTAGCAGGAACAGTGGCCTTTCCTGACCGCCCCTCACCCATTCCAGTTCTTGTTGTTGGGTGCTACAGCCCAGCCAAGGCTGGTCCACACCCAGACATAGCTCACACATGGCTCTACAGGGGTAGAAACCTAACCCAGCCTGTCCTACACCCACCTTGGTTCTCACAAGCACCAGTGGGTGCTGGAGTCTAGCCCAGCCTAGTGCATCCCAGACCCAGTCCACACTTGTGCCAAGGGACACTGCAGCCATGTCCAGACCAGATAGCAGCCCCCACTCTGGCCCTTGCACTCAGCAGTGGGAATCACAAGCCAGTGGGGGCATCCCCTTAGCTCCCCAACCAGGCACGTTCCCAGCCACAGATCTTGTGTGTGCCAGTGGTTGCTCTGACCCAGCTTGGCATAGTCTCTCACCTGTCTTGGCCTTTGCCTTTGGATGCTGTACTCTGGCTTAACCCGCGCCAGTCCCCAGTCCTAACTCTCGCTGGCAAGTGCTATAACCTGCCCTGCTCAGTCAGTTCCCATCCCTGGTTCATGTAAATCAGTAGGTATGACAGCATGAGCCAGCATGACCTGCACTCCAGCCTGGTTTCTGCACTTGCTGGCGGGGTATTTGCCTGGTCCGCCCCTTTCCAAAACCAACCCACACATTTGCCAGCAGATGGAGCTATCTGTACCACATGCTCACCAGTGAGAGCTGTGGCCGGCCAGGTGAGTTTCCCAAGTTCCCCCATTAGTCCCACTCCTAGACCCAGATCTCAAGCATGCCAGCAAGTGCTAGTCTGCCCCCTCCGTCCTGGCTTTTGTACTGGCTGGTGGATGTTGTGGCCTGGCCTGCCCCACACCTGTTTTAGGGTTCCCATATGGGTGCTGCAGCCTGGACCTGCCCAGACTGTTCTGAATTCCTCTACCTGTGAGTGTTGGTAGGTTCCATGGTCACACCTAGCTCAGTTCATCACCACTTCAACTCTTAAAATTACCAACAGGACTTATAAATTCCAAAGAGTTAGGCTCGCAGATCTCCCACAGAATCTACTTCCATACTTGGTTCTCTTGCGTGCTGGTTTTTGTCATGACCCAACCTACTGTGACCTGCCCTCTGTTCCGACACTCACTGTCAGGTACTGGGATCTGACCTTGTCAGACAGGCCCCCAGCCATAGCTTTCGTGTAGGCTGGCGTGTGGTGATCAGCAATGATCCAGGCTAACAAGCCCAGCTCCGGTCTCCCATGTGGGCTTTTCCATTGGTCTGACCCATAAAGCTCTTCCAGTCTCTCCCCTCTAAAACACAAGGTCTCAGTGTCCTCACTTACCTGAAAGTACAGTGGCCTTGCTGTTGGGAGTCCCTCGGGAGTCCTTTCTCACCTGCAAAATACTCCCATGGCTGTCCTCTCTATCCCATTATCCCCTTGCTCCTTTCCCTGTTTAATCCACAATCCTTATGCCCAGGAGTGCATGGGTTCTTCAGCCTAGCCTGTGGAAGCCCAGCAGGTGGTATGCTGATCCAAAGCTCTCCCCACCTGCCAGAGTCCCAGGCTCCCAGTACATGTGCTGGTGTGGTGCCTCACCCCCCCCCACATACCCAAGATCCAGGTCCATTGAAGTTCTCCAGGCCTGATCCACCAGCACACCAGCGCAGCGTGCTGACCTGAGGCTCTCCCCTCCCCTCACCCCACCCAGGACAAAGCACATGGGGAAATCCCTAGGTTCACTCCACCTACCTAGAGGTGAGTTCCCAGGATCCCTAGGTTCACTCCACCTGCCTAGAGGTGAGCTCCCAGGTCCCCACATGCCCCACCGGTGCTATGCCCCTAGCCCTCCCCCACCCCAAGCCTGCATCCAAGGGCCACCACCACAGGCTTCCTGCCGCCCCCAACCCCGGGGCCCAGCGAGCTGCCAGGCGGGAATTAGCGGCCTGGTTTTAAAAATCTAAAGGGTGGGCCTGATGGGGTAAACTAGCAGTGAAAATCCTCGCTTTGTACATACCAGGATCCCATAAGGGCGCTGGTTCTAATCCCGGCAGCTCCACTTCCCATTCCAGCTCCCTGCTTGTGGCCTGGGAAAGCAGTCGAGGACGGCCCAAAGCTTTGGGACCCTGCACCCGTGTGGGAGACCCGGAAGAGGTTCCTGGTTCCCAGCTTCTGATCGGCGGGCACCGGCTGTTGTGGCTGCTTGGGGAGTGAATCATCGGATAGAAGACTTTTCTCTTTGTCTCTCCTTCTCTCTGTATATCTGACTTTCCAATTAAAACACATGATTTAAAAAAAAGGAAATAAAAGAAAATCTAAGGGGCTAGGCCCGGCGCGGTAGCCTAGCGGCGAAAATCCTTTCCTTGCACATGCCAGGATCCCATATGGGTGCCAGTTCTAAATCCAGCAGCCCAGCTTCCCATCCAGCTCCCTGCTTGTGACCTTGGGACCCTGCACCCATGTGGGAGACCTGAAAGAAGCTCCAGGCTCCTGTCTTTGGGTCAGTGCAGCTCCGGCCATTGAGGCTACTTGGGGAGTGAATCAGCGGACAGAGGATCTTTCTCTCTGTCTCTCTTCCTCTCTGTCTCTCTTCCTCTCTGTACAGCTGACTTTCAATAAATAAATAAATCTTTTTTTTCTGTTGATCACTCCCCAAGCAGCCACAATGGCCAGAGTTGCGCCTATCCAAAGCCAGGAGACCGGAACCTCTTCCATATCTCCCACACTGGTACAGGGTCCCAAGACCTTGGACCATCCCAAGCCACAAGCAGGGAGCTGGATGGGAAGCGAGGCCACCAGGACATGAACCGGTGCCCATATGGGATCCTGGTGCATGCAAGGTGAGGACTTTAGCAGCTAGGCTACTGCACAGAGCCCAAAATAAATCTCTAAAAAAAAAAATCTAAGGGGCTAAATGTATGTAAGGAACAAAAGTCCAGTTGATAATTTAAAAAATTAACCTGAATCTTGAAATCAGGTACTTAAAGTTATTGGTATGGATACCAACCCCAGATCCTTTGCTCATCTGCAAATGGACAAGAAGCCAATGTGCAGCCCAGACCAGGCTGATTAGGAGTTTCCAGTCAAGCAAGCCCAAGGGAGACAGCCCTGCAGGAAGGCGTTTCACCACTGCCTCACTAAGGGGAGCTGGACAAGGGTTTTTATCAGATGTGGAAACATGGCAGTTCCCTTTCGCATATGACACTTCCATCTGCACCTGGTCAGGAATTCAGGCTTGTCATCCTTGGCACATAGCACTGTGGTTTGCATCAGGCTGGGTTATTTTGTGCAGGAGCTTAAAATGGCAACGCTACTTGCCACCACCAGCCCAGGACAGTCACATATGAGTTATAGTGAGCTATTTCAGGCATGTGCACAGGCAGAGAAAGTCTCTAATAGAACAGTAGGGATTTTTGGGAGGTGGGGTCTGGACACGTCTTCCCACTGATTGATTTAGAGCTGGAGATGGATACATAGGGCAGGAAATAGCCACACGTCAAGTTGGGAGAGGCCTGATTCAGGAAGTCCTATTTCTATTCTGTCTATGCAGTATAAATGAGATTTCTCCCAAAGAATGTGTAAATGAGTAACGAACCAAGGACAGAAGTCATCTTCCAGGGCTCCATAAATTCCCTCCGCCATTTCCTCAGGTTAGAACCTTAGCCTATTCCTATGCTTATGATCTCCCTGTGCAATTCCATATATTCTCAACCTTTTCATCATCAACTAAATGCTGACCATTCTTCAGTCTCTACTTTCTGTTCTCATCTCTTCCCTGAACTTCAGATTCTTATACCCTTCCCACTGCTTCATTAATGTATTTGCTGACTCAGCTCCCTGCTAATGGCTTTGGAAAAGCAGCAAAGATGGGCCAAGTACTTGGGCCCCTGTCACCAATTTGGAAGACCCAAAGGAAGCTCCTGGCTTCAGCCTGGCTTAGCACTGGCCATTGCAGCCACCTGGGGAATGAACCAGTGGATGGAAGATACTCGCGCTCTCTCTCTCCTTCTCCCTATCTCTCTGTAGCTCTGACTTTCAAAATAAATAAATAAATATTTTTAAATTTAAAAAGAAGAAACTGAAATAAAAATATTAAAAGAAAAAACTACCAACCTAGAATCCCGCATCCTGCCAAATTATCATTCAGAAATAAAAGAATTTTTTTAATGCATCAATTAAGGGAATCTTTCATAAAGATCTATTTTTTTATTTTTAAGATTTATTTTTATTGCAAAGTCAGATATACAGAGAGGAGGAGACACAGAGAGGAAGATCTTCTGTCTGATGATTCATTTCCCAAGTGAGCGCAACGGCTGGTGCTGCACTGATCCGAACCCAGGAGCCAGGAACCTCCTCCAGGTCTCCCACATGGGTGCAGGGTCCCAAGGCTTTGGGCCGTCCTCGACTGCTTTCCCAGGCCACAAACAGGGAGCTGGAAGACAAGTGGAGCAGCCAGGATATGAACCAGTGCCCCTATGGGATCCTCGAGCCTTCAGGCAAGGACTTTAACCACTATGCTATTGTGCTGGGCCCAAATTGAGGGACTCTTTGCCAATTGTTTTGCTTCACAAGAAACTGTAAAAGTTCTTCACAGAAGGGGAAAATTACATAGGTCAGGAACTTGGATCTACATAAAGAAAGGACTCGAATAGGAGAGCAAATAATTGAAGATAAATAAAAAGATGTATTTTTCTTAATCTTTATTGATCTAACAAACAACAGTTTGCTCAGAATAGTATCAACAATATATTCAATTATGTTTATACTATCTATACTTACATATAAGTGAGATGAATTATAGCAATGACACAAATGACAGGAGAAAGAAATTAGGAGTATTAAGATACGTGTACTATGTGTGAAACAGAATAGTGTCATTTGAAAGTGAACTTGAATTAGTTGTAAATGTAAACTCCAACGTAACTACCAACAAATAAGTATGCCTGATAGACTCAAAAGCAGAGAAAATGGTGAGACCCATGCAGCCCCATAGCAGCTTCCACTCAGTGTAACGACACTCTGCGCTCTGCATCGGACACTTGTCACGCTTTTCAAATGACGTCTTCATATTTCTTTTCTGCGCATAAAATTCTAAAGCTGGTTCTTGAACTCAGAAATCATAGCTCATACATTAGGTCCTACATTGTTTTGAGGCATCTAGGTATTTTCAGTTATGATAACTACCCAAATCAAGTGTTAATACAGTACAAATTTTACATTGTTGTAAATGGGTTGTGTATTTGGGCTAGCACGTGACAGGAAGCTTGAACAGTTCTGCCCCCATCCTAGCTCCCTGCTCATGTATGCCCTGAGAGATGGCAGGTGGAATTCGAACTCTCAGGTCCTTCCCTCTCCTGTGGGAGATCACATGGCTCCTTGCCCTGGCCTGTCCAGCCCCAGCTCCTGAAGAAGATATGAGAAGTGGGTGGAACTCCCTTTTTGCTTGTCAGATTTTTGAAAAGATACTCTTAATAAGTGCTAATGTAAATGCGTTAAAATAATGATATCCACAATTACACACACACAAAAAAAAAAAAGCAGAGAAAATGAAATCCTACAGTGTCCTCAGTTACAATCACAAGAGGGATGGACACGGTGGTACATCAGGTTAAGCCCATTTCCTGTACTGGAGTGCTGGTTAGAATCACAGCTAGCCGGCTTCCAGTCCAATTTCCTGCTGACACATTCCTGGAGAGAGGAGATGATTTCTCAAGTGCCTGGACTGCTGCCATCCACGAGGAAGACCTGGATGGAATTTTTGGCTTCTGGTTTTGTCCTAGCCCAGCCCTGGATGTCACAGGCATTGTGTGAATGAACCAGCAGATAGAAACTCTCCCTCTGTCTTTCAAGTAAATGTAAATGCTTTTTAAAACCACAAAGGCAGAACAGAAAAATGAAAACATGAAAAAATAACAGTGACAGCAAATACAAAATTGTAACATGATAGATACGAATTCAACTATGTCAGTCACTATTTTCATTATCAATTATCTAAATACAATAATTTAAAGATTAGGATCAGGATTGGCTCTGTGGGGAAGATGTCACTTTGGATACCTGTATCCAGTTTTAGCATGTTTGTGTTTGAGATCCAGGTCGCCTCCCAATTCCAGTTTCCTACCAACGTGCACCCCGGAGGCAGCAGTGACAGGTCTTGTAGTTGGTTCCTTGTCACGCATGCCAGAAACCCAGACTGAATTCTTAGCTCCCAGTTTTGGCCTTGTCCAGCCCTAGCTGTTGCAGGAATTTAGGGAGCAAATCCGTGGATGAGAGATCTGTTCTGTCTCTGTCTCTCTCTGCCTTTCAAATACTAAAACAAAAAGTTTATAAAGATTAAAATTGTCAGAGTGGGTAAAAAAAAAAAAACATTTTGTTGTTTACTATAAACTTTAAGTGTAAAGACACCTAAGTTGAAAGTAAAAGGATGAAGAAAAACCAGTGTAACATTAAGCAAGAGAAAACAGGGCCAGTTGTTTTAGTTTCAGACAAGGCAGATTTTGGAGGTAGGAATGTTATTAGGGATAAAGAGAGACAATCCAAAAATGACCAAAAGATCTGAATAGACATTTCTCCAAGGAAAACATAAAAATGGTAACAGGCACAAGATATTCAACATCATTAGCCATCAAGATATATAAATCAAAACCAGAACTTGATGCCACTTCACCAAGATGGCTAGGACCAAAAAGACAGATAATATCAAGTGTTGACAAGGGTGTGGAGAAGTTGGAACCCTCAAGCCCAACTAACAGGAATGTAAAATGGGACAGCTTCTGTGGACAAGGCTTTAGCAGTTTTTCAACTATCTAATCATAGAACTAGCATACAATCTAGCTATTCCAATCCTTGGTAAATATCCAAAGGAATTGAAAACAAGTTCAAAAACAAAAAGGTATACAGAAACGTACATGCTAACTGTAGCTATGACAGATGAAAAGTGAAAAATAGGAGCCAGCATTATCATTCAGCTGGTTAAGCTACCACCTACGACATCAGGGTCCCACATGAGCATCAGTTCAAGTCCTGGCTGCTCCACTTCTGATCCAATTCCCTGCTAATTTGCCAGAGAAGCAGTGGAAGAATAGCCCAAGTGCTTGGGTCCCTGTACTTACGTGGGAGACCTAGATAAAGTTCTTGGTTCAGCCCTGGCTGTGCAGCCATCTGGGGAATGAACAAGCAGATGGCAGACCTCTTTCTGTCTCTCTGACATTCTCTGCCTTTCAAATAAATAAATAAATCTTTTAAGTGGAAATACTCAAGTGTTTATCAAGGGATAAACAGATCAAGGAAAGACAGTGTATTCATACAATGAAATAATATTCAGCCATAAAAAAGGAATGAACTACTGACACACTACCACATGGATGAACTATGATTAAAACAAAAAGCATAGATAGCTATTTTAGTTTCAGACAAGGCAGATTTTGGAGCTAGGAATGTTATTAGGGATAAAGAGAGGAAGATCTTTCTATCTCTCTCTCATTTTCTCCTTAAATCTGATTTACCCTTCCAATAAAAATAAGCAAGTCCTTTAAAAAATAATATTTTTATGTTATATGAATTTCACCCAATGAAGCTGAAATGGGAGAATCTGTGGTGTGTGAAACATACTTCCATAAAGCTGCTACTTTTTGTTGGAGCAAAACCACAGAAAGAGCAAAAAGATTAGTGATTCCCAAACTTTGAGGGGACAAACAAACAGCTGAAACAGAAGATTGTTGGGGCAGTGACAGTCTGTATGACGCTGTAACGATGGACACACGTCACGCAATACTTGTTAAAATCTCATAGAACATCTAACACCAAGAGCACATGAGCTCACCAAGAATGAGCCCTAACGTAAACTTCAGATCTTGGGTGATAATGATGAGTCATCTGTTTTGACAAAAGTGCAACTCTGAGGTGGCATGTTGACAGTGCAAGAGATTGTGAGAGGTGACAGAGAGTACGTGGAAACTCTGCTCAATTTAGATGTGAACATAAAATTGCTCTAAAAAGCAGTCTGCTTAGATGGAAATGAAGAGAAAGCAACAACAAAAAAATACCCATGTAATGTCTTTAAACTTGATCCTCCATGCCTCCTTTTAGGTTTAACAAAACTAGGTCCATTAAAACCACAGTCCCACAGTCCATCTTCTTCATTGTTGTCCAGACAGATAAGCCTACCTGCCTCTCCTTAACATTAATAGGTCATTAAGAGAGCCTCTTTATGGACCTCTTTCTTAGGCCCTCACATAGTCTTGTCAACGCCTGTTTTTTCAACTAATGTGAACTGTCTACATCACCTGCCCATCATTTTACCATTTTTCCAAACTCAAAATCTGGGTCTACTGGGAAACATGAAACTGTAAGAAAAAATGTCATTGCAAAAATTAAAGGGAACAAAGAAAGGGAACAAGGAAGGTTGGTTGAGGAAGGGAGGCAAGTATGGTTATCTTAGAACTGTATATATGAAATACATGAAATCTGTTCTCTTTATAATAATAGAAACTTGTAAAAAGAAAATCAATAAGGAACAACCTGATTAAAAATATTGCTTATGTTACCACTCTATAAAATATGTTATTATAACATAATAAGAAAACACTAATGGTAAATGCTAACTAAAACTGCTGATATTAAAAGCACTATTTGAGAAGGGAAGTCTTCAGCCAACCTAATCTCTCACAAACTCAGGAAACAAAGGGAATTACTTTCCTTCAGATGGGCCTAATTTGCACTCATTGTAGTTGATCTGCAAAGAATTCTGAACCTGAACCTTTTTACAAGCTGCTGCTGCAAGAAATAATTAATTGTATATCTCACTGTGTAGAATCATCTCTCACACGATTGACTTTCTGGCTCATGAACCTGCCTTTCCATTGCCAAATAACGGTAACTATTAAGTGAGTTCTAAAGATGTTCTAGGAATGATGCTATGTGCTTTACATAACTTTTTTCATTTGTAAAGGAGCTTCAAAGAGTACATGGAAAATATAAAAATGTCATTTATCCATTTGATAGATGAAGAAACTAAGGTTTGGGAAAGATAAGAAATGTTGTGATCACACATCTAGTACACAGAAGAGCCAGGGTCATTCCTTAAAACTATTAAATATTAAAGAAATCTTCAAGATAAGATTATTATCTCTATATAGCTGATCTTTCACTTGGAAAAGACACTACATTATCATTAAATCTGTATCCATTTGAACTGAAAAGCATAGTTCCTTACTACGTAAGCTTGCCCTCATGCACATTTTTAATATAGTTCAATCTGAGTTTCTTCATGCTTGAGGTCAGGCCAGCTCCCCAAACAAGTTCCATTCTCCCAGTTCTCCCTGTTTTTAGCCCACCTGCATACCACTGTACTGAATTTCTACATAACTTCAGGGCCCTCTTCCTCTGTTTTGCTGTTGTGGCTGAGGCTTGAATTCCCCCAGGGTCTAAGATTTATATTAGATTTTCCACAGTCTTCTTCTTTGCTGTTTTTGTTCTTTGTTCTTTTCTCAAGAGCCAGGGACCACTCATGTGCCTAAACCAGAGAGACACAAATTGCCTCACAAAGTGGAATTTTACAAGACCAAGAGCTCTGTGTCCGGTCACAAATGACAAGCAACACAGTTCTTTTGTCATTGGTGGTGTTGCCGTCATCTGTTGTTGCTATCTCTTTTCCGATGACTTTTAGAACAACAAGGGTAGGTCCACTACATTCTCAGAAGTGATAATTTTTCTGTTGTTGTCGTCAACGTATTACAATGAGCTGTTAAGCTCCTTTTCAGCTCCCCAAGACCCCTCCACCCCAACACTAGCAACTATGCAGCTCAGTCTCCAATTATTTCAATATTAATTTGGTCCATAATAACTGGGAGCTAAAACAGAATATGTATCAGTTTAAAAACACTGCACTTAATTGTCTTAAGGCTTTCATAACTGGAGCTCTACATCTTCAATTTAGCCTCATTTTTGCTTTACGTTTGCTCTTCTCCTATGCTTCTAGCTATGGGTCTTACTTCTGCACGAAAACAATCATATCAAATATAGTTAGGGCAATTAGCATCAAGACTATTACACCAAAGCAGATCTTAAACAGTTCTGTACATAGCATGGTCTTGGAAAAGAACAGTAAAAAGATAATTCCAAATGTCAATACATTTTTAAAGCTCCAATTTTCTAATCACAATTAGAAAAAAAAGTCATCACTCTCTCCAGGATACAACTCAGAAGTAATGTTTTTAATTAAACTTAATTCTTATCAAAATTATTAACTATATTCAATTTCAATTCCATTGGTAGCATTAATAACTTCTCAAATATGTACCAATTTCGTGTTTGTTATAGCCATAGTACTCCAAAGATGTTAAACTACTTCCTGACTAGCAATATCAGTGCCAAAATTTTCCTGAGATTGAACCAAAACAATTTCAGATAGTTTCCTTAGTAGGCCATATAGCTAATAAGTATTTATTTAAGAGGTAGAGGGACATACACATTCACTCCCAAATGCTCTCAACGGTAGAGACTGCACCAGGCTCTAACTGGAAACCAGGAATTCAATCCTGGGTGGCAGGAACTCAATTACTTGAACCGTCATTATTGGCTCTCAGAGTCTGAGCAGGAAGCTGAAACAATTAGCCAGAGCTGTTTATCAAACTCAGCTACTCCAGAACAAGATAGGGGCATCCCTACCAGTGTCTTACCTAGTAGGTTAATATTTCTTGTAACAATAACAAAGCTAGATATATTTTCTGGATTCAAACTAAGACCACATTATGTTATTATTGTGCATGCGAATGCACCCTATGCTTAAACATAGGAGAAATGAACTATCCTCCTCTTCATGAACTTTGTAGCTTCTCGTCATGTCTATCTATTCAGCCTCCATAACCTCTCCTTAACTGCACTCTGGTCCTCACAAAGCTCTTCTCTGCAGCTGCTCATTTCCTTTCCTCATCTCTCCCCAAAAGTCAAGATCAAGTTAGGATCTTCCTGAGTCTTCACCACTGCATTCACAAAGTACTATTTTACCATCTTAGCTTAAAAGTTTATTTTTCCTTGAAGTTTATACTACTTGATTTTTATCAACTTCTCAAAATGACAAGTCTCTCCTACTTTCCCTGAGGATTTTGCATTGCTTTTCTCTTCTCAATCTGAAAGCTGGTCTAACATCCAAAACCTCCAACAATTTGACTATCCTATTCTAACTTCCTGATCTCAGTTCCGGTTTTTTGTTTGTTCTGTTTTGTGTTTTGAAAATTCATTAATTTATTTGAAAGGCAGAGAGAGAGAGAAGAATCTTCCATTTGTTGATTCACTTCCCAAATGGCTACAACAGCTGGGCCAAAGCTAGGAGCCTAGAACTCTGAGTCTACCATGTGGGTTCAGAGGCCCAAGTGTTTGGATCATCTTTTTTGCTTTTCCAGGTACACTAGCAAGGAGCTGGGTCAGAAATGGAGCATCTGGAATTCAAACTGGAGTTCAAATAGAAGGCCAGGGTCACAGGCAGTAGTTTTTTTTTTTAATTTTTGAAATTTATCATACAATTCTGTATAGTCTGGGATCCCCCCCCCCTATTTTCCACCCCCTGATTGATTTTTCCCATGTCACACACAGGCAGTAGCTTAATCCACTGTACCACTATGGGGGTCCCCACAATTCTATTTCAATCATCCGTTTCTATAGTGACATCTGGAATGGCTTCACCTTCAAAATCAAGCATCAAGTTCACTCACACAGCTTCTCATTTTTCTACTTCTCCTATACTTTACACTCCCTGAATTAACCCTTCAAATTTGTCAACGCCTTTAATTCATTATCCCTCTTACCTATTCTCTAAGGTCATCATGCCCTCTGGACTTCAGTTCCTTCTCCATCCAGAAAAGATTCCATGGACATTAGAAAATCAATGCAAACGCTCTCAATTCTCTATCCCCTTGATGTTCGCTATATATAATTATTATGTCAATATCCATCCACAAATCAACCCAGCTATCAATATATTTCATTCCTGTTCACAAAGTACCACTAAGTAATATCCTACACTCTTGATCACCAGTTTCTCCATCATCCAATATCTTTCAACTTTTATCTGATCATCTTCTAATTAACAAATAAGAATTATATGTGTGTATGCAGTACAATATGATGTTTTGAAATACATATACATTGTGAAATGGCTAAATTTAGCTCATTAACAGGTACATATTACCTCACACATTTATCATTTTGGTGTAAAAACACTCAAGAATGGTCTTTTACAACATAAATAGCAAGATCCCTAGAACATCAAAGTGAGAAGCTCAACAAATGCTCTCTTCCTTTAAAACACTGATAAAACTGTACAAAACTATCAAAAACAACAATTTCAGGACACTGGAAATAGAGCAAAATTTAAACAAATTAAGAACTGTTTAAGATGGGCCAGTGTTGTGGTGTAGCCAATTAAGCCACCACCTGCAAGGCCAGCGTCCTGAATCAAGGTAACAGTTTCAGCCTCAGCTTCTCAGCTTCTGATGTGCTCTCAGAAGACGGATCAAGTAAGTACAAGGGTCCCTGTCAACCACAAGGGAGCCCCAACCTGCCCCAGGCCTGGCTATTGCAGCCATTTGGGAAGTGAATCAAGGCTAGGAGATTGTCCCTCCTTTCCTCTTTCCCCTCTCTCTCTCTGTGTCACTCTATCTTTCAAATAAATAAAATAAACCGTTAAGAAAGAGAAATGTTTATGATAGCCTATTGAACTTTGAGTTAAGGATGGTGGGATTCTGTAATGTTTTGGCCTGAGGCTGCTGCCATCTCCCTTCCCAGTTCCTTTGGAACTGCTTTTACAAGGGCAGGGCAGAACAGGGCAGAGCAAGTCATAAAAAACAAAAACAAACAGCAACGTGTATGCTGGAGGGGAATTAAGTAATGAATGAGCACAAAAATGTCCTATTGCCAGGGGTGTTGAAAACAATAATAAGCTCAGTAGCACACAATCCGGGAAAACCAACAACTTAGTCACCTAAGGTCATGATATTGTCTGGGGCAAGCAGGGGAGCAAACCTGCGAAAAGAGTGACAGAGATATTGAAAACACAGTAGAGCTAGAGCCATAATGGGGCTAGGTAGGTTCACTTCAAGCCCAGCAGTCCGAAAGGCCATGTGCATGAAAATCTGCATTGAAGCTCCAAGTACTATGGTGGACCCTCCTTGTCTCTAGCTCCCTGGCTGCATGCGAGGCCGTCCACAGGCACAAAGGAGACATGAGGAAGTCCAGCAGAAAGTCAATGTCAGTCAAGACCAAGAACTCCTTGAACTTTGAATGTGTTCTTCAACCCAAACACAATACCATTGTTATGGGGTGCAGCCAGTGATAGCCAGCACCCATTAACAGTGGGCAAATGAAATGTGGCTGTGTCCCCTACCCTCTGTCCTGAAGGTGGGTCCTAACAGCAATGGAATGCTAATTCCATCCTCAGCCACTCTCCCCATCACCACCACCTAGGTATTTGCTTCTGCCCACCTGTGACTCACCTATCAACTGAGAAGGGATGATATTGCATTGTTGTGTAACCACTCCCCTCACAAGCCCCTTTTTTAAAAATCCAGGAGTGGGGCCTGGTGTGATAGCATAGTGGTGGTTAAAGTCTTCACCTTGAACATGCCAGGATCCCATATGGGTGTCAGTTCTAATCCCGGCAGCCCCACTTCCCATCCAGTTCCCTGCTTGTGGCCTGGGAAAGCAGTTGAGGAAGGCCCAAAACCTTGGGACCCTGCACCCGTGTGGGAGACCTGGAAGAGGTTCCTGGCTCCTGGCTTCGGATTGGCTTCCTCCATCCGTTGTGGCCACTTGGGGAGTGAACCATCGGATGGAACATCTTCCTCTCTGTCTCTCTTCCTCTCTGTATATCTGCCTTTACAATAAAACTAAATAAAATCTTTGAAAAAAATCCAGGAGTGAGCATTTAACCTAGTGGTTGGGATGCCAACTGAGATGCCTAGGTCGCACAGCAGAGTGCCAGTTTTATGTCCGGCTCCAGCTCCAGACTCCAGCTTCTTGATCATATGGACCCTGGGAAGCAGCAAGTAATGGCTCAAGGAATTGGGTCCCTCCAGCCACATGAGATATGTGGATTGAGTTCCTGGCTCCTGGCTTTGGCCTGGACCAGTATTAACTGTTGGCAGCACTTGGGAAATGAACCAGCAGATGAGAGTCTTCATTCATTCTCTGCCTCTCAAGTAAAATTAGTTAAACAGAAATATCATTAGACCACGCACTAAAGAAGAGACAAAATCTAAAGAATTAGTTCAGGCAGATTACTTAATTTAGCCATCAAAAGAAGCAAAGCACGAAGGTGGGCACTGTGGCGCAGCAGGTTGAAGCTGCCACTTGGGATGTCACCATCCCAAATCACAGTGCCCAGAATTGAGTCTTGTCTCCACTTCTGACAAAGCTTCCTGCTGGGTCCAGTGCAGTAGCCTAGTGGCCAAAGTCCTCGCCTTGCATGTGCCAGGATCTCATATGGGTACCAGTTTGAGTCCCAGAGGCCCCACTTCCCATCCTGGCTGCTGAGCATCAGAATCTCCGGCTGTTATAGCCACTTGAAGAGTGAGTCAATGGATAGATGATCTTCCTCTCTGTCTTCTCCTCCTCTCTGTATATCTGACTTTCCAATAAAAGTAAATAAATGGTTTTTTTTTAAAGCTTCCTGCTAATGTGTGTCCTGGCAGGCAGCAGATGATGACAGATACTTGAATCTCTGCCACCCATGAGAGAGACCTGGATGGAATTCTGGGCTCCTGCTTCAGCCTGTCCCAGCACAGCTGTTTCAGGCATTTGGAGAGTGAACCAGCAGATGGAAAATTGATGTCTATCTCTACCTCTATTTCTATCTCTGCACTTGTCTGCCTTTGAGGTAAAAAACATTAGAGAGAAAACAACAACAACCAAAAAAAAAAAAACCTGGGGTCAGGATTGTGGCACAGAATGTTAACTCTCCACTTCTTTTGTTTATTTTTAAAAAAGATTTATTTATACTTATTTTTATGAGAAAGGCAGATCTACAAAGAGAAGGAGAGACAAAGAGAAGGATTTTCTGTCTGCTAGCTCACTCCCCAAGCAGCTGCAATGGCTGGTACTGACCTGATCCAGAGCCAAGAGCCAGGAGCCTCCCATGCAGGTGCAGGGTCCCAAGGCTTTGTTACAAGCAGGGAGCTGGATGGGAAGTGGGGCAGCTGGGACATGAACCGGTGCCCATATGGGATCCTGGCACATGCAAGATAAGGACTTTAACCACTAGGCTACCGGGCAGGGCCTCTTTTGTTTATTTTTAATTGTATTTTAATATTTATTCAAAGGTGAGGGGGTTGCAGACCCATGTGGGCCTCCAATTAGAATCAAGAGGGTGGGGTGAGGGGTGGGGCGGAAGGTGGGTGCAACATGTTTCAGTGTTCCCTCCTGTGTCCCTGATGGAGAAAAGGAGGACAAAGTGCACTGCTTCTTGCTGTCACACTGTATCAGCACCCAGGGACAGAGAGGATTGTTTCAAGTCATCTTTGAGGGCCCTATGTGGGGAAGAATGTTCTGATGGTATTATTTGAGTGTCTTGATTGTTCTGAGAAGTTGTTAGCTTCATTGTATCAGAAGTGAGAAGTTCTAAGGCTTGCTGTCTGTTCTTATCTACCTCAGTGTGCCATAGACCTGGGTACTAGAGCCTAGCCTGGTGTATTGTTCAACCTGCCCTTCCTTCCATCTTTTGATGAGGTACTCAAAGTTTTCTGTTGGCTTATATGAGCTGGTTGTCATGTCATGTGTGTTCATTGAATATGTTCCAGGATCTTAGCACATGTCTATGTGATTTTCCCTGAGGTTGGGAATCAAGCACAGCAATCTAGTTGAGGAAACCTCACCTGAGAGGTTCTCAGACCTTGTTCTTGTGTGTGCCAGCTGGTGCAGGGTCAGACTCAGCCATGCCTTGCATGAGCCAACACACGTATGAGCGAGTGCAGCTGATTGATCAGTTCTGCCCCTAGACCTAACCCTCTACTTCTGATAGCAGCATCCCATATGAGAGTACTGGTTTGAATTCCAGCTGTTCTACTTCCAGTCCAGGTTCCTACTAATGTAACCGAGAAAGCAATAGAATGATGGTTAAGTTCTTGGGTGTGTGTCACCTACATTGAAGACGTAGATGTAGTTCCTGGGTGTTGGCTTTGGCCTAGCTGTTGTGGCCATTTGGGAATGAACAGTAGATGGAAGATCTCTCTCTCTCTCTCTTTCCCCTTGCCTTGCTCCTCTTCTTCCCCCACTTCTCTATCACTCTGCCTTTCTATAATAAAATCTTAAAATAAAAAAGTAAAACCTTGGGTAGATGAAGATAAGAACCTGGAATTTAACCTTTTGAGAAACTGTCAAAGCATTTTCTAAAATGGACATCCAATATGATGTCAACAATCAAAATGATAAACAACAAGCAAGTATTGGAAGGATGAGAAAAAAAACTCCTGATACCCTGATGACAGAAAAGTGAAACCTATTTTGAAAAATCACCTAGCAGCTCCTCAAAAACCTGAACATGGAGTTACCATGTGACTCAAAAAGTAGAATTGTCTCAAAATGTCCATGACCTGAGATGCGATAATACAATTTAGTGACACAATGGAATGTTATTATTCAACAATAAAAGGCAATGAAATCTTGATATATGGCATAACATGAGTGAATCCTGAAAATATTATGTTATGAGAAAGCACCCAGATATAAAAGATCACATGTTATAAGATTCTAACTAATTGCAATGTCCACAGCGGGCAAATTCATAGGGACACAAGGTAGATTAATTGCTTCCAGATGCTATAGGACAGCAAGAAATGAGAACAGAGAGAAATGAATATAAAATTTCTTTTTGGTGTGATGAAAATATTCTGGATAGTCATATGCAGCAAATAGAAATTTGACCTCTGTCTTCCTTCACTTCTCTTTCTCTCCACTCCACCCCAAACAAAAACCAATTCAAAACGGATCAAAGACGTAAATGTAAGCTCTGAAACTGGGTAAAATGGTAGAAAAAAATTATGAAAACACTTCAAAGCATTGTTATAGGCAATGATTTTTTATAAGACCCTAAAAGCATAGGTAACCAATGCAAAAGCGGACAAATGGGATTATATTAAACTAAGAAGTTTCTACACAGAACAAAAAAAAAAAAATTTTACCATCTGAGTGAAAAGATAAACAACAGAAGAGAGGAAAAGTTTGCAAGCTATTCATCTGCCAAAGGATTAATATCAGAAGTTCAAAGGCACTCAAACAAATAATGGGAGCAGGTGTTGTGCTGCAATGGGTTAAGACATTGTTAAAGATGCCTTCATCCCATATCAGAGTGCCTGGTTTGAGTCCCGGCTGCTCCATACTTCTGATTCAGCTTCCTGATATGCACCTGGCAGGCAGTATATCATGGTCCAAGTACTTGGGTTCTGGCCACCCACATGGGACACCAAGATGGAGTTCACGGCCCCTGTCAGCCTAGCTAGATCCCAGCTGTTGTAGACATTTGAGAAGTTAGAGTGTTCTCTCTCTCTCTTTTTCTCATTCTTTCAAAAATAAATAAATAAAAATTAAAATTAAAAAACAAAAAGGACAATCTGAATACTGGCCCTCAGCTGTAGGCAACTGCCTAGGTTGCCTTGTACCTCGGCAAGTGTTAACACTGCTGGGAGAAAAGCAGCCAATAGTTGGTGGGCATTCTGGGCCTGGTTAATGCCAAATTAGTGTTAACTGTACCAGTGTGCCAGCATAGTTGTCTATTCTGGTTTTCTTTAAGATGTGTGAGGAGGGCAGGGAGCACAGAGCAGAGACATGCAACTCTGGCACCCAGGTGAAGGTGCTGCAGATTGCCCGGAGAAGGGGCCTGGTGATATATAGAGTAGGAGTGGCTGAGGGCATGTTTGACAGGGAAGGAATGATTTCTGGGGTCTTCCACACTGCTGTGCTTGCAGGTGGGCAGAGAGGCTGAAATGGGGTAGTAGAGAGAGAAGGAATCACAGGGCATGTCTGGGTTATGCCAGGGCACCCACACACATGGGAGACCCAGGCTGAGCTAAATAGCATCAGCTGCTACCCATGCATACACATAAAAGCTGGATTGGTGGCGGGGGGGCATGCCTGGCTACACTAGGCTGGTACCCACTGGAATGAACAAGAGACAGAATGGGTACAGACCAGTCAGGCTAGGTCGTAAAAACATCTGGCAAGTGCCAGGACTGGGTGCAAGTCATGTGAGGCTGGACCACAATATACCCTGGCAAGATGCAGGGTTGGGAGCATACCTGGCAGGGGAACTGTGGGCAATCACCTGCAAGACTGTACCTACCACCAGTAAGCACAGGAGCCAGGATTGTGGGCGAGCCAGGCTGGACAAAGTGGTGGCACCTGTTGGCATATGTGAGGGCTAGGGTCTGAGGGGCAGGTCAGGCTGAGATAAACCACAGCACCCATGGATGTGAATGAGAGCCAAATGATATATGGGCTGGGCCGAACTAGGCCAAAGCAGAGGCTGGCACATGCAAAAGCCAGGGTTGGAGGCAAATCTGGTAGGGATTATTGGAAGTTGCCCCAACAAGGCTGTGGCACCCACTGGTATGCATGAGGACCTGGTCTATAGCAGGTTGGCTGGACTAGCCCACAGTACCCATTGGTTCACGTGCGATTTAGGGCTGGAGGTGGAACTGAATAAGCAGTTGCATCTATCTGTGTATTGGCTGGTGCAGGTGACAGACAGACCCTGACCCTGGACTGGCTAGTGCACATGAGTCAAGCCTGAGGTCACCCCAGGTAAGGTTTATTGAGGGGCTCCCCAACTGGATGGCTGCATTCAAACCCTGTCCACAGGGAAAATCACAATATATGTGGTCCGACTTTGGAGTACATATATCAGGACTGGACCTCCTCGGTTGCTGATGCCTGTGCAGTGGACAGCATGGCCATATGCACATGGAGGACATGACAGCCAACTCACCTAGGCCAGTAAAGAACATTAAGTGCCTCGACAGAGGATGGAAAGCAGAACACTCAGACAACGCCCCTGGCCAAGCTTTGTAGAATGTTCCCATGTCTGTGGAGGCACTCAAGTGGACTTTGTCAACCAACAGACCTTGGGAAGATTTTTGTCAATCTTGGTTAACAATGTGCAGGGGCAGGGGATATGGTTCACAATGATCTATTTTATGAATGACTGGAAGAGAGGAACTCAAATGCTCCAAACATGGGGTGGTAACAGGGAAATAGAGATGTTGACTGCCCTCATTTAATTAGTACACATTCTATATTCATACATTTGTTAAATGTCACATAACTTTTAAAAGGTGTATGCCAGTATTGTGCACTAATTAAAATTAAAAATACTGTTGCAAAAATTCACACACACACAGGACCCAGCGCGGTGGCTAGCGGCTAAAGTCCTTGCCTTGCACACACCAGGATCCCATATGGGTGCCAGTTGGTGTCCCGAAGGTCCCACTTCCTATCCAGCTGCCTGCTTGTGGCCTGGGAAAGCAATCAAGGATGGTCCAAAGCCTTGGGACCCTACACCTGCATGAGAGACATGGAAGAAGCTCTGGGCTCCTGGCTTTGGATCAGCTCAGCTCTGGTCATTGCAGCCACTTGGGGAGTAAATCAGTGGGTGGAAGATCTTCCTTTCTGCCTCTCCTCCTCTCTGTGTATCTGACTTTCCAATAAAAATAAAATAAACCTTTTAAAAAATTCACACGCATACAAAAATGGACAGCAGACAGCATCTGGCTGTTCTGCTTGCTGCTCTCTTGCAGCACGTTCAGAACATCTAACCTCTCCGGGAAAAAACAAATTCTGGAATTACATAGTATTCGCAGTTGTGCAACCTTGCAAATATGCTAAAGGCTGAGATACAGACTTTGGTCAATTTTATGGTATGTGAATAACATCTGTTTTTTAAAAGCCTAATGCTAAGAGTCCAGAATTAAAAAGCTATATAGTGTATGATTCAAATTACATTATATCACTGAAAAGGCTAAATACATAGAGATAGACTCCACAGAAATTGGTTCTTAGGACTAAGAGTAGGAAGAGAAATTGATTAGAAAAGGGTGCAAGAAAATCTTAGTCTGAAAGCAATGTTCTAAAAACAAATTATAATCATAATCGCTCAACCCTATAAACTTAGTAAAAAAATTCAATTGCACACTTTAATTGGTGCATTTTATGCTTTATAAATTGTACTTCAACAAAGCCATTTCTTCATTTGAAAAATTATAAATATTTATAGGGTTTAGTGTGATAATTTGACACACGTATACAATGCATAATGATCAAAACTGCTTCATGAATTTGTGCATCATTGGCGTGGAGGCCATGCTGATCTTCATTACTCCAGCTTTAATATAGGTGCCATCAAAACAAGCATTAAACTATTTTGTTTTCAGGCCTGGTGCGGTAGCCTAGTGGCTAAAGTCCTCACCTTGAACATGCCAGGATCCCATATGGGCACTGGTTCTAATCCCGGTGGCCCTGCTTCCCATCCAGCTGCTTGTGGCCTGGGAAAGCAGTAGGAGGATAGCCCAAAGCCTTGGGACCCCACACCCACATGGGAGACCTGGAAGAGGCTCCTGGCTTCAGATTGGCTCAGCTCCAGCCATTGCAGCCGCTTGGGGAGTGAATCATCAGATGGATGATCTTCCTCTCTGTCTCTCCTCCTCTCTGTGTATCTGATTTTGCGACAAAAAATAAATAATAAAAATCTTTTAAAAAAAAACATTTTGTTTTCCCAATTACATCAACAAAACTATTTTATTTGAGACAGAGATAAAAAGCGGAAAAAGGAAAAAGAGTAACTATCCACTAGTTTACCACCTAAATACCTGTAATAGGTCAAGATCCTGGAACTCAATCTAGGTCTCCCACGTGTGTGGCAAGAATCCGGTCAATGGAGCCATCACTGCTGCCTCCCAGGGTCTGCATTAACAGAAAGCTGGAGCCAGCCATCAAATTCTGACTTGGGGGATAGAGATTGCAGTGCAACAGGTTAAACCATCACTTGGAATTCCCAGATTCCATACTAGAGTGTCTGGTATCTAGTCCCATATCTACTTCTGATCCACCTTCTTGTCATTGTTCCTGGGAGGCAGAAGATGATGGGCTAAGTACTTGGATTCCCGCTACACAAATGGGAGACCTAAATGGAGTCCCTGGGTCCTGGCTTTGATCTGTCCCAGCCCTGGTTGCTTACAGACATTTGAGGAATGAAGCAGCAGATGGAAGATCTCTCTGTGTCTCTGTTTTTCTGTCTCTTCCTTAAAAAAAAATTTTTTTTTTAAAGAAACTGATATGGGATACAGGCCAGACTAAACACCAAGCCCAACAAAACTGTTTTTAAAAAAACAAAATATAAATGCACTGGGACTCCCTGGAGAAACGGCAGGTTTGAGACAGGAAATATACAAGATAAGGCTGATGTCAGAAATCATGCAAGCTACAAAAGTATTGCCAAAAGAATGTATAAAGCAAAACACTGATAAAAGACGTGGAACAATAGCAAATGCAATCTATTAAAATCCATAGAATACATTTAATTTTATTGTTTATTAATTTTATTTGATAGAGAGAAAAATCCCATCTACTTGTTCATTCTCCTAAATTACCCAACAACAGCTAGGACTGGGCCAGGCTGAAATCAAGAACTGGGCACTCCATCAGGGTTCCCAGTTGGGTGGCAGGGATCCAAATACTTGAGGCATTACCTGTTGCCTCACAAGGCATACATAGCTCCTGAACAGAGCTAGGACTCAAACCCAGCCATTCCAAATGGTGTCCTGATTATCACACAACTGAATACATTGTTTTAATTTTAAAATATACACATTTATTTAGTTATTTGAAAGAATTACAGAGAAAGAAGGGTAAACAGAGAGAGATCTTCCATCTGATGGTTCAGTCCCCGAGTGGCCGCAACAACTGGAGCTGGGCCAGGTTGAAGCCAGGAAGCACAAGCTTCTTCCAGGTCTCCATGTGAATTGTGGCAGTGTCCCTAGCTCTTCAGCAATCCTTCAATCCTCCACCTTTAAGCACCGGTAACCCATACGGGTGCTGGTTCCTGTCCTGGCTGATCCACTTCTAATCCAACTCCCTGCTAATGGTCTGGAAAAGCAGTGGAAGATGGCCTAAGTCCTTGGGACTCCGCACCCATGTGGGAGATGAGGAAGACGTTCCTGACTCCTAGCTTCAGATTGGCTGAGCTCCAGCCATTGCAGTCATTTAGGAAATGAAGCAGTGGATGGGAAGATCTCTCTTGTCTTTCCTTCTCTCTGTAAATCTGCCTTTAAAAAAAGAACAAAGGGCCCAGCGCGGTAGCCTAGTGGCTGGAGTCCTCACTTTGCACATGCCAGGATCCAATATGGGCACTGGTTCGTGTCCCAGTGGTCCTGCTTCCCATTCAGCTCTCTGCTTGTGGCCTGGGAAAGCACTAAGAGGACAGCACCCATGTGTGAGACCTGGAAGAAGCTTCTGGCTCATGGCTTCAGATTGACTCAGCTCCAGTAATTGGGGAGTGAATCATCCAACAGAAGATTTTCCCCTCCTCCTCTCTCCTCCTCTCTGTATATCTGACTTGCCAATAAAATAAATAAATCTTTTAAAAAAGAAGAAAAGAATTTAAAATGTCTTCTGCCTTCTCTGTATAAGCAACCCAATAGTTGATGAAGCAGTGTATACTTTTAGAATTCCAGTTGATTAAAGTAGGAAAGAGAATTGGGAACTAAAGCTGGGGGGCACTCAAGCCCAGGCCAGACACAGTAACCATCGGCATATGTGTAGGCCAGGTCTAGACTAGGTCTGGATTAGGCTGGTCTGGGTCAATCCACAGCACCCGGTGGCAAATGCAGGAGCCAGGATAGGGTGCAAGCCAGGCCAGGTTGGGTTGCAACTCCTGCCAGTTCACATGAGGGCTGGGACTGAAGGCTAGTCAGTCTGAGCTAGGCTGCAGCACCTGCCAGCATGAGCAGAGACTAGATGCAGCCTGGGCGGAGCCAAGCTGTTGCACTTGCCAATGAATGCCATGGCAAAGTGGGCCATGCCAGATTGGGCTGTAGCGCGCGCGCACACACATACACACACACACACACACACCCCACCCCCAGTACATGTAAGACCCTAGGATGGGAGTAAGTCTGGTAGGGGAGCTTCAGGGATTCCCCTGCTAGACCACTGCTCCCATTGGTGAGCATGAGAGCTGGGACTGGAGGTGGACTGGGCTGAGCAGGGCTGCAAACACCTATCCGCCTACATGTGAGCTGGGTTGGGGGAAGGCTGGGCTAGGCTAGCTACTGCATCTGCTGGCACATGTGACAGCCTGAATAGCTGTGGGGTCAGCTGGATTTTGAGTGGCATCCACTGGCAAGTGCTGCAACTGAGTGCAAGTCATGCCAGGCTGGACTGCAATACCCCTTGGCAAGTGCAAGATCTGGAACTGGGACTGGGCCTAGTAGGGAAACTTTGGACACTCTGCTTGGCTGCAGCTCCCTTTGGTGAGCATGAGAGCCATGGCTAAGGACGGGCCAGGCTAGTCAAGGCAGCACCCATTGGCATATGTGTGGGCTGAGTTTGGAGATGGATCAGGCTGAGATAAGCCACAGCACCCATGGGTGTGTACGATGGCTGGATGGCATGCCTCACTTGCTTCACCCTAGTCCTGGCTCGGGTCCCTCCTCTCACCTCTGGCATGCACATGTTCCTTCCTCCCTCATGTCTGATACTACTTTGAGTTCAGTTAATTTCCCTTCATTCACTCACAGCCACTTCCCACCCCCATACTTGGCATATTGGGAAGTACGTCTCTTACCATTTTGTGAGCCCCAAAGTGTCCTGATCAAAGGCCCTAGCTATTGAATATAAGTGTTGATAATATCTGTCAAAGAAATGGAAATAGCTTAAATCTAGTGAAATTAGACATAAGAACCAGTGCCATCAAATGCTAAAAGCCCTTGAAAGTACTCAGTAGATCATTTTAAATCACCAGAAGTATCCATGTACCTCTCCTTCCTCTAATTAAGACTGCTATCCTCTCAAGTACTAGCACTCAACTTAAACTTCGAAAATGTATTCAGTCTTCTTTTTTGTTTAACGACTGATACTACTAAAATATTTTCTATTTTTCACTGCCTATGTGTAGCATTTGATTTACCCTGTGGATTAAGTGAACTTTTGACTGTTATTCTAGAAGTATAGCCATCACTAACAAATGGTTTTTCTGGCTAATATGCCTGAAGCTCCAAATTACTAACTCCAATAAACATGCACATGGGTTAAGTATTTAGCCTAATGGTTAAGATGCTCACATCCTGGGCCCGGCGTGGTAGCCTAATGGCTAAAGTCCTTGCCTTGCACACACCAGGATCCCATATGGGGGCCAGTTCTAATCCCGGCGGGCTCTCTTCTCATCCAGCTCCCTGCTTGTGGCCTGGGAAGGCAGTGGAGGACGGCCCAAGGCCTTGGGATCCTGCACCCACATGGTAGACCCGGAAGAAGATCCTGGCTCCTGGCTTTGGCTCAGTTCAGCTCTGGACATTGCGGCCACTTGGGGAGTGAATCAGTGGATGGATGATCTTCCTCTCTGCCTTTCTTACCCTCTGTATATATGACTTTCCAATAAAAATAATCTGCAAAAAAAGATACTCACATCCCCATATCAGAGTACCTGAGTTTGAGTCCCTGTGCTAGCTCCTAATTCCAGCCTTGTGCTGGAGTAGCCCTTGGAGGCAGCAGGTAGATGACACAAGTAGTTGAGTTCCTTCTACCTACATAGAAGACCTGCATTGAGTTCCCAGGTCCCAGTTACAGCCCAGCCCAGCTCAGCTCTGGCCATGGCAGGCAACTGGGGAGTGAAATAGCAAAATGGGTAACCTATTACTCTCTAATGCCTCTCAAATTAAGAAAAAAACAACTAATAGATTTCTTTTGAAAAATAATTCTAGACTTTGTCTTTAAGGGGACTGGGAAGTCAATGAAGGTTTGCACTTTATAATGTGTTCTCTGGCTGCAATATGGAAAATGATTTAGGGGCAGATAGATGAATTAAGAGATAGTTGTTACAGTGTGAGATGATAGAAACCTGGACCAGGGTAATGGAGAAATAAGGAGAAATACATAAATTCAACAGATATCTAGCAAAGAAATCTGAAAGGATTTAGGAGTAGAAATCCCTTAGGGGATGAGATGTAGGTAATAGCCTCGGAGAACTGAGTTGATAGCAGTGTCATTGACTGAGGCAAGAAACACAAGAGAAGGAACAGGTTTTGGCAGAAAACAGTAGAGGAAGGATGTACTTGGCATGAGCAAGAGTAAATTCAAGATGTCTATGTACCATCCACATAGAAAGATGTAACTATAGAGTCTGAAGCTCTGGAAAGAGGTCTGGGTTAGACATAAGTTGTGTGAAATCAGTGTTAAGAAAACAGTTGAAGCCATAAGAATGGATAAGATGGGGCCCGGCGGCGTGGCCTAGCAGCTAAAGTCCTCGCCTTGAATGCCCCGGGATCCCATATGGGCGCCGGTTCTAATCCCGGCAGCTCCACTTCCCATCCAGCTCCCTGCTTGTGGCCTGGGAAAGCAGTCAAGGACGGCCCAATGCACTGGGACCCTGCACCTGCGTGGGAGACCCGGAAGAGGTTCCAGGTTCCCGGCTTCGGATCGGCGTGCACCGACCGTTGCGGCTCACTTGGGGAGTGAATCATCAGACGGAAGATCTTCCTCTCTGTCTCTTCTCCTCTCTGTATATCTGACTTTGTAATAAAATGAATAAACCTTTAAAAAAAAAAAGAATAGATAAGATGATCTCAGTGGGACCAGTATTACACCTCAGTGGGTTAATCTGACCCCTATGTCATTGGCATCCCCTATGGGCATCAGTTCAAGTCCCAGCTGCTCCACTTCCGATCCAACCCCCTCATTTGCAGCTGGGAAAGCAATGGAGGATGGCCCAAGTCCTGCTTTCCATGTGGGACACCCGAATGAAATTTCTGGCTCCTGGCTTCAGCATGGCCCTTTCTGGGGAGTAAACCAGTGGATGGAAGTGCTCTCGCTCGCTCTCTTTCTCTTTTCTCTCTTTCAGTGTGTCTGTGTGACTGTGGCTTTTGAAAAAACATTAAATCTTTTTTAAAAAGACCCCAGTAAAAGAAAATCAGCACGAGCATAACATTTCCCCTGTAGCCCTTTGTCTTTCACCCGCAACAAACTGGCCAATGGCAAGAGAGAAGCCAAATCACAGAGAACTGGAGAATGACAGTGAGGGAATAAAAAATAAATAAACGGAAAAGGGAGATGAACGGAATCGAAGGAAGATACGAATTTGTATAGCATTCATATGTGCTGTTCAATTTACTCTTTATAATATGCCACAAATTCCTTCAAGTATTGTCCACTTTAAAACCCGCTTCTCTGCATGTCTAATCTTCCCAGTACAACTACAAGTTCTCCAGTGAGATTGTTTTCTTTTTATTTCTTTGTATCCTATACCCCTTCCCTTCACATACATACATACATTCTACCTAAAGATGACAGAGCTGTTTCAGATCAAGAGGTTTAGCTGGTGACTACCAAAGAACCATTTCATAGGTAGACATTATCTATGTAGCATCATAGTAGCTGAGGGTTTGGGGCTCAGCAAGACAGACCAGCCAATCATACAATTGGGTGGATTATGACAATGTATTGACCTATAAATGGAAATTGATTGATCTCAAGAACCAGTGTCTGATCATTTGCACAAGACAGTAACTCTATATCGAAAGGCATATTCAGCAAGCCAGAATATGTATTAATAGGTTGATTTGTAAGTACATTTTTAATAAAGGCAGTTTGTATCTACAAAAGATATATTAGCATCAGATTTATCAGCCTGATAACCTCTTTCTCCACTCAAGATATTTCTTTCTTACTAAAAAATTATTTATTTGGAAGGGAGAAAAAAGAGAGATCTTTCATCTACTTCACTCTCTGAGTGACCATGACAGCCAGGACTGGGTCAGGCCTGGAACTCCATCCATGTCTGCTAGATGGCTGGCAGGGACACAAGCACCTGCTTACCTTCCCAGGCATGTTGACAGGAAGTTGGATCAGAAGTAGAGCAAGGATTGGTGGTGTGGTGTAGCTAATAAAGTTGCTGTCTACAGTGCCAGAATTTCATACAGGTGTTCCTTTCAAGACCCAACTGCTCCACTTCTGATCCAGTTCCCTGTTAACGCACCTGACCAAAGCAGCACAAGATGGCTCAAGTGCATGGGTTTCTATACTCACATGGGAGACCTAAAACAAGCTCCTGGGTCCCAGTTTGACCTGTAGCCATTCTGGAGTGAACCAGCATATGGAAGACTTCTCTCTCCCTTCTCTCTAATTCTGCCTTTCAAATAAATTTAAAGATAAATCTTAAAAAAAGAAGAAGAAGAAGAAGAAGAAGAAGAAGAAGTACAGCCAGGACTCAAATTGGCACTCCGGTATGGGTGACTCATCACCCAATTGTTTCCAATCTCCTTTTTTCTTCCTGTATCTGGGGAAAGTGGGGAGAGAAGGGGAGAAGTCCACTCTCAGCAGCCCAAGTGCATCAGTACCCAGGGATGGGGGACAGCTACCCGATGTCATCCCAGGAAACCTGATTGAAGTATGTTTCAAGGGTACTATTCAAATGGTTTCAATGGTTCTGAAATACTGTTGATTTTGTTGCTCCAAGGTTGAGGAAATTCTTCCAAGGTCCATTGCCTGATACAGTCCACCTTAGAGTCTCCACTTGCCCAGATACTCACTGTTACAGGTTGGCCAGAAAAGCTGTTCAATTTATTCTGCCCTCCACGCCCTCTGCATGCCTCAACGAACTGGTTGTCATATCTACCATGTGCATCTGGGCATGCCATCTGCTGCACAAGCTTCAACAACCGAGGAGAGACAGTTTTGACACATACACTCAATGGTCAGAACACAGATCATGATGTTCCCCATGGCTGGAGTCTTGAATCCAGTGGTTCAGCTGGGGGATCTCCAAAGAAACCTTAGAGAGATGACCCCAGACATAGCTCCTTTGTGTGCCAGCCAGTGTGAGTGAGGGCCAGCTCAGTCTGTCACCCATATCAGCCTACACACACACTGATGGTTGTAGTTAGTCAGTTCTTTTTTCAGCCCCACCTCTCTTTTTTAAAATTTTTAAAGATGTATTTATTTTTATTGTAAATTCAAATATACAGAGAGGAGGGGAGACAGAGAGGAAGATCTTCCATCTATCTGATGATTCACTCCCCTAGTGGCCACAATGGCCAGAGCTGAGCTGATCCAAAGCCAGGTTCTTCCACATGGGTGCAGGATCCCAAGGCTTTGGGCTATCCTTGACTGCTTTCCCAGGCCACAAGCAGGGATTTGGATGGGAAGCAGGGCCACCGGGATTAGAACTGGTGCCCAAATGGGATCCCGGCGCATTCAAGGTGAGGACTTTAGCAGCTAGGCTGCCACACCAGCCCCCCAGCACCATCTTTAAGCAAACCAATGAATATTGAGGCCCAGCCTGCCCCTGCCCACCACACACTTGGCCCTCACATACACCAGAGGGAACTGTAGCCTGGTTGGAGTGACCCCAATAACCCCCACCAGGCACGCCACCAGCCTGGTTCCTATCCATGCTGGTATATGCAGCAGACTGGTCCAGTCTGTTCCACGTCCCATTCGACTGTCGCACCCATCAGTGTTGGGTGTTGAGGCCTAGCTCAGTCTGACCAATACCTCTACCAGCCCACACTTGTGCTGGAAGGTGACACTGCCTTTCCAGCCAGGCCCACTCCCAGCTCTGGTTCTTATGCTCACCAGTGGAAGCTACAGCCCATCAGAGAGTACCCACAGTTTCCCTACTAGGCCCATTCCAGCCCTGGATCTTGCACTTTCCAGGTGGTTCTGTGGTCTAGCCTGACAAGACTTGCCCCTAGTCCCAGCACCTGCTAGCCAATGCTGCAGCAAAGCCCTTGCAGGCCCGCACTTACTCTGGCTCATACCAGTAGATATGGTCGCTTAGCCCAGCCTGGCTTTTCCCCTAACCCAGCTCACATGCAGGCCAGCTGATTTTGTAGCCATGCCCAGCCTGATCTGCCCCTAGTCTCAGCTCTTAGGCTCACTAGCAGGAGCAGTGACCAAGCAGGGAAGTCCTCACAGTCCCCCTACCAGGCTCACCACCCCAACCCAGGTTTTATGTGTTCTGGTGGGTGCTGCAACCCGAATTGGCATGGCCCACCTCACCTCAGCATTCACCAGTGGGTGCTACAGCTTAGCCCAGCCTGGACTGCCCCCAGTCCCAGTCCTAATGTGAACTGGCTCATATTATGGCCCAACCCAGCCTGTCTTGCACCCCATCTTGTTCTCACATCTGCCAGTGGTTGTTGTGAACTGGCTTAGCCTGGTCCACCCCCAGACCTGATTTACATATATGATGATGGGTACTGTAACCTGGCCTGGTGTGGGCTGCTCCTTGCCTTGGTTCTTGTACTCACCTGCAAGGGACTGCATCCTGACAGAGGAATTCCCCCAACTCCTCTAACAGGTTACCTCCCAGTCACAGATCTTGTGCACACCATTGAGTGCTTGGCTTACCTGATTTGACCCACATCCTGTCGTGACAGGTATAGCATCTTTGCCCGACCAGTCACACCCATTCTGGCTCTTATTGGATGCTACAGCCTAGCCCTACCCAGACCCAGCTCTCGGGTGGTTCAGCAGGTGCAGAGACCTAGCCCAGCCTGTTCTATACCTACCCTGGCTCCTGCGAGCACTAACGGGTGCTAGAGTCTAGTTCAGTCTGACACACCCCAGACCCAGTCAACACCCATGCTGAGGGATGCTACAGCCATATCCATCCCAGTTCACCACCCCCATTCCAGCTCTCATGCTCACTAGAGGGAACTGCAGCCCAGCATTAGCATCCCCTTAGCTCTCTGACCAGACCCGCTGCCAGCCACAGATCTTGCATGTGCTGGTGGTTGCTCTGATCCAACCCAGCATAACAGCCATCAGATGCTGTAACCTGGCCTCTCTCAGCCTGCCCCCAGTCCCCACATCGTTGGTGGATGCTGCAGCCTAACCCTGTTCAGCCTGCCCCATCCCTGGCTTTCATGCAAACCAGTAGGTGATGGCATAGTCTGGCCCAAAATGGCCCACACCCCATCTTGGCTCCTATATGTGCCAGTGTGCTATAGTTTGGCCTAGCCCTGCCAAGTCTGCGCAACTCTCCCGAGCCAACCCACAACACACCTGCTGACAATTGAAGCAGTCCTGCCCAGCCATGCTCATTAATAGGAGCAACAACCTACTAGGGGAGTTTCTTCACCAGGCCCACTACCAAACCCAGATCTCACATGTGCTAAAGAATATTAGGCCGATACCCAGCGCAGCCTGCTCCCCAGTGTCAGCCTTTGTGTGTGCTGGTGGATTTTGCAGTCTGAGCAAAACCAGCTAGGATAGCAGTCCCATAGAGGTGAGCCCACAAATCGCCCACAGAATTTGCTCCTAGGCCCAGTTCTCTTGCATGCTAGTTAGTGTCATGGCTCAGCCTAACATGGTCCACCCCCTGCTCTGACACTCACTGGCAGGTACTATAGTCGATCCATGCCAGTCATGCCCCCCAGCCATGGTTTTCATGTGCACTGGTAGGCAGTGGTTGACACCAATAAGCCCAGTTCAGGTTTTCCACATGGGCAGGTTTATTGGTTTAGCCCTGAAAGATCCTCCAGTTTCCGTCCACCAAACCATCCAGTCTCAGCCCCCTCATCTATCTGCAAGTGCAGTAGCCTGGTTGGTGGAAGTCACCCAGAAGTCACTCCTCATCTGTCACATTCTCCCTCAGCAGTCCTCTCTCCCAACACATCCCTACACCCCCTTCCCTGAGCAACCTACAGCCACCCATGCCCGCTAGTGTGCAGAGCCTCAAGTCCAGTCTTCCAGCAGTGTATCGTGCTACCCTGGGGCCCAGACCCCGTCTACCAGCGTGCTGGCATCTGCCCCCTCCACACACACACATATCTTTAAAAAAAAATAGAACAGAATAGGCAACAATGTAGGTACACTGGTAATAGTTAACACAAATTTAGTATTAACCTGGTCCAGAATGCCCATCAGCTATTAGTTGCTTTTCTCCCAGCAGTGTAACAAGTGCCTAGGTACATTGCAACCTAAGCAGTTGCCTACAGCTGGGATCTCTTGCACCCTTCTATTCACAAGTCACCATTTCAGCAGGCTACGTAATAAAACAGCTGAAGAAGTTAGGATCTCTTTGCATTATTACATTTCATCCTCTTTCTCCTGAGATTATAGTATGGAGTTTGATGGAGGCTGGAAGAACATTCTATTCTCATCGGAATAATACTTGAGTCTCTGTCAGGGTAAGTTAGTTCTGCAGATGTATGCTTTAAGGACAATTACTTTTATCGGTATGTTTCATTTTTCCTCATTTTTCAGCACTGATATTTCCCTATCCATACTGAAAAACTCTGAGTGTATTTTTCTATTAGGTACCATCCTTCCCTTTGTACATGGTATATAAAGACTTGTCGACTGATAAGAGGAAGGCACATTAACTGGATTTTTTTTCCAGGCAAAATTTAGAAACTTGAATATGTAGGTGATGATCTTTGCAGTTTTTTGATTCAACGAAGAGTCTATGATTCAGGTAGAACAGCCTTGGCAGAAACATTTCTCTTAACCTTCAGCTCTGAGAAAGACACAGACTGAGCCAGCCAAGGCCAATCTCTGTTCAGGAGTGGCCAGTTTGGACTATGTGAAAGGCCCCCATTTTGCAATAAACAAGCTTCCCTAGGACTCTGAAGTACTTTCCCAATAAGAAGATGAGAAATTGGTTCAGAGTGCTATTGTGACGGAGCTGCTGGCTCAGACTGTCCCTGTACACAGCAGCTGAAGGTAGATGAAGAGCAGTAGCCCCAATTTGACAGAATGATTTCAAAACGGGAGAAAGTACCTAGTCAGACTGAAAAAATGTGAGTTCCTTCCTGCCCTTTTTGATATTATTCAATAGTTATCTGTATGAATAGATCAATGGCACACCAATGAAATCTCAGATGACTTGGAAAAGAAGCTAGTACAATTGAATGACATTTACAATTCAAGATAACTCTGACAAGCAGGTATTATAGGCTAAATATAACAAACGAAAAACAAAGAAACTAAAGACTTGTACTAGGTCCTCAAATACAATGTACAAGTATCAAATGGATGAACAGAATTTAGTTAAAGTCTTACAGAGTTCAACAATAGGTTCAGCATAAGTCAGCAGAATGATTGATGTGGCTATCAAAGAATCTTAAAAAGTTAACTTAATCTCACCTGTAGCGTAGGGTTTAAAACTACTCATTGACTTTACTGACCAGAATGTGTATTTCTTTTTTTTTTTTTAAAGATTTTATTATTATTGGAAAGCCGGATATACAGAGAGGAGAGACAGAGAGGAAGATCTTCCGTCCGATGATTCACTCCCCAACTGAGCCGCAATGGGCCGGTGCACGCCGATTCGATGCCAGGAGCCAGGAACCTCTTCCGGGTCTCCCATGCGGGTGCAGGGTCCCAAAGCTTTTGGGCCGTCCTCGACTGCTTTCCCAGGCCACAAGCAGGGAGCTGGATGGGAAGTGGAGCTGCCGGGATTAGAACCGGCGCCCATATGGGATCCCGGGGCGTTCAAGGCGAGGACTTTAGCCACTAGGCCATGCCGCCGGGCCCCAGAATGTGTATTTCAAACAGTACTTTTAAATAGCTCCTTGCTGATCAGAATGTCTATCTCAAATAGTACATTTCATTCTAGATGTCAATTTTCAAGAGACATTAATACACTGAAGCATAAACATAACAGAATAACCAGAATGATGGGTAGATCTTGACACATTGTTACAGAAGTAATGGCACTAAGGTTCCACATTGTGGCATAGCTCATAAAGCTTCTACCTGCAATGCCAGCATCAAATTTGGGCATTGGTTTGAGTTTTGGTTGCTCTATTTTTAAATAAAGTTTTAATTTTTATGATTTTTACATAGTTGATTAGGGTGATAAGGGTAAAGGGATACAGGAAGGTGGGTGAGACCATCATTTCTATATTCTCTTTTTTTTCTTCTTGTATCAGGGGGAAAAGGGTAGATAAAAGGAGAAGCCACACTCAGCCTCTTAAATGCGTCTGTACCCTGGGATGGAGGACAGCCACCCAACACCACCTGAAGGTCCCTATGTGGGGCATGCTCCAAGAGACCTGCTCAAGTGGTTCTGATAGTTCAACAGTTCTGAATTGCTGTCAGTATTGCCACTCCAAGCACAATGAAATCTCTCCAGAATCCACTGGCTGACACAGTCCACCTCAGAGTCTCTGTTTGCCCAGATGTTCACTGCCAACACTTCACTGGGGTAGTTGATCCATTTGTTCTGTCCTCTGCTATGGTACCAGGTGTCCTCTGCAGGTTCCGATATATTATCATATCCTCCATATATACCTGGATATGCTGTCCACTGCTCCATCGGAGCCACTGAGGAAGCCCAGCTCTGACACAAGCATTCCAATGTCAGATCATGGAACCTGCAATTCTCTCCATGGTTGGAGTTCTGAGTACAGCAGTTCAGCTGAGGGGTGGCGGGAGAGAATCCCCAAAGAACTTCATCTGAGGTGATCCCTGGCCTAATTCTTGTGTGTGCTTGCCAACACAGGGTCTGACACAGTCTGTCACCCCCAATTAAGCTTATGCACATGTTGGTGGATGCAATTGCTGGGTCGGTTCTGCCTCCAGCCCTGTCTTCTACACAATCCAATGAGTGTTGGAATTCACCCTGATCCTGCCCACCACACATTCTATCCTCATGCAAATCAGTGGGAGCTACAGCCTAGCTGGAGCAACCCTCAATAACCCCCAAATGCTCACCTCCTGCACTGGTTTCCATGCTTGTTAGTATGTACAGCAGACTGGTCCAGTCTGGCCCACATCCCATTCAGCTCTCATACATGTCAATGGGCATTGAAGCCTAGTTTAACCCAACCAGCCCCACTATCCAGTCCACACTGATGCTGGTGGGTGTCACTCTCTATCTAGCCATGCCTGCCCCTAGTCCTGGTTCTCATGCTCACCAGTCGGAGTGGCAATCCAAGAGAGAGGTGCCCACTGTTTCCCTGCTGGGCCCACTCACACCCCAGGATCTTGCATTCTCCAGGGGGTTCTGCTGTTTAGCCTGACAGAATCAGGCCCCCATGCCAGTATCTGCCAGCTGATGCTGCAGCAAAGCCCAACCAACCCACACACACTCTGGTTTATGCATGCACCAGAAGGTACAGTCAACCCAGCCTGGCTTTCCCTTGATCCAGCTCACATGAGGCCAACAGGTGTTGTATCCATGCCTGGTCCGGTCTATGCCCAATCCCAGCTCCCATGCTCACCAGTGGGAGTAGTGGCCCAGCATGGGGAGTCCCACTCAGTCCACCCTACCAGGTTTACCCCGCCCCACTGGATCTCACATGTGCTGGTTTGTGCTGTGGCCCAGACTGGCATGGTCTGTCTCACCTTGGCATTTGCCAGTAGGTATTGTGGCCTGGCGGGGCCCGGCCTGGCCCCAATTCCAGCTCACGCTGGTGGGACTACATCCTAGACCAACCCTGCCAGCCACCAGTCCCAGCCCTCATGAGTCCTGGACTGGCTGGTATTGCAGCCTGACCACCCCTAACCCACAACCCATTCTGGTTTTTCAGGTTTGCAAGCGGGTGACATGAACTGGCCCAGCCTGACCTGCCCCAGACCTGAGCCAAATGTATGCCAGTGGGTAATGTACCTGGCCTGGTTGGGACTGCTCCCTGTCTTGGTTCTTGTGCTCACCTGCAGAAACTCTGCCCCAACAGAGGAGCTCCCCAAGCTTCTCCATCAGGATCTCTCCCAGTGCCAGAACTTGCACCCACCGGTGGGTTCATGGGCCAACCCTACTTAGTCCACCTCCTGTCCTAGCAGGAACAGTGGCCTTTCCTGACCGCCCCTCACCCATTCCAGTTCTTGTTGTTGGGTGCTACAGCCCAGCCAAGGCTGGTCCACACCCAGACATAGCTCACACATGGCTCTACAGGGGTAGAAACTTAACCCAGCCTGTCCTACACCCACCTTGGTTCTCACAAGCACCAGTGGGTGCTGGAGTCTAGCCCAGCCTAGTGCATCCCAGACCCAGTCCACACTTGTGCCAAGGGACACTGCAGCCATGTCCAGACCAGATAGCAGCCCCCACTCTGGCCCTTGCACTCAGCAGTGGGAATCACAAGCCAGTGGGGGCATCCCCTTAGCTCCCCAACCAGGCACGTTCCCAGCCACAGATCTTGTGTGTGCCAGTGGTTGCTCTGACCCAGCTTGGCATAGTCTCTCACCCGTCTTGGCCTTTGCCTTTGGATGCTGTACTCTGGCTTAACCCGCGCCAGCCCCCCAGTCCCAACTCTCGCTGGTAGGTGCTGCAACCTGGCCCTGCTCAGTCAGTTCCCATCCCTGGTTCATGTAAATCAGTAGGTATGACAGCATAAGCCGGTATGACCTGCACTCCAGCCTGGTTTCTGCACTTGCCAGTGAGCTAAGGTTTGCTCAGCCCTTCCAAATTTGTGTTAAGTGTACCATATGTTAACTATACTACAGGTTTAGGGATTATGGGAGCACCAAGTAGAACATACCACCGCAGTCCTAGGCTGGGGGGTGGGGCGGGGTGCTACAGATTGCCTGGGGAAGATCTGTGGACCTATCTGAATGCTGTGGCTGAGGGCATGTTTGACAATAAAGGAATGACTTCTGGGGTTTGCTGCAGTCTGGGCTGCTGTGTTTGCAGGTGGGCAGGGGAGCCGAACAGGGAAACTGGAGGGCATGTCTAGGTCAGGCCTGGGTACCCGCCCATGTGAGAGACCTGTGCTGGACTAAATAGCATTGCCTGCCCTCCACTGGCACAGGCAAAGCTGGGGCTGAGGGTATGTCTGGCTGGGCTAGACTGCAGAACCTGCTCAAGAGAGTCAGAGCAGGCAGTGGGCCATGTCTGGGTGGTCCTCAGCACCAACCAGAATGCAAAAGAACCAGACCTAGAGGCAAATTCTGCAGGACACTTATGAACTTGCCTTTGTGGGTCTGCAGCACTTGCTTGTTTGTGCAGAGAGCTGGGGTTGGTGATGGGCTGAGCCACACTGAACCACCGAACTCACCTGACAGGAGAACAAGGGCTAGGAGAGGGGCCACACAGGGCCAAATCGCACACTCACTGGCACATGCAAAGGCCAGGACTGAGGGTAGAACATTTCAAGCATGGCCTTGGCACCCACTGGCACATGTGAGATCCATGGTTGGGAACAGGCCTGGTAGAGGAACTTGTGCAACTCCCCTGCTATGTAGGCCACACATCCTATTGGGGAGCACAATAGATAGCACTGGGGGCAGGCTAGCCAGGAAAGGCTGCAGCACCCGTTGGCATACACAAGAGCCAGGACAGGTTGTGCCTGACTAGTCTAGGTTGCAACACCACCAGTGAAAGTTGAAACTATGGGTGGGCCATGCTAGGTTGGGTTGAAGCATTACCCCAACTGCAGATAAAGGAGATAAACAATTGAAACATTTGTCCCATGGGCCTGGCGGCGTGGCCTAGCAGCTAAAGTCCTCGCCTTGAAAGCCCTGGGATCCCATATGGGCGCCGGTTCTAATCCCGGCAGCTCCACTTCCCATCCAGCTCCCTGCTTGTGGCCTGGGAAAGCAGTTGAGGACGGCCCAATGCATTGGGACCCTGCACCCACGTGGGAGACCCGGAAGAGGTTCCAGGTTCCCAGCTTCGGATCGGCGTGCACCGGCCCATTGCGGCTCACTTGGGGAGTGAATCATCGGACAGAAGATCTTCCTCTCTGTCTCTCCTCCTCTGTGTATATCTGGCTGTAATAAAATGAATAAATCTTTAAAAAAAAAAAAACATTTGTCCCCACCTTCCTCCATACTTCAACCACTCCCACCCTATTCAGAGGCCCACGTGGGCTTGCATCCCTCTCAACTATGTAAACAATTTTAAAAATAAAATAAAAATTTTAAAATAATAAGAATTAAAATAAATACATTGCTCTCTTAAGGGGGCCAAAGTTCATTAGAGCAATAGTTGATTCTAGGGTTATGGCAGGAAAAATACAAGATAAGCCTGAAATGTTCTTCTTTCAGAAAGTATGTAAGTGCTAAAGAAACCAGCTGGCAGGGACTCCCAGTGGCCAAATTCTAGACAATTTAAACAACAAAATGAATAATCACTTTAAAAACATTATAACCAATCCAACAAATAAGAATTCATGACTTCACACTGATAATAAGCGAACCAGTCAACACAAGAGGCAAAGGCAAAACTTGACAGTAGAATGCCAATTAAGAAATGTAGAACAAATCATATATTTTAGAAAAAGCACCAGGAGAGGTATTTGGCACAGTAGCACAGACACTGCTTGGAATTCCCATATTCCATCTCAGAGTACCAAGGCTTGAGTGCCAGCTCCATTTCTTCTTTGAGTTTCCTGCTGATGTACACTTGAAAAGCAATGATAACAATTCAAGTAGTTAATTCCGTGTGAACTACCCATCCCGGGTTCTGGCTGCCAGCATCTGCCCAGCCTATCCTGACTGTTGTACACATTTGGGGAATAAATCAGAGATGAGAGTAGCCATTTTCTCTCCAAAAAAATTCATATTTTATAATTTTTGATATTTTAAAGATTGACCAATTGATTCATTGGAAAGGCAGTTACACACAGAGAGAGGCAGACAGAGAGTGAAATCTTTCATTCAGCAGGGAGCTGGAGTGAAAATGGAGCAGCTGGGACTCAAACCAGCACGCATACGGGATACCAGCACTACAGGCAATGGTTTAACTCACTGAGCCACAGCACTTGTCCCAAACTACAAAATTTTAAATCACCATTTTCCTGACATAAGATTAATAACTGATTCGGGTAAGAACTATCAACGAATATTAAAAACCATTAAGGGAGACTTTGATGGAGAAAATGACATTTGTACAGTTCCGAAATGTTTCCCAACAAATTGAATAATTATTATAAAGTTACAAATAGTAACTTTACAGTAGAGCTACTTGGCATATCCTACTGTAACCAAATGATCAGGGTTAACATCACCAATAGTGGGACAAACTGTATCCCCTGCTGCCATGTACAAAGTATGGATCACTTCTGTAGTATTCGTTTTTAAAAAATAGCAAAATACATAACCTGAATCTCATCATGAACAAACATCAGACAAACTGCAAGTAGGGGACATACTACATAAAGGCTGGCCTTTACACCTCCAAAATGTCAACATCATGAAAGACAAGGAAAAGCTGAGAAACTCTTCAAAAACAAAAGAGATAAAAGCGATGTGACACCTGAATTTTCACGTAAAAACCTGAATTGTATTCTGCACTGGGGAAGAACTGCTATGAAGCACATTACTGGAACAAGTGGTAAAATCCCAATATATACAGTAATAATAGTTTAGCTAATTTTGATCATTATACTGTAATGCTGAAAGAGAATGGCCATGTTCTGAGCAAATACATGTTAAAATGCTTGGGAGCACAGGGAAAGTATTAAGATACTAAAAATAGGGCTTCTGTAACAAATATATAACACAGTATTTTGTATCACATAGACCAAGATTTAAATGCTTTATCATCTATTATTTGCTTTTTAAGGAACTACAATATTCTTTTTAAGGAACCACAGTGGCTACTAATTTACATGCCTACCAATAACGTATATGAGTTCCTTTTTGCATATCTTCTCCAGTATTTATTATTTCTCATCTTTTTGATAATATCCATTCTCACTGGGGTGAGATGACACCACATCATTTGGTTCATACTTTCCGGACAGCTAATGACATTGAGCTTTTTCTATAACTTTGTTGTTTATTTGAATTTCTTCTTTTGAGAGGTGTGTTCACATCTTTTGTCCATTTTATCTGAAGTATTTATTTGCCACTATTACAAATCCTCTGTCAGATGCATAGCTTGTAAATGTCTTCCATTCTGTACAGGGTCTCTTTACTCTGTTCATTACTGTTTCTTGGCTGTGTGGTAGCTTCTTACTTCAACACAATTCCATTTTTCTATTTTCACTTCTGTTGCTGGTTCTTTGAGGGTCTTATTCAAAAAGTTATTGCCTATATCAATGTGCTCAAGTCCATCCTCTTTTTTCTTCTAGGAGTTACATATTTCAGGTCTTGTATTTAGGTCTTTGATCCACTTTGAGTTATTTTTATATGGAGTGAGAGATAGAGGGCATATTCAAATCTTCTGCATGTCAATACTCAGTTTTTCCCAGTACCATTTATTGAAAAGGCTGATTCTTCTCCGAGACATGTTTTTTGGTGCCTTGGTTGAAACTTAGCTGGCTATAGATGAGTTGATTTATTTATGAGATCTCATAAGTTCCTCTGGGTTATGTGCCCGTTTTCATGTCAGCACCATTGCTGTTCTGGTTGCTACAGCTCTGTAGTGTGTCTTAAGCTCAGATACTGTGAGGTCTCCAGCTTTTTTTGTTGTTGTTGTTCAAGATTATTTTGGCTATGCACGGTCTTTTGCACTTCCATTTGAACTTTTAAGTGCTAAAAAATTCCATGAGGAACGACACTGATGCACTGATAGAGATTGCAACATATTTTAAGGAGACAACTAAACATAATTCCACTCTGCATGGGTAAAAATGTTCATCACAAGTGCAAAAAATTATATTCTCACAATGGAACACTACACAACCATTTAAAATGAGTATAATCTAGGAAAAATATGCAAAGCATACTGTTAACTACAAAAAAAGACATTCTAAAACATCATGAAACAAAATTAAGAATACAAGACAAAAGAGGATGTTTCTTACTATCAAAATTGGTAAGAATTAAGAATTATTGATAATGTGGGCCTGGCACGGTAGCCTAGCAGCTAAAGTCCTCACCTTGCACGTATCAGGATCCCAAATGGGCGCCGGTTCTAATCCCAATGGCAGTGGCCTTGCTTCCCATCCAGCTCCCTGCTTGTGGCCTGGGAAAGCAGTCAAGGTCAGCCCAAAGCCTTGCGACCCTGCATCCATATGGGTGACCTGGAAAAGGCTCCAGAGTCCTAAATTTGGATCAGCTCAGCTCCGGCCATTGTGGTCACTTGGGGAGTGAATCTTCAGATGGAAAATCTTCCTCTCTCTCTCTCCTCCTCTCTTTATATCTGACTTTCCAACAAAAATAAAATAAATCTTTAAAAAAAGAATTATTGATAATGTAATATTGGCAAGCATATGGGGAAAACATACTTTCCCACCCTGTTGGGAGGAGCATAAACTGGTAAAATCTACAGGATTATATGATTGCATAATAATGAAAGAGACAAATTTTCATTAACATTTTAAACATGCTTACCATTTTACCCAGCAATACATTCCTAAAAATTTGTCCCTTGGAAACACTCACACAGGCACACATGTATTCACATGAACAAAAATTATAACAGTATCTATAATAATCAAATATTGAGATAACTTGAAAGCATATCTGTAGGGGTTTGACTAAAAAAATAATGGTCCATTTATACAGTGGAACACTACACAGCTTTGAAATGAATGAATTGGGGCAGGCATTGTGGCACTGAATGCTAAGCCTCCACCTGAGACACCTACATCTCATATTGGAGTGCTGGTTGAAGTACTGGGTGTTTCATTTCTGATCCAGCTCCCTGTTATTAAATCCTGGAAGCCAGCAGATGATGGTTCAAGTACTTGGTTCCCTGCCACCCATGTAGAAGACCCAGATGGAGTTCTGGGCTCCTAACTTTGGCCTACTCCAGCTCTGACTATTGCAAGCAGTCGGGAAATAAACCAGCAGATGAAAGATTTATCTATCTTTGTCTCTCCCTTTGCCATTCTGCCTTCCAAATAAATACATGCTTTTTTTAAAAAAAAAAAATAATAATGAATTAGAGGCCAGCACAATGACTCAACTGACTAATCCTCCGCTTGTTAGTTCCAGTATGTCATATGGGCACTGGTTTTTGTCGCAGCTGCTCCACTTCCAATCCACCTCCTTGCTTATGGCCTGAGAAAGCAGCAGAGGATGGCTCAAAGCCTTGATTTCCCCTGCAACTTCATGGGACACCCAAAAGAAGCTCCTGGCTCCTGGCTTTAAATCAGTCTAGCTCCAGCCATTGTGGTCATTTGGGAAGTAAACCAGCAGATGGAAAATCTCTCTCTCTCCTTCTCTCTGTAAATCTGCTTTTCCAATTAAAATAAATACGTCTTATAAAATGTGAATTAGTGATATGCATAGAAAAACAATTAAAATATCAAAAGTATAATATGCAAAAAAGGAAGTTGCAGGAGCCAGGGTTGTGACATTGTCATGGCAGCCATTTGGAAAATGCCTATGGAAGACATCTTTCTCTCCATTCTCCCATTCTCCCATTCAAATAAATAAATCTTTTTTTTTAAAAAAGGAAGTTGCAATATAGTATATAAAATACAGTTTGTGCCCACTAGCATAAAGATTATATATAAATATATAAGAATAGACAAAATCTGACTTGAACTAGGTTCTTCATGGTGGTTATTTCAGAATGAAAGGATTACAAAGGGTTTCCAGGTTATAGTTTTATGTCATTAAGCAAAATTTGTATAATACATATCATTTATATAATAATAAGAACACATTTTTGAAAAATATAATAGAGAGCTTATAAATCTGGAGAGAAATCATAAAGGGATTAAAGCAATAAGAAAACTAGGACAGTTCAAAATCAGACAGAGAACAAGATATTGGAAGTTTCTATTTTCAGAGGTAGTGTAATTCTGAGAAATGATAGAATTCAAGGTCAGGCTGAGATTTTGTTGGAGTGGGAAAGAGGAACACTGTGACATATCTGTGCGGCCAGAATGTTATTTGGCCAGTCCGCCTGCTGGAACATTCTGATGGGCTAGGATGTGGACAGCAGTAGTTGGGGTAGAGCAGAAAATGAGAGTCAGATGCCCATGTCCTCATAGAATACAAAGAAATAGCCAAGTCAACAAATAACTCTATTAAGAAGGAATAAGAGGTAATGCTGCAAAAAGTACAAGCCTCAAAGGACAGACTTTTCATCTGAGGGTTCAAACCAATGGTCTAGAAGCAGTAACAATAAGTAAGAACAGTGACTTCTGTGAAATAAAAATTACAAAGACCAGTGCAGGTATTCGGCCTAGCAATTACATGCCCACACCCCATATCACGATGCCTAGATTCAACACATGCCTTTAGCTCCTGACTCCAGCTTCCTGGTAATGAAAATCTTGGGAGGCAACAGTTGTCTCAAGGAATTGGGCTCCTGTCACCTGATGGGAGACCTAGATTGAGTTCCTAGCTCTGACTGCAGTCCCCTGCCCTCTACACAGCAGAAGAGAGCTCTTGCTACCTCTCGAAAATAAATACATAATTTTTAAATTACCAATATTAATAAAACACCAGCATTGGTGAGTTGTAAGGAAATTGGCATTTATCTATGATTGGTAAGAATTTACAATTGAACAAGCTTTCTAGGTTAAAAAATGTGGGGATTATTTCTCAAAAATTTTCATGTTAATGTTATTCAGTTCAGCAGTACCAATTCCATAAATATATTCTACACATTTATTCATATACACACAAACACCCACACGTATATGAGAATATTCACCATGCCACTTTTTATGACCAAAAAATCCCTCAAACAATCTAAATTTTCATCAGTAAGGAGACTGGTTAAATAAATTATGCAACAGCAATAAGCAAGGCACACCTTTAGGCAGATGCCAGATTTCAGTGAAAACAAACAAGTGGAGAGAGAATGTTTGGCAAAAATTTAGGGTAGAGTTTACCCACAATGGAGTCAATTTCCCAGAAAACACAGTGCAAATCACAGGCAACAAAAGTAACAAACAATTGGCAGAGGATGGTTGAGGATAAGGGAAGATATGGAAGAATAGGAAAAAGTTCAAATATATTCTAGAAAGTATGAATAAAAACACAAATAATCAAAAAAGGCTTACAAGATAAATTGGCAGATTAACTTGACCCTTCAACTCAAAATGCCCTTCCCTTGTACTTGAAAGTCCAAAAAAATGCCAACTTGTTCTCTAAGACTCAGGTCAAAAACTCTCTTTTCTATGAAAGTTTCCCTGATACCTTATGATGGCATTATGAACCAGTCCTGCAGTCTATATATGCACTACTACAGATTGCATCCCTTCTAATCAGGAGGACTTAACCAGAGGTATTCAGACAGGCATAGTATGTTACTGATTAGAAACATTTGTACATGTAAAAATAGCAACTCTCCCTAAATTAAGCTGAAAATTCAATATAATCTCAACTAAAATCTCAGCAAGATTTTTGTTGAATTTATTGACTGATGCTAAAAACTCAGAGGAAGGGGCTGGTGCAGTAGCATACCAGCCCCTTCTCCATCTGTGGTGCTGATATTCCATATGGATGCCACTTTGTATCCCTGCTGCTCCACTTCAGATCCAGCTCCCTGTTAATGGCCTGGGAAAGCAGCAGAGGATGGCCCAAGGCTTGCGCCCCTGCAGCACTTTGGGAAACCTCGATGAAGCTCTTGGCTCCTGGCTTCAGATTGGTTCAGCTCTGGTCACAGCAGGCATCTGAAGAGTGATGTAGCAGATGGTTCTGTCTTTCCACCTCTCCATAATCTTTCAAGAAAAAAACTATTCCAAATCTTAAAAAAAACTGAGAGGGAATAAAAAATGAACCACATTAGTCAAGAAATGTTTGCAAACAATGCGAAGATTTTTCTCTACCAAGTATCAAGTTTTTTATAAAGCAATAGTGGTAATTTCAGACTTGTAACACTGGCATAATAACTGTGAGTGAAGTAAAATAGACGATACAAAACAGAATCATGTATAAGGTAATTTGGTTTATGATAAAGGTGGCAATTCAAATCATGAGAGAAAGTAGATATATAGGTAACCACTTTTGTGGCATAGCAAGTAAAGCCACAACCTACAGTGCCAGCATTCCCTAAGGGCTCCAGTTTGAGTGCCAATTACTCCACTTCCAATCCAGTTCCTCATTAATGCACCTGGAAAAGTAGTAGAAGATGGCCCATGTTCTTGGGCCCCTAATGCAAGTGGGAGACCTGGATGAAGATCCTGGCTTTGGTCGGCCTTAGTCCTGACTACTGCGGCCATTTAGGAAGTGAAATGGCAAGTGAAATCTCTCTCTCTCTAAATCTGCCTTTTAAAAATAATAAAAATAAAGTTTTTAAAAAGAAAGTAGATGTATAGTATTGAAATAATTATCTCATTGAAAAAAATAAACTTACAGCAATATCTCATATTGCTCACTTGTATAAATTTTAGACAACTTAAGGAATAAAAACTTTTTTAAAGATTTATTTTATTGTTATTGGACAGTCAATATACAGAGAGGAAGAGAGACAGAGAGGAAGATCTTCCATCTGATGATTCACTCCCCAAGCAGCCTCAACAGCCAGATCTGTGCCAATCTGAACCCAGGAGCCAGGAGCCTCTTCTGGGTCTCCCACGCGGGTACAGGGTCCCAAGGCTTTGGGCTGACCTTGACTGCTTTCCCAGGCCACAAGCAGGGAGCTGGATGGGAAGCAGGGCTGCCGGGATTAGAACCGGCACCCATATGGAATCCCAGTGCATATAAGGTGAGGACTTTAGGCGCTAGGCTACCGTGCCAGGCCCAAGAATAAAAGCTTTAAAACCAACTCAAAAATAATCTTGTGCTAGACAATAAGTTCTTAGGTATTTATGAAACCAAAACTACGAAGCAGAAGTGAAAAATGTTGAGCTTCATAAAAATTGCAAACTTCAAACGATACTGGTAACAGAATGGAAGGACAAGCTGTAAACTTAAAAGGAAATATCTGCAAATCACTTACTTGGTCAAGGACTTGCACTATGAATATGTAAGAGTTCTCCAAATTCAATAATCAGAAAATAATCCAATTCTTAATAGGCAAAATAATTGAACAAACATTATACCAAGGAAGACATGTAGATGGAAAATAAGTGCATTAGTCATCAAGAAAGGCAAATCAAATTAAAACCACAATGAGATATTATTATATTTCTATTAGAACTTTTAAAATTTTAAATATTGATACTACTAAGTGCCAGGGAACTGGAAGTAATTGTAACTCTCATATATTGCTAGTGGGAAATTAAAATAGTAAAACCACTTTGGAAAACAGTTGGCAGTTTCTTATAAAGTTAAATATATATTGACAATACAATTCAATAACATGCTCCTAGGCACTGTACCAGATGATATAAAAACATTTACTCACACAAACACCTAATTCTCAAGCTTTTAGTAACTGCAGCACCAAAAGCTAGAAGCAATGCAAATTTCCCTTCCTGCCCCTGCTCCCACAAAAAAAAAAAATGTATCAGAACAGGGCCTGGCATGAAAGCTCTACTAGCTAATCTTCCCCTTGCAAGCTCTGGGATCCCATATAGATGACATTTCATGTCTTCCTACTCAATTTCCTATCCAACTCCCTGTTTATGGTCTGGGAAAGCAGTCAAGGACGGCCCAAAGCCTTGGGACCCTGCACCCATGTGGGAGACCTGGAAGAAGCTCCTGGCTTTGCATCAGCTCAGCTCTGGCAGTTGCGGCCATTTGGGGAGTGAACCAGCAGATGGGAAATCTTTCTGTCTCTTCTTCTTTCTATAAATCTGCCATGCCAAGAAAAATAATCTTTTTAAAAAGGAAATCTTGGGCCCGGCGGCGTGGCCTAGCAGCTAAAGTCCTCGCCTTGAAAGCCCCGGGATCCCATATGGGCGCCGGTTCTAATCCCGGCAGCTCCACTTCTCATCCAGCTCCCTGCTTGTGGCCTGGGAAAGCAGTCGGGGACGGCCCAAAACCTTGGGACCCTGCACCCGCGTGGGAGACCTGGAAGAGGTTCCTGGTTCCCGGCTTCAGATCGGTGCACACGGGCCCGTTGCGGCTCACTTGGGGAGTGAACCATCGGACGGAAGATCTTCCTCTCTGTCTCTCCTCCTCTGTGTATATCTGGCTGTAATAAAGCGAATAAATCTTTAAAAAAAAAAAAAAAAGGAAATGTATACAAACAAAGGGACATGCAAGGAAAACTTCAGAGAGGACGGACATACTCAATATCTTGATTGTGGTAATCACTTCACAAGTGTATACAAAAGTCAAATTGCATCAAATTTTATACTTTAAGTATGTACAGTTTAGTATATATCAATTATACTTCAAGCTAGAAAAGGGACTAGAAACAGATGAGAAAATATAAGTGAATATGTTTAAAACCTTGGAGTGGTTTTTAAAAACTTCAAATACCATAAAGGAAAAGGATGATATATCTGACTAAATCAAAATCTGAAGTTTCTATTCAAAAAAAGACCATAGGGCTCGGCGGCGTGGCCTAGTGGCTGAGGTCCTCGCCTTGATCCCATATGGCCACTGGTTCTAATCCCGGTAGCTCCACTTCCTCTCTGTCTTTCCTCCTCTCAGTATATCTGACTTTGTAATAAAAATAAAAATAAATCTTTAAAAAAATTTTTAAAAAATCAAAAAAAGACCGTAACAAATGAAAAAGGAGATAGGTTCATGGAAAATATTTGCAGCATTTATAGAAAAAAAAATTAGTACCTAACTTATATAAAGAATTCCTATGAATCAATAAAAGCAAACAACCCAATAGAAACCATGGGTGAAAGATATAAGAAATGTGTCTAGTAAATAAACATAAGAAAGGACACTGAAATTCACTAATAATCTAAGGACTATTCATTAGAAGGCAATATTTTTTGCCTTAACAAAATTTTAAAGATTGATATTAAGTGTTGGGAGTCATGTAGGGAAACAGGGAATTTCACATATTGTTCTAAGTTTTTAGCCTTTATGGAGATCCACTTTGCACTATACATCAAAATGTAAATGTGAGAATGGGTGTTTGTCACATTGGTTAAGACACTTCTTGCTTGGTATGCTTGTATCTCCCATCGGAGTACCTGGGCTTGAGCCTCATCTCTTTCTGATTCCAGCTTTCATCTAATGCACAGCCTGGAAGGTAGCAAGTGATGACCGATTTCTGTGCTCCTGGCTTCAGCCTGGCCCAGTCCTTGCTGCTGTAGGCATTTGGCAAGTGAATCAGTGGATAGGTGATCGGCCGCTGCTCGTCTCTTTCAAATAAATGAAGTATAAAATATGCAGATCCTGCCTTAGAGATATACAGTAAGTCCCTTAGAGAAACTCTCATGTTCACAAGAGCTAATGGCAGGAAAGAGCACTTAGCCTGGCAGCTAGAGTGTATCTCATATTAAAGTACCTGGGTTTGATTCCCAGCTCTGGCTCTTGACTCCAGCTTCCTGTTAATGTAGACTGCAAGAGGTAGCAGTCACAGCTCAAGTAATTGGATTTCTGCCATCCAAGTGGAAGAACTAGACTGTATTCCCAGCTTTGACCTCAACCAAATCCTCAATTTCTGTACTTAATCTCATTAGAATGGGCAATAGTCCATGAATGGCATCAGTCTGTAAAATATAGTTTGAGTAATACTGATGTAAATATCCATCATTATCATACAAGATCCAACAGTTCCACATCCAGGTATATTTCCAAAAGAATCGAAAACAAGAACTTGGAAAAAATATTTGTGTACCATGTTCCTAGCAACAGTGTACACAATAGCAAAAAGGTAGAAACAACCTATGTGTCCTGTACAAATCAGTGGACAAACAAAATGTGGTATGTACACACACCCTGGAATGTTACTCAGTCTTAAAAAGAGGACATTGTGACACATGCTGTAAGGCACATGAACTTTAGAGATATTTACACTAAGTAAAATAAACCAGTCACTAAGTAGTATTTATGATTCTACTTACATGAGATACCTGGAATAGTCCAATTCACACACACAAAGTAGAGCAGTGATAGCTATAGACCGGGAAAGGGGGGTGGGGAGACATTCTGAGTTGCAGTTAAGGAAGCAAAAAAACAAAAATAATAAAACCTTTTGGGAGCAGGCATTTAGCCTAGCAGTAAAGATGCTAGTTAAGATGCCACCATCCCATATCAAAGATTCAATAGCCAGCTTGAGTTCCTGATCCCTGCTAATGCAGATTCTGGGAAACAGAGGTGATGGTGTAAGTATTTGGGTCCCTGCCACCCTTGTGGGAGACTCGGATTATGTTCTGAGCTCTTGGATTCACTTGGCTCAGCCCCAGTCATTGCAGACATGTGGAGAGTGAAACAATAAATGTGAATTCTCTATTTTTGTCTCCTGTACAGTAAAGAAAATTCAGGACATGGATTATGGTGACAGTTGCATAAATATAAAAATACCTAATATCACTAAACTGCACAATTTAAAATAGTTAAAATGGCAAACTTTGTTACGTATGAGTATATATTTACCATGATATGTATGTCATATTTCAACCAAAAGATAATAGACCAAATGGAGAAACACAGAAGAATCTAGATGTATCTTCTATTAGCCAGATATTAAGATCAAAAATTTAATACAATTTGGGCCTGGCACGGTAACTCAGTGGTTAATTCCTTACCTTGCAAGCACCAGCATCCCATATGGGCACCAGTTCATATCCCAGCTACTCCACTTCCTATTCAGCTCCCTGCTTGTGGTCTGGAAAAGCATTAGAGGATGGCCCAAAGCCTTGGGATCCTACACCCATGTGGAAGACCCTAAAGAAGGTCCTGGCTCCTGGCCTCAGATCAGCTCAGCTCTGGCCATTGTGGCCACTTGAGGAGTGATCCAGTAGAAGGAAGATATTTTTGTCTCTCCTTCTCTCTGTAAATCTGACTTTCCAATAAAAAATAAATAAATCTCTTTTAAAGTATGATCTTAGAGCTTTATTTTTTCCTTTAGAAAAATTATTTTCATTTAAAAATATTAGTTATTTTTATGTGTGAAGGGCTTATTACTGATTCTTTTTCAAGAGTTACAGAGAGGAAGAGAGACAGAGTAAGAGATTTTCCACCTGCTAGTTTACTCCCAAGTGGCTACAACTGCCAGAGCTGAGCTGATCTGAAGCCAGGAGCAGGTACAAGGTCCCAAGGCTTTGGGCTGTCCTTGACTGCTTTCCCAGGCCACATGCAGGGAGCTGGATGAGCAGTGGAGCAGCCAGGACAAGAACTTGCACCCATATAGGAAACCAGTGCTTGCAAGGTGAGGATTTAACCACTGAGCTATCTCCCCTGATCAACAACTGATGTTTTTAATGAATATATTTTTAAACTGGTTTCTCTTAAGAATGTCAAGGTGTCCTGTGATCACAGCTTGTAAACCACTGCACTGAAAGTAACACTGGTAAAGCAAAGAAAAATTTAAAAACCTAGTAGTGAATCAATAAAGAAATGGTTAAAATACTTATATGTATACTACAGCAGATTGTCCACTTTTTAATGGATTTCTACATACTAAAATCAAAATGTATCCAAAATAACAAATGAAAACACTTGCAGGGTATGTAAAATATGGTATAGGCTTTATAAAATAAAACCAAGACGTGAGACATTTTATAGAGTAAACAAAGAAAAATGGAAATCTAGTAGGATACACAGCAAACTGTTTAAAAAGTGCTGCTTTTTGAGAAACAGGAAGAGTAGGATGGTGCCTATACTTTAATTTCACCTGTGTAATGCTCTGATATCATTTTTACAAGATGAGTGTACTACTGAAATGAAAAATCATGAGCAAAAAGAAAAGCAGGGAAGCAAGCCGGCTGACATTGAAGAATAAAGGTGAGTCTAGTCCAGAAAGCAAGGGCCAACGGCTTTTCTGTAATGATTTTAGCACCAAGGAGACTAGTATGAAGGTAAAATCCAGTGACTTACCTACACGGTGGCTGACTGGGTTGACAGCAGCCACTTAAATGGCGGAACTTCGCGGACGAGGTCTCTGCAGCTTCCTACCCTGCACTTCATGCAAAGAACTTCACAACCACCGGCAACAGCTTTCAGTGTTCCACGATGAATTTTGGCGTCATATCTGAGTCCCGTCTCAACATTCACCATGACAAATTAGGTTCTGATGCCCGCAGTCTCACCCCTTTCCCTGATCCCCACTTGTCACTCCCAGGGCATAGACTCCCAATCTCGGCGACCACATCAGAGAACAACCCCGGAATACCGAACTACTGTGGTGAAAGCTGACCAACCAACCCGGACAGGCAGACTATACGGCGGCGTCACTGCAGCACAACCGAACTCATTCTGACATGCTGAAAGTGTACCAGGGGACAGAAGGAAAGCAGAGTTTTTGAATCCGAAGTGGGATTCACGACTACTCTCAAACCCGATTTCATTTTTTAAAGTACCGTCACATCTTTCCCATAGGAGCCAATGCAGCCAATCAACGGAACTCCTTATGGTCCACCCCTTTATTAAGAGACCAATCAGGAGAGGGTCTGTGTTTCCCATTGTGTATAGCCAATTAACGCTTGCTCATTTATGACTGACAAGGGCACAGCCAACCAGAGTAGCGGAGGCTTGTTAATTCGGTTAGCCATTCGTCAACATCTGAATCTTGGTCACTAGCCTAGTTTCCTCCGTGCCTGGATGTAGGAGAAATGGTCAAACTGGAGGTCCAAGCTGCAGAATGGTAGTGCAAGCGGCAAGGTAGTATCTCCCCAAGTATCCAAAGAGGCCGGCCCTAACCGGAGATGAATCTGTAGTTGAGAAAATGCTGGTTGTGAAAGCACCTCTCTGGTAATATAGCTCTGTTACCAGGCTAATCACTTCATTTTACCCCAAAGTCAGGTTAAAAATAAAAACCCTAAGAACATCTAGGGATATTCAGAAATTTCAATTAAGAATGACAGAGCTTGTTTGTACTGGTGCCATGGTGTAGTACATTAATCCTCCACCTGCATTATCGCTATCCCATGGTAGCGGGGATCATAAGTTGCAACGACAGATTCTGCCTCTGACATGATCAAATTACATACATGGGAAAACTTCTAAAAACCTCACAGTGATATTACAGCTACATGTGTCAGAAAATGAAAATTAAATCTAGCAACTATCATGTTCACCAGTCTGAGTGATCATCAATTGCTTACATTTTTGCCATTATTGGAAAGAAACTTTTCATGGGGAAACAAAAATTTATTCAATTTATGGCAAAAAAAAATTCTCATTTTCTGTTGGTAGAAACCTAAACTGTTCTCTTTGGGAAAGCAATTTATCTGAACCCATCAAAATGCAAAATGTATATGCCCTTTGACCCAGCAATTCCTTCCCCCAAAATCGATTCTACAGAAATACTGAAACATTTTATATAGCATTATTTCTAATAGTGAATGATGGGAAGCACATTTCTATCAGTAGGTAAATCATTACATTATGAAAAATTATACAGCTATTTTCTAAAATCGGGTCAATTTCCATGTGTTAATGGAAGAAGTTCACCACATACTGCAAAATGAAAAATTTTAAGTTGCAAAATAGCACAGATAATATCCTATTTCATTTTTTAAAACTGTATACTGGGTGTGCGGGCATTCCACATGTGTAAATAAAGTCTAGGGAGATACAAACTAAAGATAACTTTTTTAATGTATTTATTAATTACATTGTATTATATGACACAGTTTTATAGATGCTGGGTACTAAAGGTTACTTTTGGAGAATGGTAGTAAGGTTTAGGAATCAAGGAGAAATCATACATTTTAAAATTTATGTATGTTTTATTTGAATTGTGTCAACTAACTACTTCTGAATTTTTAACCACAATAATTGAATTTTTAAGCACATTTTAACAAAACGGGCACTTACATAATCAAAACCATCAACAAAGTCATAATTTATATATTCCACACAAGAGATTTCATTTAAAATTTTCATATAGGATGTAACATGGCACAGCAGGTTGAATACTGGTTTGAGTCTTGGTTGCTCCACTTTTTAAAAAAAATAATTTCATATCATTCATTTATTTCATTGGAAAGGCAGATTTTACAGAAAAAAAAGGGGAGACAGAAAGCTCTTCCATCAAATGCTTCACTCCCCAAATAGCTACAACATCCAGAGCTGAGCCAATCCAAAACCAGGAGCCAGGAGCTTCTAGGTCTCCCACATGGGTGCAGGGTGCCAAGGCTTGGGCTGTCCCCCTATTGGAGTTGGACACATTGGACCCATTTGGAGTTCCAGTCCCCTGGCTTCAGGTTGACCCATCTCTAGCCTCTGCAATCATTTGGGGAAGTGAACTAGCAGACAGGAGAGTTCACTGTATCTGTCCCTCTCTGTATCTCTGCCTTTCAAATAAACAAATAAATCTTATAAATTATTCATCTAGAAGACCTAAGATAAAATTGGAACAAGTGTAAATCAACTCAACACTAAATTTCAGAGGGGTCCTCATGATTTGATGCAACAGGCTATGGGTAAACAAACTCTAGCTAGGATAAGTTGAAGTGGTTCTATAAAACTAACTATACTACAGTAAATTCCATAATATTCAGGGAAAGTTGGGCTTTCACTTTTCTTTAAATTTAAATTTATTTTTAAAGGTTTGTTATCTAGGTGAAGGGGGCTTTTAACTATTTTTGTGGCATAACCTCTGAGGTTTATTTGACTTCTTGCCAAAAATGCAAAATCATAAGACTCAGTGGCTGAATCCTTGCCTTGCTTGCACCAGGATCCCACATGGGCACCAGTTCATGTCCCGGCTGCTCCACTTCTGATCCAGCTCCTTGCTGGGGGTCTGGCAAAGCAGTGGAGGATGGCCCAAGTGCTTGGGTCCCAAGGAGAAGCTCCTGGCTCCTGGCTCCTGGTTCCTAACTTCGGCTTCTGGCTTCTGAGGCCACATGAGCAGTGAACCGGTGGATGGAAGGTCTTTTTCTCTGTCCCTCCTTCTCTCTGTAAATTGCCTTTCTAACAAAAACAAATATATTCTTTAAAAAGATAAAGGGTTAAAATGAGCTACATGGAAAAATAAGAATTGTTATAGTCAAAGAAAGGAATATCAAAGCTGACTCTTCAGTCTTCAAGGATATGAAGAAATATCCATTTTAGTGAGCAACTGGTCTATACTTGCATGGCAGAAAATAATTTTACTTAAATTACTATAACATATTTCAACATTGCAGTGTGTCCCCTAGGATACCATCAAACTGAAACTACCAACAAGCCAGAATGTTGTCCATTTCTCCTACTTTTACTAGCTCAAGGTTTTCTCAGACTGGGTCAAAGAGTAGATAAGGCATCTTAGGAATGTGAAGATTTCTACTTCTTTTGGGTGTAGCTGTGTTAACATTTTTGTTGGCTTCTGTCTCCCAGGCGTCCATATAAGGTTATTTATACTTTGTGCTATGGATAAAGGGGACTGATTCGTAGCAAACACCCAGACACTTATACATACGGAAACTTGAATTTTCTATGGAAGTACGCTTCTACTCAGTGTAGATGAGTAAGACTATGATTTAGGACTCTTCAGGGATCTCATTACTGCACTAAAGTGGCCAATGTGACACAAGGGAGAAGGAATTTACCTAGCCTGACATGTAAAAGAGAAAAGGAGATAAAGACGAGAAATGTGCCTGAACCATTGATCTTACTTTGCCTCTACAGTTTTCCTGTCTTATAGAGATATCTCTTAACATCTAAGGTCTTTGGAAAAAAACAAGGCAATTGTATTTTATTTGCACCATGACCACCCAAACCCACTTCAGATTTTAGCATACGGATGGGCACACGGATTATTAATTAGCCTTGGTTAAATGAGAGTCATCTACTCCAAATTTCCTGAATACTTTATTTTTCAGCTGCTTTTTCTAATTATTCTCTGATTTGTTCTGACACTGCTGCTGATGAAGGTTGTATCTCTTTACTCTTCCTTTCCCTTAGGTTAAAGAAAAACCTATTCCTCCCTGACCTCTCAGATATGTTCAATCATCTCATTCTTCAACTCCCAAACACTGAGTTTAATCCCTACTCTCCTACTTCAAACCAAATACCAGCTAATTCCCTCATGTTTTGAACACATTGCTTTCTATACCTTCCCCATGCTGACCTACACTAAAACTAGCTTTGACTTTCCACAAGACCTCCCCTCATTCCAAGCTTTCCCCATGCCCATTCCACATAGAAAATCCACTTCAGTACACACTGGGGAGATGAAAAGACCTGGCTATCAAAAGTTCTCACAGTTCATCCATCTTTATACCTGCACCAAATCTATCTTTCTATAATTTGTCTCAAGTAAAAAGCCACGGAAGAAAAGCTTTGTTGGTAGTTATGTGATTGTGTTGGAGTATGAGCACATGTGTTTATATAGGCATATTACCTATGCACGCGCATGCACGCACACACACACACATCTATACAAATATTCTGTCCAAATTAGCAGAAACCTACAAGCTTAAAACCAACTCTGCCAAATATTACCTAAACCACTGTTATTCAGCCTATGACTATTTCCTGCAAACAGATGCATTAGCTCTGTGACAAAATCAGTTGTGAATTGCAAGGAGAACAGATAAATATTGCTACTGACAGGATTCTGCTTTTCAAAAAGTAAATGCAAAGCTTACTTTAGAACATTGGCCATGTTGTATGATTCCTGCACAATACCCAGCACACTCAAGACTCTACAAAATAGTCGATTTACAAGTCACACAGAAAAAGAGAGGCTTGCTTCACAGTGGTTTAATATGAACAGAGTTGAATATGACATTGACAGAAGAATGAACAATTTGCTGAATAAAAGCCCCGAGTCAGGATATATACACAGCAGAAATGGGGCCTCAGACTCTCAGCACTTGTGCACAATGAAAAGAAGCAACCTTTTAAAAAAAAAAGCCAGTAACAGGGTACAAATCAAAAAGGCAGCAACAACATCAACATTGGCGAGGTGGGAAAGTGACCAGAGCCTCTTCCTAGGGGCAACTCAGCCCCTAGCACAGGCTTGGCGACTGGAGGATCTATCTCAGGGAACATCAACATTTAGATGGGCCTCAAATCTCACGTCAAAATCCAATCCTAATCTCTCTGATTAGGGTCCCGTCAAACTCAGTAATCTTTTTTTTTTCCAAAGTCATGTAGAGAAAACTCCAATCCTTCCATGGTAGGGAGTCTAAGCAAAGAGCCCCCACCTTTCATCTGGCATCAGAGTGAACTTGCTCTTATCCCACCAGTTGGGAGAGACTATCAGGCCCCAGCAAACAAACCACAACCTCCTAGACAGAAACCCAGGATAGTTGCCAGCATCAAGAAGCTGTTTCAGACTCTAAGATTCAGGAAACCCATACCTAGCTGCTATCCCTAGTTCAGCTTCTGGGAAGAATGTTGAGAGAGTTCCATGGGAAACAAGTGCAGGCAGTTCAATAACCCTGTGACCAAGCTGGGGAGGGCAGCAACAACTCCTGTCCCTGAGCCCCATTCAACAGCTACAAAGTGCTTAGAAGTCAGAGACTATGTGGCCTGTGTGCTTCTGCCCTGCGGCAGCACTAAATGAAATGGGAGGAAGGCAGAATGGAAGGAAGAGAGAGATGATGCTCTTCCCTACCACTGGGAGGAACCTGGAACATGATCCACTCCTACCCTCTGGGAGTTATCTGGCAGTGGTGAGTTACCCCCACCCCTCAAGCCACCAAACCTACAAAGCTAACTCGAAAGTAGCATGGGCTTGGAGAGGGAGAACTGCTGGCCCATACTGACTCACCTACTGGTGAGCAAAAATAGGCAGAGTGAGGAACCATAAAGGGAGAGGGGCTAGGCAATAGGAACTCCCCTACTGCCCTATGGCTTTCTTCTGACTCTGAAGCAGCCATGGTTGTGGGTCTCGAAAACCCAAACACTTTGCTTCACACAGCAGACTGCTTGGACTCTAGGAAGATTACTGCCATGAAAAGCAACAAGGGGAAAAGAGAAAGCAACAGAACAAACTATTGAGAAAACAGGGAGCAGGCCTAGAGAAAACAAGGAGAGCCTTTGGGCCTCTACCACCTTCCCAGAAAGGAAAAAAGTTCATGCAGGTGGGAAAGGCAGGGATTTTCCCTGCTCAGCGTTCCTGGTTAAACCTAAGAGTAACAAAAATCCCCTGGACTTGCAGCATCAATATGTATCCAAGTGCTTTGCCAGCACAAGCCCCGCCCCCCGCCCACCCTCCCACCAAATTTAGCCTCTGGCATGTGTAAATGCCCAAGAAATTGCCTTTCGGTACAATCCCCCCACCCACCCACCCCCAACCCCAAGCAAAGGGTATCTGCTTTGGGTCCCCACCTTTCCTCAGAGAAGAGGATCCCAGCAGAGTACCCATATGGTGTAGTCAGGTATCAAGGAGCACAATGCCAGACAGTCTATCAGGCCAGGGGATGGGCAGCCAACTTCAGATCAGAGAGAGAGGGGGTGGGGCTTAGTGTAAAAACCAATGTCATTTCAGCAGGAAAGTAGAGGGCAAGTGGCGAGAGGAGCACCTACTGGCGCACCTTCCCGGGGACGTAGTTTCTATCAATCGCTTCTTCCTGCAGGAACATGTGTAGGCAGCGTTCATTCTGAGCCAGTGGGTGCCCAGCAATTCTACAAAGAGATCAAGATGGTTATCAGTAGTATTGAGGATCACAGAGAACTAGCAGATGAACAGTAGTGAGGATGGGGAAAGAAGGGCAAGGTTAGCCCTCAAGGCTCAAAATCCAATGGAGGGCAGCTACCGCTGAGCACCAACCCAACCCCAATATTGTAGAGGGGAAAGGGGACAGAGAGGCAAGGTAGAGAAATTCCTAGATGCTACCAATAAATAGTGCTTTTCATATTCCCTGACATATGGGATCAGAAATCTGCACAAAGGAGTGGAGTTCTACTGTCCTGGTCAGCCTACTGCACAAGTAGTGTCACAGAACAATATCCACTACAAAAGACAGGGAGACAAAACATGGAAAGATCATGACAGCAAACTGGTAAAAGGAGCGAGCATGGTCCCACACTTGGCTTACTTATTAATAAACTGTTCAAGGCCTTGCCTCCTTTCTTCAATGAAAGACTCTTCAAATATCCCTTCATCTCCTCGGAAAGGGAGCTGCCGCTTCAAAGCTTTCCCAGGCAGTGGTGGTACTACAATCTGTAGGCAGATGTAAAATATCAGCCGCGTAGGAGAGCGACAGATAGGAAACCAGACAGCAAAGCACGGCATGCCTCGTGTCTTATTAGGCACAGGGTACATCCTGTCCCATAGCCAGCATCTTGCAAGGCCTATAACTGGAAGCACAATCAGAATGGCTCAGATTAATCTGACTTGCCCCTTGCGGGAGGACAAATTTGTCATCTCAGAAGGAAACAAACTCCAAATCGTTCTCACCCTCCTCCACCATCATTTAAAAATGGAGGCAGAAATAAATGCATGAATGAATGAATGAATGAATGAATGAATAAATAAATAAATAAATAAATAAATAAATAAATAAATAAATGGAGGTAGGCCTTTCCTGATACTATCTGTTCCATTTCTATAGGAGCTAAGTTGCATGATTTTACTAACCACCCAATGTGCACCTTCTCCATTCTTTCTAGATTTTACAGACTGCGATCTTACTTCTCCAAGGGTGCCACAACCAAGGAATGAGACCATACCTTACTATCACGCTCCAGCTCATTTTTCAGCCACTCAAAGTCACTGTAGCGCCGCCGTACACAAGACTCCTTCAGCTTGAAGATAGGCAGATTGGTCTACAGCGGAGGAAGAATACAAGCAGAGAGTTGGAGATGATAATGCTCAACCTGTAGTGGCTACCTGTCAGAACAGCTTGGACAGGACCCAGTGAAGAAACAGCTCCTATGGACCATATTTTGACAGCCCTATCAAAACAACCTTTACCATGTCCAACTATGTCACAGCAAGTGATGAAAAGTCCCTTGCTCTTTAGAATTTATCATACAAATACACTTGCAGCTGCACATAATATGAATAAATAAGAGTTTTAGGGGCTGGTGCAGTGTTATAGTAGGCTAGGTCTCAACCTGCAGTGCCAGCATCACATATGAGTATCAGTTCGTGTCCTGGATGTTCCACTTCTAAGCCAGTTCCAGCCTTATGACCTTGGAAAGCAGCAGTGGATGGTCCAAGCCCTTGGGCTCCTAAATTTACATGAGAGACCTAGAAGAAGCTCCTGGCTCCTGACTTTAGAATGGCCCAGCTCCAGAATCAGGCTGGACTGCAACATCCATCAGTTCCAGTGGAAGACAGGGCTGGAAACAGAACTGACCCAACAATTGCAACCACCAGCTGATGGGGTGATGGACTGCACCGGGCCCCGTACTTGCAAGTACGCACAAGAACCTGGTCTGGGTTCACCTCAGACAAAATTTCTTTAGGGATCCCCCTAATCGAACTGCTGGACTCAGAACCCTAACCATGAAGACAGAGGACAGAACAAATCAATCAACTACCCCAGTCATATGTTGGCAGTGAAAAACAGGGCAAACGGAGACTCTAAGATGGACTATATCAATCAGAGGATTCCTCAGTGACCTCATCGTGCTTGGAATGGCAAGAATGGCGGCAAGTCAGAACTGTTGAACTATCAAAACCACTTGAGCAAGACCCTCGGAGCATGTCCCACATCGGGGACCTGGGATGGGTGGGAGACTGGGTGGGGCTTCTCCCTTTACCTCCCCTTTGCGCCAGATACAGGAAAAAAATGTGTGAAATAATAGTCTTACCCACTTTCCTGTAGCCCTTGAACCTTTGTGCCCTAATTAACTATGTAAAGATTGTCAAAAAAATTTTAAAAGAATGGGAAAAAAAAGAATGGCCCAGCTCTGGATATTGTGGTTCTTTGGAAATGAAATGGCAGAAGGAAGATCTCTCTCCCTCTCTTTCTCTCTCTATAACCCTACCTTCAAACACAAATAAACAGAGCCCGGCATGGTGGCCTAGTGCCTAAAGTCCTAGCCTTACATGCCCCTGGATCCCATATGGGCACCAGTTCTAATCCCAGTGGCCCTGCTTCCCATCCAATTCCCTGCTTGTGGCCTGGGAAAGCAGTCAAAGACGGCCCAAAGCTTTGGGACCCTGCACCCATCCGTTGTGGCTGCTTGGGGAGTGAATCATTGGACGGGAGATCTTCCTCTCTGTATATCTGACTTTACAATTAAAATAAATAAACCTTTAAATAATAATAAAATAAATAAATAAATTGTGGGGCCAGCACCATGGCACAGTAGTAGGCTAAGCCTGCACCTACAGAGGCAGCATTCCATATGGGCGCCAGTTTGTGTTCCTGAAGCTGCACTTTAGATTCAGCTCCTCATAGCCTAGGAAAGCAGCAGATGGCTCATCCTTCAGCCCCTGTACCCATAAGAAGCTTCTAGTTTCTGGCTTTGTATTGGCTCAGTTCTAGCTGTTGCAACCATTTGTGGAGTGAACTAGAGAAACTGAAGCTCTCTCTCTCTCTCTCTGTAATACTGATTTTCAAATAAAAATAAATCTTCAATAAACAAATATTTTAAGAATAAAAATTCATTAACAGAAAATTGATTAAAAAATTTGCTTGTACAGTTGCACCAATTAGATCATGGTATACCTATTTAGTGAATTACTCTCCAACTATGAAAAGAAAATCAAAAACCTATATGTACAAGTATAGAAAGATTTTTCTTAAAGATTTATTTATTTTTATTGCAAATGCAGACTTATAGAGAGAAGGAGAGACAGACTGATCTTCCATCTGCTGATACACTCCTCAAATGGCTGCAAAGGCCAGAGTGGAGCAGCCAGGACACAAACCGGAGCCCATACGGGATCCTGGTGCTTGCAGAGAGAGGATTAGCCAATTTAGACATTGCACCAGGCCCAGAAAGGTTTTAAGTGGCAAAATGAAAGTATAGAACAGTACTACATACTATATATATAGCTTCTATTTGTGTCCTAAAATGGATACATAAATATATTTGCATTAATTAGTAAAACATTTATGAAGAAGTAGCAATAGTAGCTAGAGAATAAGACTGGACAATAGGAATAGGTAGCAAAATCACATTTTTACTGTGCATATACTAACTTTCCATTAAAAAGTGAAATTCAAGGGCCTGGCACCAAAGATAAATGGCTAAGTCCTCACCTCACAAGTGCTAGGATCCCATAGGGGCACAAGTTTGTATCCTGGCTGCTCCACTTCCCTTCCAGCTCCCTGCTTGTGGCCTGGGAAAGCAGCAGAGGATCGCCCAAAGCCTTGGGACCCTGCACCCACGTGAGACCTGGAAGAAGTTCCTGGCTTCGTATCAACTCAGCTCCGGCCATTACGGTCATGTGGGGAGGGAACCAGTGAATAGAGGACCTTTCTCGCTGTCTCTCCTTCTCTCCATAAATCTGATCTGCCTTTCCAATAAAAATAAATCTTTTTAAAAAGTAAATTCAATTTCTTTGTAAAAAGTAATAATAAGAAGGCAGATACTATCCCCAGGGTGTGCCTGCCTCCCTCTACTTGTCTTGTCCAAATTCTCTCCATTCTGCAAGTCTCAGCCCAAGTGTCACTTCATCCAGGAAATCTTTCCTCATGACATTAACTGCATGATTTGGTCTAGTCTCCTCTGATTGCTGGCATTTATATTAGTACTTCCTGACACATTATTGGTTTTTTAAAGGTTCAAAAAGCTAGGAGGATTTCAAACGGTTTCAAAACGATGAATAATAAATGTATGAGACAGATACGTTTGCCCCCAATTTGAACATTATATAATACATGCATGAATTAAAATATCACACGGGGGCCAGCATTGTGGTACAGTAGGTTAATGAGCTGCTGTGTGCAACATCAGCAACCATTACCAAAGTGCCGGCTTGCATTCCAACTTGTCCAGTCTAGCTCCTTGATAATATACCTGGGAAAATACAAGAAAATGGCTCAGATACTCGGGCCCCTGCCACCTACATGGAATATCCTCCAGGCTCCTTGCTCTGGCCTGAGCCAGCCCTGGGTTTGTTTGTCTCTCACTTTTTCAAATAAATAATAAATCTTAATCATGTGGCACCTATAAATCATATACATCATTGTTTAATGCTTCATGTTTGTCTTAACCACCTATATAAATTATTACGCCATGAAGATCAGGCAGAAATACAAATCACTTGATAAATGCACATTTCACTAATGGATATCCCATATATCTGTTTATTTTGTCCTTACCTACAAAATACACAAAGAATGTCCATTATTCAAGATGGTTTACCACAACTTGCTCCTTAATATGAGTGGACTCATTCTCACATCTTAATCTTTGAGAATATTCCCAACGCCCTAGAGGCAGCATGAACACCTTGGCAACAAAAAGCCTTCCTGGGGCAAAGCATGAGGGCTCAATTAGTTAATCTTCCCCTTGCAAGCACCAGGATCCCCTATGGGCTCTGGTTTGTGTCCTGGTTGCTCCACTTTCTATCCAGCTCCCTGCTTATGGCTTGGAAAAGTAGCAGAGGATGGCCCAAAGTCTTGGGATCCTTGCACCCATGTGGGAGACCTGGAAGAAGCTCCTGGCTCCTGGCTTCTTACTGACTCAGCTCCGGCCACTGTGGCCATTTGGAAAGCGAACCAGCGGATGGATGATCTTTTCTGTCTCTCTCCTTCTCTCTGTAAATCTGACTTTCCAACAAAAAATAAATACATCTTTTTTTAAAAGCTTATTCATGCTTGTTTACAAGCTCAAAACAGCAATGTCCAACCACATGCATCAAAACTGACAATATTTCCAACCGACCTGTTCAGATCAGTGTACAAGTAACAAAAGAAATGGGTCCTTTCCCTTTTCCTCAACTACCTCTTGGCAGGAAAAGTACATCTTGGGGCTCCGCTAGAGCCACACAGCATTTTTACTTCTTTTTTTCTTTTTTACATTCATTTTTTCTTTTATTTCTTTTTTTAAAAGATTTTAGTTATTTTTATTACAAAGTCAGATATACAGAGAGGAGAGACAGAGAGGAAAATCTTCCGTCTGATGATTCACTCCCCAAGTGAGCGCAACGTCCAGTGCTGTGCCAATCCAAAGCCAGGAGCCAGGAACTTCCTCCAGGTCTCCCACATGGGTGCAGGGTCCCAAGGCTTTGGGCTGTCCTCGACTGCTTTCCCAAGCCACAAGCAGGGAGCTGGATGGGAAGTGGAGCTGCCAGGATTAGAACCGGCACCCATATGGGATCCCAGCGTGTTCAAGGTGGGGACTTTAGCCGTTACGCCACCGTGTCAGGCCCATTTTTCTTTTATTTCAAAGGCAGAATTAGACAGGAGAGACAGAAAGGTCTTCCATTCATTGCTTCACTCCCAAAATGGTCATCATGGCTGGAACTGGGCCAGTCTTAAGCCAGGAGCCAGGTGCTTCTTCTGGGTCTCCCACACAGTACAGGAACCCAAGGACTTAGGGTATCTTCTGCTGCTTTCCCGGGCCATAAACAGGGAACTGGATCGGAAGTGGAGCAGCCAGGACACAAACCAGTGCCTTTAAGGGAGGCTGATACCACAGCTTAAGGCTTAACTTATTATCCCACAGCACCAGCCCAGGCCCTCCTGTCTCATGCTCTATGGTCCGTGAGTATGGGAATTATCTTTTCAGGATCCAATTCTGATATGAACCTCAAAAGCCAACTAACTGGCCAACTTACATTTAGCTCCAAATCTACCCAAATCTATCATCAAGGCCTATAAACGGACTGAAACATAATGAGATATGTGTAAAATAAGAGTTTATTTATCTAAGTCATTCCCTTAAAAATAAATGTGAAAGTAAAAACGGTGGCTTCTTCAGAAATAAATAAATAAACAAACCCTTGGGAAATGACTGTGGCACAGTGAACAAAGCTGCACCAGTGACATCAGCATCCCATATGGGCGCTGGTTCATGATCCAGTGCTCCACTTCCCATCCAGCTTTCAGCTTCCTGCTAAAAGCAGTGGAAAATGACCCAAGTGTTTGTGCCCCTACTTATGTGGGAGACCCAGATGAAGTTCTTGGCCCCTCGTTTTGGCTTAACCCACTCCTGGCCATTGTGGCCATGTCTTACTCTGAGTTTCAAAACATATAAATCTTAAAAAAAAAAAAGAAAGGAAGAAAGGAAGGAAGCTTTGGAGAACTTTCGTTCTCCAAAGAACTAAAGCTTTTATAGTGCAAATGTTTGTGTCCTTTGAATTGTGTATCATGTGTATATACTATTCAAAATAACCATTACAGAAAAAATTCTCAGAATTCTACGAGAAAAAGAGCTCTTTGAGATCGTGTGATTCTAGATGTCTAACAGAATTCATTACAGGTAGTGTGACACCCCCCCCCCAAGCAATAGAATCTTAACTAGCAGACCTTCTCAGAAGCCAACAAGGGACCAAACAAAAGAAAAACAAAAGTTGAGCAGATTCTTCCAAGACCCAGCCAAACCAATCTTTGCCATTTTGCAAGACTTCCTCCTTTGACTAACAAAAATGCTATTCTTTCCCCACCCCCACAGGATGGTGACAATAATGGCCTTTTATCTCAGCACCTAGTCATCTAAGGAAGAAGCTACTATATACTCAGATAGTCCCCCAGCTTCAACGCACAAACCATTCAAGGAAGCCAGGATTATGTAGTGCAGGATATGGAGAGTCCTTTGGCTTTGATCAACATAACGTCAAAGGAAGGGAGAGTACAAAAGCAAAGCTCAAGTCTACAGGGGAAAAAGAAACAACTGAAATATTCCATATGTATCACATGAGGCCACCATTACACCTCTCTGGAGTTTCTATTTTGGGTAGAAACAGGGGGAAAGATTCCTTTCTGAGTAAAATGAAAGAAGATAGCTTCAGAAACAGTTATCGCTTTTAGAAAAAAAAAAGTCAGTGCCATGTTTATATTCTATACAATGCCTAGCCACCCAAGCTCATTCTGAGTCTCATGTTCCCTATAAAGCATCTCACCATCAATCATGTAAAATAATAATTTAAAATCAAGTGATTTGGGGCCAGTATTATAGTTGCTGCTCACATTACTGGCATCCTAGTTGTAAGGGCCAGTTTGAGTCCTGGCTACTTTACTTCTGATGCAGCTTCCTGCTATCACACCTAGGAAGGTAGCAGGTGACAATCCAGGTGCTTAGACCCCTGTCACCCATGTATCATCCTTGATCTAGCCTCGGCCACTGTAGCCATTTGAGAAGTAAACCAGTACCTGAAGGTTTTCACTATCTCTTTCTCCCTCTCTCTGTCATTCCACCTTGCAAATAAATAAATAAAACAAAACTTTTCAAATAAATAAAATGTAGTAGAAAGAGCATGGACTTTGGAATCAAACAGGCCTGGGTTCAAATCCCAGCTCTGGCAGTTATAATTAGGTGCTTTGGGAAAGTTTCTCAAACTGCATTCCTCCTCGGTTTTCTAGTTGCAAAATGGAATTCTTACAATAAAATTTAAAATCTAGCTCAGTGACTGGCACCGAGTAGGCACTTGCATTAGAATTAGTGCATGTCATTACCAGCATACCTGAAGCAGAGACCTATTTCATTCCTAACCCCTAAGGCTCTGGGGACATCGAGACCATGTCAGCAAGACACAACAGCAGAGAGGCCTTATACCTGAACCAGTTAGGTCCAGGCTCCCTTGGGGAGCTAGGCTCTCCACCACTAACTCTGCTTTTAGCACACTTATATTTTGAAACACCTGAATTCCATCCTTCCCCCAAAGAGATGATTTCAAGTAAGTCTCACACAGAAAGGTATTTCTCATGTTTTGCCATTTACTTCTGTTCCTGTCGTTTGGACTCCAGCAAACTTGAACTGTAGAGATCATCATTTCTCATATTTCAAAGCCCAGGTAGGAAATCACATTTTCTTCGCCAATTCATTTATTTATTCAAAAATGATATCACATATGCTCGCTAAGGTCTCTAATGTTGTTCTGCAGTCTGAGAAGAAAACAAGGAAAACTAGAAAAAAAAAGGCTTTCAAACTTTCTCACCTATGACTACTTCAGTTGGAACAAAGCAGCTGCAAACCACATCCCCTACCCACACATTCCATCCTTGCATTTGTGGACCAACACTAGAGTAAAGTCCTCTGTGGTGGACAGTGGGCTAAACCAATCCTGGGGAAGTCCTGATATATCCTGTATTAAAGTCACTACACAGATCAGGGTCAGAATCCAATAGGGTAATGCAGGACAGAAAAGACAAAGAGCCCAGAAACACTGAAATAAACATTCCGGAGCCTTCGCAAGATTACGGCTCAGCACGGGATGCGAGCCGCAGCTGCTAATCCACCCCTGTCAGGGCAAGGCCAGGTTCCACGGGTGACACGCAGCATGGGAGTACCTGAGAAAACTTAAGCATAAAACATTCCTCTCCTTCACATGCCAATCCCACACAAGTGAGAGAAGCACTGTGTCTGAAGGCAACTCCTAATCTTATTTCTGCTCCCACAAGCCGGCTGTCTCTCTTGCAGAGTCTGGCTTCCCCTGCATCCGAGGCTGTGCTGTCCTCCATCATCCCCAAAGGAAACCTCAGGAGCAAGGAGCCCTCCCTCTTGACACTGACTTCCACAACCTAGTTCAGTTACGGGACCCGGAGGGCAACAAAACGCCTTGGCTTTCCATCCCCCGGCCCTCTTCCCTGCCTTCCTTCTGTCACTACAATAGGGACTGTCATTTACTTGAATTGCTCACTCTAATCCTTTTCCATCCTCCCCACCCTATCCAGCCACGCTTGACTTCTTCCCAGTGTTCTCCTTCACCCCCTCCCAACCCCCATCCATATACCCCTCCAGAGTTTTCTGTGTCCTCGGGCCAAAAGCGAGTCTGCAGACCTCGCTCAAAACCTACCCTGCCTCTAACCCCCAAATGACCCTTGCAGGCATCTTCTCCGCGGCAATCCGTCCCCATGGCAGCCTGCCCCCTCCCCGCCCTGTCCTCCCTCAGCTGTCTCCTCACCCCGTGACTCACCCGCATGCGAACCTCATAGGTGGTGAAGCGCGCGCGGCCCACGCCCACCGTCTGTGGATTAAAGATGTCGATCTCCAGGAAGTTACTTGGAGGCCCATAAGCATCGGTCAGGTCCTGAGGCTTCGAGTTAAGACGCCGGGTGTCAGCTACGGCTGTGTCCGACATCTTTCCGAAGGAGAGCCTGGGACTGGGGAAAGGGGGGTGGGGGACAGAGGCCGGAGGCAGGAGCGCGCACGGCCCCTCCCGCTTGCAAAATAACCAGCCAACGCGCAGACGGGGGCGCCGCGCACGCGCGCCCACGCACGCACGCACGCACGCGCACGCCGGCCGGCCCTAGGCCCTGCGCCCTGAATAGCGGCTGCGCTGATGGCTGCGTTCCCTGTATGGAGAAGGCCTCATTCAGGCTTCCGGGTGCTGCCTGTGGCCGCCCCGGAACCGGCATCTCCGAGGTGCACCACCCAATATCCCGGGGAGCACCACAAGGCAGGCTCCGCCAATCGCTGCTCCTCAACTCCAAAAATTGTCTCATATGATGTATCAATCAGCGGTGGGCACGGCCCCCGCAAGCCAGGATCTTACAGGGATAGGTCGGAGCCCTAAGACCTAAAGAAGTCCGGCTTTTCCGCGAAAACAGAAGGGTGGTCCCTGGAGGGTGGGGTTCCAACAATAGTACCGAGAACACAACCACGCAGCTAGTTTCAGTTCACGCCAGGCGCCAAGTGAACACTCATCACTGTTTATAGTGCCAGGAAAGCGTTGAACAACTAGGATGGGATAAACAATGATGATTTCTCATTCTCACTTTAACAAAACGACACGTATCCTCATCCTCCACTTGTTGCTACTTAAAAAGCTAACTCGGGGTGTACTCAATATTCTATTTCTCGGCAAATTGTGAGCATTTGTTTCATACGTTTATCTCTGCTCCACAGAACTCCATACTGGGCTCTGCTCGGTGATTACTGGCAGCCCATAATGAAGATAGCATGTGTGTCTACTTGGGAGCTTCTACAGCAATTTACACATACCCCACAGTAAGGGGGATTAGCAAGCCATCCTCCTCCCTCCACTTGCCCTCTTCTCAAAAAAAGCAAATAAGCCCTCTATTACTTCTGAGGATTAAATTCTCTAAACAGAATACAAGACCCCACAATCCCATATTTGTGTTATTTAATTCATTTGAACTGGTACCTACTAAGCAACTGCTTCTATCCCAAGCTCCATGCCACCTACTGAAGACCTAGGGCTAATAAGAATACCAGCACTCCAGCAGCTAGCATTCTAGCAAGGGGGTTAGAGAATTATATACAAAGCTAACATAATGTGAGATTCAAAATTAGCAAATGTGTATAACTGGAGGAATTGGGCAGACTTCCTGCAGAAAAAAACATCTGAGTTTTAACAGACATGAAAAGACATAAATAAATAGTGGTGAAATGGGGAAGGTCATTTCTCAGGAAATAACATAGTCAAAGCCCTTTTTAAGAAAAAAAAAAAAGTTGATTTCAGTTATTTGAAAGGCAGAGTGACAAAGAAGATGTGTTGTGCGTGTGAGAGAGATCTTCCCCTGTGTTGGTTTACACTTCAAATGGCCACAAAAGCCAAGGCTGGCAGAGGCTGAAACCAGAAGCCAGGAATTAGGATGTTCATCTTGGTTTCCTACTTAAACGGCAAGGGCCCAAGCACTTGGTCCATTTTCTGCTGCTTTCCGAGGCATATTAGCAGGGAGCTAGATTGAAAGTGGAGTAGCCAGGTCTGGAGCAGGTGCTGTGATACAGGCTGTAGGCCTTTGCAGGTGGTGGTTTAACCTGCTGTACCTGCAAGATCCTTGAGATAAGCACCAACAAGGCATTTTTAGGCAATTATCATGAGTTCCTGATGGAAGTGTTCAGAAAGGTAGGCTGGCTGGGTTGGACAGACAAGGATATGTTATTGAAACTGATCTATGTTAAGCAAAGAAACTCTTGAATTTATGGTAAGTGGCAGGGAGCCAATAAAGGATCTTAAGCAGGAAAAATTTATGTTTTAGAAGAATTATTTTGCAGGCAACATAGCAGATATACTTGAGTTTACTGTGATGATGAAAATAAGATGTTGACAATTAGACTTAAAATCAGGAGTGGGCATTTGGCACAGGAATTAAGATCAGCGGGGGAGGGGCAGTACAATGAATGATTCAATGGTTCAATCCTCACCTTGTAAGCACCAGGATTCCATATGGTCACCAGTTCGTGTCCCAGCTGCTCCACTTCCCATCCAGCTCCCTGCTTGTGGCCTGGGAAAGCATTGGAGGATGACTCAAAGCCTTGGGACCCTGCACCCACGTGGGAGATGCAGAGGAATCTCCTGGCTCAGCTCAGCTCCCACCATTGTGACCATTTGGGGAGTGAACCAGTGAATGGAAGATCTTTCTGTCTTTCCTTCTCTCTGTAAGTCTGATCCACCTTGCCAATAAAAATAAATAGATATTTTAAAAGGGAGAGAGGGGCCCGGCAGTGTGGCCTAGCAGCTAAAGTCCTCGCCTTGAACACCCCGGGATCCCATATGGGTGCCGGTTCTAATCCCGGCAGCTCCACTTCCCATCCAGCTCCCTGCTTGTGGCCTGGGAAAGCAGTCGAGGACGGCCCAATGCTTTGGGACCCTGCACCCACGTGGGAGACCTCAAGGAGGTTCCTGGTTCCCAGCTTCGGATTGGCATAGCACCGGCCGTTGCGCTCACTTGGGGAGTGAATCATCAGACGGAAGATTTTCCTCTCTGTCTCTCCTCTCTGTATATCCGCCCTTCCAATAAAAAATAAATAAATCTTTTTAAAAAAAGGGAGAGAGAAGACACAGTATATAGATTGAGGAAGTGTTAGTTGATTAGATATATTGTACTTAGGGTACTTACATTTAAATTCCTGCTTCCTAGCTTTGTAACTTTGCGCAAGTTACACAGCTTTCCTCATGTGTAAAATGGAAATGGTAAAACTAGCAGCTACCACTGGGGAGCTTTTCCGTAGGAATTTAATAAAATAAAATGTGTGCAAATAGTATTCAATAACTGTTAGTTATTATTACTGTTTGAAGGGAGAAGGAGGAAACTGAAAATGGGTCCTAGGTGCCTTATTTAGGCAACTGGATGGATGCTAGTATCACTAGACCAAATTAGAAGTACAGAGTAAGTTAGGGAGGGAAGGCCACAAGTTTGGTTTAGAAAAATCTGGAATGTCTGTAGGACATCAGGTGGAGGCCAGAAGGTAGCTGAAAATTCTGCCTGGAGATTAAAGGTGTGGTCCAAGTTAGGATTAGAGAGAAAGAATTGGGTTCCATCAACATACAGTACAGTAAGAAAAACCAAAAAGGCAAGGAAAGAAGATTGAGAAGTTGCTAAGGACAAAAAGAGTGCAAATCCATCCAATCCTTTTGAGAAGCAAATTGGCAGCATGTATACAAGACACTTTCACTTTAAGAAACTTGCAATACTAGTTGTCACGGGAAAGTGGAACTGGCAAAGAAGGGTCACAGATGACCCTTCTTTGAGTTGTTTCTCATGTATTATTTGAGTTGTTTCTCAGGTATTATTTGTAACTACGTTTGGATCTTTTTACATTTTACATGTTATTTACCAAAACCTTCTACTCAAAAATTTTACTTCCAATTATTTATCTTGAGAAAATAATCACATAAAAGTAACAATATAAGAATCCTTTTAAAGAAATACTTTTTTTTGGAAAGGCAAATTTCTACAGAGAGAAGGAAAGACAGAGAGAAAGATCTTCCATCCGCTGATTGACTCCCCAAGTGGCTGCAACAGCCAGAGTTGAGCCAGGAATCTCTCCCAGGTCTCCCATGCAGGAACAGGGTCCCAAAGCTTTGGACCATCCTCTGCTGCTTTCCCAGGCCTTAATTAAGCAGGTTACTGGACAGAAAGCAGAGCTACCAGGAAACAAAGTGGCACTCATGTAAGATTCTAGCACTTGGAAGTGGAGGACTAGCTGGTTGAGCCATCATGTGAATTGTATGCAATGTTTTATAAGCATTTTCTCCGCAATTTTTATATAAATCAAGGGGTAGTGAATTTCCTACTACATATGACTTTGTATCTCAGTCATTTCCATCACAAAACTTTTATGTAAATAACCAAATTCAGGGTTCTCCTACATACTCATTTAAGATAGTGTCATAAGGTGGTCATCTGACCTAGCAGTTAAAACAATGATTGGTATGTCTCTGTTCCAGATTAGAACACCTGCATTTAATAACTGGCTCTGGTTCCTGATTGCAGCTTCCTGCTAATGCAGACCCTGGACGTTAACAGTGATGGCTCAAGCAGTTGGGTCCCTGCCACCCACATGGTAGACCTGGACTGAGTTCCTGGATCCTGGCTTGGGCCTCTAAGCCATCGGAGGCTTTTGAAGAGTGAACCAGCAGCTAGACCTCTCTCTCTCGATGTCTCTCTTGATTTCTTTCTTCTCTCACTCTTGCTACTGCCCCCCCGACCTCCCCGCCAGCCTCTCAAATAAGTAACTTGAAAATAAAGAATAAGTAAAACAAAATAATATCCTATGCTTGTTGACATGGAACGGACAGAAAAAGTGAAAGAACACTGATTTAAAAATATTGTGGTATGAGAAATTTTCATGTCTGGAAGAAAATACATTAAAGTGTTAGTATTTACCTTTATGTGGTAGAATCTTTTGATGTATACTTTTCTAAAATGTACATGAATTCTTAAAACAATGAACTTACATTCTTTTTTTTTATTCTGAAAAAAAAAAAAACAAAAACCATTTTCATTTAGGATCCTAAATTGTGGTGCAGCAAATTAAGGCACTGTCTCCCAGACAGGCATGTCGTATGAGCCCTGGTGTCAGTCTTAGCTGCTGCACTTCCGATCCAGCTTCCAGCTTATGTGCTTAGGAAAACAAGTGGAAGCTGGCTCAAACATTACGGTCCCTGTACCCATGTGGAAGACCCAAATGGCTCTCCTGGCTCCTGGTTTCAGTCTGGCCCAATGCCAGCCATTGCCACCATTTGGGGAGTAAGCTAGTAGATGGCAGATCTCTAGTTTTTAGTGTCTGTAACTCCTTCTCTCTGTAACTCTGCTTTTCAAATAAATAAATAAATCCTTTTGTTAAAAGGAGAAGGAGAAGAAGAGGAGGAGGAGAAGGGCCTAGCACCACCATGGCTCAACTGGCTAATCTCCCACCTACAGGTGCCAGCATTTCATATGGGTACTGGGTCTAGTCCCAAATGTACCACTTCTGATTCAGCTCCCTCCTTGTGGCCTGGGAAAGCAGCAGAGGATAGCCCAAGTCCTTGGGCCCCTGCACCTGTGTGGGAGATCCGGATGAAGCTCCTGGCTCCCGGCTTTAGAGCAACTCAGCTCCAGCCATTGTGGTCATTTGGAAGAGTGAATGCACAGACAGAAGAGCTCTCTCTCTCTCTCTCTCTTTATTCACTTCAAGTAGAAAATTAAAAAAAATTAAAAATTTATAAATGAAAATAAAATATTAAATAGCACACACAGGATGAAAAAGCTTGAGAAGGAAACTCAGAAGCAGTAGCCAGAGAGGTGGGGAGGGAACCAGGGAATGATAGTGATCTGAAAGCAAAGAATGAAAAAATTTCCAAAAGAAGCAGGTAGGCAGCTGACAGTGTTTAATGCACTAGAAAGGTCAAGGGAGATAAGCCCTGAGGCTGAATTTGTGGCGCAATGGGTTAAGACCCTGGCTTGCAATGCTGGTATCCCATACCTGAGTGTCCATCTGGGTCCAACTCTCTGTTAATGAGCCTGAAAAGATAGCAGAAAATCGCACAAATACCTCAGTTCCCACCACCCATGGTGGGAACCTGGATGGAGTTCTCAGTCTCTGGTTTCTGCATGGCCCAATCCTGATTCTTCCAGGCACCTGAAAAGTGAACCAGCAGAGGGAGGGTCTCTGTCTCTTTCTCTTTCTCTGCCTTTCAAGTAAACAAATTTTTTTTAAAAGATTTATTTATTTTCATCACAAAGTCAGATATACAGAGAGGAGGAGAGACAGAGAGGAAGTTCTTCCATCCGATGATTCACTCCCCAAGTGAGCCACAACGGGCCGATGCACGCCGATCCGAAGCCAGGAACCAGGAACCTCTTCCGGGTCTCCCATGCGGGTGCAGGGTCCCAAAGCTTTGGGCCGTCCTCGACTGCTTTCCCAGGCCACAAGCAGGGAGCTGGATGAGAAGTGGAGCTGCCAGGATTAGAATCGGCGCCCATATGGGATCCCGGGGCTTTCAAGGCGAGGACTTTAGCTGCTAGGCCATGCCGCCGGGCCCAAGTAAACAAATTTTTTAAGAAATAAAATAAGCTCAGAGAAAATGTGCACTAGATTTGACAATCATCTGAGAACAGTTTCGTAGAGCACTGTGAGTAGAATTCAGATCACAGTGGATTGATAATTGAATCAGAATCTTTAGGAAAGCTTGCTTAAGAAAGGAATGTGGCAGTTAGAAGGAAATGGATCTTCAAAGAAAGGTTTGTTTGTTTGTTATTTTAACATTGGATAAATATCTTTAGCAGCTAGAGGGGACAATTTCATGGAAAGTACAAGTTGGATATATGAATGAGTGCAGAGGCAAGGTTTAAAATCAAATAGCCCTAGGCGAAATGTGCACATTAAGTTCACAATGAGGTGTAAAATATATGGTCTTTTATTTGGGATGGGGGGTTGGTTTTGTTTTTTAAGAGAAAAGCTTGGTAGGGTGGAAAGAGGAGGAAAGTAGAAGATAAGGGGCTAATTAAATCCTTTGCAATAATAAGGAGCTATTAACAGCTGTTAACAGCTGCTGTGTGTGTGTGCACACGCGCACGCGCGCACAAGCACTTGGGTGTGGGAACATAACACACACACACACACACACACACACCCCTTCTTTCTTAGGAAGCAGAGTTTCATGGGCACCAAGTGATTAATTTTTAACTTTTTAATTCATCTATTTTAAAATTTTTATGTATTTTCATGTTATTTGAAATAAAAAGCTTCCATTTCCTGGTTCATTGCACAAAGGCTCACAACAGCTGGGAAAGGAGTGAGACTGGGCCAGGCAGAAATTAGGAACTAGACCTCCATTCTGATCTCCCACAGGGGTAGCAGGGACCCAAGTACTTGAGCCATCTTCTGCTGCTTACCAGGGTGCTCATTAGCGAAAAGCTGGATGGGAAGTGGAGGAGCCAGAACTTGAACTGGCCACTTCCTGAAACGGGATGTCCCAAGCAACTCTTGGGGTCCATTTTCCCCTCAATGGGGTTTTCTTAATCACATTCATTCTTTGCTAATAGGAGTCAATACTGTGGAAAATGAGAAATAGAAATTTGGGAATCCCTGAGTTGGAAGGAATTTCATGTCTTCATTATTTTGCCCATAGGCGATACTGTAGCTGAGACAGACACCTATCCATCTTCCTGCACTTAAATTTTCCCTGGAAGGCATTTCTCAATCTCAGACTCAGTGTTACGAAACGGTCTTGACAAAAACTTTCTGTTCCCTATTCAGGCTATCCCAAAGACAAATCAGAAGCCCCTATGAGTTGATGGGTTGGTGGTCTTAGGAGCAGGGGACTGGACCTGCAGGGAGGGAGTAGAAGGGTAGGGCTTGGGGCTGAAAACAACAGGTTGTTGTGATGCAAACCAAAAAAACAGTACTCATGTATGCATGTTCTCTGTACCTGAAGGGATCTAGATCCAGAGTTTGACTGCCTTTCTATGAAACTCCCCTCTCCTTCCCCGACAAACCATCTAGCTGCCTATTACCACTGGGGGTTTCTTCCCTTCCTGAAGCTCAAGTAACCCTGATTTCACCTGGCGCCTCCCTGGGGATAGTCTCTACTTTAAATCCCTTCTAAAAGTTGTCAGTTTGCTCCCTGGGTTGATGAAGTGCTCTTTAAATACTCAACTTGTCTACTTAAGTTGGTGATTGTATTTATTTTACTAAAGTTGCTCCGAATCGCCTAAGGGTGAGGGCGATCTGGGGAAAGGTGTTGTGCCCTAGGTGTGTGAGTATTCATGTGTACTTGTGGGGGTTACTACAGACCCAATGACCTGATGGGAGTCTGGCCTCCAGCTTCCATAGACCCTGGAAAGATAATAATGTTGCAAATAGCCAGCCTTCTTACCTTAATAAAATCTAACATTTATTTTAAAACTTCCATGTGTCAGGCCCTGTTTTAAACATGTCATATATTTTAACTTAGTTAATCCTCAAAGCAATCCTATGACATAGGCACTGTTTTTGTATTCGTTCTACTCATCAGGCACAGTCAGATTAACCACACAGCTAAATGAGAAATAGACTTTAGTGGTAAAGTCAGGATTTGAACCCAGATAGTCTGATTTTTGGCTCAGGCTTCCCCCCCCCCTTAAGATTTGTTTATCCATTTGAAAAGCAAAATGACAGAGGGAGAGACAAATACAGGGCAGAGAGAGAGAGAGGGAGAGAGAGAGAGCGCGCACCTTCATTCACTGATTCACTGCCCAAATAGCTGTCACAGGGTGGGGCTGGGCCAAGCTGAAGCCAGGAACCAGGGCAGGGGCTCAAGGACTTGGGTCATCATGCGGTGCCTTCCCAGGCACATTTGCAGGGAGTTGGCTGAGGGGTGGAGCAGTGGGGACTCATATCAGCATTCTGATATGGCATGCCAATGTCGCAAGCAACTGCTTGACCCACTGTGCCACACACCTGCCCTGAGCCCCAGGCTTTTAACATGCCTCTGAGAGAAGAATCTTTCAGCCCTGTATGTTACCATAAAAGGAGTAGGAGGAAAAACATTAGAAAAGTTAAAAAAAAAAAAAAAAAAAAAAAAGAAGAAGAAGAAGAAAAGGAAGAAAAAAAGAGAAGACCAAACAAAAGTACTTCTGGTGGGAAGGGGTAGGATAACATTAATAAAGTGCTGATATTCTGCTCACTCCTACCGAGATGGTGTTCTTCATGTTTGGTGTTTAGCCTGAAACTTGCTGTATTGAATTCTGTCTTTCTGATAACGATGAGAACTTCAGGCCTATTTAATTTCTGCCCATCTTTTGAAGCCTAGTACATATGCCTCCATATCCATCCGGTCTATAGAAATATGTACTTATTAAAAAGAGGTTTTTAATGCTTATTTTCTGTAATGTTCATTTGGCTCTGATTCACATTCTTAGTTAGCCTGGTGTGCATATTTGCCTCCTTTTATCAGCCATATTGTAAACACTCTAAGGGAAGGGACTAAGATAGATTGCTCTCACAGCCTGCACCCCCGACACACACATACACACAAATCCTAGCATGGTGTATTGCAACTAATAGGCACACAATAAATATTTGTTGGGCGAATAACTAACTGAAAAAGGTAAGGGAATGTATCTAGCCTTAGTAACCCTCACATTATTTAGTGAGGGATTATATGCTCAGTGTGCACTCAACAAACATGACCAATATTACAAAATCATTCTCCTGGCCTCTATGGGATTTAGACAATGTACAAGATAACAGTGCCTTGGGAATAATGATAAATAGAAGACACGGCTTCTCCTTTGGTTCTGTTCTTCAAAAAGTCTTCTCTTTCACTTCAAAGCACACTATCTCCCATCTCTGAATTCCTGCTGCATTTGAAGTCAGGACTAGCTATCACTCAATTGTTTTTGTCTCCATCAATTTGACTGTAAACTTCTTGAAGGAAATGGACAGCACTGTGCTGAGACGAGAAGGGACTTGAGAGTTTTCCCTATAGTCAAACATCCTACCCAATGCAACATCTATGCTTATTAAAACAACCCTGAGACAGATCTTATTTAGCCCTATGCTTTCAGAAATAAGAATTAGTTGAACAAGGAAATACAGGAGGAAGGCAACAGAATGTTCAGAGGCAACATTATGGCTTGGATTCTGTCTACACTCAGTTTAATGTGACTGTTGGACAAACAGAAATTCAGGTATCAGTCTCGAGAGAGGTCGAAGCAGAAGAAAATGTGTTGGGAGTTTGGGCATGAAAATGGTGGTTGAAGCACAAGGAGTAGATAAAACTGCCAAGGACAAGAGAAGGAAGGAGCCAGGGGCAAAGTCTCTGAGAATGTCTTCCTCTCCTTGGAAGGTGAGAGAGTATCAGTGTGGTGGAAGAACTGGGAGGCAAAGAAAGCAGCTTTAATGAGAGGCTGGTCAAAAAATTCAATGGAGAATGAAGCAATGAAATTTAAGAAGATTCACACTCTGTGGTATAGTATGTTAAGCCTCAGCCTGCCTGCAGAAACAGCATCCCACATGGACGCCAGTTCAAGTTACAGCTACTCTACTTCCAATCCAGCTCACTGCTAATGTGCCTGAGAAAACAGAAGAGGGTCCAAGTATTTGGGCTCCTACCACCCATGTGAAAGACCTGGCTGGAGTTCCAGGTTCCTAGCTTCATCTTAGCCCAGCCATGGCTGTTTCAGATATTAGAGGAGAAAACCAACAGATGAAGACTTCTCTGTCTCTCTCCCCCGCTTCTCCCTCTCTGTAACTCCACGTTTAAAAATATATAAATAAATATTTTTTTTAAAAGGAGGTGACTGAAAATAGTAATTTTATCTGATAATTATTCTTTGAGGGCCTTAAAATGAGCAATCTCAGTGAAGCAGGGTCTTAGTTTTTCTTATCCTATTACCCTGACACCTAGAACAGTACCTGGCTCAAATATATATTAAATGAATTAACAGAGCAATGAATCGTAAGTCCTGCCCCAAGTAGGAGTTGATGGGAAAGGATAGAAATATAAGCATTCGCCTTTTTTCTCAAAAGCAAGATGAGAATGTGGGTGATGTCACAAAAAAATAATGTGAAAAAGAAACAAGTCAAGAATTATGATTTTCTCAAAAAATTACGGAGTTCATCTGAGAATCTCTCATAAGTTCCATTTTCACTATGATAGAGAAAAATGTTTAATATATAACACCTATAAACAAAACACACAAGCACATTCTTCATCCCCACACACATACATCCTACAGAAAGCTCCAGAGAGCAAACAAAAGCAAGCAGCTTTCCAGAGGGCAGTTGGAACTTGGAATAAGAGAGCAGCACAGGGTGGGGTGAGTTTCTCATATTTATGGCTCTAGCCTGAGGGTAGGCTGCAATCACTGGTCACTGGTCAGATCACTAGCACTCTATTAAGAAATTCATGTCTTTGTAGCCTGAAGAACAAAAAGAAAAGAGCCTGGAATAACCAGTCTCTGCCATGTGAGAAGATATTGAAGAGAGGAGAAGCTCTGACAAAAGGAACCTTAACTGATCAGTATAAGTTCTTTGCAAGGTGTATCTTGAACAATGAATGCATAGGACAGACTCAAAGAAATTTCCATCTAAAATTGAAACTGACATTTGGGCTGCCGCCCACTATAGGCAAGGCAAAGTGCAATTTGAGTCTAAAACAGAATCCAGAGTCTGCACAACATAGCGTTCACAACATCCAGGAACTCCTCTAAAATTACCCAGTATAGGAAGAATCAGGAAACTATAACCCATTCTCAAGAAAAAAGCTAATGAACCAAGGCCAATCCTAAGAAGATGATGTTTAATTAGGAGAAAAATCACCCTGATAACAAATGAGGAAAAAATAACCAGGATGCTTCAGAAGAGAAAATATAAAAAACAACTAAATGGAAACTCTAGAAAAAATATCTGAAACAAAAAATAAACAAGAAGGGATGAGGGGGTGGGAGCGAGGTTGTTGTAGCATAGTGGATTAAGCCACAAGCTACAACATTGGTATCCTATGAGTGTTCAAGCCTTCAAGTCCTGGCTGCTTCACATCTGATCCAGCTCCCTACTAACGCATCTTGGAAAGCAGAAGACGGCTCAAATTCTTGAGCACCTGCCAACCACGTGGGAGAGCCAGATGGAGTTCCAGGCTACTGCTTTAACCTGGCCCTGTCGTCACTGTTGAAGTCATTTGGGGAGTGAAACAGTGAATGGAAGATCTCTTTTTCTCTCTTAAAAAAAATGGACATCTAAAATAAATGCAACTGTAATCCCAGAAGGAGGAGAAAGAATGGGCAGAAAGATTATTTAAAGAAATAACGATTGGTGACCAACACAATGTCCTAGTGGCTAAATCCTTGCCTTGCAATCGCCAGGATACCATGTGGGCAGTGATTCATATCCCAGCTGCTTCACCTCCCATCCAGTTCCCTGCTTGTGACCTGAGAAGGCAGTAGAGGATGACCCAAAGCCTTGGGACCCTGCAGGACTCCTGGTTCCTGGCTTCAGATTGGCTCAGCTCAAGCTGTTGCAGCCACTTGGGGAGTGAAGCAGTGGATGGAAGACCTTTCTCTCTGTATCGTCTTCTCTCTGTAAATATGACTTTCCAATTAAATAAATCTTTTTTAAAAAGAAATAATGGTTAAAAGAAAAAAAACAAAAAAATAAAAAACAAACAAAAACTAATGGTTGAGCATTTCCCAAATTAGGATCAAGCAGAATAAATATGAAGAAAACTGTAATTACTGCATCATAGTCAAACTGTTGTGAACCAATTAATTGTGAAAAATATGTTGTGTTAATATGAGTTGTGACTAATATTAGGGGAAACTGGGTGTAGAAACTTCTCTATTAATTCACAAATTTTGTTTTGTAAATTTGAAATATTCTTAAAAGACAAAAATCAAAAACTTTTGAGAACAAAGATGAGAAAATCTTGAAAGCCAAGGAAGAACAATACTGCATCCGATGATTCAAGTTACCATTTTGAAGAATAGAAAAAACTAAGGTGACAGTAGCAAAACATCTCTTTACGATTTACTTATTTGAAAGGTTGAGTTACAGAGACAGGAGGAGAGACAATGTGAGTGAGAGACAGAGAGAGAATCTGTCCATTTGCTGGTTCACTCCCCAAATGCCTGCAACAGCCAGAACTGGGCCAGACTGAAGCGACAAGACAGGAGCTTCATCTGAGTAACCCATGTGGGTGCAAGGGGCCCAAGTAATTGAGCCATCTTCTGCCTTTCGGGACACGTTAGTAGAAAGTTGGATAGGAAGTAGAGGAGCTGATACTCAAACCGTGACTCCAATATGGGATGCTGGCATCTCAGGCAGAGGCTTAATTTGCTGCTCTGGCCCCTGGAAAAGTATTTTTAAATTGCAAGGAAAAAAACTAGTGTCAACCCAGACTTTTATGTTCAGTAGAAACATCCTTTCAAAAAAAAATCTATTTACTCATTTGAAAGGCAGTTACAGAAAGAGACAGAGACAGATCTTCCACACATGGTTCTCCTCTCCCCTGGCCCAAAACCCCATCACTTCCCTTTCTTCAGCTTGCTAATTCATACTCCTCCTTGACATCTAGGCTTAGATGCCACTTCCTTGAGAAGCTTTTCTAATTCCATGTTCAGATTACATCCTAAATGTGTGTCTTGTAGTCCCCTGTGATTCCTTTGTCTTGGCACTTATGCTGTAAGTAACTGTTAGGCTACATGTGTACTCCATTAGACCATATACTCCATGAGGGCTGGCAATTTGTTTTTCTTGATGGCATATCTATACTTCCTGCCACATTATATGCACTCAATGAATATTTATTGGACAAAGGAAACCAATTCCACGTTTTCCTTTCTACTACACCAAGATGCCATCATGGAGAAGGAGGTCCTGACACTACTGAAAGATGCACTGCTCTCTTACAAAACTGTATGGGGAAATCTACCATTCATTAAAAAAGCTACCATTTCATTGAACTATCACCATTTTCCTATGATTACATGAGGAATTAATGTTTGAGAGCAATTTATATGTGCTTAACATAGACCCTTCATAATTAATGTTTGTACAAATCCTTATTTAGTATAATTTCAAAATAAACAATTAACAACAGAGACATGTTTAAACTATGATATATACAAGTAATAGATTATTATGCAGGCACAAAAATCGTTATTTAAGAGCTCGTGTTACCATTTGACAACATGCTTGTATGCTGAGTGCAATCAAGAGTACAAAATTGGGGCCCAGCACACTAGCGTAGTGGTTAAGGTCCTCACCTTACACGCGCCAGGATCCCATATGACCGCCGGTTCTAATCCCAGCAGCCCCACTTCCCATCCAGCTCCCTGCGTGTGGCCTGGGAAAGCAGTGGAGGACAGCCCAAGGCCTTGGGACCTGCACCCGCGTAGGAGACCAGGAAGAGGTTCCTGGCTGCTGGCTTAGGATTGGCTCACCTCCAGCCATTGCAGCCTTTTGAGGAGTGAATCATCAGAAGGAAGATCTTCCTCTCTGTCTCTCCTCCTCTCTGTATATCTGCCTTTCCAATAAAAATGGATAAATATTTTAAAAAGATACAAAATTGTATGTACAGTATGATTATACCAATTCTTTTTAAATCCAGGCAGAAAGAAAAAGAAAAGAAATACAGCAAAATCTTAATTGATTTTCATTGGGTAGCAGGACGTTTAATCTTTTTCAGGATTTTACTGGTTTTCTTTAATAAACATGCATTACCCTTATAGTAAAAGAGGAGCGGCTTATTTTATGACAGTTTAAAATAGAAAGTCTCAGAGTTGGGAGAAGTCTCCTGGTTCACCAAGGCACAATCATAAGTAAAGAAGACCATGTTTAAGCCTTCTTTCTCTTTAACTTATATCTTAATGGCCTGATGCCACTTACAGATTAACTGAATGTCTAACTTTGCTGAAGGATGCTATAAGACTGGCCCCAGGAAAAGAAAGGGGATCAGCGGTGGAAACTGCCAGAGGCAGGAGAAAGGGGACTCAGTAGAGATCAGAGAAAGTAAACACAAAAAAAAAAAAACAGGAAATGAGAGGGAGAGGGCAAGGCAAAAGGATAGGTATACTTTCATACATTGGTGCCCATATGAAAAAGGAGCTAATGATGGATTTTATAGGCATAGCTAGCATATTTTGGGGTTGTTTTATGATGGGTTGTATTAAGAGTGTGCATATTTATGCTTGTGATCATCTTGCTAGTCTTCCAAGAAGCAGACTATGTATTTCTTCAGCTCACATCATGTGTGCTGTCATATCTTCCTGATACTGCCAGAGAAGCTCAACTGGACACCAGATCTGGACACTCTGGAGCCTACTCTGGGAGAAAATTGCATAATCACTTGCCTATCTATGTGAGCTATAGATTTAGCGAGCCACATGGGACAGTCAGGAACCTTCTGGGTGATAAAAGAGATCTGGATGGGGATTCAGGGAGTCCCAGAGGCATTTAGGGAAAACAAGAATGTAGATCAGTTCTCGCTGGGTCTAAACCCCATTTATGATATGCAACTCAACTAAATGAACAATGCTGGCTGTTAGCCAAAGCCATTTTTGTAAGATGTTTATATTCTTTTGTTGACTTTGTGTAGGACTTCTGTCATCCTTGAAGCTTTTAGTGGGCTAGTAGGATGACTGATGGGGGATTTTAGTTTATTAAATGTCAACTGAGGGTATTGGGATTAGAAATTAATTTCTTCATGCTTTGAATAGAATTAGTTCCCAGAAAGAGGTTTCCTTGCAACCTTGTCTTTTCTGTATGATAGCTCATCTACAGGCCAGGCACAAAAACATTTAACCTTAAAAGAAAGACATGTAAGAGAATCAAGATTACCTCTTAGCATCATCCATGGATCTTTAGACAGTGGTTGCAATTGTTTTACAGCCCCTTCCAACAAAACTTGCAACATAAAGGATTGTGGGTTTCATGACCACATGGTAGAATCTTACACCATTTAATACTCTAGACACAAGCTGCAGAGGGAGAGAGAGAGAGAGAGAGAGAGAGAGAGAGAGAGAGCGCAAGAGATATCTTCTATCCACTCGTTCACTGTCCAAATGGTCACAGTAACTGGGGATGAGTCAATCCAAAGCCAGGAGCCAGAAACTCCATTCCGGTCTTCCACCTAGGTGGTAGGAGCCTGAGCAATTAAGTCATCATCTACTGCCTTCCAGGAACACTAGCAGAAAGCTGGATCAGAAGCACAGACTACTGAGGACACAAATAGGCACTCTGATATGAAATGCAAGCTTCCCAAGTAGTGGAACTCACTGCACCACAGTGCCCAATCATGAAATGTAATCACTTATATAAATGTACACGTGTATGTGCGCACACACACACACACACACATTGCTACAATTTGAATGTTCTCTAAAGTCCACATGCTACAAAGTTAATTACCAGTGCAACAATGTTGAGAAACAAGACCTTTAAGACTTTGAATAAGTCACCAGGATAAAAGGGATCAAGGTTGTTGCCAGGAGAGTGGTTTAGTTACTCCAAGAGTGTAGCCCTTATACAGGATGAGTTTGGCTCCCCCTCTCTACCTCTCCATCAAAGTCTTGTCATGTGATGCCTTCTGTCACTTTATGATGCAGCAAGAAGATTGTGGGCAGATGCTGCCCCCTCAATCTTGGCCTTCCCAGCCTCCACAACCATAAATCAAAGGAACCTCTGCTGTTATTTATAAATAATGCAGTCTGTGGTGTTCTGTTATAGCAGCAGAAAATGGGCTAAGACTACAAAATCCCCATATAAGAGCATTTTTTAAAAGGCCTGGTTAAAGAACCAGGACAGTGGTTGTTTCAGGAAAGGGACAAAGGTCCGTAGATTAAAAGTACAAAAGGATGTATAACTTTCTCTGAAATATTTTGCATTTTTAGAGGAAAATATATTCATGTATTAGCTGCATAATTATAGTTACTAAAATAAGACAACCTTTTAAAATTTAGCTAATTTGAAATGGAGAGAGAGAGAGAGACCTTTCATCCACTGACTCATTCTCCAAATGCCCACAACAGAGCCGGGAATTGCATCCTTATAGGTCTCCCATGTCGGTGGCAGAAAACTACTTGAACCATCCTCTGCTATGTCCTGGGTGCACATCAGCAGGAAGCTGGAATCAGAAGTAGAGCCAGGACTTAAACCGGAGCACTCCAATATGGGATTCAGGTGCCCCAAGCAACATCTTAACTACTACACCAAATACCAGCTGTTGACACAAATTTATATATACAATATAAATATAAACATGTAAAAATATGACAGTGAGAAAAAGAAGGGAAGTCAACAAAACCTTAATGAGAGTTGTGGAAAGATGGTAAGATTGTGGCTAATTCTTTTCTTTTTTTTCCTATTTATAAAAGGTTTCTTATTTTGCAGATAAAATGTTTATACAATTAAAATTTAAAATATATCATTCTGGCTTTATGCTACTGGCATAGTAATGCTATCATATATTAAGTGTAGCTCTTTTATAAAAAAAAGATTTATTTATTTTTATTGGAAAGTCAGATTACAGAGAGGAAGAGAGACAGAGAGAAAGATCCTCTGTCCGATGATTCACTCCTCAAGTGGCCATAATGGCCAGAGCTGAGCTGATCTAAACCAGGAGCCAGGAGCCAGGAACCAGAAGCTTCTTTTGGGTCTCCCATGTGGGTGCAAGGTCCCAAGGACCTAGGTCGTCCTTCACTGCTTTCCCAGGCTACAAACAAGGAGCTGAATGGAAAGCAGGGCTGCCAGAACATGAACCAGTGCCCATATGGGACCCCAGTGCATTCAAGGTGAGGACTTTATCCACTAGGCTACCGAACCGGATGAGCATAGTCCTTCTTATTTTCATTTTTATTTAAAGGTCATAGAGACAGATGGGAAAAAAAAAACTTCCATTCACTTGTTCACGCCCCAAGATCGTGCAACAGCCAAGACTACGTGACGTTGCAGCCAGGGACCCAGAACTCAAGCTGATTCTCTCACATGGCAGGATGAGAGACCCAAGTACTTGAGCCATCACCTGCTTACTCACTAGTTACACATTAACAGAAAATTGAATCAGAATTGGATTAGCTGAGACTCAAAATAGGCACTCCAACACGGAATGCAAGCATCCCAAGCTGCAACGTAACCACTGGGCTGAACACTTGCTCTGATGTATAGTTCTTTTCTTCTAATAATAAGTTTATTTTTGATGACATTCACCTAGTTAAGAAGGGTGCATGCCCATGTGGACCACCGATTAGGGTAGGGAGGATCAAGAAATGAATGAAAGTGGATGAGATAGCTACCTCCAATGTCCTTTTTTTTTCTTCCTATATCTGGGAAAGTGGGGGGGGGAAGGGGGAAATGGCCACTGTTCTCAGCAAGCCAGCAGCATCAGTTGAGGTATAGTTCTTAAGAGGCAATTGGCTCTGACATATAATAGTGTCAGAAATATCAACCTGACATTATTTAGGTAAAATATTAATCATCCTTGGTGACATTCTCCAAAATTCAACTGAACAATATAAAAAAAACCCCATTCTGTGAATTTGTTACTTGTAGCCACCCTAAGACCCTACAATGTCTAATACCACAGATTCCAGCTGGAGTAGTTTGAGACTTCCCTTCTCCTACTCAGGCCATCTGACTGGTTAAAGGCTCTGCAAATTGTTCACACTTAAGAAAGCTCTCCAGAGAGTAAACAACCACCTACAATGCTGGAGTCCTGGCTGCTCTACTTCTGATCTAGCATCCTGCTAATGCATCAGGGAAACCAGCAGAAGATGGCCCATGAGGCAAATCTGCACTCATGAGACAAATCTGTATAAATGTCCTGGCTTCTGCCTTCAGTCTGACAATCCTGGCCATTGCTGCCATGTGGGGAGTAAACCAGAGATGGAAGGACTCTCTCTTCCTCTTCCTCTCACTCTTCCTCTACCTCTCCCTTTCCCTGTAAATTTGCCTTTGAAATAAACATTTTTTAAAAAAAAAATCACGTTGCTGTGGTGTAGAACTCACATCCAAAAAGTACTCCCTAAGAAAAACATCTGGATTTACCTGTACCCATCCTCCGTGCAGACAGGAGACAAACTTCAGTGCTGGGAACAACACTGGTCAGTCTTTTCAACTTTCAAACCCGAATGGTAACTCTTGTCACCCAACCACCTGTTCATCTGGCTTCCAAAATGTATGGATCCTGCTTCAGTCAACAACACAGCGTACTAATACTCCCGGCCTTCAACAGCGAATAAATGGAGTTGGCCTCTGACATCCTGTCAAAAGTCTCACTGCGGGGAGGGATATTTATGGAATAGATTGTAAGGAACATTCTATCCATGCACTTCTTTAGGTGGCATTTTAAGTTGTGTCCTCAGATCAAGTTAGAGCCCCAGAAGGTTACAGGCCGAAACCATCTGTGCAGGGACGCATACAAGAAAGTACTAGGAAAATCTCTTCCGTGTGTGATCTGAAGCTGTCAGAGAGGACATCGACTCTTACATTAATCTCACATGAGACACTGCTTGTGGAATTTAGTACCAGCAGTGGACCACTAAACAGTCATTAAAAATCAGAATTATAAGGGACTAACTATGAAAATATGTTTGTGTCACAGAAAGCAGAACACCAAATGGTAGTTGGATTCTTGTTGCAGCCTTGTGAAATTCTCTGTGCCTGTGGACAGGACTGAAAGCTGATAGGGAGAGATGAAAGTTGTATGAGGGCCACAGGATTGCTTTGCTGTTTCTCAAAAAAATTTTGTTTGTTGGAGCCCTGTCTTTTCAAATGAGGGAAAAAAGAATTTAGTGGCGAGAAAAATCTCCCTCTATCTTTCTTGAGGAATTGCTATGCTTCTCTCTCTGATAACAAGGATTGTGTAATTTACTGCATTTCCTTCTTTCCCCCTGACTATCCAAAAGGCTGAATTTAATGCTCAGTCATTGTACATCAGCTTCCTCTTTCTCTCCATGCCTCTGATTTTCTCTATATATAATTTTATGACATTAGTACTCTTCTTTGGTAAGCTGTTGCAAATCCCTGGTAGAGAAAGGCAAAACAGAAAGCATTTCCCCCCGTTTAAAAGTTAAACACAGTCATAGTAGATGGGGTAGGGGGGGCATTCAAGCAAGTGAAAGGGGGAAAAGGTAGCCACTGTGCTCCTGTGCATGTGTGTTAACACTGATTTTTTTAAGCAAAATAATGACAATGTAGAATGTAAAGTATTACATCCTGTATTTTCCATGTAACTTGAAAACAAGCACATTTTTGTGTGTTGCATACCCTGCTGGTTATAACTCTGGTAAATATGATGTAGGTAAGACTTTTGATTATTGAAACCAGAAAGGTCCACAGCAAGGGTTAAAGTGGAATCTTGAAGGTCTCTCAAAATCAGAGGGCTCATCAGGGGGATGTTCTTCATGGAGTGGGAGGAACAGGAGGAAATTTGTGTGGATGTGAAGTGTAAGCTCAGTACAGCCCAAGGGCAAAAGGGAGGACAGTGTGGGGGCTTCCACCCCACTTGGATTGGGGATCACAGGAAATGGAATGCTAGAGTTTAAAGAGACTTTGCTGATACTTTCTTCTGATCTTTACAAATGAGGAAACCAAAGGCAGAAGAGAATTAGTTTGTACATGTGGGTTCTAGAGTCAGCACTTCTGAATTTGTGCCTCTGCTCTACAACTTAGTAACTCCATTCCTTAATCAGGTCACTTCACCTTTAGTCTCATTTTCCTCAGTGAAATAAGAATGGGAATAGCTTTTGAGTTTCTAATGCTTATGGCGTAGATTGAATCAGATAACTCATGTAGAGTGCTTAGTATGTTGCCTAACCCATAACAAAAATCCAATAAATGTCACTATTAATTATCTGTGTAACTAGTATCATATTCAACTAGTTAGTGTCAGAACCATGACAAGGATTCAGATCTCCTGATTAAAAACTAGTGCTCTTTGGGTTGCACTGAATTTCCTTTAGGTTACAAAAAAAGACTAAACATTGTCTTAAACTCAGTCACGGGTCAAGCACTGAACTGTGGTGTATCCAATAAAGCCACAGGCTGCAACGCTAGCATCCCATATGGGCACCAGTCTAAGTCCCAGCTGCTCCACTTTCAATCCAGCTCCTTGCTAATAGCCTGAGAAAAAGCAGCACAAGACGGCCCTAGTACTTGGGCCCCTGCTACCCATATGTGAGACCTAGGTGAAGCTCCTGGCTACAGGCTCCAGTCTGCTCAGTCCTGTTACAGTCAGTTCCAGGTGACCCTGTGGATGGAAAAAATCTCTCTCTCTCTCTCTCTCTCTCTCTCTCTCTCTCGCTCCCTCCCTCTCTTTGTTGCTCTTTCAAATAAATCAATAAATCTTTTTAAAAAGTCAACCACTGGGAACAAAAAACTAAACCATGGTGCCAACTCAACAAATTTATTCAGGGCTAAAATGTGAGTACTTCAGTCTGGGGTGTACTTTATGCGAAAGCACCCAGCCTGGTGTCTGGAAATGTTTATTAACTGAAGAGGTTTTTAAAATAATGATAGGACTTGGGAGGGTGGCTTCTAAGACAAGGACTAGAAATCTTTCATAGAAAAGGCTCAGGGAAAAAGATAACCAAAAACTGCAGCCTGCATACGGATCTGAGAAGATCAGGGACAAGCAGAGGTTCTGCTTGCTTGAGAGTCCTTGAGTTTTTTCACTGCGATTTCTGTTAATCCCTCCATCTTTTCCTGTGAAAGAATCCTGTGAAAACTCTCAGCAAGGGTTGTGTATTTTTTTTTTTCAGAACTAGGCAAGGTAAGAGAGAAGTGGGGAAATGTCTATCTTAATTTGAATGAATAGAGCCGGTTTGGCAGCAGGATTGGGGGGTGGCACCCAGGTGGCAGAGTGGGTGGTGGCAGTGAAAGAGGCAAAAGAGTCGAACTCCTATGACCTTCAAGAGAGGAAAAAAAAAAAGTGGTGAATGGGGAGCCATTTGAGAACATAAACTCTGAGTTTTCAACTGGTGAAGCCCACACCCTTCACATACCGCTGTATCTATTCATAACTTAGGACTCCAGTGGTTTTCAGAAGGGCCTCCTGCTATTTCTCTTTCCTGACCAATGTCTCCTCTCCTTCCAAGGCCACCTCGCTGTCTCTTAACTAATGTATGTGCTAACACTCCCATGGCAATAAGGTGAACAGCCCTGAACTCTCCTCTCCAGCTGCATGTTTTCAACTGACAGCATTTTTACCATCCCCCAATCCTTTAACTCACCTTCCTAAATCAACTGGTCTTATGGCACATGATTGCTTTTATTTGGTCAGGATTTCAAGGTAACAGAAAAGGCTCAACAAACACCTCTTGTTTGTCAAACAGATGCTTACAAGTGACTTCGAAATATTTGTGGGAAAATGGCATTAAAAGATACATTTTGGTGTGAAAAACAAGTCTGAAAATTATGCACAGAATTCTTCAAAAAGTGTATGGAAATGCACATTATAGGGGAAAGAAAAACATGCTTGGATTTCTAACTTGCACCGAAGCCAATTTGTCATTTCATTTTTCCACCCATGTTTTAAGTATCTCTGTATCATCTGATTGAGGAGACAATCTCATGAAATGAAAAGCCGTGGACCACAAGCACAGAATTCAAGAACACAAACTGAGTTCACTGAGGTTCTGTATAGAAGTGATCTGTCAGGTTGGGCTAGTTGGGGGAATGTTTCCAAGAGCATGTAACTTTGGAGCTTTGAATTAGAATTAGGTGATGGACATGAGTTGGTGGAGAGGTGGACTTTTTCAAACAGATTCACAAAGGCAGGATAGAACTCAAGCCAGGACAGGTGCCAGCCCCACCCTGCCATTTCAGTGTCTCAGCACTTCTGCATGATATGCTACCACACCTGTTGCAGTTCGATGGGAGTTCCTAGTGACCTAGTGCCCACCAGGCTCTCTCCTCCAAATTCACCACTCAAGCAGCACTTACAAGGTACTCAAGGCTGGGCTGCAGGAGCAAGGCAAATAGGCAGGAAATGTCTGCAGGCACTGTTTCCCTTCCCTCTAGGCCAGAGCTGGGATAGAAATACACGACCTTGGGTACCCACTAGCTTACAGGTGGAGGACAAATACTTGTTCGAGCACAAGAAGGCAAGAATACGAAGAAACAAAGCAATTATTTTACTATGAGCAGGCTAACAGCACTTGGAAGGCTCAGTGTGCACAGCTGAACACTCCAGGTTGCACGGACAGCCCTCCTCACAGGAGGAAGGCCCAGTCATTAGAGAAAATCTAACAAGCAAGAAGGCAAATGGTAGGAACATTAGAGTTTCCTGCCCCCTGGAGCTTGCTGTCTGGCAGAAAAACTGGCAAACGGCCAGCTGCAAAAATCCCATGGGATGTGTCTATTCAAAAATTGTTAAATATGCACATGTGGGTTATCATTCGATTTCTGATCACATTCATTCATTCTTACAACACTATCTATACTATGTAACCCTGAGCTGGAGTTACAAAGAGACATAAAACTTGTCTGCTCTCTCAAGGAGCTCACAGTTTATTGGGAGGGACAGACAAACAAATAATTAGAGCACAATGTGGTTTGAGCTATAGAAAGAACACAAGGCCACACAAAGCGCCTGGGAATGCAGAAAAAGATTGTGCATGGGGCGGGGGGGTAGAGAAGGCTGAATAAGAGTTCTCCCAAGTCAGACTTTACAAGGATGACTTTTCCAGGATGCATTAAAGGGCATGGTATTTCCAGGAAGCAGGAGGAAATTCCAGCTTGTTGGAATTCAGTGAAAGATGAGGCAGGAACGGTTTGAGAAGCCCAGCCAGGGAATTTGGACCCTACTGCACAGATAATGGAGACTCAGAGTAAGTTTCAAGCAGGGAGGTTGTATGAATCACATACAAAGGATAAGATCCCCGTTCTCCTTCCACCTTAGGCAAATTGCTTATTCTCTGAACGTTGTTACCGTGTTCATGTATAAAATGGAAGTAATAGTGGTAACTCCATCACAGGGTTGATTTGAGGAGTAAATGAGCTAACATTGGAAAAGCCATTAGCACTGTGACTGGTACCTAATAAGCGCTCCATAAATTTTAGCTGTAATTACCAGGCGTGTTTCTCAGAAAGGCAACCTTGTTGGCGGCACGGAACATAAACTGTGGTGGGGAGAAAGATTGATGGGAGGAGGTCTCATTAAGACGATACTGCAATTTAAATCCAGTTATAAATGAGGTCTTGAACTGGGATTCGGATGTAGGAAATTAAGAACATGAAAAAGTAATGGGTAAATCTAGCTTGGAGACTGAGTACAGCAGGGCAACCATTCACCAAATTGAGAAATAAAAGGATGGCCAGAGGATAGAAGGTGTAAGTGCAGGAACTGAATTCATTTGCGACCTGTTGAATGAGAAGTGAAGTCGCTGAGGACAGGAACCTGGAGAATACTTTCTAAGGGGAGACCAGAAGAGCAAGGGTTGGAAACTCGTGAGAGAGACTTGAGGGGCTGGAGAGGAATGCCGCCATCAGCCGACATTTGTCTGTTTCACAAGCCCCCTACAAGCTCCGCGACGCGCGCCTATTTCCTGGCCAATTTCTTGCCTCTGGATTTTCGGCTTGTAGAAACGGTTTTTTTTTTTTTTTTCCTTTTGCCCTCTCATAACTGAAGGAAAAAGGTCTAGTGTCTCTCAACACGGTCACTCGGCGACCGCGAATCCCAAGGGAGAACGTAGAAAGGCCGGGGGAGACGGAAAATGATTTTTAAGCACCGAGAAAGAGTCCGCGACGACCTCTAATAATTCAAGTTCCACCTCCCCATATCCTGCCACGCCGCTCTCCTGCCGCCCGCTTCGGGCTCCTGGCCGCGGGGAAGGGCGGGAGATGTAGTCCTCAGACCAACCAGGGTGGCAAGACAGAAGAACTCGGTTTCCCAACTGGCTCGTCAGGCGCATGCGCAGATGCCTGCCCCAGCGAGTGGTAAACAGAGACGTCAGGCGGGGGCTGCTGCTTGGAGCAAAACAAAAGGGAAACCCGGGGGGCGGGGGGTGGGGGGGTTTGGTAGGGAAATCGGTGCGGGAATTAGAGGGGCTGGGGCCACGAGGACCTGGACCCTATTAAGAGTGGCGAGGGGGGCAAGACGGGGGAAGGGGGAGCCAGGGGAGGGGCAAGTGACGCGGGGGAGCGGGGCGTGGGGGAGGGCAGTGATCCGGGTGGAGGAAATTTGGGAGGAGTGTCCGGGGGGCAGCAACTTAAAAGGGGGAGGGAACTGCGGCTGAGGAGACGTTCGGTGATGGGAGCGCAATGTATGAGGGGATACGGTGCCTCAGGTTTAAAAGAGCAGGAAGCTGAGTGAGAGGTTGCAGAAAAAGTGCCTTCGCTTAGGCGGAGGTTACAGGTGGTGGCTCGGAGAGAGCTCTGAGGCTGGAGGCTGTAGTCGGCAAGAGGATCGGAGAACTGTGTGGAAGGGGCAGCTAGGGGGCTAGCGCCTTGCGGTGAGGGGGGAACTTCGTGACTTTCTGAGGACTGGCAGGAATGTGCCTCCTGACTCTCGGTGCTTCCCCCCTGGGGGGAGGCATCCTGAGGGACGGTGGCAGGCAGTGAACGCTGAGCCGCGGAGGTCCGACTCCACGTATGGATCCAGGGAATGAGAAATCAGCCACAGAGGCTGCCGCGATCATAGACCTCGATCCCGACTTCGAACCCCAGAGCCGTCCCCGCTCCTGCACCTGGCCCCTTCCCCGACCAGAGCTCACTACTGAGCCGCGCGAGCCGCCAGTGCTGGAGCCTGCTTTGGGAGGAGAGGAGGTACCCACGGAGGGCCACTCAGAACCAATCCTGCTGCCCCCAAGGCTCCCCGAGCCGGCAGGGGGCCCCCAGCCCGGGATCCTGGGGGCTGTAACAGGTCCTCGGAAGGGAGGCTCCCGCCGGAATGCCTGGGGAAATCAGTCATATGCAGAACTCATCAGCCAGGCCATTGAGAGCGCCCCGGAGAAGCGGCTGACCCTCGCCCAGATCTATGAGTGGATGGTCCGCACGGTGCCCTACTTCAAGGACAAGGGTGACAGCAACAGCTCAGCTGGATGGAAGGTAATTTTGCCCCCTGTTTAGCTCTGACCCCCACACCATCTTGCCCCGGGGTCCCCCCCTACACACACACCTCCTTACTTCTGTGCTGGGGCCCCTTGTGCTGCCTCCCGCTTGCCCCTTTGGGAAGCTCAGAGATACACCTTCAATCTCCAGTTAGACAAACATTTACTTAGTACATAGTATATGCCGCACTCACAGCCTGATGCTGAAGGATCAGAGATGAATAAGACACTGTCCCTGCCCTGCAGAAAAAATTGAATTCTCTGCTCACTGCTCAGCACTCCCAGCACTTTGGCTTGGGCTGCCCCAAACACTTATTCCCACAGAGAAGTCTTTATCCTATGTACAGCAGGACCTGTGTGGATTCCCCACACGAACTTCGCTTCCCCCCACCCTCACCCCACACACTTCCCACCTGACACCTTCTCTCCCATTCCTGTGGGATTACTTGGATTCACTGCTTGCTTTCCAGTACCTCAGTGTAGAGGTACTGTTCTACCCCAAAAGGAGGACGAGGGTAGCAAAGGGCAAAAAGAGTGCTATGTCTGGGGGAAAGGGAGCTGATTCTATGCCGCAAAAAAGAAAACGGGCTGTGAGCTGGTCTCTGTCTCTACCCGGTAAGAGCAAGAGAATGTCTCTTGTAAGGGCTACCCAAGTTTGCGGGTGGGTGGGAGGGTGGGTGAGACTTCATTTACTGTGGAGGAATGTTAGTTGTGAAAAGGAGATAAGATCCTGGCTTCAGAGCGCAAGCCACCATGAAAAACTTGGGCTGAGAAATACGGGGTCTTCATAAGCAAACTGAGGAGCTTCAGTCCCTCTTGATGTACCTCTGGAGGTGGCGGGGTCAGTATACAACAAAGGCGAGGGTTGAGACAGGCATGGGATCTTTCCCTAGGTGTGAGAGGTGGAGGAATCAGATCTGCACTGTTGTTCGGGGCTGGGCAGGACAGAAGGGACAGCTGACTGAGACCCTTGGCACTATTTCTGGGTAGACTGCCATGCCACAGCCTCAGCTCATAAAGAACTCCCCTCCTTGGACCCAGCCTACACAGCTGTTTTTCTTTTCCCCTTGGTTCATTTTCCAGGCTAGAAGAAATAACCACGAGTTGTTATATTGTGGGAGTATCATCCCTCCTTATAATTTACACTGTTCTGGGCTTTATTGTTTACCAAGTAGTTTTAATTTTTTTTTTTTAAGAAAGAATTGTATTAGTCTTTGCAGCAACTGTGAGATTCCACATTTTGTAATAGGTAACCTAGGAATAGAGAGGTTAAGATGTTCGCCCAATAGCAGCAGCACAGGTCTAACTATAGCTCAGATCCTCCAAGAAAAGCATGGCTGGTACACACTAGGATGGTGGCAAAACCAAATCAGGCTGAGCATGGGGCTTCCAGGACTCTGCACACGCTGGGAAAAGGAAGCCTCTGGCCCCAGCTGCCTGTCCTGGTAAGTGTCCAAGGTTGCTCCCACCCCACCAGGGGGCGGCACTCACTTAGAGCAAGAAACCTTGGGTTCCATGGCTTGGGGAGCAATTAGCAGGCACATCCCTACCTTCCCCCAAGGTTCCTAGGGAACTGACCTCTGCAACAAAGGTGCTGTACTGCTTGCTAGTTAAAGGCCTAGAGAAGAAAGGATGAACAAATGGGCCTGGTGAGTAGCAAGCTGTAGGCAAGTCATGTGCCAAAAGTCATTGTGGTCCTGTTCCTAGCAGCTCTGGCCCACATGGACAAAGGCGAGCCTTGGAAAAAACCGGGAAGCATCAGTGGAGCCGGTGTAGTGGGAATGCCATTAGGGACGAGTCCCGGGAGAGGAGGCCTTTGGTAAAGAGCCCGGGAGGAGAAGCTGCTGAAGCATGGCTTCCCAGGCCAAGGGCCTCCTTATCTTAGAACACCAGTCAGAAAAAAAATGCAAGTGGCTTCTAACTGTTCATATCCCCAGCCTCCTCCTTTCCCCAACCTTTCTGGTGGCCTCCTGAGTTTCTGAACCAGAGAGCTCCAAATGGCCCTGTAGAGAGGGTAGAGAGATTATATACAAACTCCTAAGAAGTGGGTGAAAGGAGCTGGGAAGAGGTAGGTAGGGAAGAAAAAGGAGTTTGGCGGGATGGCAGGGCTGGGGAGGGATGCGAGGTGACTGGATTCAAACTTGTGGTGTAAGTAGCCTGTGGCCAGCAGGAAGAGTGAACTGCACCTGGGGCTCCAGAAGCAACTAATCTGGGCTCCCCAGACAGCTGGGAAGGAAAAAAAAAAGAATCCTTAGTCCAATGTCACCAGGAAGGGAGGGAAGGAGGGAGAACACAAGAACACAGAGCTTCCAATACTCCAGACAGAGCCACAAGGGGAGCCTCTCCACCCCGTGAGTCGGAGCAACGGGGCCACCCACCATGCAGGCAGTCGTGAGCTTAAGGGTGTACTGAGTGTGTGCTGTGAGTTGGGGACTCCGAGGGTGCACTTCAGGGCTGTGGGGACTGGGGGACTATCACAGCACCCTTGGTACTCATACATGATGAAACTAACTACATGAGAATAAACCCACGCCGTGTAGACTGGGCAAAAAGATGTGGGAAACAGATGAAAAATACTATGCAAGAAATGTGGATAAAAAGAGGTGAGGCTTAAGTACGCTTTTAAAAAAATGTTTGAATTGAATTTATTTTTAGTTCTAGTATTAGAAAACCCTTCATCAAATCAAATAAGTGTTCCTATGGGCTAAGGAGAAATTGAACTTGGTCTGGACAAACTAGAAGTTACGGAGGAGACAGCCTTCTAAGAAAAGGAGGAAGGGCAGACTGTGCAGCTCCTGCTTGAGATACAGTGACAAACCAGGACTGAATTGAGTTTGGCGATGTGTGTTGTGGAATGGAAGATGTAAGACCAGGATCCAGGACAAAAAAAAGGGGGGGGGGGATCTTCAAATCTGAAGTCTAGCTAGCCTACCCAAATGCCCCATGGGCTTTAAGCACTCAGCCTGTTGCGAGAACTGGCTCCAGACAGGATAAGCCCACCTCGGGCTGGTGTTACATCACTCTCCTATGAACTCCAAGGGAGCCTGTGCTCAGGAAAACAGGTAGAACATGCCTTCCCGCCAGAAGCTAGTTCTTGCGCTGGGCCAGGAGTATCTCTCCTATACCCACCAGTCCCAGACACCCCCCCCCGCCCCCCGCCCCCCCCCCCCCCGGCCGTCCCCTGACCTGGGAGCTTTGTCAGCCAGGGTACAGGACAGGGGCTCACTACTATTTTCTTTTCGCCTCCCTCTCCCTTCGTGGCTCTCCCCCTCCCCCCTATTTGACATTCCCTGAGGCTGCAGAGACACCCCTGCTGTGTCCCCCGCAACCCCTTTAGACAGCGCCCTCATGCCCCTTTCCTGCTGCCTCTGCCTCTTCCAGAACTCGATCCGTCACAACCTGTCCCTGCACAGCAAGTTCATCAAGGTTCACAACGAGGCCACTGGCAAGAGCTCCTGGTGGATGCTGAACCCGGAGGGAGGCAAGAGCGGCAAGACGCCCCGGCGCAGGGCAGCCTCCATGGATAGCAGCAACAAGCTGCTCCGAGGCCGTAGCAAGGCCCCCAAGAAGAAGCCAGCTGTGCTGCCTG